>NC_132906.1:15518399-16728885 GCF_047675955.1 Chlorocebus sabaeus
GCGATTCCTATGCTGTAATAACAATGGTAAAGTTCTTTTTTGGTGAGAATTGGTACTCTGTGGACACTAAGCTTCACAGGTGATTGAAAAAGGATTGAAAAAAAAAGGTGACTGGCAAAAGAAAATTAGAGTGGTTCCTTTCCTCAGCCCCCAACTCACAGCATAAATTACTTCTCAGGAAAACATGACACTGTTTTGTGAAGACAAGAAATAAAAGAAAAATAAGCTAGAAAAGGGGAAATGGAGCATAGAGTTGGAAGTAGAGGAGAAAGGATATAGCCCTTTGGTTCTAGAAAATAATTCTTAACTTTTATTAAAGTTAAATAAAAATTCACCATATATCATTTTCTTTACCAAAGGCAGAAGTCCAAGTCAGGGTTAAATTACACGAATGTTGGGAAGGTAGAATTAAAGCAGTAGATTGAAATCAATTGGTCCCTACCAGCCTGCATCCCCCTTTAAGGGAAACCACACAGCCATAGCCCCTGTTCTATGTGAAAGGATTCCTCCTCCAACCACCGACTGAATCAAGAATGGGCACCTTACCCAGGTATAGACCATCCATGGCTTTCCCATGAGCTCCAACCAACCCAGTAATAAGAACAAATGAGGCAAAACAAAGTCTCAATATCTGGAGTCTGAAATGGAAATCTTGGAGAAATGGCACCAGCGAGCAGTGAGAATTAAGATGGAAAGGTCCTCAGGAACTGAAGAACATGAATCCCATGGACGGCCACTATGTCTTAAAGTCCCAGCAGGAAACAGAAGATACAGATGGTTCAAAGAAAGAGACTTCAACCAAGACTGTTTGCAGGAATGTAAACAGGGTTAAGAAAACATGCAAAGGATGGTAAAGCCATCCAGAAAGTAGCAGCAGCAGGAAGCCATTACTACCTGGGCATGAAGGAGCAGGGGGCAGAAATAGTGTTACTGGAGCTCAGCAAGACCGAGTAATGTGCAAGAGCGCCCCTCAGCAGGAGCTGTAGCCTCAGAGGGATACAGAGACTGCCAGAGAGGCAAAGTGGTGGAGAGAAAGCAGAGTGCAGGAGAGAAGCAGAGTGCAGGAGAGAAGCAGAGTGCAGGAGAGAAGCAGAGTGCAGGAGAGAAGCAGAGTGCAGGCAGTATCCTCATCGCTCACTTTGCTCTAGTGGCCCACTCATTAGTCACACCCAGTCGGAATCCAGACACCATGGGAATTCTGGTATGGTTCAGTCCTGCCTGTCTCCACCCCTAACACAGAAGAGAACAGGGGACAGCAAGCAAAGTATGTCGCAAACAGAGACCAACCAGAAAGCCACGTACAAGCCCAAGTTATGAAGGATCTGAAGAAAGCTGGTAGACAAAGGAAAACTGTCCAGAAAAAAGTAGGTGTCCAGAAAAAAGAGAAAGACAGCTGGGGAGAGCAGCTGGTCCCTAGCCCTGCCTCAATTCTGACGCCACTCTGTCCTAGTTTTGTCTACTCACGGCATTGCCCCACCCTGACCCCCAGAGCTTGAGGCCCCTTTAATAGGCCTTGCTTCCTTGTCATGAAAAAAGCCCAAATAAGCCAGATTATCAAAAAAGAATAAGCACTTCTTCATCTCACTGGTTCCCACTTAAAGAGACTACTCCTGGCAGGGCATGGTGGCAATCTCTTCCTCCCGGGTTCAAGCGATTCTCATGCCTCAGCCTCCTGAGATTGTAGGTGTGGGCCACCACACCTGGCTGATTTTTGTATTTTTAGTAGAGATTTCACCATGTTGGTCAGGCTGGTTTCGAACTCCTGACCTCGTGATCCGCCTGCCTCAGTCTCCCAAAGCGCTGGGATTACAGGTGGGAGCCACTGAGCCCGGCCTTAAATTTAATCTTCATTAACATTTTCACTATCAGTTTCTTAAGTGCAGAGACAACCAACAATAAGTGTAAACCTGCTTTGTAGCATTTGATAATCTCCCTGGTGTAAATACTCCAATAGTGGCTGATTTCAAGCAATTAACATGACATACTGAAGGCAGAGTTGGGAAAATGTGCAGTAACACACCACTAAATAATATTTCCGTATACAGATACGACATAAATAACCTTAAGAGCACAGATAATGATAAAACATAATAAAATAATTAGAAAATGAAGAGTTTTGAGATTTGTAACCTTTGTTTTTTTGTTTTGTTTTGTTTGTTTGTTTATTGAGGCAGAATCTTGGTCTGTCGCCCAGGCTGGAGTGCAGTGGCGCTCTCTCAGCTCACTGCAAGCTCCGCCTCCCGGGTTCACGCCATTCTCCTGCCTCAGCCTCCCTAGTAGCTGGGACTACAAGCCCCACCATCACGCCCGGCTAATTTTTTGTATTTTTAATAGAGACGGGGTTTCACCATGTTAGCCAGGATGGTCTCGATCTCCTGACCTCGTGATCCACCCTCCTCGGCCTCCCAAAAAGTGCTGGGATTACAGGCGTGAGCCACTGCGCCCGGCCGTAACCTTTGTTTTTAATATAATCTTATTGTAAGTTCATGTAGTAAGATTTTTAATAATAGCAGTGTTTAATTTTTCTGCTAATTATATTTCTGAAATGTTAGCAACCAGGTATCATCAGTTGGCCCTAGCACACCACCGATTTCCAAGTTTTACTAATGAGGAAACTGAGGCTGAGAGAGGCTGTAACCAACTTGCTGTAGTCACACAGGACAGTACTACCTAGGTTGCTCTAATTCCAAACCTTCTCCCTTCCACTTGCCTCTCTTTAAAACATAACTGATCTACCTACATGTCAGCACCCAAACATCTTGGTGTGAATGGATTTATAGTTTGTTGAATAAAGTCATTGCTTTTTGGTAGGTGGGATGGGAAATCTGATGAGGCGAAAGAACAGGATGAAGGGAAAAAGAACATCTACTTAACAGTTCAGGATACGGCAGGATATTTTCTCTCCTGGGATTTGGGCAAGCCAAGATTTAACAACCAGCAATTACCCAGCAACTGATAGAACTGAGAGAACATTCATTTTTTTTTTTAAACTTTTGCCATTCAGTATTCCTTTTCACACATTTTCACTGTGTGAAATGAAAACGTTAAGACTTATCTCAGCAGCCACAGCAAAGAGCAAGTATTAAAAATCAAGTGAGTTTCCAGGAGAAGAAAACAAAGTTAACCCTCAATACAAATACAACTCGGCCAAAGGTGTGGCCCACCCCTCTCCGCTCCACTATTTTCAAATAAGCCATTTCCACCTTCATGGACTGCGAGCTAGTGGCTCCAGGCTGTGACACCACTACATCCCAGCTTCAAATCTCCCCTTGCAGGCAGTTTGGGGGTAAATAATAAAATTAGCATCCTAACACTACAAGTCGTGAGACTGCTTAGGAACAATCTTAATTTGCTTACTGGAACTCCTGTAGAAGATGCTTTGAACCGCTTTAGATACAATAGGTTCAGGTAAAACGGCGCTGCCTTTCCAACCACAGCCCCGCAGACCCGGTCTGCAAATCCCCCAGCTGGCCGAAGGGGCCGGATCCGCACATGCGCAGTCAGTCCCGTCGGCTGTGCGCTCAGCCCCGCCCCCAGAGGCGCCGCGCTCCATGACAGCCAGCGGGCGAACACATGCTGACGCGCAGGCGCAGTCTGGGCGCCTTCGGGGCACCGCCGCGCTTTCCCGTAACGTGCCTTGAGTCTTCATTTTGCGACGTGCCGCTAGGCCAGGCAGGTGCTAAAAGCCCGGAGTCGTGGACCCCGGCCAGGTCTCAGCAGCATGGAGGCGCAGGGTGTCGCGGAGGGCGCGGGGCCGGGCGCCGCCAGCAGCGTGCCCCACCCCGCGGCCCTAGCCCCGGCTGCAGCTCCCGCCCTGGCGCCAGCCCCGGTGGCGACCGCGGCCTCGCAGTTCACCCTGCTGGTGATGCAACCCTGTGCTGGGCAGGACGAGGCCGCGGTCCCCGGGGGCAGCGTTGGGGCGGGCAAGCCCGTTAGGTACCTGTGCGAAGGGGCCGGGGATGGCGAAGAGGAGGCTGGGGAGGACGAAGCGGACCTGCTAGACACTTCGGACCCTCCAGGGGGAGGCGAGAGCGCGGCTAGTTTGGAGGATCTGGAGGACGAGGAGACCCACTCGGGGGGCGAGGGCAGCAGCGGGGGCGCCCGGAGGCGGGGCAGCGGCGGGGGCAGCATGAGCAAGACCTGCACCTACGAAGGCTGCAGCGAGACCACGAGCCAGGTGGCCAAGCAGCGGAAGCCGTGGATGTGCAAGAAACACCGCAACAAGATGTACAAGGACAAGTATAAAAAGAAAAAGAGCGACCAGGCCCTGAACTGCGGTGGGACTGCCTCGACTGGCAGCGCGGGAAACGTCAAACTCGAGGTATCAGACTTAGCTGAGGCGTAGGGGTGGGCGGTGGAAGAAGAAACCCAGTCTTAACGCAAACCGCATCTCCAGGGCCGGCCCATTGCTTCTAAATGGGCCGGGTTGCAGTGACTGGGTTACTGGTTGAGAATTAGAATGTTTGCCCTAAATTAAAGTTTATACCAACATGTGCAAAGCAGTAACAGTTCTGTTGCACCCATATGATAGGTGCCGAAATTTCAGTAAAAATAATGTGACATCGGCACAGCTGTCATAGATCTGGGATATGCCTGGAAGGACATAGTGTAAATGTTCGGTCTGGTTCATCGCTAAAGGAGACTTAGGAACCTAGATGAAGTTGGTATTTCTGAGAAAGTCATCTCTTTCGGTTTTCACTACTGTATTCTCAGTATCCAGTTCTCAGTACCTCTATTCGTTATACTCCTTGATTTAGTACTTTGTTTTTAGTGTCCTGTTCTGTTAACCCTCTTCCTAGTACCCTATTTTTAGTACTACTATACTCAGTTGCCTGTCTGTAGTACCCCTGTACTTAGTACCCTTTTCTTACAACTCTGTTCCCAGTACCCCTATGTTTAGTCCCTTGTTCTCATGTTCTCACTACCCCAATACTTAATATACCTTGTTCTCAGTATCCTTGTTCTTAGTACCCTGTTTTCAATATCCCTTTTCTTAGTACCCCTGAGGAGGGGAAAAAAAAGGATGATAATGGGGTATAAGTCTCAAAAAACTTTTGGATTGTTTGATTTGAACTGAGTCAAAGGTAAAACCAGTGTTCTGGAGTTGGACTTCTGGGTGCAAATCCCTGTTCCATCATTTGCTGGCTGTGTGGCTTGAATAGGTTATGAAACTCTGTAAAATGAGCATTAAAATAGTATGTCATTCACAGTGTTGCCGTGAATATGTGAGCCATTCCATACTGAGTGTTCACACAGTGTCCAGCAACTGGTTAAAGTTTGCAAACCTTTGCTGTTATTATTGTTATCGTTAGTGGTATACTTTGAGGCTGTCACAGATGAGCAGATATTTCTTCTTGTGAGAGCTATGTAATCCCTCAGTGTAGAGAAAAATTTAATTTTGTTACAAGTGATCCAAGCCAAGTATGGTGGCAAGTGCCTGTATACCCAGCTGTACTCGGGAGGGTGAGGTGGGAGGATTGCTTGAGACCAGTGGTTCAAGGCTGCAGTGAGCCTTGTTTGCATCACTGCACTCCAGCCTGGATGACATAGTGAGACCCTGTCTCGTTAAAAAAAAGAAAAAAGTGGTCAAAAGATTTTTTTCTTTAACTGCAAGCTGTCTTAGGGTCTTAGGATGTATTCTAAGTCTTTAAATTTCTTAGTTTCCGGCTGAACTTGAAGTGCTCCATTACTAAAATATTAGACCTTGTAACTGTTTACAAATGTAATGTTCTAGGCCAGGCACAGTGGCTGATACCTGTAAGCCCAGAACTTGGGGAGGCCTAGGAGGGAGGATTGCTTGAGCCCAGGAGTTCAAGACCAGCCTGGGTAACATAGGGAGACCCCCATCTCAACAAAAAATTTTAAAATTAGCCGGGTATGTTGGCACATGCCTGTGGTCCTAGCTATTCAGGAGGCTGAGGTGGAAGGACCATTGAGCCCAGGAGATTGAGGCTGCAATAAGCCATGATTGTGCCGCTTCACTCCAGCCTGGGTGACAGAGCAAGACTTTGTCTCAAAAACAAAAAGTATAATATTCTAAATATTTCCAAAATCTACAGTTGCCAGTGTGTCATACTTAATTCACACTGGTTAGGACTGAGTGACTTCTCTTTCCCTTAAGTTTCAATCTTTTGGAGTAAGAGGACTCCTTTGAGTATCTGGTGACTTAATGAAGACTCTTCCTAGAAAAATCCACTATGTAACTTTAATTTTGCATACTAATTAATGGGCTCAGGACTTCTGTAATCTTAGTTTAAAAACTCCCTCAATCCATATTCTTATTATATGTTTTACCAAATCTCTGATTATGGGGAATTAGAGAAATAAACACCTGGAAAAGCATGAAAGTTAGTAAAAGTGATCAAGTTTCTTCCTCAGTATGTTCCACAGGTGCTCATTCGCTTCAGAATTCTTTAGCGAGGGAGAAAAATAATACTTTTTTTTTTTCTTGTTTTTTTTTGAGACAGAGTCTCACTCTGTTGTTGCTCAGGCTGGAGTGCATGGTGCGATCTCTGCCAACTACAACCTCCACCTCCTGGGTTCAAGCAGTTCTTGTGCCTCAGCCTCCTAAGTAGCTGGGATTATAGGCATGCACCACCACCCCCAGCTAATTTTTGTATTTTTAGTAGAGACCGGGTTTCGCCATGTCGGCCAGTCTGGTCTTGAACTCCCGATCCTCCCACCTCAGCCTCCCAAAGTGCTGGGATTACAGGTGTGACCCACCACACCCAGCCTAATAATACTTATTTTCAAGAAAGAAGTAGTTAACCTGTGGCTGCCTACGTTTTGTTTTTTTTTTTTTTTTAACTACCTAGCATTTACATCTACAGTAAGGAAAATATATAGAAGGCAAATAGATACTGAATTAGAATCTCCCTCTGCACCTCCCACAAAAAGAACCTCATAATTGACTATTTTGTTACTTATTTACTTATCTAATTTTTAGAGATTGGTCTCACACTGTTGCCCAGGCTGGCCTCAAATTCCTGGGCTCAGGTAACCCTCCCGCCTCAGCCTTCCGAGTAGCTGGGATTACTTCACCATTGCACCCAGCTTCACTATTTTGAAACAATTTGCATGACTTTTTAGAGAAGGGAATTAATTGCTATAAGCAACAAATAATAGCTTACTATCCAATTTGTCTTATATTGTGGGATACTTTATCAGTTCTGAGGAGGTAACAGGATCTATAAGTCTTTATCTTTGTTAAACTGAGTGAGTGTAAAGAAAATAACGGTGCCAGTCAGGGTATAATAAGAGCCAACTACGTAGTCCAGTTTTAGTAGTTCAGAGGAGGATAGATCATTGTAGGCTGAGATACTCCAGAAAGGCTTTGCAGAGGAAATGTGACTCAGGATAAACCAGAAAGGATGGGTAATAGTTTATGCTTAATGAGCTGAGTTTCTTATGTGTCAAGCACTGTGTTAAGCTATAAATGGAGTCTCACAACCCTTCAGCAATGGGATAGGTACAATGTTTTACATACATGGAAACAGGCACAGGGAGGCTAAAGAATTTGGCCTAGGTCATACAGCCAGCAAGTACTGTACTCAAACACAAGCAGTCTTATTCTAGAGCCGTCGCTTTTACCCCCTTACTATACTGCTTCCCTAGAATTCTGGTAGATAAAAGGAAAGAGAAGCACATTTTAGTAAAGAAAGAGAAGTAGGAATACAGAAAACACTTTTGTGAAGATAGCAAGTGGACTATTCTAGCTAAAATGTAATAGTTGAGTGGAAAATTTATGAGAGAAAAATTTGGAAAGATAGTCTTGAAGCCATTTTTTTCTAGTATTGAATGCCAGCCTATGGGATTTGGGTTTGGAGTCTTTAAATGAAATGATAATTAGGAGGGAGCAGAGGATCCTACCCTGATGGAGTGGGTTAAAGTTGAGAGCCTATAGATTTTGAGACTATTTCGAAGATCATTATAGTAAGACTGACAGGTGATGACGGTATCTTCTGCTATGCTATGAGCAGCAAGATTAGAAATTAAGGTCTCTATTCCAATGAAGGATTTATTAAGGTAAAAAAATTAAAGAAATTAAGGTATCTAAAATTATTTCTTACACAAGCCGAGGTTAAGTGAGGAACAAGTGTGTATAATGTCTACTCCACCAATCTAAGAACTGTGCTATATGAGAGACACATAAAGGTACTAGGGATAAATGAATTGACTTCTGTTGGTGGGATTGTTGTTATTAAATATCTGAAAAGCTATCATTTAAGAGAAGGAGTAGACTTATATGGCATAGTTCTGAGGTGAGTGGGACTCTTAGGCATAAATCACAAGGAGTATGTATTTCAGCTCAGCTTAAATAAAGCTACCTAACATTCTACCGAAATATCAGAGCTATTCAAAACCAAATGAAGTGTGGCAAAAGTTGGTAAACTCTGTAGGACAAAGAGCATTGAAAGTTTTTGAAAAAGAATTCCAACATCTGTACAAGTTTGGACTAGATGAGTTAAGGTTATTTTCACTACAAGCTTCTCTATCTAATTCAGTATCTAATATTTTGTGGTATTAAACTTTTGAATTTGCATAGTGAGGTTGTGAGGGTGGAGGGTACTGTACCGTCAAGTCAATTTCAGCATTCCATTATCTTGCACATAAAAATTAAAGAATCTCATAAATAAAATCAACTCGGGGGTCGGTGGGGGAGGAAGAAGTTATTTTTGTTTCCTCTGGGTATTAGAATTTTCTTTTTACAGCTGTTACGTGTTGAGGCCTAAAATATTTAGGGATGAAATGTTTTTGTAATATAAGGTTGGTAAACTTCTCATAATGAAAGAGATTAAGAGGATATTCTCATAGATAACTCAGAGGCTGGTAGAAAGAAGGCCAAGAGAAAAAAACAGCATAGATAATATTCTAAGTAAAGAAAAAAGAGGTTAAATTCATGTAAAGTATGGCTTTCTGGTAAAACATTTATAGTTTTATATTTACTTAGTAAGAATTTTGGATGTGGTATTGTAGCATAGTTTTGTAAGAGTCAGAATATTTCAGTCAGCTAAACAATATTTTGTTATGCCAGCAAAATTGCAAGTATTTAAGATGCAGTCAGGTGACTGGGAGTACCTGACTGGTAATAAGTGCGGCTGATTTTGTTTTTGGGCAGTTAAATCTCAGGGTAATGGTATCATTTTAGGACTTGCCTGTTTTGTTCATACAGGTGGCAGGAGACTATACTAGTGCTTTTTCAAGCAAGTTTATCTAAATTTTGAAAGATTTGGTTATCAATTGCTTCTTTAAACAATATTTTACTACTCCCCCATTTGTTTTGGTTGTTAACTGGGTAAAAGCTATCAGATATCTTATTGAGCAGTGTATAATTTGCCTCTGAGTTCATATATTTCATCCAAAGGCAAGCAGATTATGTTTTGGCCTGGATAGCATTATAAAAAGAGAATGGTCAATTCCACTTGGCATTTTTTGTAATGTTGAAAATAGCTCACAAGTAACTCTGCCTCAATCTTAGTGGCCCACCTCTCACACTGTGACTCTATCACACTGTATCACACACTATTAATTTTGAGACCTGTCAAGAGACTAAAGAACCCAGGTTGAAAATCAGGTGGGAGAGGGAGCGAGAAGGAATGTTACATCAAATTAACTGCCAGTATCTTGCCTATAATGAAGAACTTTCCAGTATTACAGAGACTGGGCAAGAAGAAGGAAGAAATGCAAAGACCTTTTCATTACCTCTTTGAAATACCTGTAATCATGACTTATTACATTAACTGTTTATCTCTTTGCATTTTTATCATTTATCCCAGGAAAGTGCAGATAACATACTCTCCATTGTTAAACAAAGAACAGGATCTTTTGGGGATCGTCCTGCAAGACCTACTCTTTTAGAACAAGTGTTAAATCAAAAAAGACTGGTAAATATCTGTTTGTAAATCAGTTATAAATGTGTTAACAAGCGTTTTTTGTTATAAATGGAATTATTGAGATTTTTGAGATTTTAACTCATGACATCACACTATACATCAAAATAAATTCTTAATAAGGAGTCAAAGTTTTAAAAAAAGAATCAAAACTTTACCTCAAAAATCTGTAACGAGATTTTTTTTAGCTTATATAGACAAAATCACAGGGAGAAGATTATAAACTTGACTACATAAAAATGAATGCTATAGTCAAAACTAGTGGCAAAATGCACAATAACCTAGAGCAAAAATATGTACAACAAGTATAAAAGACTGTGGTTATTGTGGCTGATATTTTATCACATAAAATATTCCTGGTTGGGCATGGTGGTTCTTGCCTGTAATCCTAGCACTTTGGGAGGCCAGGTGGGAGGATCACTTGAGGCTGGGAATTTGAGACCATTCTGGGTAACATAGCGAGACCCCATCTACAAAAAAATTTAAAAAGTTGCTGCGTGTGATGGTATGTAGCTGTAGTCAAGAGGCTGAAACAGGAGGATTGCTTGAGCCCAGGAGTTTGAGGCTGCAGTGAGCTGTGATCATACCACTGTACTGCAGCCTAGGCAACAGAGCACCCTATAAATCACTAAACATGATCAGTTTCCTTATATATATATAAAATATGTTTGCCTCTTTGACAGCTTCAGTCTTAACTGCAAAGAAAGGTTATTACAACAAGTCCTATAATTTGATGAGGAAAACCTTTGATTTCAATACACTGCAAAAGATACAAACAGAGAAAAAAAGGCGGAATACCATTAAATGATATGGAAAGGTATTCAACATCAGTAAAAATAAACAAAAAGTGAAAATTGTTTAAACGATTACCACAATGATGCAATGATGTTGAGACTTTCATGAAATGGGCATCCTCCTGCAGTTAATGGCATTATATATTGGTATAGCACTTTCAGAAAGCAGTGGGCATTATGTACCAGGAGTCATCCCTTTTGACTCAGACATCACATTTAATATGAAGGCATTTACAGGACATAAATCCTAAATATGGATGGAGTTAAACATAAAGATATTGCCAGGAATATATTTATCATAAATAGTAAAAAGGTAATTGAAACAACCTAAATGTCCAACAGTGTCATAACAGCTAAGATGATTTTTAAACAAAACTAATAAATAGAAAACGTACTAAGATATAAATACATATAATGTTGAAATCAGGATTTAATGATAGTATGTTCACTTTATTCGGTTTATCTTTTTGCAACTTATTGGGGCCAAAGATTTTTTCTTTATAAATTTATGTATTTTATTATAAAAACATATTACGGGAGACTGGCAGGATGATTGCTTGAGCCTAGGAGTTCAAGACCGAGTGAGCTATGCTCCTGCCACTGCACTCCAGCGTGGGGAACACAGACCCGGTCTCTAATATTAATCATATGTTAATCATAGTCTGTTATATTTGTTATATTATTACAACTATATTTTAAAATGAGTGTACAAAAAGGTATTGGATGTTTTGGAGCAGTTCTATTAGTTTTTTTCCTGAAATTTTGGTATATACCTATATATACACGTATATAAATGCACACCTACACACACAATTTTAAATTTCTTTATGAAGACTTAGTTGGCTAATGAGAAACTTGACTTCTAGCACTAGTTTATATGTATGTACAAATTGGCATTTAGCTGTTATTTTCACATGTAGCTCCCTGTCATCTCCATTTTTTTTCTTGCTATAATCCTGGGTCAGTGCTCTTTGTTCTTACGTATTTCAAGAGATATATTTGCTAGCATATTATAGAAGGCGTTTCCTTTGTGCACAGAGTCACCAATAACAGACTTCACCTGTTATTTTTAGGTTTTAGTATTTTGATGTGTGACATCACATTATTTTCAGTTTGCAGCTTAGTTGCAGTGCATCAGATGTAAAAGTGATTTTGATTCAGGCATATGTTTGTGAAATATTGTGTCATGTGTAGGGACACATCAGAGTAATTTCATAGCATGAAAACAGTCTAATCACATAGATTAATGCTATTAATAATTTTTTTCTTTTCTTTCTAAGTCGTTACTAAGAAGTCCAGAAGTAGTGCAATTTTTACAGAAACAGCAACAACTATTAAATCAGCAAGTTTTGGAGCAAAGACAGCAGCAGTTTCCAGGAGCATCAATGTGAGGGAACTTATCAAGAACATCTACATGGTTTTTATCTTACTGTAATAGATGAGCATATTTTTTTACCAAACATAAATGGGGTAATAATATATGCCTGTAGAACATAAACATTTTCCTGTAAATGTATGTGTGCATTTGGGGATAAATAAGTATTGCACTTTGTGCATCTAATCTTTCAGATTACTATGAGTTTGAAGAAGTCAGCCTATCTTTCCAAAATAACATTTAATTATAATGTTTTTTAAAAATATATTCCTCTTCAGTCATTGTTACTGAAGGTAATGAAGCAGTTACTTTCTGTGGAAGTCATAAAGTTAATAGATATTAATCTTGACTCATCTAGCTCAGTGGTTCTCATCAAGGGTCCATTTGATTGTCATTGTGACAGTGAAAACCACTGGTTTTTAGTGAGTGGTCAGGAATGCTAAATGTTCTGCAGTATCAGGGGTAGTCCCACATACTAAGGATTGTCTCACCCACAGTGCCAAAAACACTCCTAAGAAATGTTGATGGCTATTTTGTGGTGCTAACATGTAGCTGGGGCACCTATAATTGGGTTCTCTTAATAACCTTTCTTTGCAGTTAAGACTGAAGCTGTCAGAGAGGTAAGCACATTTTATATAGATGTAAGGAAAGGGATTATTGTTTAATATCTGTGAATTTAGGATGTGCATCTCTTTTCAGAGGTGTGCTAGTAAAACCTGAGGGATTAACTAAGCACACTGGGATGTGTCTCTTACAGTTGGCTTCTATCTTTCATGTTACCTGTTAGTGTTGATCTCTTAAAGCAGATATTTCTTGTTTGTTGAATTTGTGAACAGTATACATCTCAGCCCACCAATGCCAAGACAAAATTATTTTTCTTATACTTATTTTTATTAAACAAAATGAAAAAGATCCTTTTCAAAAAGGAGATCCTGAAAATAAAACTAACAGTCCAGCATTTTGTCATTGTTTTTCACAATTGAGCTATCTCAAAACTGCTATTCCTAAGTAATGTTCAAAAAGGATGGGTAATCTGGATACTTTTTTCTTATACTTTCTACTAGGAAAACTTTAAAACTTTTAAAAAGGCAAACCTACCAATAGGAATAACAAATAAATGTCAAGAGAATATATCCAATATTAGGATATAAATGTATGTGTCTCAAGTTTATACAAAAATTTGTTACTTGTTTTTTAAACTCTATATATAGTTAAACTTAATCATGGCTGTTCTGAGAAGTACTTATGGAAAGCAAGAATGTTTTTGTTCATTTTTTTAACGTGTGTGTTTTTACTTGCATATCTGTTCAAAATGCTTTTAACAAAATTAATTCATTAAAGTCCAGTTGTTGACCTTTGAGTTGGCTGATTTCTTTATTCTGTTCTTTAGTTTATTCTTACTAGACGCAGAGGAATTCTAGTCTTGGTTTTAAAAGTCTCAAGTTGGAATCTTTCAAATGTTTACTGATTTATAATGTCCCATTTCTTTTTCTAGAATTAGAAAATATGATTAATATGAATATTGTCAAATAGTTCTAATTGCTTTTGTGTAACTCATTGAAATGGAAATTTTAGTATTTTAAAAAATCATTATTATACCCTCAGTTTCTAACTGTCTTTAGTTTCTAACTTTCTTAGCTAGAAAAATTAATGTTCTACTCATGACCACAGATACTGTTGAAGGTCCATAGATTAGGGCCTGTGTTCAGATAGCAGTTTATTTGAAAATGGACTGACTTCCCTCACTATAGAAAAAAAAAATCTGATTTAAATACCTCTTTTATTGAGTTTGAAGGTAACAGGGTAACAGTTGTTTTTAAAACATTTTAATGAAAATACTTGACATGTTTAATAATCAGGTGAGTTGATCTCACCTTTCAATCAAAAGATGAGCTATTTCCCCGATTACCCCTGACATATAGTACTCCATCTTCCATTAGTTGTTTGGATTATTCTAAACCACTGGAGATGAACTTTCTAAAAAATCATCTACTGCAGCAAAATAAATCTTTCCTCTTCAGAGCTTTACCCTAGTAGCAGAAAAAGATGTAGCCTGTCTTAAGATGTATTCCATAAGCACAGACGCCGATTTTTATGAGCTATTTGTAGCTTGGGCTTTAGAGGACCCGAGAGTATGTGCAGCATGAACACCCAAATGGAAAGCTGAGGAAGAAGCCAGAAGACAAGCTATGACTAGCGGGAGTTTGTTTGTGTTCCTCCTATAAATTACACCTCGAACGATTTACTTTTCTTAAATTGGAGACCATAGTCAGCACTAATCAGATTTTATACCGGTTGCCTTTGAAAATCTAATAAGCAGCAGGATATGTTAATAGTAATATATTAATGAACATTACATATTAGCATTAAAATTGTTAGTGTTTATTATGGCAATATGGTTATATCATTAAACTATATATGCATACCTGCACTTCACCATCATGCTGATTAAAATCATCTGCAGAAACTTGTGGGGGCACAGTGAGGGTAATTGTGACAGCAGTCCTTTTCAGAAAATGAAGGAAACCAGCCAGTACGGTGGCTCACACCTGCAATCTCAGCACTTTAGGGGGCCAAGGCAGGCAGATCACTTGAGCCCGGGAGTTTGAGACCAGCCTGGGTAACATGGTGAAACCCTGTCTCTACAAAAATACAAAAATCATCTGGGCATGGTGGTGCACACCTGTGCCCCCAGCTACTCAGAAGGCTGAGGTGGGAGGATTGCTTGAGTCCAGGAGGTTGAGGCTGCAGTGAGCCCTGATCCTGCCACTGCACTCCAGCCTGGGTGACACAGCAAGACTCTGTCTCCATAAACAAAAAAAACAAAAAAAAAAAAATGAGGGAAACTGAGTATTAGAGACATCAATATTTTTCTAAGAAAACCTAAAATGGTCTGCCAGTATGGAAATTCAAGTTTGCTTCATAGCAGGGTGTGCTGAGACTCTTAGTTTTGAGTTTCTCTTGTACTTGCAGAGCCGGCCTTTTCTTTTTAAACTATCCATCATGACATGTACACCCTGCCTCTTAGGGTAATTAGATGGACCCTTTTGGCCAGGGAAGTGCTTGTCCAAGAAAAAACAAACATTGATCTCTTATCTGGGTGCCCTTCTCTGGATAACATGCCCAAATGATATGTTACTGTGTCTCTATTTCTTGTTCACCTCTTTAATGCCAACAACAAAGAATCAATTGCCTTTCGCAATTAGTCCCAGACATTTGCTACCTTTAATGAGTTATACAGTCCACCCAGTATCTCACTTTCCTCAACATGTCCTGCTTTGTTAGCAATTGAAAGTGACTCTAGCCCCTGCCCAGGCCGGGCATTGCCCATTCTGAAGGGCAAGAACAACTTAGAACTGAGACATTCAGAGCAACTCTCAGGTACCCAGTTTGGAGAGGAAGGCTGACTGCTGAGTGCTTTCTGAGCAGCAGCTCACCAGTCCCTGAGTGTCTCTCCGGCTATGTGCTGAAGGTCAGATGCTGGGGCCACTGTGGTGACTATGCCAAGCACAGCAGTGGCAGGAATGGCAGTGTCCTCAGAGGCCAGTGCTGCCTGACTGCCTACACTATGCCCTTGCTGGGAAATGTAATAGCTCACCCCTAGTGTTAGTAATAGTGATGCAAGATTTTTTGCTCCTTAGTTCAGCTAAATCTGGGTTCTTGTCTCACAGCCAGGAAAAATTAGGTGCGAGGGCACATTGAAGGGTGAGGAGGGCAGAATTTACTAAGCAAAAAGAAAGCTCTCACCAAAAAAGGGTGGGGGGCGAGGTCCCACCAGTAGGCTCCCACCTCACAAATTGAATACCAGGTCACCACAAACAAGCTGAAGAGACCAGGCCCCTCCCCTGGGTAAGGCATGAATTCCTGGTGACTCTGCCCCATTCCCTCAGTGCACATATGGGCCCTTAGTCTGAACCATTCCATAATGACTTATTTCCCATATTATGCACGTGTTAAGGGAAAGAATTTTTCACTGTGGGCGTGTTTAGGCAAGCCCCCTGAGCGCAATGACCTGGACAGGTAAGAGGTTCTCTGGTACCCTTCCCTATCTGCCTAGGCATTTGGCTATCTCCTACCTCTATCAATAGGAGGCAGGAATTGATGGGTTTACTTCTAGCAACCAAAATGGCAAGGCTTCTCACGTGTTCTTGGAAAATCAAGAACAGAAATCTCTTAAATAGCTGACATACAGGCATAGCAAGTTGAACAAGATACTGATCAGAACCAGAGTAGCAACCGTATCATAAACTGCAGGTACTGCCTGTATTTTGTGATAAGCTGCTTATCTGAGACCTCTTGATGAACAGCAGGCAAAGTTTTATCAACATTCCAAACACCTGAATGATAGGCACAATTACAGCTTTCCTACTGTTTCAGTGTGTTAGATAACTGAAAAGCCCCACAGCACAGTGGCTCAAATAACTTTTTTTTTTTTTCTTTTTCCTCACAGTGTTGTGGGTTGGCTGAGCTGAGCTGAGAGTTTCTTCTGGTAGTCTTGCTTGGGGCATCTCATGAGGCCACATTCAGATGGCAGCATGGCTGTGACTGGACAGTCAAGAGGACCTCCCATCATCCTCCACAGCTGGAGGCTTCAAACCAAAGGCCCCTGTGCCAGTCCAACCCATGCTCAGTTTTTGTCATTTTTACACTTTCAGTAATTAAATTCCTTTTACATTTTGTAATAGTTGAAAAATAATTCAAAACAAAAATATTTTGTGATACGTGAAAATTATATGAAATTCAAATTTCAGTGTCCACAAAGTTTTACTGGAACATAACCACAACCACGCTTATTCACTTATGTATAATTTATAGCTCCTTTTGCACTACAGTGGCAGTGCTGAGTGGTTGTGACAATCACAGAGACCACATGGCCCACAAAGCCAAAACTATTTACTATCTGGGCCTTTAGAAATTCTGCTGGCCCCTTCTCCAGAACCTCTGTCCATCATAGTCATCTTTTTTTTTTTTTTTTTTTTTTGAGATGGAGTTTTGCTCTTGTCGCCCAGGCTGGAAAAGAATGTTGCGATCTCGGCTCACTGCAAACTCTGCCTCCTGAATTCAAGAAATTCTCCAACTCAGCCTCCTGGGTAGCAAGGATTAGAGGTATGTGCCACCACACCTGGCTAATTTTTTTTTTTTTTTTTTTGAATTTTTATAGAGACTGGGTTTCACCATGTTAGCCAGACTGGTATCAAACTCCTGACCTCAGGTGATCCACCTGCCTTGGCATCCCAAAGTGCTGGGATTACAAGCGTGAGCCACCGCACCTGGCCCACAGACATCTCTTCATTCAGTAGTCTAGCATGGGGGCTTGCTCCCAAGAGTAACGTTCCAAGAAGACATGCCCCAAAGTGCAAGTACTCATTCAAACTTCTGCTTGCATAATGCTTGCTTGTTGCGGGAAGTCAGGGACCCCGAATGGAGGGACCGGCTGAAGCCACAGCAGAAGAATATAAATCGTGATGATTTCATGGACATTTATTAGTTCCCCAAATTAATACTTTTATAATTTTTTATGCCTGTCTTTAATGTCTTAATCCCATCATCTTTGTAAGCTGAGGATGAATGTCGCCTCAGGACCCTGTGATGATTGCGTTAACTGCACAAATTGTTTGTAGAGCATGTGTATTTGAATATAAAATCTGGCACCTTAAGAACATGATAACAGCAATTTTCAGGGAGCAAGGGAGATAACTTTAAAGTCTGACTGTGGGCCGGGTGGAAAAGAGCCATATTTCTCTTATTACCGAAAACGTAATAAGATAAGATAAATATCACTGAATTCTTTCCCCAGTAAGGAATATTAATAATTAACCGCCCTGGGAAAAGAATGCATTCCCAGGGTGGGGCCACTAAAATGGCCGCCCTGGGAGTGTCTGCCTTATGCAGATATAAATAGGGATGAAACACGCCCTAGGGTCCTGCAGCGCCCCCAGGCTTGCTAGGATTAGGAAATTCCAGCCTGGCAAATTCTAGTCAGGCCGGTTCTCTGCTCTTGAACCTTGTTTATCAATGACAATGCATGCACAGCTGGACATGGACGTTCATTAGTGATTCTAGTTTCGCCCTGACCTCCTGCCTTGTGATCTTTTGTCATCCTTGAAGCATGTGATCTCTGTGACCCACCCCCTATTCATGCACTCCCTACCCTTTGAAAGTTGCTAATAAAAACTTTTTGGTTTTACGGCTCAGGTGGCATCATGGAACCTGCCGACATGTGATATCTCCCCTGGACACTCAGCTTTAAAATTTCTCTTTTGTACTCTTTCCCTTTATTTCTCAGACCAGCCGACACTTCGGGAAAATAGAAAAGGACTCACGTTGAATTACTGGGGGAGAATTTCCCTTGATACTTGCTAACATGCCATTGGCCAAATTAGGTCACATAGCTAACCCAAAGTCATGCGGGTGGCCATCAACACTGGGATGTGTGTGGCTCACTGGAGGTCACTGAAGTAAAACCTCCCATAGTTACACAGTAAGTTAGTCAAATTCTTGGTTTATTGGACAGCTGACAGCTGTAAGAAGGACCCTATGTTAATGGAAATGGATACAACCTAATAACATGAACAACAGATAATGGTTTTTAACCATTAACTTCCATTGATGATGGTTCTGATTAGAGCACAAGATAACTAGTGAAATGAGAGTTCCCTTATCCCCCTTGCAGGGCATGCGACAAGGGTATGGCTCACTCCTTTCATCTCCCTGTTGCTCAAACCCATAGGAGGAGCATGCAGACAGGCAGGTGCAGAGGCCTTGGGGAGCGCTTTTGGGCTTCGGCCTAATGGCAGCATCTAGGGATGGCTGGCTGTGACTCCTGAATCCCAGGTGGCCGTGTGTTACAGTGTGCTCTTTCAGCTCTGCCGTCTGCAGATGGATTATGTTAATCAGCTTGATAGACCCTGTGCCTTATCGTAAGGGCAGTGTCCAGTGTGACGGGTTTCTGTACCCACGTTCTTACCCAGCATACCAGAAGAGTCGGATGACACGTGGACTTGAAGGATGAGTGCAAGGTTTTATTGAGTGGTGGAGGCTCTCAGCAAGATGGATGCAGAACCAGAAGCGGGGGACGGAATGAGAAGGTGCTCTTCCTCTGGAGTCCGGCCGTTCTTGTTTGACATTGAGATGCCTCTTCCCTTCTCTGCCGTGCCGCCCTGCCACTCCCACTCTTTGTCACTCTCTGCCACTCTCTTTCTCTGCTCCTCTCAATGTTCAGCCACGTGTGTCTGTGCCTGCTAAGGTCTCAGGTTTATATGGCCATGGGATGGGGGCATGAAAGGCCAGAGTGGTCTTGGGAAATGCAACATTTGGGTGCAAAAACAAGAATCCCTGTTCTCACTTAGGTCCGTGGGCACAGGCCCAAGGGTGGAGCCCTCGCCTGGGACCCCACTCTTCTCTACCCAGCACTTCCCTGCCTCCCTCCAGTATCAGTAGTAGAGTCTTGTGATAGGCTGGATAATGGCCCCCCAAGACATCCATGTGCTAATTCCCAGGATTTGTTGATGTTGTCTTACGTGGCGAAAGGAACTTTGCAGGGGTGCTTAAGTTGAGCATTCTGAGATAGAGAGATCAACCTGAATTACCTGGATGGGCTCAGAATGTAATCACAGGTGTCCTTACAAGAGGAACGCTTGCTTACAGAAGAAATAGGAGATGTGATGATGGAAGCAACAGGTTAGAGAGATTCAAGAAAAGCACAGCCAGCCAAGGGAATGCAGGCAGCCTCCAGAAGCTAAAAAAATAAAAATTAAAATTAAAAAAAAGCAAGAGAATGATTCCCCCTAGAGCTTCCAGAAGGAACTAGCCATGCCACCACCTTGTCATTATCCCAATGAGACAGATTTCAAACTTCTGGTCTCAAGAACTGTAAGGGTAAGAACTGTAAAATAAATTTATGCTGTTTTAAGCCACAAAATTTGTGGCACTTTTTTACAGCAGCAACAGGAAATTAATAAAAGTCTTCCAGTGCTAGGGGTTGAATCTCATCACATTTCTAAGGCAAGCACTGCTTAGTATCTTGCTTATTTAAAAGATAAACTTAGCTAGTATAAACAATAGTGACCACCTAGATTGTATGCTATAATACTTGTAACTAAATGTAAGAAAAATGATTGCATACTCTTTGTTTTGTTGTTTGTTTTGAGACAGAGTCTCACTCTGTTGCCCAGGCTAGAGTGCAGTGGCACAATCTTGGCTCACTGCAACCTCCACCTCTCTGGTTCAAGCTCTTCTTGTGCCTCAGCCTCCTGAGTAGCTGGGACTACAGGCACACACCACCACACCCAGCTAACTTTTGCGTTTTTAGTAGAGACAGGGTTTTGCCATTTTGGCCAGACTAGTCTCGAGCTCCTGACCTCAGCTGATCCACCCGCCTCGGCCTCGCAAAGTGCTGGGATTACAGGCATGAGCCACCGCACCCAACCAATTGCATACCCTGGATCAAAAAACCATTTCCCTCAAGTTAGAATATGTGATATTTATTGTACATTGCGTGCCCTCTGCTGCTTACCCAAAGCTTTCTAAACCTTAACCAAACTCGTAAAGCTTATAAGCAGTGGGACAATTTGGAGCCTTAAACTCCCAAATTCTGAAATGTCTTCCGACACGATTTTCCATAGCAATCTGTAGCGTGTCTGGAGCAAGGATGGGGGGATCATGATTCAGGGGTCCCCAAGGAGGGTCTATCATAGACTGTTGCTTTTTAAAGTAACCAGTAGCAATGCTTTAAACTGTCATTGTAGATTTAAGAACCTGTGGTCCAAATGTCTCAGTTTAGTATGTAAAACCCTTTACCTCCAAGCTCCTGCCTATTTCTGCCTCTCTCCTTTACTTCAAGCCATCATGATTTACATGGTATAATGCTAATGGATCATTGTTTCACAGAAGTTCTTTCCATCCTTTTAGTTCTTTTCCACTCCTTCAGCAAGATGGAGAGCTCTCTCTTGTCCTTCAGCACTGAGCTTTGTATTTCCTTTTTATGCCAAACCAGGAAAAACAAATAGTAACTTTGCCAACTTTTGTTTGCAAACGCCTTTCATAGTAATCTATAATCTCACCAACTCCTTTAGAAAACAATCATCAATTTAACATTTTTTTCATCATGTATGAAAGAAATGATTTTAAGTAATATTTTATTGTATATCAACGTTTTAAACATTGTACTATAATCATTTCAGTATACCTTTAAATATTTTATTAAGACAAATTTCACTTTCCACAGTCATGTAGTGATGGGCTATATTTAATTTGTTTTAAAATAACTGAGTCAAGAAAAGCAAGTGTGTCAACAATGAATTGTAAAATGGTATATTTAGCTTGAAGACTGAATGTATAAGGAAGTATATACTACTATGGCATCAAAAAAGACAAAACACTTTTACAGTATGATGTTGGGAATATTTGAAATTAAACATCAGTGGATCATTTTGATAATATTTATGTATTTATTTTTTGAGACAGAGTCTCACTGTGTCGCCCAGGCTGGAGTGCAATGGCAAGATCTCGGCTCACTGCAACCTCTCAACCTCCCAGGTTCAAATGATTCTCCTGCCTCAGCCTCCTGAGTAGCTGGGATTGCAGGTGCCCTCCACCATGCCCGGCTAATTTTTGTATTTTTAGCAGAGACAGGGTTTCACCATGTTGGCCAGGCTGGTCTCGAACTACCTCAGGTGATCTACTCACCTCGGCCTCCCAAAGTGCTGGGATTACAGGCGTGAACCACTGCTCCTGGCCTATTTTGATAATTTTTAGGCTTTTCCTTCCTAAATGATGAGACTAGAGAGAAGTTAGCCTGCCACTTGCAAGCGTTCTCTCCAAATAACACATTGCAGGTGTGAATTCTGTTTGGCTTAAAAACCAAACTGAATATAATTTTCCTTGTATTTACTCCATTTAACGTTGGCATTTAGATTAAGAGTCATTCTGAGGCCATACCTAACATTTTTATCAGATGCATGCAAATAATGGAACCATCAGTCATCATGCAGAGGTAAACTTTCAGAATTAGTGTCTTTTTGTTCACTTGGTCTTATAACATCAAAATTCTTTATGCTTGTCATACTCAAATTCACATTATGAAAACAAATTAAATGCTTAGAATAAAAGCAATTTTAACTGTTTAACTGCTAAAGCTACTTTTCCGTGCTACTGCTATGCAGCTGGATAACTATTTCCAAACTGAAACACAAGCGCGCTTTTCTGATCCCTATCTGCTGTGCACGGTCACACGATATGCAATTGGAGGCTTGCAACGCATTTTATTTTGAAAGGGAGAAGCTAAATACTTACTGATATTTTTAAAGGAAGAGTTAAAAACAACTACCATTTCTGCCTTTACAAGGTGATCCCCAAAAGCCTTTCTAAACAAACAGTAGCTGGCAAATGCTGAAAATGAATAAATAGAATCCCTGTCCTTAAACACGTCCCAGGCTGGCAGAGAGAAGGATAAGTAAACAGGGTGGTGCAGGAAGCGATACGGACCATCGATGGGCACAAAGTATTATGGGAACACAGAGAGGAGCCACTAACCTGCTTTAGAATGCCCAGGATGATTTAACTAAGAGAACCGACATGAAGGATGGCAACTTCGATCGGCCCAGAAGCCTTCTCTGGTACTTACCCAGGGTCTGATGTAGATGTCACTCGGTGGTCCCAGCAGCTTGTCTCAGCTGACAGCACACTGCTTATTATTGGTTTACTTGTTCATCTTTCTCCACAAAACGGTAAGCTCCTCAAAAGCAGGGACTTTGTCATTGTATCTACAGTGCCTGCTGATGCATAAGAACTGTCTGATAAGTAAATATAAGCAGTCTATGATGAAAGTACTTCTCTAAGACAGGCTGATGTTTAAAGACAGTATTTTTATGTCTACACCACGATATGTTTAAAGAATGAGTATTCGTGTTTGAAATGCTAATGCCAAATATTAGGTGCAAGCACAGGGTCAGGAACCATGGGAGACGCAAACAAGACACAATCACTGCTCTCCAGAAACTTAGTGTAAACTGGAGGCTTCATGGTCCCCACCTGGATCTAAACTGGCACATCTTTCATGTGTTTATATTTTGGAGTCCCACAAAACACTTTTTGTGAATAAAGGGCTCCATTTTGTTAAAAAAAAATCGACAACTCTGATCAAGTAAATAAGAAAGCTGTTTTCTAGGTGTAGAGTTTCCCCTTCCTTTTTAAGATTAGAAGGAAATTTAGATGCAAGGAATTGAGAATTTACATTTTTAGATGTGTTCATATTTCTTTGGATTTCATCTTAGTTTTCCCTCACCAGTTGCCTTTTAGCACCTAATAGGCAATCTGTAGCAATGTACAGATGTTATACAAGAATAAAAGTGCTCATTCTTCCCTATACACTGCAATATCACGTATTTGCTACTATCCAGAAAAAGGTTCTACATATATCCTTTCTAAAGTTACTGTGAAGTATCTTCAGGATCTATACTTCACAATGGTTATTCTAAGGTGTTTAATCAAAACCACTACCAAATTTCTCTATAGCATGTGGAATTTAACATCCCATTTTCAAAATAGAATGGTTTAAAATTAATTGACTTAAGATGCTGCAGATCCACATACAGTGAATCTTCTATGAGGTTTACAGGAAAAATGAGCCAAAAGACATATAGGTACGGTATTCTTTATTATAAACAATCAGATAACAGTGTAAGTGTGCATTTGATGGATAACCGAAGCCAAGTTATAATAGAAAGCATGACTTCACTCAAATAGAAAGTTTCTTTGTTGTTGATCTGTTTTACATTAATTTGAATTTAACATATGCTAGGATCACCTAAACTTGTCATACAGTTCTGCTATTAAAATCCTAACAGGGAAAGTCAAAATGTGAAATGCATGTTATATTTTGCTTTATTTGTTGAATATATATATATATACACACACTAAATATTTGGGACACATTCAAAGTTAAGCAGGTGCTTAGAGTCTATCAAGTGATATTTATGAAATGTTTTTGTTGCTGTTTTGTTGCTGTTATGGGAACATCCATATCCTCAGAAGACAATAAAAAAGAGGATTCTAAATGCTAGCTGGTTGGCTAACTTTTCCTGATTTATACTGAGTGTAAAACAAAACAAAACAAAACATAAGGTATATGTGTTAAGTAGTGACATCTTTATAGTTCCAAAACAGTGGCAACTATTAAAATATCATCCAGCTAAAACAAACTTTTCACAATTTTTTAACAGAAAAATAATAAACCAACAACAAAAACTGGTAAATGTTCTGGGTGTTGTTGAGCAGACCAAAATGTTACTACAGTGTTCTCTGTTGTGTGATCCTTGTCTGTGGCAACCTTAAATATGCACCGCAGTGCTCATGTTTAGAGGCTTAGCTGTCTGCTTCAATAGTTATCCTGGAAAGAATGCTATTCGGTTTTTTCTTTTATTGTCTACGTCAAGGAATGAGTGCTAAATGAGCACATTTAGAAGCCTGAAATCAAATACTGCATTCATTTTTTGAAACTCTTGGTAGCAAAAGAAAAAGCTGATTAAAATATGATTATGTTACAATGACTAAGGGGTTAACTTCTCATCACTTCTAAATTCTTCAAATTTTACAAGCATCTTAATAAAGGCTTTTGATGAGACATGACTGGTGATGATCATATGTGCCAATTTAGTAATTTATTTGTCACAGAAAATTCAGGTTCACTGCAAAATTGTGTTCTGGCTTCCCAAAGCTGCAGGGAAATAACAAGTTTTTTGTTGCTTGATTTCTGTTTAGAGGCAGGGTGTCACTTTGTCACCCAGGCCAGAATGCAGTCGTGTGATCACAGTTCACTACAGCCTCAAACTCCTGGGCTCAGGTGATCCTCCCACCTTGGCCTCCCACAGTGCTGGGACTACAGGAATGAGCCACTGCATCCAGATTGTTTTTTGTTTTTAATGTCATTTATGAGCCACCAGTTTAGATTAATTCTGTAAAGGTATAAGATTACCAGAGGAGGCCGGGCGTGGTGGCTCACACCTGTAATCCCAGCACTTTGGGAGGCTGAGGCAGGTGGATCACGAGGTCAAGAGATAAAGACCATTCTGGCTAACATGGTGAAACCCCATCTCCACTAAAAATACAAAAATTAACTAGGCGTGGAAGTCCACGCCTGTAGTCCCAGCTACTTGGGAGGCTGAGGCAGGAGAATCGCTCGAACCCGGGAGGCAGAGGTTGCAGTGAGCTGAGATCGCACCGCTGCACTCTGGCCTGGCGACAGAGCAAGATTCTGTCTCAAAAAAAAAAAGATTACCAGAGGATAAGTTCGATAGCTGGTAGATCATGAAAGCTATGTTTGATCGCTGGAGCAAAAGCTGTGTTGAAGTTCTCCCATGGAATGGTTCCCATATGAGACTCACCATATTAATGCCTTTTCCAAGAGAAGGGGAGACAGAGAATTATTGGAAAATAGGGAAGCAAGGAGAGGAACAAAAACCACTTTGAGACATGGAAGAAAAGTAGCATTTATACAAGGAATCCATTACCTGACTCTGCAGAAGAGCAAGGAAATAAAAATTTCAAAACAGAGATAAGAAATCAATTACATTCTTTCAAGCAAAAGACAGATTGCATTGTTTTGTTTGAAAAGTTCTGAAACATGATGATGTCTGTACAAACAGATGCACTATTAGATTCTTGGCTCCATGAGGGCTGGGACTGTCTTCTATTTACATTTGATACTACAGTGCCTAACATTGTACCTGACACCTATAGGTAGGTGCACAATACATAGTTGATGAACTAATCAACTACAGATTTTTCTAAACACTACATGAGCCACATATTACATTTTTCAATGTAAAGTGTAATAATTCTTTTCTATTGTGTATGTATGAAAGTTTCTATTAGATAACACTAGTCATTATAAGAGGTGACAGTAGTAGCTCAATCATATCTTTCTCACATGATCATTTCTACCTTGAATACAATTTAATTAGAAAAACTACCATGTGCACTAATGCTAGAAAGAGTTGAGATAAAATGTATAAATGAAGAAACTTCTTGGATTACTGAAGTGCTGTCTGTTACAAGCATAACTGCTATCTTAAATTGTATATTTTTAAAGAGGGTGTGAAATATTTTTCCAAGCAATGTAGTGTTTAGTGCATGGCAAGTATGTATATGAAAGTACCTGGAAATTTGGGGATTTTCCTCCCTCATCTAAAGTAAAATAAGAACATGTTTTTAATATTGTGTATATTTTTAAAAGATATATTATTATTCATTACCACTGTTCCCCAGAAATTATAGATGATTATGAAATTAGTATCACTTTACTTGGGAATTTATTTCCAGCTATGAGACTTTAGATAATCACTGGAGACACTAGGTTAAATAACTCATTGATCCAATAATGTGTCTAGATTTTCTCAAAGTCTTTACTGTTGCTTTAGTAATCTGCAAGGAGTTAATATTTGCCAAGAGGCAAGAAAACGTGGCAAAAGAGTGTCCTTCCCAGGAGACTGGAACGTGGGAAATGAGAAAGTGTAAGTCGACGTGTGACACTTTTCTCCAACCTTTGCTTTCACCTGCTTCTTGACACCAGACTGAAACACGTGCTATTCTGGCATGCTGCGCAGACTCAAAGTTTGCAGGATGGCATGACACAAACAACCAGGACAACAGGAGCCTGGTCTCCTCTGTGGAAAGCAGGAGTCTCCCTGGATGGCTCTTGGAGCAAGTTCTGGTCTTATCTTGTAATTTGGGAAACAGCATTTCATGCTATTTTCGTATTTATTTTCCCATATTAGACTCTGTTTTTACAGCGGTAGACTGAGGGAACATGACTTTCGGCTTCACAGTTTTTTTTTTCTTTTCCAATCACAGTTTGTTTAAAATGTACCACTGAATATGAACACAGGAGCCCAGCTACAGGTATGTCAACCTTAGAAATAAAGTTTCTATGGATTATCTCATTAATTCATTGTACAAGCTTTTTTTGTTTTTTTTCTTGCCAATAGCGCTAAAAGTGACATCATTTCAACTGGAGGGGTTTCACTGCTTTGTTTCATCTGAGTGATATATGCTCTAGTGCTGCTAATACCTGACTTTTGCTGTATAAACAGTTTCAGTGTTTCTGTGAGGCCACACAACATGCTTTATAATGACACGGCTGACTAAAGCTGCCTTTTATTCTGCTAACACCCTGCAAATACTGTTGACAATACTGCCTCTCAATTGTTTCCTCCCACGAAATCTGCTGCTTATAGCACAGGCACCAAAGGCCTGCTTTTCCAATTGCACTGTGCTGGCATCAGGTTAACTAGAAAGCACAAAACAAATGGTGATTAAAAAAAATAGGAACAGTATACATTCTGTGTATTTACACATGCTTTTAGAAACCTCAGTTAGTTGCAAATCTGAAATGATACAAGCCACTCCCTGCAATAGCCTCTATCCTATGGAAATGCAGCTTAAGACATGACTGTTAAGACACTGAAGAAATGGGGTTATGTGGAGAGCCCATCTGAGTCAGAACTTTGTCCAGCCACTGCAGCGGCCCATGAAGATGAATCTCAATCCAGCAGGGGGTGCTGGTGACATCCTGACGATGATACTCAGCGCCCCAACCCTGAAAAACAAGAATGGAGCTGAGTGATGGTGCCACACTTACACTCAGCCTCCAGAGCCCCAGGCACAGCTCAGCAGGGGCAGAGCCCACACTCCAGGGTAGCTCCTGAGACCTGAGACAGAGAGAACATGGCCTCTACCTTCCTGTAAACACGGGTCAACTCTCGCACCAACCAGATGCCTTCAGATGAATCCAAATCAGTAAATTCCCTCGCAACTGAATACTCGGATCTAGAGAGGTTCTGGCACTCCAGTCACATGGGAAGCACTGAAAAATCATTTTCCCTTCCACAAAGGAAGAAACTTGACCTTTTGTTCACCCCTTCATGCCCAGGACAGTGTTTTGCTCGTTACTGCAGACCAGTGACTGGACCTGAAAGTCGTAAAGACAGAACTGGAAGGCGCTCTTGGTTTTTCAGGGCTGATTATCAAAGCTTGCTTGTTCTCTCTCGTTCTCTCTCTCGCTCTCTCTCTCTCTCTGGTTCACCTGGCAATTTCCCTTTTATCACCATTCAAAGGAGAGACAGTAAAAAAAAATTTTTTTAACTAATTTGCATATTTTTCTCTATATGTTATACACCAATGAAAAGATATTTCAAAATGAAGGGATATCACAGCCAAGTCCATCAGTTTTGTGACTGGGAGTGATCACTCTGTAGAGTTTTTTTAAAACTTGGATTTCAACACAACCATGCTGCCTGATCACATTTTACTTTCACTACTGAGAACCTCAAGCGGACCTGTGATGTCCCCGGCAGTCACAACCTACCCTCCAGTCCCCTCTTTCATGTCTCCCTCCTAGGTGACTGCTCCTCCCCACGAAAACCTCCAACCCCTTTTTCCCTGTCCATGCCTGCAACTGATGGATTTCTTTTGTATTTTAACGAGAAAAAGGAAGACATCAGAAATAAGAGTTTCCACAGGACCTGCACCCACATACTCGGCCTTTCTACCTCTTACCACAGATTAATTATCTATGTTTCCAAATAAGCTGGTCCATCCATTTATGCACTCTCAGACCTGCCTTCCCAGAGACATCATTCCAGCAAATCTTCTCCTCCTCTCCTGCAATCTTTTGCATCTACTATATCATTCCCGTCAACCTATGAACACACTTGAAATATCTTCCATCTTAAAGATGCTTCTCCACCCCCACCAGCTACTGCCCTATGTCTTTATTCCCTTTCTGGCAAAAACCCTCAGAAGAGTCATCCACACTGGCTGTCTCAATTTGTCTCCTTCTATTCTCTCTTAAATCCATTCTGATCGTTTCACCCCAGCCGCCAACAAAACTTTTCTTGTCAAGATCAAAAAAGGCCTTCATATTGTAAAAATGAATCATTAGCTCTCAGCCTTTGTGTTACGTGGGTAGCATTTGATTTAGTTCATCACACCCTCTCATCAATGCACTGTCTTCTTGGCTTCCAAAGCACCACACTTCTTGGTCTTATTACTACTTCACGGGCTGGTCTCTCAGTTTTCTTTGCTGATTCTGTCCCTTCTGTCCCATCTGTAAACGCTGAAGTGTCCCAGGGCTCAGTCCTAGAGCCCCCTTTCTTCTCTATTTTTATATACTATTTATTATTATTATTAATTATTATTATTATTATTGAGATGGAATCTGGCTCTGTCACCCAGGTTGGAGTGCAGTGGTGCGATCTCGGCTCACTGCAACCTCTGCCTCCCAGGTTCAAGCGATTCTCCTGCTTCAGCCTCCCAAGTAGCTGAGATTACAGGCATGCGCCACCACGCCTGGCTAATTCTTGTATTTTTAGTAGAGATGCGGTTTTGCCATGATGGCCAGGCTGGTCTTGAACTCCTGACCTCAAGCAATCCACCCACCTTAGCCTCCCAAAGTGCTGGGATTACAGGCGTGAGCCACCACTCCCGGCCCTTCTCAGTTTAAACTCAAACCTTTGGTGTTCTCATCCAGACTCAGGGAGTTAAATACTGTCCCTTTGCTGACAATTCCTAAACTTGTATTTCGAGCCCAAATCTCTTTCCCCGAATCCAGACTCTTACATCGAACTGGCTACTCAGCAACTCCACTTGAATGTGGACAGACATCTCATACACCTGCATCTTCTCCATCTTGATTGAAGGCAACTAACTTCATCTTCCTCTTTTTCTCACTCCCACGCCTCATCCGCCTTCACAATTCAGAAGCCTTCCACTTCTCACAGCTGTACTGGATCCGTCCAGGTGAGGGCGACTCTCACCTGAATATTGCAATAGCCTCCTAACTGGTTTCCCTACTTGCAACCTTGTCTGTATAATACCTATCCTCCACACAGCAGGCAGGGCAATCCTTTAAGAACAGAAGTCAGATCATGAAAATGCTCTGCTCCGATCCCTGCAAAAGCTCGCCACCTCCTCAGAGTCACCGATAAACTCCAAGGAGTAGCTCAGGAGGCCTCGCTGCGGTTCCCTGCAGCTGCTCTCATCACGCTCCCCCTGCTTATTAGGCCCCAGCCACACTGGCCTGCCTGCTCTTCAGAATTTCCAGGTGTATGCTGTTGCCTTGCTCTTCCTCCAGAGGTCCCTGGGCCTAGCTCCATGTCTCCTTCCAGTCTCTGCTGACCTGTCACCTTTTCAGTGAGGCCCACCCTGATGTGCAGATGATTCCACTGCCCCCGTGCTCCAATTCCCTTCACCCTCCCAATTCCCTGCCCCACACTTTCTCTTTCCATCCTCCTTCTGTGTTATGGCTGTTGTTTATTATCTGTTTCTCCTTCCTAGAATATTGGTTCCCTGAGGGCAGAGATCTGTGAGTGAACATTGCTATGTCCCACACGCCTGGCTGCACATGGTAGGTGCTCAATAAATATCTGTTGACTGACTGAATGAGTCCTAGAATCGGTAAAAATCAGAGCTGAAAGAAACCTTAAAGAGATCTGATCCATTAGCCCGGTGGTAGCTACAGTTGCTCATCTCAAATGTTTAAAAAAATGATCTATAGTTATATTTACTATGTATTTATTTTAAAAGTTCCTGCAGTATTAGGAACGCTTTGTCTTCTGTGTCAATTGTGTAGCTTTATGAATTTAAATGTTGTCTATCTGAGAAATGTATCTAGTTATCAGGAAAATCAGATTTCTAAATAAGCTTATATTTAATTAGAGTGAAATAATTACCTATGAGATACTGGCATTTCATCCTAATTTTAAAAACACAGACCTGGACAAAAAAAAAACTGTATGATTCAAATGATGCCCTCTGCCGTTTCTAAAGCAACAGAACATTTGAAAAGATTTCCAAGTTATTTGTTAATATAACTTTATAATAGATGCTTTTAAAACACTAAATTTGAATGAAACTGCTTTGTCACCATGAAAGAGAAATAATTTTAAGCAGCTGTTTTTTAAAATTGGAAACTATATTGTTCTTAGTTTTTAAATAATTACTAAAATTATAAACAATAAAAACAAAATTTGAGTGTAGAAAAATTCTTTGTCATGGTAATTTTAAAGTGCTAATAAAATTTACTTTGAAAAAAATGCCTGGAACAAGCCATGCTGATTCCTTGGATGGAGGCATGGCAGTATGAAAACTGTCACACATACCTGGATACTTTGATAAGCCCAGATTTTGAAATATTAGACTGATTTGCGAGTACTTGGCAACAGATAAAATAGCAGGTGATGAAACTGAAGGCTTTTGCTTCCATATACAAACCCAGTTGTTTTTCCTTCCCACTAAGAAACTTCCTTGGTTCTCCAGCCTTCATAGCAACCCTAATAAGATTCGAGAAATTCAACAAATATTCATCCACAGAACATATACTACTCTCAGAATTAATCACACCCACCTCATGTTTCTATTCCAGATTGTTTATACCTTCATAACACTACTTAATTTACTGTCTTGTATTAGAACCAATCCTGCCTATTTTGTAGCTTATTCATAATGATTATCCCCTCCATGTGCCTGTATGCTTTCTAAGAGTAAGGAGAGTATCTTACTGAATTCAGATAAATTCGCCACCATTCACTGAGTGATAATAGTGCTTGGCAATCCGAAGGATGGAAAAATCTCTGTTGCACTAGTCCTGTAAAATTACTGTTGTTACTTTATCATCTGCATTAAAAACAGAGAGCCACCTTACTTGTTTTTCCTCAAAAGTAATGTGTCAGAATTTTCATATAATTGCTAAACAAGACAGTTTATACTCAAAGAGGAACTCCTCCTAAAAACAACAGAATTCAAAAAAATTGCTTTTGGGCCGGGCGCGGTGGCTCACACCTGTAATCCCAGCACTTTGGGAGGCCGAGGCAGGCGGATCACAGGCCAGAAGTTCAAGACCAGTCTGGCCAATATGGTGAAACCCTGTCTCTACTAAAAATACAGATATCAGTCAAGCGTGGTAATGCACGCCTGTAGTCCCAGCTAGTTGGGAGGCTGAGGTAGAAGAATCGCTTGAACCCGGGAGGCGGAGGTTGCAGTGAGCCAAGATCATGCCACTGCACTCCAGCCTGTGTGACAGAGTGAAACTCCGTCTCAAAAAAAAAAAAAAATTGGTTTTGTCTATCTGAATTGACCGCAGAACTGCCACATCAGTCAGGGTGCTGTTTTGTTTTGTTTTGTTTTTCAGTGAACATTTTATAATGTGATAGCAAGCACTCCTTACCTTAACAAAACTCATCCGGATAGTGCACATCTTGGTCAGTTCATACACAACTTCAAAGCCGTGGTGAACTGACTGGGCCAGGAGCTGAGCGAAGAGCTGGTTGTTGAAGACCTTGAGGCTGCAGCCGCTGGGGATCTTGCAGACGGTGGCTGGGTGGAAGCCGTGTTGATAGTTGCAGTTCCGGCTCTGCACAAAGATGCTGCTGTCACTCACACACTCGGCATACACCTCTCCCCCGACGTAGTACAAGTGCACACCTGCAGACACAAACACACAGCCTTCCTTCACATGCCCTTTCACAGCGTGCCTCTCCCACTGATTCCTGAAACCCTAGGAGATGTGACTCTCCCCTGTCAGGTTCATTGTCAGATCACTGATCAGATGAATGAGATGTGTGACCTAAATATCACTTAGTTTAATTATAATCTGTGCTTTTTCCATAAATCCTTTTAAAAGTGGATTGCAGCCGGGTGCAGTGGCTCATGCCTGTAACCCCAGCACTTTGGAAGGCTGAGGCGGGCAGATCATTCAAGGTCGGGAGTTCAAGACCAGACTGGCCAACACGGTGAAACCCCTTCTCTACTAAAAATACAAATTTAACCAGGCATAGTGATGGGCACCTGTAATCCCAGTTACTCGGGAGGCTGAGGCAGGAAAATTGCTTGAACCTGGGAGGCAGACGTTGCAGTGAGCCAAGGTAGTGCCATTGAACTCCAGTCTGGTGACAGAGCAAGATGTCATCGCAAAAAAATAAATAAATAAAAGTGGATTGCCACCCATGTTAACAATCACCCCCAAGAACCAGTCAGTAAGGTCTCATATACTATTCCTCCCATCACTCCTATTTGTTCCAAAAATAAGGTTTTGTAATATTAGAAATGAACTGAATATATCATGTGGAAAAATCAAATAATCCTTCATGTACATACACAAATTTTATTTTATTTTATTTTATTTTTTTTGAGACAGAGTCTCACTCATCACCCAGGCTGGAGTGCAGTGGCACGATTTCAGCTTACTGCAACTTCCGCCTCCCAGGTTCAGGTGATTCTCCTGCCTCAGCCTCCCAAGTAGCTGGGATTACAGGTGCCTGCCACCACGGCTGGCTAATTTTTGTTTTTTAGTAGAGACGGGGTTTCACCATGTTGGCCAGGCTGGTCTCAAACTTCTGACCTCAAGTAATCCACCGGCCTTGGCCTCCCAAAGTGCTGGGATTACAGGCATGAGCCACTGCGCCCAGCCTACAAATTTTAAAATTTAAAACTGTACACAGTTAATATCATGAAAATGTTACTTAAGTGCACATATTAAACCCACTTCAGTGGAGACAATAAATGACGCTTAAAAAATTTACCAACACTTAGAAATCTGTTTCTCTTAACAAATACCTCGGAGACCTATTTCATTTAAGTTTGTCATCCACTAATATCAATCATATAAATAATGTCTATTTTTTATTTGTGAACAGTGAAATTTCTACCACATTTTCAGATACGGTAATATAAAAACTCATAAGCAAAATACAGCCTGTATCACTTCATCTAATATTCTTGGAATTAAAGTTCAAAAGAGCATCCTGAGGCTAGGCGCTCACACCTACAATCCCAGCACTTTAGGAGGTCAAGGTAGGTCAATCACTTGAGATCAGGAGCTCGAGTCTAGCCTGGCCAACATGGTGAAACCATGTCTCTGCTAAAAAATACAAAAATTAGCTGGACGTGGTGACACACGCTTGTAATCCCAGCTACTTGGGAGGCGGAGGCTGCTGCAGTGAGCTGAGATCACGGCACTACTGCACTCCAGACTGGGCGACTGAGTGAGAGTCTACCTCAAAAAAAAAAAAAAAGAAAAGCATCCTGAGAATGTTGCTGCTCATGCTAATTTCCATTCCAAATTAAATTTTAGTTGATTCCCTCTAAATGTCTGGGTTTGAGAGTTAATATAAATGTATAGCAAGGGACTGATGTTAGAAAAAAATGAAGACATTCTAGTCTAGTGAATATTAAATATCAGAACAATTTTACTCCAACTTTTGATGGGAAAAAAAGTCTCCAGCACTAGAAGTCAATGTGATTATACATATGATCACTGCAGTTAAAAGGTGTTTGTAGAAACAATCCAGAATATACTTATATATTTGGGGTCTCCTCAAAATGAAATTGTGAAAGTTTTAAAGAACAGAACTTACAGCTTCCAGGGCTGCTCAGGGCCCCGTGTGCATAACTTAGAATGTAGGAAACATTACTGATGTAGCTGCTGGGAGTTTGTCAGGTCCTAAGTAGCACTTGACGCAGTTCTGCATTATATGTGATTACATCCCACCATATTTATTGTTTCCTTTTCCCTTAATACAATTTTAGAAAAGAACAATTTTGAGTAGTATGTATCCCAACCACATCATTCTGAAGCAACTGAGCCAGGGTCGCACAGCTAAAGCACAGCCCTGGATATCCAGGCCATGATTGTCCAGTCACTGCCTCTCCTCTTCCTCAGCCAGAGACTGGCTCCCCTTCTCCGCTTCCCTCAGCCTTCCTCTCCCTCCTCTATCTCATCGCTACTACCCACTCTCCTGAATGGCCTTTGGCCCTAACCCCAGGGCCTAGGCGGCGGTGCCAGGGGGCAGAAGGATGGTCCTAACTGGCTGGGAGAGTTACTTGGCTGGACCCTCACGATCATAAAGAGAAGCCCAGGCTGGGGCAAAATGCAAACACCGCCTCCTACAACCACCCCTGTGGGCTCCCAAGGGGAAAGGCCTGCCTTGTGGGGGTGGGCAGAGGTTCTTTCAAGAGGGAAAGCAGGTAAAGGAGCCAGAGTGGAGCTGCTAAGGATTTAGTCGATATGTGAACTGAATGACCTTCAAATATATAATCCTCTCAAAACCTATTACATAAGATAAATACGATTTCTTTGTTATGTGAGTCTAGTCTTTGGGGGTTGGTTTTCAATCATGTTCAGGTCATCTGCAACCACAGTCCACTCTGGCAAAGCTACCAACGCAGAGAAGAGCCTGGGCAGGTAGGCAGTCATCCAGCACCCTGAGAGAGAAGAGCAGAGCCAATGGCACCAGCACGGGGAGCCCGCCCAGAAACACCAGGAAAGGGTGGAACCCAGTCTCAGGGTGAAGGAGGCCGGATTCTGGCTAGAGACACCAGCATCTGAGGAGGAGTCAAGCAGGCCAACGATGTTATTTGCATCCATCTGGTAGGCCAAAATAGTAGCTTTAAAAGCTAGTGTCAGATTCAAGATCACCACAGAGTAGAACAGTGGTTCTTAAACCTTAGCTTGCAGTAAGACCACTTGCAGGGCTTATTAAAACAGATCACTACTTCAGCAGGTCCAGGGTGAGGCCGGGTGACTTGCACTTTTTTTTTTTTTTGAGATGGAGTTACCCTCTTGCCGCCCAGGCTGGAGTGCAGTGGCGTGATCTCGGCTCATTGCAACCTCTGCCTCCCGGGTTCAAGAGATTCTCCTGCCTCAGCCTCCCGATTAGCTGGGATTACAGGCACCTGCTACCACGCCTGGCTAATTTTTTGTATTTTTAGTAGAGATGGGGTTTTGCCATGTTGGGCAGGCTGGTCTCGAACTCCTGACCTCAGGTGATCCGCCTTCCTCGGCATCCCAAAGTGCTGGGATTACAGGCATGAGCCACCACACTCAGCCAGTGATATTCCCTTAAATGGTACAGGAAAAGCATGAACATGTCCAGATTTTACTGCAGCCTACATTCTGACAGTCCTTGTATGAAATGCTTAAAAGAGACATCATACCTATCATTGTTGCCATCAAATATGCCATTAATATGTTCATTATTGTAATTAAGAAGCATTAGAAGCTTCTGGAAGGAAAAGCTAATGTCACAATCCTGCAGCCTCTTCTAACTCCTAGCAATAAGAAATAAATGCCCCAAAAGAAGTACTGCCTGAGATCATAAAGAGAACCCTGGCAATGCGGCCCTCAAGCAAGTTCCACCCACATCTTGAACTATGTATGTGCTTGGGCTGTGTCTTTCTTTAAGGGCTGTTTCTTTCTTTATCTGAACTTCTCACTTGAGTGTGACTGCCACCCACTTTTTATGAGATCAGGGAGTGTGGAGTCCTGTGTTGTGGTTAATGAGGACCAGAAGAACCTTGGGTTTAATTTGGGTCTGCTGGGTCGAACTACAAAAGGGTGTCCCCTTTTAATCCTCTTCTGTTGTCTCGAATGACAGGAAATGACTGGGAAGAGGGTAGGTTGGGCAGGCTGGTGAGAGTGTGCCAATCTCTGGACTCTACTCACAGAGGAGGAAGTCGGTGTCCCAAAGTGGAGGGAAGGTGCAGGGATACCCTCCTCACTGGGAGGGAGGCAGAAAGACCACCATAAAAGGCAGAGTGTCCTGCAGAGAGAATGCCGAAGCCTCTCCACAACTCTTAGGATAAAGCCTAAACGTCCCAGCGCAAGCACAACACCTCCTCTTGAGTTTGTAATGAATCTTTCCCTTGCCTTTGTTGCCTTTTCTTCTGCACAGCGATTTTAGAAGCTTTAAGAAAATATATATATTTCTGAGTGTAATAATGGTATTTTAAAAAATTTCTTATATAGTTAGATATAAACTCCAATAGATGGGAAAAAGGATATGAAGCCTGAGATTTGCTCTAAAATATTCTAGCAAAAATACTGTAGAGCGATAGATGAAAAAGAATGGCACAGAATGTGAATCTTTAAGACTCATTGTATTCCCCCGTTTTCCTATTTCAAATTTCCCACAATAAAAAAAGTTTTAATGGGTGGTAAAAAAAATACTAATAATATAAAAATACAGACTTCCAGATCCACACCAGGGCCTAGGTCAGAGGATGGAGGCAGGTCCACCACAGGACTGTGCCTACCGTTGTGCACTGCACAACCACTGCAACCCAGGGTTTGCCTCCTAGTCTTCAGAGCTTTGTGTAATTATTACAATCCTTTCCCAGCAGATGGCAGTAGTTTCTCTTGAGGAAGACGCACCTTTTCCTAACTCACACAAAGTCATCACTGGGCTGACAGCAAGGCTGGTCCCCTAAGACTGTCCCTGATGACTGAGTCTCTCGGCACAACACGATGAACAGCTTGTTTGGGTCCGACTGCACTACACAGCATGTTCCATCACTGCCACTCAAACACGCAGCCACTCTGCCTGCGCTGCACTGTGAGGTGTCTCCCTTACCACTGCTGCTGCCTTCCAGAGCATCCTTACACACCATGCGCATCCCATCCTCACAGGATCGAGAAAGCCCACCATAGAAAATTTAGAAAATATGGACAGAAAAGAAAAATCAGCCACAAATCCACAGCCCATAAATAATCAAAGCTAATGTCTATTATATACCTTTCAGTCTTTTTTATGTGTTTTTGAGACAGCCTCCTGGCTCGCTGGGGCTACAGATGCACACTGCCACACTCAGCTAACTTTTTTGTAGAGACAGGGTCTCACCATGTTGCCCACCTGGTAGTAAACTCCTAGGCTCAAGCAATCCACCCACCTCGACTTCCCAAAGTGCTGGGATTACAGGTGTGAGCCACAGTGCTCAGCCATGTGCATTTTTAAGAAGAAAATTGGGACCATACTCTACAGGATGTTTTATAACTTGTTTTCACTTAATAATATCTTGTGAATATTTTCTCAGGATATTAAGTATTCTGTAACATCAAGTTTAATGACTGTAACAGTGTGACATCGCATCCTATGTTAAAACGCTTTTTTAGGATTTGCTTTTTTTAACATGAGACGCCTTACATGTGTTCAGAGGCAGAACGAAAGGACTATTTTGAGACAGGGAAATGAAACCCACTGGGAAAGGAGGCAGCCCAAATACCACCTGGACATGCGGACCCTCGGCCCAAGGCATTTCAACCAGAGTGACTCCGTCTTGAGTAGAAGCCTCTGCCCAAGGCGTTTCAACCAGAGTGACTCCGTCTTGAGTAGAAGCTGGGTAAAATAAGCTAAGACCTACTGGGCTGCATTCCCAGACAGACAGGCTTTCTAAATCATAGGATGAGATAGGAGGTTGGCACAAGATACAGGTCATAAAGACCTTGCTGATGAAACAGGTTGCAATAAAGAAGCTGGCCCAAACCAAGATGGAGATGACAGTGACCTCTGGTCATTCTCACTACTACACTCCCACCAGTGCCATGACAATTTACAAAAGCCGTGGCGACCATATAGAAAGTTACCCTATATGGTCTAAAAAGGGGAGGCATGAATAATCTACCCATTGTTTAGCATATAATCAAGAAATAACCAGCCGGCGCGGTGGCTCACGCCTGTAATCCCAGCACTTTGGGAAGCCAAGGCTGGTGGATCACCTGAGGTCGGGAGTTTGAGACCAGCCTAAGCAACATGGAGAAACCCCATCTCTACTAAAAATACAAAATTAGCAGGGTGTGGTGGCACATGACTGTAATCCCAGCTACTCAGGAGGCTGAGGCAGAGAATCTCTATTTTTTTTTTTTTATTATTATACTTTAAGTTCTAGGGTACATGTGCATAACGTGTAGGTTTGTTACATATGTATACTTGTGCCATGTTGATGAGCTGCTCCCATCAACTCGTCAGCACGCATTAACTCGTCATTTACATCAGGTATAATTCCCAGTGCAATCCCTCCCCCCGCAAGAGAATCTCTTGAACCTGGGAGGTGAAGGTTCAGGTGAGCCAAGATCACGCCATTGCATTCCAGCCTGGGCAACAAGACGGAAATTCTATCTCAAAAAAAAAGAAAGAAAAAAAAAAAAAAGAAATAACCATAAAAATGGGCAACCAGTAGCCCTCGTGTCTGCTCTGTCCTTGGAGTAGCCATTCTTTATTCGTTTCCTATCCTAATAAACTTGCCTTCACTTTACTCTATGGATTCGCCTCAAATTCTTTCTTGTGAGAGATCCAAGAACCCTCTTTTGGGGTCTGGGTCAGGACCACTATCCGGTAACACCTCTGCAAGGAGCTGACTGATGAAACCCTTATGTCAGGGTAATTCCTTTCATAAAACAAAAAGAATTACTAGAATTCTACAGAATTTGAGATACACAAGGAAATAAAGATTCATAAAATGGTTTTAAAAATCAAATTCCGAAAACAATGCAATGATTTGGAATATGTGATAAGTATTTTCAGGATATGCTTGATCTCCAGAAGTTCAATAACCAGGGTTAATGGTTATCATTTTTTTCTCCCACAAAGGGAGATCTGCAAAAGAGAAACAGGCCAGTCTTGCTCAAAGTGTCCTCGCATACCAAGAACCCAGCACAGGCTCATTGTGAAGGTTACTAGAGCTAACTTCAATTACAGCAGAAATTATCAGTGCTCAAAAATGTTGTACTATTGATTACGATTATATTAAGTCATGAATTTCCAAGAAATACAATCCTACCTCAAGTTCTATGTTCGTGCAGTCAACTCAAAGCTGTGGTTTGCATAATTATTTGGAAATCGAGGCCATCTTAAAAGCCAATCTAAAAAAGCAGGCACACAGTATCCTCCAATTATCTAGATTGACTATTACATCATTCCCACATCGTCAGGAACTCGCCCTTTGCTTTCTTTTGCACTGTCACGTATCAGTCATACCAGTATTATATGTCAGTGGTTCTCTGTCCTTTTACTGGAAAGATCCTTACAATCCTCCACAGAGGTACCCGTGAGCTCCGTGTAAAATCTCTGTGTAGTACTCTCCTTCTCGCACAATATTTTTGTAAAAAAGAACATAAAACCTCTGATTTACCTTTTAAAAGTAAAATATTGTAAAATGTCAGCACTTTATTATTATTTTGGCCTTCTTTCAACATTGCAGAGGTGATCATGGCATACAAGGATTGTGGCATATGATAGGCATTTTCACTCCATACTGAAAGATTCAATTCTACAAACCACTACGAGGGGTGCCAAGATAAAAGGGCAGGAGGGTCCGTCCCCTCTAGCAGAGGGGAGCAACTGGGCCTGAGTCCTCATGGGTGCGAGTCCCTGGCATCACCTGTGTGACCATATGTAAGCTACTGAACTCTCAGAGGTTTAGCTGTCTCATCTGTAAAATGGGACTGATACACCTAACTTGTACAGTTACTACAAGGATTAGAAATGATACATGTAAGTGCATGCCAGCATGTCTCTTACATATTAGGTCATCAATGGGGGTAGCTATCATCATATTATTATTATTTGCTATGTCACTGGAGAGAGTTCCAGTGGTCTGCCTAGTTTCTAAGGAAGAATATGGATAGGTCCCACACTGGAATGCGATGTTCCAGGCTGCTCAAGGTATTGCCTTTGACATCTAAGTGGTAGCTTTTGGTATGCTAGTGCTAACTGTTAGTGGTTATTTAAAGCATCTTGCTAGTGAGGTCAAAGTCATAGGCTCAATCCCTTTGTACCAGTTAACTGCTGCATGCCTACAAATAAATGCTTTCTACCAGCCCCCCCACCTCAGGGACATACCCATTAGATGGTAAGTGGGGTAAATCAGCACCCATCATCACCACCAGAGAAAACAAAACTCAAAATGCATGCACTGCTGACAGGATGGCAATATGACCTTCCTTTGGCAGGGCCAGCCATCTCAGCTAATTTAAGTCACAAGGAATACAAGCCAGAAGTGGCGTGAAGGCTAATTGATATCTACTGGGTAGGGGAATGGCTCATCATTAACTATAATAAAAAGAATTTTTTGTTGTTGTTGTTTTGTTTTGTTTTGAGATGGAATCTCACTCTGTCGCCCGGGCTGGAGTGCAATAGCACGATCTTGGCTCACTGCAACCTCCATCTCCTGGGTTCAAGCGATTCTTCTGCCTCAGCCTCCCGAGTAGCTGGGATTATGTAGGCATCCACCACCACACCGGCTAATTTTTTGTATTTTCAGTAGAGACAGAGTTTCACTATGTTGGCCAGGCTGGTTTGAACTCCTGACCTCAGGTGACCTGCCTGCCTTGGCCTCCCAAAGTGCTGGGATTACAGGTGTGAGCCACCATGTCCAGTCACTAAAATGAATTTTTAAAAATGATATATTCAGGCCAGGTGCAGTGGCTTACACCTGTAATGCCAGCACTTTGGGAGGCTGAGGCAGGGGATCACCTGAGGTCAGGAGTTCGAGACCAGCCTGGCCACCATGGAGAAACCCTGTCACTACTAAAAATACAAAAATTAGCTGGGTGTGGTGGTGCGTGCCTGTAATCTCAGTTACTCAGGAGGCTGAGACAGGAGAATCGCTTGAAACCTGGAGGCAGAGGTTGCAGTAAGCTGAGATTGTTTCACTGCACTCTAGCCTGGGTGATAGAGCAAGATACCCATCTCAAAAAAAAAAAAAAAAAAAAAGACATCTTCTATCCTTGCCCATCACAGTCTAATTAATCTCAATAGAACAGCCAGGCAATCTTTTCGAAGTGTAAAGTCAGATCATGTTGCAAACCGAAAACAAAATTTGAAGGCCCCACAAAAATTTGAATGGACCCTCACCCAGCTAGGGAGCTCTAAAATTTAACCTGAAAGACTGGTTCAGGCTCCATGAACACTGACTTCCTTGCTCTCTGTGTCACAGCCATTTGAACCAGAGCAACTCCATCTTGACTAAGGGCTGGGTTAAAATAAGGTGGCGACCTACTGGGCTGCATTCCCAGGATGCGGGGCATTCTGAGTCACAGGATGACATAGGAGGTTGGCACAAGATACAGGTCGCAAAGACTCTGCTGGTGAAACAGAGTGCCATAAAGAAACCAGCCAAAACCCACCCAAACCAAGATGGCATGAAAGTCACCTCTGGTAGGCCAGGTGCAGTGGCTCACACCTGTAATCCCTGCATTTTGGGAGGCTTAGACAGGTAGATCACCTGAGGTCAGGATTTCAAGACTAGCCTGGCCAACATGGTGGAACCCTGTCTCTACTAAAAAATACAAAAAATTAGCTGGGTGTGCTGGCACACGCCTGCAATCCCAGCTACTTGGGAGGCTGAGGCAGGAGCATCGCTTGAATCTGGGAGGTAGAGGTTGTAGTGAGCCAAGATAGTGCCATTGCACTCCAGCCTGGGCAACACAGCAAGACTCCATCTAAAAAAAAAATAAAAAATAAAAAAAAATAAGAAAATGACCTCTGGTCATCCTCACTGCTCATTATATGGTAATTATAATGCATCAGCATGCTAAAAGACACTTCCACCAGCACCATGACAGTTTAGATGCCATGACCATGCCCGGAGGTTACCCTATATGGTCTAAAAAGGAAATGAACCCTCAGCTCCAGGAAATCATCCCTTTCCCAGAAAACTCATGAAAAAATCCACCCTTTGTTTAGCATATAATCAAGAAATAACTGTATTATCATCAGTCGAGCAGCCCATGCCGCTGCTCTGCCTGTGGAGTAGCCATTCTTTTGCTTCTTTACTTCTCTAACAAACTTGCTTTCAGTTTACTCTATGAATTCACCCCAAATTCTTTCTTGTGTGAGTTCCAAGAATCTTCTCTTGGGGTCTGGATTGGGACACCTTTCCGGTAACATCTGCTCAAACGTCACTTTTTCAGGAAGGCCTTCCCTGGTTACGCTGGTTTAAAGTCTCCATTCTCTTCCCCTGCTTTGTGTTTTTCTACTGGACATACCATATGTTGTATTTCGTGTCTGTCTTTCCCCAGCAGCAAGTAATCCAGGAAGTCTGGGCATTGTCTTTTTTCCACTGTTGCATCCCTAGTGTCCAGTCTGGCTGAGAGTCGGTGCTCAGTAAGTATTTGTGAGATGAATGCGTATCACTAAAATCTAACGTCTGCTAATTAACTCCACAGGGCAAGTTAACTCATTTGCTAGCCTAGGAATGCATTTTGCAGCTCACTTATTCAGGCTGGTGCTCCCGGAAGCCACGCTGCTCAGAACCCAGATAACCCATGGCAGCATCTGAGAGAGAATCCTGTGATGTTACAAAAGACCGACGGCCCTTGCTTTAAAATCTCCCAAGCCAATGCTTTTTCCCACCATGCTTTATGGCAAGGCTTGTGGCACGTCTAAAAACATTTTTTTTTTTTTGTTTTTCCACATTGGAGTAATTCCTAAGCAGCCTGAGAAAAGTGTCACTTTGCCTTCGGACCACGTGACAGTGAGTACCCTTGCATCGAGGGGAGCACTATTAGATGCTCCGGTTTGTGGAACAGGCCATCAGTCCCAGCTCTTGCTCATGTGGCTTCTTAACCCTAAAGATGAGCTCTCAGTCAACAACACAGGAGCTACGGATATAATTGGGATATCTGACTCCTCCAAATCCGACATCGAAATCTGATTCTCAGTATTGGAGGTGGGGCTTGATGGGAGGTGTCTCGGGCACCCAGAAAGATCTCTCATGATCTGCTTGGTGCCCTCCTTGAGGTAATGAGTGAATTCTCACTCTATTAGTTCCTGCAGATCGATTTGTTAAAAAGAGCCTAGCACCTCCCTCCCTTCTCTCTCTTTCTGTCTCTTCCCAGGTGACACACAGGCTCACCTTTGCCTTACACAACGATTAGAAGCTTCCGAAAGCCCTCCCCAGAAGCACATGCCAGCACACGTGCTGCAGTACAGCCTGCAGACCCATGGGCCAAACAAACCTCTTTTCTTTTTTCGTTTATTTTTTTGAGACGGAGTTTTGCTCTTGTTGCCCAGGCTGGAGTGCAATGGCACGATCTCAGCTCACTGCAACCTCCGTCTCGCAGGTTCAAGCAATTCTACTGACTCAGCCTCTTAGTAGCTGGGATTAGAGGCATGCGCCACCACACCTGGCTAATTTTGTATTTTTAGTAGAGATGGGATTTCTCCATGTTGGTCAGGCTGGTCTCGAACTCCCATGATCTGCCCACCTCCACCTCCCAAAGGGCTGGGATTACAGGCATGAGCCACCATGCCCGGCCTCTTTTCTTTATAAATTACGCAGTCTCAGATATTCCTTTACAGCAGACTCTCCATGTCCTTAGCAGGAGCACCTTGAAGAAGCGACTTGCAGACAGGTTCCTAGAACACATTCAGCACTCCTTTAATATTTGAATCCTGTCTTTGGATCCACCGGCACCAGCGGAAACTGAACACACAGACCAATCTGCAAAGCTCCTCAGCAAACGGCTTCACAACGTCATGTGTTAATGTTTTGCCTTGAGAGTTCACTGAAGATTCTTCTAAAAATCATTTGAAAGTAAAGCCATACTCAAGAAACTTGTTTAAGAATTAATTCAAAGATTATTTCCTTTGAGGAATGGCTATTTTCCCACTTTGGGATAAAAATTACATTCCAGAGTGAGGTTTTCATTTCTTCTCTCCCTGTCAGGAAATCTAGAGCAAAATCACCACCACCTTCTCCAGCTCTCTGTGTCAGAGACGTCTGAACCAGAGCAACTCCATCTTGAGTAGGGGTTAGGTAAATAAGGCTGAGGCCTACTGGGCTGCATTCCCAGGAGGTCAGGCATTGTGCCATTCAAGTACTCACCAGGCCCGACCCTGCTTAGCTTGGTTAACAACGTTAACCCTTATGGATGACATATCTGGAACATCTGGATTCTTCTCCCCTCCCCTCAACCCTGTGTTTCTGATTTTCTATTTTTCATATATCATTTCACTGCAGTGGTTTCTCGTAAGTTGCCTCAAAGCCACTATGGAGACAGAATATAAATAAACATAAAGTAACTGTCTCCATTAAGAGTCAACATCAATGAATGATTTCAGCCTGTTTCTAAACAATGGCTTTTAGGTTTACCCCAGCAGGAGACATTTTGAAGGCATGTTAGGAAGAATATCAGAATGCACCACCAAATGGAACAATGAATCTCCCCTGGAAATTTCAAAGAAAAGGCTCAGGCTCCCTTCCCAAGGTGGTTTAAGTGCTGGATGGAGAGAGAAAAAGGTCAAATGACTGAAGAAGGTTCTTTACATCTGTGACTCCATAGTATCACTTGAAGATACCAACTATTCCAATATAATAGAAAATAATGTAAAGATCCTCAGCCAGACCACACACTCAGCTGGGATTTGCTACCATCACTCAGACCAGTGAGATGGGCTTCAAAAGCATCACAGGTCAGAACAGAGACCAGTATGACTTGTACCCCATCAGCTGCTGTACACCTGCACGCAGGAGAGCCCCAATCACATGCCAAAGGCTTCCAGACATACATCAGTCATTCTTTCTAACTACCCAGCTGCTAAGTCTCCAAAGAGAACTTTACCTGATACAAATAATCATCTAGTCAGAATTCCTGTTCTTCAGAAATGATCCTAGTTTGCACGTTTTAGGCAAATGAAAAATAATGCATAATACTTCTATTCAATAATTTCATCTGGCTTTCTTCATATCTATCATCTTGCTTGTCTTTACAATCCCCAGTCCATGCCACCCCTAGAAGGTGGCATGACGACATTAGAGGCAGAGACTAAGATCCTGGCGACCCATGTGCTTTCCCCAGTGGAAATGTCAGAGCTATCTCAGAGCTCACCAGCCCTGGGGTCCTTCCACAGGGGCACATGACCAATATGTGAGGGTGGTCACGTGCACTTTTACACACATGACCATCTACATTTTGGCTAGACGACTAAAGGAATGGCATCTTTGCTCTTACCTTTTCCTATATGTCTCCTGGTATTTTCTATCGTTGAGTTTCTGTTTACATTAGAAAGAAGTCCAAGACAGAATCTGTTCCTGTTATTTGAAGGGTCGGTGAACCCATCTATGAGCACACTTCGGGAGGAAGCCTGGAATGTCTCCCCAACTCGGTTGTTCAGTTCGTAGTAGGCGACCGAGCACCAGTGCTGGGGTTCCTCGTAACAAACTGGCCGAAAGTCTGGAAGAAAACAAACCAGAGAGCACATGGCGAGTGTCATACCTGGGCTGTGTAGTTCATGATTCCACCAGGAAACTTAGTTAATACTTTTCACCAGAGAGTCGGCTGCAAGACCAAGCATGCCATTCTGTAATCTTTTAGAACTTGTAGCTCTCATGGGAGCTGCTTGGGGCTGGCTCATTTCACTAGCACACCTGAGATGTAGAGTCCATGGTCCTTGTTCATCTTCCATGGCTAGAGCATTTATAAACATGTGTATTGGTCATGAAGGGACCAGGGAAAACATGACATGAACAGATGAACATAAAAAAACTGTCGGCCCTAAAGCAAGCACAGCTCAAAGGAAGCTAGCAGGTCACCTCTTCTTTCAGAAACATGTGAAAGATGGCATGTTGCTGTTACTGTGCCCACTTGAAACCTTGTGGCAAAAACTATCATTTTCTAACAAACTAGAGATGGAAAATAATAGTTTGACTATGATAAAGAGCAAATCAATAATGCTGAACAGGACATTAAATTATTTAAGGAAAAAAAAGCTTCCACATAGAGGGGCTCACATTCTGCTTTGTGGATATCTACTTATGCATGGAAAAAAAAACACATTTAAAGAGAGCTGGATATTTCATCAGGAAACCCATGAATGTTTTCACACCCAACATAAAGTGAAGTCACTTTTCTGTAACCAAAGCTCAGAGTTCCTTTTCTTTGCCACCCACACCCTTTCTCTGCCTTTGTATTGATTATATTATCTTTGTCTTCCTTGAACATCCTTGTCATTCTTGCTTCTAGAGTGTGTTCCTATATGCACTAAATATAAATTTATGAAATAGATAAATTCGGGGGTTGTTATTTCTCTCACAAAAGGATCTTAGTTTATAAAATATTCACTTGGAGTATTTCAAATGGTGCACTTCTTTAGAACCTCTCTACTCAAGATCTGGCTCATGGAACAGTAGCCTCTGCATTACATGGGAGCTTAACAATGCAGATTCTTGGACCCCACCCTAAGATCTACAGAATCAAAATCTGCATTTATGCAAGATCACAACGTGGTTTATACAAACATTAAAGTCAAGCAACACTTATCTAGGCTATTATAAGATGCAAATACAATTTTGTAAAAACCTCATTTATGTATATTTCTAAGAATACCTCTCCGGCCGAATGAAAGACACCACTATAAACATATGGTAAAAACACAAACAGAATAAAATCCCTAACTTCTTGAGTTCCTAACTCCATACTTAACATCAAGAACTACAAACTTCTAAATGCTAAGTTAAAATAAAAATTAACTTATTCTAGTAATGAGGATGATAAAACATTAATTCTATGGTACCGAGGAATGTCAAAGTTAAAATGCAAAGCCATCCCATTTGCCTCTTAAAACACATGCAAAACAGCAGGCCAGTACATTTCTGGTTCTGTTTTTTGAATTGCTTTGTTTGGCGGTAATAGGAAACACTTTTGGAAAACAGCTACATTTCACTGTTCATCTGCAATTTACCTCCATTTGGTATCGATAGCACTAAATGTTTATCAGCTGTGGCATCTACAGGTTGGCCACTCTGGGTCTCAGAGGCTTCTGTGGCATGATAAGGCAGGGGTGGTGTGTCAACTAAAAGAAAGCAGTAGAACAAAGGAATTGTCAAATCGATAAACTACACAAAGACAGTTGGATCCAACATCTTTTGCCATTAAACTCCTGAGCTTGGTGGACAGTGCTACTCCTACAGAGAGACAATATGAATGTAACAAGGCTCTTCTGAAGTGGCATTGTGAGTGCTCTACAGAAGAAACTGGTTGTTCCGAGAGCCACACTAAAGGGTCAATTCCATTTCCCTCTGACTTTTGAGTTATCACTGAGTTCTAATGACGTCAGGGCAAGACTTTCAAATGCAGGACCTGTTCTCCTAGCTTTTCTCATAGCAGAACAGTCTGTGATCCAGCTTGCAAAACACAGAGAAAGCTAAACCTTCTTTGAAGTGAGCTTAATTTTCAGCTTCTATGTTGTCATGAATTGTACAATGGCCACGGGGACGCTCTATCCCTGAGATACTTCAGGATATGCCCCTAAAACACAGAAAAGCTGAAATATAATTGTAACCTTGTACCCAAGGCACACTGAGAAGGGCCCTTCTACCCAAATGTCAGTTCTGTGACTGGACAGTGATCATGGTTAGGCAAATGGGATGCATTCCATGGAAAATAATTCATGACACAATAAAAATTCATGAGGCACAGGGAAAACTCTTTATGGAGGGCCTCAGCACAAAACAACCGATTCCTTCAGCAGGCATGTCTAATGTTAGTTCAGAATGGTCTTGTTACACCTGTGGTGGAATACAACAGCATAAAAGGTTGGATCAATCTGCCTTTGTTGTATCTAATTGTCCACACAAGTAGTTCTCACACTTAAGTGTACAAAAAAATTGCCAGTAGAGCTTGCTAAAAATGCAGATTCTCAGCCCCATCCTTAGCAATTCTGATTCAATAGGTCAGTGGTTGAATGTAGCCACGTACATTTTAACATGCTCCGATGGCAAGTCTAATGCAGGGTTCATGGACCATACTAGGAAACCATGGATAAGGTATTTCCTTCTGAGAAAATGGACTATGACTCCTATGACACTGGTAAAAAAGTTATAAGGCAAGATGGTCTTTTTGTAGGTCTTTGACTAAATACGTCTATTTACTCAAGGGGCAGAACAGGCTGAGCACAGTGGCTCACACCTGTAATCTTAGCATTTTGGGAGACTGAAGTGGGAGGATCACTTGAGTTCAGCGCTTTGAGATGAGCCTAGGCAACATGATGAGACCCCATCCTACAAAAAAAAATTAAAAATTAGGTGGGCATGGTGGTGTGCACCTGTAATCCTAGCTACTCAGAGGCTGAGGTAGGAGGATCACTTGAACCCAAGAGTTTGAAGTTACCGTGAGCTATGACTGTGCCACCATACTCCAGCCTGGGTAACAACAAGACCCTGTCTCTAAAAAATTAAAATTAAAAAAAGGGGGACTGAAAATAGAATTACCATATAATGTAGCACTTCCACTCCTAGGTATATACCCGAAGGAATTGAAAGCAGTGTGTTATTTACTAGAGCCAAAAGGTGGGAACAATCCGAATATCCAACAGCTAATGAACTGATGTTTTAAAATGTGGTATAGCCATACAGTGAGACATCATTCAGTCACAAAGATGAACTACCGATACATGCTACAACACAAACTGTGAAAACACTTGGCTAAGTGAAATAAGACAGACACAAAGGGGCAAATATTGTATTAATCTAGTATATGAGGTACCTGCAATAGGCAAATTCAGTGAGACAGAAAGTAAATTAGAGCTTACCAGGGGCTGGGGAAGTAGGGAAATGGGGAGCTATTGCTTAATCAGTATGGAATTTCTGTTTGGGGTGATGAAAAATTTTTGAAAATAGATATGGTGATGGTTGCACAATATTATTAATGCACCTAATGCCATCAGATTGTACTTTTTTTTTTTTTTTAATAGCCCTCACCCAGGCTAGAGTGCAGTGGCACAATCTCAGCTCATTGCAGCCTCCAACTCCGGGATTCCAGCGATTCTAGTGCCTCAGTCTCCTGAGCAGCTGGAATTACAGAGGTGCACCACCACGCCCAGCTAACTTTTGTATTTTTAGTAGAGACAGGGTTTCAACATGGGTTGGCAAGGCTGGTCTCGAACTGCTGACCTCAAGTGATCCGCCTGCCTAAGCCTCCCAAAGTGCTGGGATTACAGGCATGAGCCACACTGCACCCGGCCAGATTTTACTCTTAAAAAACGGTTAAAATGGGCTGGGCACAGTGGAGCACACCTGTAATCCCAGCACTTTGAGAGGCCAAGGTGGGTGGATCACCTGAGGTCAGGAGTTCACGACCAGCCTAACATGGTGAAATCCTGTCTCCACTAAATACAAAAAAATTAGCCAGGTGTAGTGGCGCATGCCTGTAATCCGAGGTACTTGGAAGGCTGAGACAGGAGAATCGCTTGTACCTGGGAGGCAGAGGTTGCAGTGAGCCGAGATTGCGCCACTGCACTCCAGCCTGGGCAACAAGAGCAAAACTCCATCTCAAAAAAAAAAAAAAAAAAAAGTTAAATAAATTTTGTGTTTATCTATTTCACCACCACTTGAAAAAAATTAACATATGAAAAGCCATTGACTTGTACACTTGAAATGGGTGGTTGTATGGTATGTGAATTATACCTCAATAGCGCTTTTTAAAAAATCTAGAGGCTGAACCAGTAAATCGCCAAGGTTCCTTTTACGCTTGTTTATCTGTGGGTCTGTTACTCAGGTTGGCATTTTGCTGTTAATCATTCAGACAAGAATTATTTTCTTTGAAGTGAAAAGGGCTATGCCTTCGGTGAGAAACTAACCAGCTTCTGCATCATTGTTGGGGTCTGTCCTGCGTGGGTGGGAAGAGGAAAAAGAACATCAACCTGTTAGAGTAATCAGGGCAGGAATTCAAAGTCAGCACAGGAAGTCTTTGTAGCATAGAGGTGTGTTAGGTAAATATATATTTTGTAATACAATTATCCTCCTGTTCCTTAGCCAAGGCTCTGTCCTCAAATGACTTCTCTTTCTGTTGTATTTCTTCCTTCTCAGTGAACTCAGCCACTTGCAAAACTTCAACCACCTGCTCCCACACTGAGTGAATGACTCTCAAGCTACCCTCCAGCATCTCTGCCTTCACCCTACAGTAAGTCCTGCTAGACCCCCTCCTCCAATTCACTGCCCTCTTTCCAACCCCACATCCCTGTTTTAGTTCAAGTCCTTATAATCACTTGCCTGGACTGCTACAGGCTACCTATACGTGATGGCTCTCAACAGCTACTGCCTCCTGAAGGCCAGAGACCACAGTAGTCCTCTTTCTCCACCAGAGATACAGTCTGAGACCCCCAGGGGATACCCGAAGTTGTGGCTAGTACAGAGTACCACATATACTATGATTTTTTCCTATACATACCCGTGATAAAGTTTAATTTATTAAACACAGTAAGAGATTAGGAATAGTAACTAATAATAAAGTAAAAGTATCCGAACAATATGCCAGCATCACTACTCTTGTACTTTGTGGTCACTATTAAATCAGAGTGACCTGAACACAAGCACTGTGAGGCCTCAACAGTTGATCTGATCACAGAGACAGCTACTAATTGACTCACAGGTGGATAGCGTCTTCAACACAGATACGCTGGGCAAAGGGATGATTCAGAACCTGGATAGGATGGCACGAGGTTTCATCCCCACATACAATTTAAAATTTATGAATTGTTTATTTCTGGAATTTTCTATTCAGTATTTTCAGGCTGCAACTGACCTCAGGTAACTGAAACCTCATATAAGAGGGGGCAACTACATTGTCTTGATCATCACTGCACCTCTAGCACTGGCCCAGTGCCAGGCACTTCAGAGGTGCTCAGTCATCACTTACTGAGTCAATAAAACCTGTGCCTATGGTCTAAAGCTCCATGTCCATGTTCTAATGCCTGTGTGGGCCAGGTGCAGTGGCTCATGCCTGCAATCCCAGCACTTTGGGAGGCCGAGACAGGCAAATCACCTGAGGTCAGGAGCTCGAGACCAGCCTGGCCAACATGGTGAAACCCCATCTCTACTAAAAATGCAAAAATTAGTTGGGCATGGTGGTGCCGCCCATGTAATCCCAGCTACTAGGGAGACTGAGGTGGGAGAATTGCTTGAACCGTGAGGCGGAGACTGCAGTGAGCCAGGATCATGCCACTGCACTCCAACCTGGGTGACAGAGCAAGACCCCATCTCAAAAATAAATAAATAAATAAAAATAAATAAACACCTGTGTAGTAATTTATTTATTCAATAATCAACTGATGAGCAACCACTGCATTTCAGGCTCTGTGCTGGACATAGAAAAAAGAAGGCTCACTGTTTAATGGGGAAAATAGACACACAGGAATTATATAATACAGTGCAATAAATGTAATAGTAGATGCTTATGTAACTTGCTGAGGGGCAAAAGGAACTAAGTAACTCAGAGGGGAAGAAGCAATTCCCTCTTTATCTTCCCACATTGTATAAGCTCTGTGAGGACAGGCAAAATTTTTATTAACCTTTTATTCCCCTTTCAGCAATCCTAAGGCAATACTTGCATATAGTAAGAGTTTAATAAATATCCATTAAGTAAATGATTGCAGGAATAAATGAATGAGGCAGACTGTAACATCTGGCACCAAATGTATTTATGCATGCCTTTAGGAACTTGCCAGCTCCGCGTAGTATTTATCTCACACTCATGAGGTGCGTATGTATCTTTTATTCATTATCTCAACTTAGATCCACTTTACAGGTATGGTAGCAAATGCAATTATGACAGCATGCTAGAGGCTCCCTTTCCCTTACATATGCTTTCTCAATTCAGCCAACTGAAGAGCTCTACATTTAAGCTCTTCACATGGCTTCACATGCCAGAAAGGGAGAATGCACTGGCTGGAGCGGGGGCTTCACTTTCTGTCTCACTCAAAGGATGCAGGCATATGTTTTAGGCAAAAGCTTCCTTTGATTGTTGAAAGAGGCAACCAAGGTTAAGGCCTAGCATTGATCTTCCATGTTGCTTGTCCTCAGGCCAAGTCTTCTGCTTGGATTACAGAAGTCTTTTAATCTTATTTCTACTGCCTTAAAAAAATAAAATCCTTGGAAATTTCCAGGGATACTATTCAAATCCATTTAGTTTCTGAGAGCTTCCAGAGCATTAGAACTAAAACTAGAGCAAAAACACGTTGTATCTCCAGGGTAACTGCTTCAAAATGGGTATAGTCCTAATCATTTTAAGGCTGATTGCTTTGTCAACGGTTTACACTATATGAATGTGAGTTACAATGACTGTCATTGTGACTGTTCATCACAAATCATCATGTTGGGCTTATTTTCCCGTATTTCCCCAGAGACCATAGTTCTTACTGACCTGAGTGTTGATAGGGACTCTCTGGCTCAGAAGGACTTCCTGGGGAGTGAGGGTAGCTGGCCGTGCACGGGGACTGGGAGAACGCGTGGCTGGGTGAGGGAGGGAGTGCAGAGCACGGAGGCTGCTGGAAAGAGTCGGGATAGGTGGCGTTGTGTGGCATGAGTGGCTCACTGTGCAGGGAGGCGCTGCGGAACTTGGCCAGGAGGCTGAGCTGGGGGTTATATTCACTGTGTCTTGGCACGAGCACAGGAGGCAGCACTAGGATCAGAAAGGAACAGGACAGTTAGAATTGAACATTGCTCATCAGTACACAACAGAGCGGATACTTGCTGTTCTTATCTATTTTTTTGATGATGGAGCTGTTTTTCCCCTTGGGAACTACTCCCATTAGTCTTTGTGCTCATCATAAAACTGTCGATTCAGTCCCCATCTCCACCTAAGAAGCGAGCATGTGAGTAAGCTAAGGTAACAGTCTTCTCCTTGTAACCGGAATCTTAAGCAGAATGTCATCGTTCACAAAAAATATTTGCAGAAGGATCTTTCTAGTGTCAGCACTCTAAAGAGACCTGCTATTTATTCCTACCTTGGAAATGACGAGAGCTGCCCTCATACCTGGCCTTCTAGTGACCTGATGGTTACATCTTTCTTTAATTCTGCCAAATAAGTCTTTTTTCCCCCCAAGGCAGAATCAGTTTCTATTGCTTGCAATGAAACCCTAAGTGATGCCCAAAATATTTTTCCTCCAGAGATCATGTTGAATTATTTAGACGACCAGACACAATTTCAGGTTCAGTAGTGCTGCTGAAATAAAAACATTCTATGCGTCCTTAATGGAAAGATTTCAAGGTGAGTAATTAAAAGTTATTAAGTAAAATACAAATGGTGAATAATAATAAAAGTGACTAAGTAAAAGATAAGCAGCAGCAGGGCACAGTGGCTCACGCCTGTAATCCCAGCACTTTGGGAGGCCGAGGCGGCCAGATCACCTGAGGTCAGGAGTTTGAGACCAGCCTGGCCAACACGGTGAAACCCCGTCTCTATTAAAAATACAACAATTAGCCGGGTGTGGTGGCGGGAACCTGCAATCCCAGCTATTCAGGAGGCTGAGGCAGGAGAATCGCTTGAATCTGGGAGGTGGAAGTTGCAGTGAGCCAAGATCATATCATTGCACTCCAGCCTGGGTGACAAGAGTGAAACTCTGTCTCAAAAAAAAAAAAAAAAAAAAAAAAAAAAAAACGGTAAGCAGCAGTAAGAAAACATAAATGATGTTTGTTCATTTTACTATGCTTTTTCGGATTTCATTTTTTAAAAAGAATGTTACGGTTCTTGATTTTGATTCTATACAAAATTTCAGAATAAATTCAAATTCTTAAGGGAAAGTTTTGCCTAGGCCCTCACGTCCTACCGACTCCTAGAAGGTTACAATGCCTGGCATAAAGTAGCTACTCCAAAAATGTTGTTGGAGAGCCATCTGCAACCAACATAAGTTCCAGACAGAGAGGCAAAGAAAACACAAGGGGGAAGCGGCCTAAGAAATAACAAAGGAAAACTTCAAAGAGCCACAAAGGACCTATGTCTTCATATTGAAAACAGCCACAGAGTGCGCTGAGCTCAATTAATGAAAATAAGATCCCGACCTAGTCTTTCCATCTTGAATTTCAAACATTGCGGGATAACTGGAATATTCCAAAAGCTCCTAGAGGATTACCACAAAGTCACCTACAAAGAAATGAGAATCAACCAACCTCAACCTCCCACTCCAACCCTGGCTACTAGAAGTCAATGACCAATGCCCTTCTGAGGACAAATAATTCTTATCCCCAAATTCCACAGTGGAAACCACTGGAATAACCAAAAACAAATACAAACTATGAACTAAAATATAGAAATCAAGGACTGAGAAGAGGAGGAAGGAAGAAGACTAAAATATAAGTGAGTGAGGCCAGGTGTGGTGGCTCATGCCTGTAATCCCAGCACTTTGGGAGGCCAAGGCAGGCGGATCACAAGGTCAGGAGATCGAGACCATCCTAGCTAATATGGTGAAACCCTGTCTCTACTGAAAATACAAAAGATTAGCCGGGTATGGTGGTGGTTGCCTGTAGTCCTAGCTACTCAGGAGGCTGAGGCAAGAGAATGGTGTGAACCTGGGAGGCAGAGCTTGCAGTGAGCCAAGATCGCACCACTGCACTCCAGCCTGGGCGACAGTGAGAGACTCTGTCTCCAAAAAAAAAAAAAAAAGAAAAATGTGTGTGTGTATATATATACATATATATAAATATAAATAAGTGAGTGAAATCCTCATCTTTTATGTTAGACAGTCAATGACATCTAAAGGTCACAAATTTGGAAAGAGATATGTAAGCATGTATTATCTAGAGTTACTGTCATAATTCTTAGTAATAATAGAAAGAAATACAAAAGAACTAAGCAAGAATTGTTTAAAACAGTTTGTCTCTGGGTATAAATAGGACAGATCTTGGTTCTAATCACACTATTGATTTGTCAGTCACAGGCAAGTATTAATAAAAACTCACAAAAAGTAAATGTTCTAAAACTGCTCTAAAAAATAAGGTCTTAAAAAAGGTAAATGTTTTGGAATAAACAGACAATAACAATAACAGTGACATTAACCCCAAAGTCTGCCATCTGCCTTTGACATCATACACCTCTCTTTTTTAACAAGCAATAATTTTCAGTTACATGGACAGAAAATAAACTCAAAAGGGTAAATGAAAGGTTTTAAACTAAAATTGCTACAAGTGAGGGTGGCAGAGAAACACATAATTTCTTCCCCTTTTACAAGCTAGTATTTATATACATATGCAGCCTATGACACCAGAGAATAAACATTCAACATCACCATGAAACAGTGACATGGATAATAAACCATTAAATTTCCTTTAATGTGTTAATATTCCATAACTATGCAGGAAAAAAAAGATTTTGTGCCTCATGAGTAGTCTGAAGTGAGGAATTGACACAGCAAATCCATATGGTTTCTTTTTCAATGACCCTTCATCAAAACGTTACCAATGTTCACATAAACACTCACTTTTTTATGAAGAAGAATTTGAATAATCTCTGTGACTTCAGTTTTAATGTAAAATATCTACAGTGTATTCCTAACACTGATAAAAATATAATGGCTCCTATCCATCTGAATGTAGAGACTTCTATTTCTTCATGGCCTGTAGATCTGAGGCACCAAGAGAAAATAAATGATATATTTCCTTTATCATAACAACTATCTTGATAATATATTTTTACCATCTGGGTAAAATCAAAGCCAGTGGATGTTTGCAAAGAAAACTGATGGTTTTATCCTAGTTGTTATTTGACCTGACTGGCTCAGTTGCCTTAAATGTGCACAGATCATATTTTTAAATACTTTCACTCAAAAACACAGCTATCCCTAATTACTTAATTCCACTTCTACATCTCAACTGCTGCTTGTAAATATGACAGTGCGCTTATAGACACTTATTCCTATCTTATGCCACTTTTAAATACCACGCTATCTTTACATCTCAGTGTTACCCAGGAGGAAACAGCAGAAGGAGTTACAGGGCACATGGGGGTGCAAAACAGAGCTGGAAAAAAACACTTTTGTCTTTTTTTAAAAAGTCATGTGGTTTTGATATAATATGAATATTTTATAAAAAAGAAATTACACTCCTGAAATAACCTCTGGCCTAATGGAGTAAAATCATCATGTACCACAACAGTCTTGCACGGCTTCCACCAGACCCATGCCAGGTAAAGTGTGGTCTGAGGACTGGGGACCCTTGGACAACTGTTGGGGACCGGTCTGTGAAGAAATTAGTGCTTAGAAACTTTTCACAGCAATTTCACAGTTTATAGTTTATATTTCTTTAAATAATTTTTTAAATTGGGCTTATATTTTCTAAGTCTTTTTAAAATTTCATTTGCCTAATAATTTGTCTGTACTATAAAAGTATTCGTTTGAAGGACCGGAAATTAAAAAAATAAAAATTGATCCCTCACCACACATAACTTGGAAAGCACTGAAGTCAATTATTGAAGTGGATGTGTGGATGCAAAGAAAATGGGAACACAGCCTTCAATTGATCTAAAATAGATGGCCAAAAAATGAGATTTCAAAGGCAAAACTTCAGCTTTATGATAAATAGGAAGTCAGCAAACTTGTTTAACGTTAACATTTTTGTTATTCTTAAAATATTTACTTTAAATATGGATTGCTCACTGGATATAAAACCTACTTTTTCTATTAAAAATATCACAAGAGGAAGAAAAGCCTCTGTAACTTAAATATTACCTTAAATTAATTTTACACCCATCTTTCCTTCTGGAAATTCACAGCTAAATTATGATAAAATGAAATCTATTTACCATACGTAAGACATTCACACTATCATTCCTAAAAGAATCTTACAGAACAGGAAAAACTAAGGGCCAGGTGTGTTGGCTCACACCTGTAATCCCAGCACTTTGGGAGGCCGAGGCGGGTGGATCACGAGGTCAAGAGATGGAAACCATCCTGGCTAACATGGTGAAACCCCGTCTCTACTGAAAATACAAAAATTAGCTGGGCAAGGTGGCACATGCCTCTAGTCCCAGCTACTCAGGAGGCAGAGGCAGAGGCAGGAGAATCGCTTGAACCTGGGAGGCGGCGGTTGCAGTGAGCAGGGAGTGCGCCACTGCACTCCAGCCCGGCAACAGAGCGAGACTCTGTCTCAAAAAACAAAAAACATGAAAAACTAAAAGGTCAAACAGTTCTTTAAAATTAGGCTTTTGAATATTCAAAAGGAAAACCAGGTACATTTTACAAGATAATTCTTACAAGTTGTTACATTTTACAACTACATTATTCAGGAAGAGAGAAATGATTTTTTAATGAACAGTTTTCCATTTGGGCATATTTTGGATGCTTAATGTAATTCAAATCTTTGAAACACAAAATGGAATCAAGTCATTTTATTATAAGCGTAGATATTATTGACTTTTTTTTTTTTTTTTTTTTTTTAAAGTAAACAAAGAGAGTCAAAACGAAGCAGGGAAGAAGGGAGGAAAGCAACTCGTTCCAGGATTTAGGGGAAACACATCAGATTTGCCAAGCATGTGGAACCTTCTAATACCTTCTCAGCCAGGGCCTCAGTCCCTGAATGGGCTGTGGGAGGCATCCACACACAGGTAGATGACTTCCTTAAGTTCTGGGAGCTGGAAAGATCACTTAGCTAAGACTGAGGTAGGCTGGGCATGAGTCACTTATTGGATACTGTTTTAAGGTTAACTGAACCTGCCTACGTAGATGGGACCATCTCTTCATTGGACATGGGCAATTTCCATGAGCTAACGCGTCAGTGCTTTGGTTTCCTGGGATGAGGCAGATGGCCAAAGAGAGAAAGCTCTCCTAAAACTGTGTTCGTGTGTGGAATGCCACAGAAACAATCAAAGAGAATCACAGTGAAACCCTGTTATAGCCAGTGTGAAGGAACAAAGATAAACACCTGACTTCTCCAAGAGAAGGGGGAAATACAGATAGACAGATATATATATATATGTATAAAATACACATATATATAAAATATACATACACACACACATACAGGGGTGTGAAGGGTTTTAGAAAGGTACTTTCCTATACAGTCATGCACTGTGTAATCACGTTTTTGTTGAGGGACCACATGTAAGACAGTGGTCCCTAAGATTATGATACTGTATGTTTAGATCTGTTCACATACATTCAATACCACTGTGGTCAGGATTGCCTACAGTATTCAGTACAGTAGCATGCTGTGCAGGTTAGTAGCCTAGGAACAACACGCTACACCATACAGCCTAAGGGTGTAGCAGGCTATCCCACCTAGGTTTGTGTAAGTACACTCCAGCGTGTTCACACAAAGAAGAAATTACCTACTGATGCATTTCTCAGAATGTATTTCCATCATTAAGTGATACCTATCTGTATTTAAAACCATTTTTCAAAATAACTGCCTGGAATGATTTCCAGCAACTCTTTCACTGGCTGTTGTCAGACCTACATACAAAATACCTTCTATTTACCTGAACTTGAACAAAGTAGCAGCCAAAAACCCCGCCTTAGTTCAGTTTACTATAGTTCAGTTCAGTTGTTTGAGGGGGGGAGAATGATGTTTAATTTTTATAGCTCATCATTATCAAGTCAGTTTTAAAAACTTTTCAGGACCCCAAGAACTGGTAAAAGATTATGTCAACTTGTCTGAGATACCTCAAAATAAAACTTTTATGGGAGTTTTCTCTCTTTGATTAGCCATCTGCCTCATTTTCAAAATCACACAAAGCTTACAAGCATAATGAAATCAAATGAAAGTATCTTCTTTCTAGATTTTTCTGGCTAGTTTATCTTCATTCCCTCACACTGGCTATAACAGGTTTTTACTGTGATTCTCTTCGGATTGAGTGTTCCTGTGGCATTCCAGGCAGGAATATGGTTTCATGGGAACCTTCTTTCTTTGACTGGACATCTGCCTCATTCCAGGAAACAAAAATGTGGACCAGTCCCTCAAAACGGAACCTCCCTCTCCTCTCTCTCTCTTTAGGGACAGGTCCCTGTTTGCTGGTACCCCGTCATTCTCCATCAATGGGGCACACGCCCTTCACTCTGAAAATAAACCTCGACGTGGTAAAGACGACCCACCTGGAGTCTCCACCCGGCGGTAGTGGTAAGGGTTAATGCACACCTCTTTCTGCTTGGAGCCAAATGGGAACTCACAGCACTCCAGTGGCTTCAGCTCGTGGTGGGACTGCAGATCCGGCCAGCGCCACACGCGGCAGTAAATCACGTGGGGCAGGCCCTTGCGGTGGGACACCTGCAGCCGCCCGTCCAGGGAGCGAGGAATCGTGACGCACTTGCTGGGCTGCCCCGGGCAGCTGAGCGCCCTCTCCAGCTCGTCCATGGCTCCTTTCTTCTTCTTTAATTTCTTCACTAGAGAGTCCACCGCCTTCTCTGCCCACTTTTCCTCTTCATCTCCTTGCTTCCAGCCTAGCAGTCTCTTCACTGCGGGGCTGGTGAAGGAGAAGAGGGAGCTGATGGGGGTGGTGGAGTGCATAAGGGGCCACAGCAGGCTCCGGCGTGCACGGGAACCGCACAGCCCTTCACGGCAAAGTGGGCGGCGAGCAGCTCTCCAAGGGTGGCATAGGGGCCAACCCGCCCGTTCTTCTGGGAGCGGCTAGGACCAATTCAAGTTGAGAAGTGTGTTGACTTTCTCCTAATCCCTTGCACACGCTGGCCAACTCTGGAAAACACGACAAGACTTCAGTTAGTTTAATCAGGGTAACATTCAGAAAAAGTTGAAGTTGGATACAAAGAGGTGATCCACACCTGCAGTCCCAGCTACTCAAGCACGAGAATCGCTTGAGCCCAGGAGGGTCGAGGCTGCGCCACTGCACTCCAACCTGAGCAACAGAACCAGGCCCCAAAGTTGGACAGAAGGGACGAAACATTCTTCAAATGTTTTAATTTGAAAACTGTTGTCTTTGACTCTGCCCTCTCCCCTATTCCCTATATCCCGGTCTCAGGTCATTTTGCCTTCAAAGTCTTTGGAGTTTGTCCCTTTCTCTCCATTTCCGCCGACACCTGAGGTCTGGCCCACCACACCACTCCTCTGAAGTAGCATCTCCCCTTCTCTCTTTCCATTCTAATCCACTTACTCCCAAACATGGCTCTTAGCACTTTCCCATTTAAGAAATCACAGTGGCTCCTTGGTCTCCCAAGTGTAAACTCCTCTGCCTGGGTTTTTCCAGGGCCCCCATAATCTTCCCTCAACATATGTTCTTTCTTTCTTTCTCATTTTTAGTTTGCACAAGCAATCCATCTTCTTGTAGAAAATAAATACTAATGAAAAGAAAAAAAAAAAAAAACAGGATCGTGAATAATCTCACCACTCCTGGACAGCCACACTTAACATAGTCTTCCAAACTACTTTTCAGGACAGTGGCTCTCAAAGTGTGCCCCAAGGATCCCTGGGAGTCCCTGAGATCCTTTTAATGGGACTGTGAGGTTCTCTCTTTTCCAATTACTTATTTGTGTGAACTAACTTCTCTTTACACACTTCAACCAAAACAACATAGCACAACAGAGTATATGGAGAAACAGATAATGACAATCTAGGTGCCATTTATTAAACCAAGTATTAAATAGATTTGCAGTAATATAAAACTCAATAATACTCTTGTCTTAATAATAATACTTAGTAATACTTCTCAATAATACTCAGTAATACTCTTCTCAATAACTTACAAAAACAATGTTTTAAATAAAAATATTTTATGTTAATATGGAATAGTTTTTAATGAATCACTAAATATTTTTAAATATCTTAGTTTTAATTTTTAAAACGGTAAAAATTAATAGATCCAGCCCACAGAGGCAAGAGTTCTTTGTTCTCGATGATTTTTTAAAGTGAAAATTTTTAAGACTCAAATGCCTGACAACTGCTTTTCTAGAAATTATACACTATCACAGACACAAATACATACACAAGATAGCACAGCTGTCACGTTTGTTATTTGGTATAAAATCAGCTGAATTCTTCTTTGCCCTCTCATCCACAGGAGATGTTCTTTCCCAGTTATTCAGCAGTCTCATTTAAATTTCCTGAGGTAGAACTGTATTTCCTCTCCTGTGAAACAGCTGGCTTAAACAAAACCTCCTCGTCCTTCCAGATTTTAGAGACCAGCCGCCTCATTAATGTTTAAAATGGCTGGCTGGTAACATTTTGGAGCAAGCTGACTCAAGTATTTTGGGCTATTGGAATCAATGTAGCTCATAGTCTCCAACAATTGTTTGTTTAATATGCATTAAATATAATTTTCTCCTTTGCTTCCCTGGAGGGCAAGCTGTACCCTTCTGAGTCCAATTCTATAAACTTCTTTTGAACATAGGTGCCTTAGAACCCCCTGCTAGAGTGATCATTATCGGGCACCTCAGGTGAGGAGGATGGCACTATGGTCCCACAAAAACGGATGAGATTTAATGAGTATAAAGCAATAGTCACATCACTTTATTCCTCATCTGGCATTGTACAGAGATAAACTATGACAAAAGGGAGAGTTGAGAGCTCCATAGCTGCCCTTGTTCGCTTGGCAGTTTGACTTACACTCAGTTTTATTTGGAAAGGTTGCTTTTGTGGCTTAACAATCATGAATTTATATAGTTCAGTCACTGTGTTCAAGTTCTGTTTACTTAATCTAGTCAGGCTGCCTTAAAGCAATGGCTGAAGAGGGTTAGGAGCTTTAAGGAGAAGTCTCATGATAGAATAACCTGAACCCCAAAACAGTTGTGAATTCTGCTTAGTTTTACATGGGATTCATCGTCAGTAAGTTGTGGCATAGATCTTTAAGCTGAGGTCAGTCGTAGAGAAAAGCTTTTTATAAAACCACTCAGCAGAGTTAAACCAAATACACCTTTCAGAAACTTTTGCTCCATGAAACAAGAAACGGTTCCCTAAACCAGGTTTTGTTTGGTTCATTTTTTTAAACTGTGGGTGCCTATTTACCAATAGCATGTGAACTCTATTTATTGGAACAAAACAGCTTTTGTACAAACAATAAAACAAAATAGACTTTATTGCAGAGCAGCTGACAAAAATAGTAAGTATAATAATAATCATTTCATTAAGAATTTTCATTCAGAAGTATGTGCTCTGTGTGTGTGTGTGTGTGTGTGTGTGTGTGTGTTTGTGTGTGTGTGTGTGTGTGGCGGTGGGGGGGGGCGGTGTATGTGTCCAGGGTCACAGTGGAAAATTTACTTGTTAAGTTGGGTTACAATAAAAAAAGTTTGAAAAGCACTACTCCTAAACCATACATTTTTCTTGAAACTGTCTGTCTGAGGTTTACCTTGATGAGTGACCTTCAGTGGCCACCATACTTTCTCATACTTTGGGGAACTGCCATCTAGTCACGAATCTAGGGTCTGAAACACCTCGGCTCTCTGCAGACCGATCTCACTGACACATTTCAAATCATTATAGTGGTCTCATGACAGTTCCAAAACTATGATTTTACTGCTGCAAGATACTGCTCCTGTCCCATTAAACGCAGGCCCTTGCATTGAGGGAGGCCCCGAAGAGTTAAATTGAGGACTTCAAGAGTGATAAATACCCAATTCATAATAGCGGCCTCCAGGTAGGCTAGAAATAGAAAATATCAAAAAGATTTTAATGAGGCTGACTGGTGGGTATACAGATGTTCAAAATATTATTTTCTACGCTTGTTTGTATGCTTGGCATATTTTTAATAGAAAAATTAAGTGTAAAAAATGAATCATGCCAGGTGTGGTGGCTTACAGCCTAGGTCCCAGCTACTCAGGAGGCTGAGGTGGGAGGATCACTTGGGCCCAGGGGTTTGACTCTGCAGTGAGCTATGACTGCACCACTACACTCTGGTCTGGATGGCAGAGACCCCGTCCCCTTGTCTAGGTTGTTTCTATCTGTCCAGGCAGTGCACTCTAGGGTTCATAAAGGTTATTCATTCTCATTCCTATAATGTTTTAGCCACTAGTAGAACAAAGGGCCTCCCTGTTTGTCTCCAGGTGGTCATCACCCTGACATTAACAGTGCAAGTTTGTTCAGTTGTGTCAACCTGGCTCCGAATAGCTTTCCATCGTCAGAGAACTGAAATGCCCACAGACTCTAAGCCCTAACCTACTGTCATCTCCTGATAACTCCATGGCCCAGGTTCACCATAACAATGAAAACAGAGCACCCTCAGAGCGTTCAGTGAAAAAACAACTGGCTGCAACAACAGGAGGAGGGGCGATTAGTATTTCTCTCAGTTACTACATTTCTAAAAAGTGCAAAGAAGAATGAAACAAACAATAAGTGAGCAAAACCTGAGGGGGTGGGAAGTCTGGAAAATTCCTGAGAGGATAACTGGGCTGCACTTAAAAGGATTTAAATCACAGTTAAAAAAAATAATAATAAACTGGTCGGGCACGGTGGCTCTCGCCTGTAATCCCAGCACTTTGGGAGGCATTGGCGGGCAGATGCCTTGAGCTCAGGAATTTGAGATAAGCCTGGGCAACATGATGAAACACCATCTCTACAAAAAATACAAAAGTTAGTTGGGTGTGGTGGTGTGCACAGGTAGTCCCAGCTACTTGAGAGACGGAGGCAGGAGGATCGCTTGAGCCTGTGAATCGGAAGTTGCAGTGAGTCATGATTGTGTCACTGGACTCCAGCCTGGGCAACACAGGGAGACCCTGTCTCGAAAAATAATAAAAATAATAAAAAATAAAAATATAAACTGTGGTGGATTAGGATAATTTTCTAAGATTTTTTTGGTGTGGTATAGTCTCACTTTTGTAAGAAAATCGTGCATCCCTGTCACAGATCAACTGTGTGCTCTTAGGCAAGTCATGTTGTCTCTCTGGATCCCACCCCCTCCTCATTTGCAGATCAAGACAAGGCTCAGTCTCCAGGGAAGGGTCTGCCTGGGAAATGGGTCCATGACTCAAGGGCCGTTGGCTGGATGTGCCACATGGGATCTCAAGACTTCCTCAGCTGCTTTGATGCTACTGGGACTACCCGTAGCAGTCGAGCATGACCTTCACTCATGACACTTCATAGCACAGAGCAGGGCAAAACAACAGCTCTGACACGGCTATCAAACTGACCCTGTTAATAACAAGTATCATCTACCAACATGAACCAAGTCCCACTTTGCTCTCCAGCTACTTGTTTCATTTTAGTAGTATTTGAATTACTGCAAAGGAATAAGAGTAAAAACATATACTGGGCATTCCTGTGTTTGAAACCATTGGTCAGTGCGTGATTAGCGTTCACAAGCCCAGATCTCCCACAAAGCCTCCTGCTGGTCCTTAGAGCTTTCCGTCTTTGGGCAGAGAGAAAAAAAACACCATGACTGTCCTTTCTCTGGAAAGGACACACTTCATACACTCGCAGCACACAAACAGTACTTTTTTCTTTTTCTGGCATCGAGTTTTACAATAAACCCCAACTGAGGAAGAAAACAACTTCTCATTTTCGAGTCTTTTAAATAAACAAACCCACTTAAAAGAAAAGCAGTGCTGACCACATGCATACACCATGATTTAAGTGCATATAATTCCACAGTAAAAAACAATTTACCCGGCTGGGTAACAGTTCAGGAGACATAAGCGTTTTTATTTTAAGTTGACAGTTTTAAATCCAGCTCCCATTAGCAGTTACTGAAGATTATTTCCACTCAGTTGATCTCCTTGGAAGGTTCAGTTGGTGATTTTAATCCTGAAGAAAATACAATTTAAAAAATACCATTTAAGATGGAGCATTCCTAAGCCCTGGGCACATGGAACCTTTGAGCAATCCTTCACGGGCACTGCTTTTGGGTCAATGTGGCCAAGGCCTCCATCACCTACCAGGCTGCACAATGTGGTCAGCCCAGGGGGTCAGGGAGCACGTGTTTGTTCTGCGAGGGCCTAGTCCAGAAACAATCACCACGATAAAACATCATGATTTCCTTATTTGTTTTTGTCTTTTAATTTTTCAAGCTTATCGATTTTGACCCTCTAATCCATGATCAGCATTAAGTATACCTTGGTATCTATAAAACAGTTTACTAACCAATTTAGAAAGTGAACACTTTTGCTGAAGGAACATTTAACCCCCTCCAAGAAACACTGTTATCTAGACTATTTCTGCAGCACTTTTTGTACACTGGTAATTAATACAGCCACAATAAATGCTTATTTTACTTTACAATAATTTCTTTATACTTTACACACAAGTATAAAACTATGTCCAAAAGGATTTCTATCTTATTTTATTTTATTTTATTTTTTATTCTTTTGAGACAGAGTCTTGCTCTGTCACCCAGGCTGGATGCTATGGCCGGATCTCAGCTCACTGCAAGCTCTGCCTCCCGGGCTCCTGCCATTCTCCTGCCTCAGCCTCCCGAGTAGCTGGGACTACAGGCGATCGCCACCTCGCCTGGCTGGTTTTTTGTATTTTTTAGTAGAGACGGGGTTTCACCTTGTTAGCCAGGATGGTCTCGATCTCCTGACCTCGTGATCCGCCCGTCTCGGCCTCCCAAAGTGCTGGGATTACAGGCTTGAGCCACCGTGCCTGGCCCAAAAGGACTTCTATCTAGAAAACAGTTGGCTGTTATTATCACCACTGGCACACACATATCATGTCTTATACTGTACAACTTGAGAAGGAACTGGGCTTAAAACACACACACACACACACAATTTAATTCAAATTTGTCCTCCCTTACACTAGCCTGGCATTCCCATATGTCCCAAATGAACAGCAATCATAAGTTGTATTATAAGATATAAATAATCACTTTATGCATATGCCAGTTCAGTATCATGCGGTTGGATACATATAGAAATGGTATCATGATTTCATCTTCTGGAAAGCGACTTTTCTAGCTGTATTCTGAGGTTTCTTAAATATCCATGAAGGGTCAGTTCTAGTTTTCTGGGTGGAATACCTTTGGCCCACAGCACCAAAGAAGACAACAGAAACTCAGCTGTTTGTAATGGGAGTTCTATCCAGGGGGCCGTAGAGAGATTCCAAGCCATCTGTGGACATCTGAATTGCTCATTTTGGGTGATTGTACAAATACTGGGTTTTTCTAAGGCAACAGTCCATAGGTATTCTTTAAATTCTCAAAAGAGCCTGTGACCCCCAAAAGGTTAAAAAAACAACAACACTGAATTAGAAAAAAGGGGAAAAAGAGAAAGTAAAAGTGAGAAGGGAATAAGCTAAAGGGACTGTAGAGAGTAGCTGACTATTCTTACTATGCGAGTGCTGGGAAGTGCCTAGAAGGACTACAGTGCATGGAGATCATGAGAAGGCAGAGGGGAGACAGGCAGATGGCCAACACATGTTGACTATCTTCATGATAAGTGCCTTAAGTACATTTACTCGCTGAATCACTGTCACAGCTGCATGTGCTTATTAACCCCACGTGACATGTGAGGAAACCAAGGTACACAGAGATTAAGTACCTTGTCCAAGGTCACACCACTAGTAAGCCAGGATTCAGACCCCTGCAGTCTGGCTCCAGACACCCTAAGCCACTGCACCATAATCCCGCTCCCAAAGGACATGGGAGGAAAGCAACATGGGTGCATCCCCTGACAAGCCGAGACGGACAGCAAAAGACCCCCTGAACCCAAGGCTGGGCCTGAGCTGTACTGAAATGCAGGAGGATGGGAGATGGAGCCTGAACGGTGGAAATTGAGAGAGAAGCCCTCCAAGATCTCCTCAATCTCCAAAACGTTGTGGCTCTAAAGGGGCATGAAACACAACAGAGAGGTTGACTCTGTCTCCTAAAGGAAAGGACAAACCTGAGCTGAGCTGCATGTCAGCCTCCATTCAGTCATTCACATATCTCAGCAAATGGCCCTGGTATGAATGCCTATCATGTGCCAGGCCCTGCCCAGTGGGGAGCAAAGCAGACACGGCCCTTGTCCATATAGGGCTTAGAAACTATCTGGATATGAAACATGTAAATATTAACAAGTCATGAAGTCTTATGTAGGAACAAACATGACTGTGGGTCCAGGGACCTGCTTGGACTTCCTGGTGAAGACCCCCTGAGGAGGTGACAATGAGATTAAGAGGACAAGAAAGTGCTGCCACTCTAGGGGCTGTAGAGTGAGACCTCCAGAGAAAAATGCCAAGAGGGTGGCACAGGGGTGGAGAGAAATCCATGCATTTGGGTAACTGGAGGAAAAACTGTGGCCAAGAAAGAGTGGGCAAGGTTGTAAGTAGCTGGAAGTGAGGCAAGAGGGCAAGACACGAGTGTCCTGCTGGAGCTGGAAAGCAGCATATGGAAAATGGGTTTTATCTCAAGTGCAAAGGGAAGCCTTTGAATGGGTTTTCTTTTTTTTCTTTTCTTTTTTTTTGGAGAGAGGAGGTCTATGCTGGTCTTGAACTCCTGGATTCAAATGATCCTCCTGCCTCAGCCTCTCAAAGAGTTGCAATTATAGGAATAAGCCACCATGTCCAGTCTGAATGGGTTTGAAAAGCAAAGAAATTAAATGATCTGACTTGATATTTTTTCTTTGTTTTTTTTTGAGATGGAGTCTTCCTCTGTCTCCCAGGCTGGAGTGCAGTGGCATGATCTTGGCTCACTGCAACTTCCACCTCCCGGGTTCAAGTGATTCTCCTGCCTCAGTGTCCTGAGTAGCTGGGATTACAGGTACACACCACCACACCCAGCTAATTTTCGTATTTTTAGTAGAGATGGGGTTTCGTCATGTTGGCTAGGCTGGTCTCGAACTCCTGACCTCAGGTGGTCGGCCCACCTTGGCCTCCCAAAGTGCTGGGATTACAGGTGTGAGTCACTGCGCTTGGCTGACTTGATCATTTTTAAGTGATCGTCCTAGTTGCTTATATGGAGAATAGATCAGATGAGGGAGCAAGTAGAAGACAATGTAGAAGGACAGGTGAGAGAGCTGGGAGACCCGGCAGAGGAGGTAGTTACTGGGAAGGTGAGGTCAGTGCGGTGTGTTTTGTTTAAAGATGAGGCTTCTGGAGACAATCTTATTCATTTTACTGATTATCCATAAAAAGGAGAGATGCATGTGGCAAAAGATACAAATGGGACAACAGAAGGGAAGAGCAGACACAGGCAGGTTTGTCTATCTGGTCACAGGATGATGAGGGTGGTTCCCTCTGAAAACTCAGGGGTTGCAGAGAAGTTAGTGAGACAGGCAGGAGGAGAGGGGACAGATTTGAGTAGCAAGGCAAAGGTGGGAAGCAGCCACAGTGTGGGAAAGCAGAAGTGTGTTCTGCATAGAAAACAAAAGACAAACTCCAACAGGAGCCCGTCAGCCAGGGCTGACAACAAAGCCACTGCAAGGGTCCCACTCTGAGGAGTTTCAGAAAAAGGAGCTCTACTCTCAGAATAAATGAGCACTGCTGTTTCAGGGTGTTCAGCCTGAAACCAGAGTTGGTTACGGATATGGCTTGGCTCTGTGTCCCCATCTAAATCTCATCTTGAATTGTAGTCCCCACTTGTTGAGGGAGGGATCTGTTGGGAGGTGACTGGATCATGGGGGCAGATTCCCCTCTTGCTGTTCTCGTGATAATGAGTGAGTTCTCGTGAGATCTGGTTGTTTGGTAAGTGTCTGGCGCTTCCCCCTTCTCTCTCTTTCCCTCCTGCCACCATGTAACATGTGCCTTGCTTCCCCTTCACCTTCTGCCATGATTGTAAGTTTCCTGAGGCTCCCAGTCATGTGAAACTGGAAGTCAATTAAACCTCTTTTGTTTATAAAGTACCCAGTCTCAGGCTGTTTCTTTATGGCAATGTGAGAATGGACTAATACAGTTTACCGCTGGGCTCTTTTCACCTTTATGATAGAGAAGGTGACCAGAGCTGGATAAAGAGGCAGAAGAGCCAGGCAAGTATTTGGGCACTTATGTATAACAGATGCAAAAATATCACTGCAATCAACTTCCAAATCATACACTGATCACGTTATGATGAAAGTAGGTGGTGCTCTCAAGTGGGAAAAAACAACATTCCTAAATATGTTTTGTGATATGCATGACACTCAGCACCTGGAAGTAAGGAAGTGGGGAGACATTCTGAAATGGGAATACAGAGTGTTTGTGTGCTTTACTAAAGGATGTGATTAACTTGATTGGCTTTTGAATGCTTTTAATATAATAGCTTAGAGAGGAAGGGAAAACACTTCCATGTGCCAGAGAGGATGCACATGAAACTGACCACATTCATTGCCTTTGGAAAGGGAATGTGGCCAGAGGAGGAGGAGGCTGGAAGACATTTCAGTTTGCATTTTATATCAACTGAAAAATGCCTCCCAAGTCAGAAAAATCACAATAGAAAATTGAGAAGAGGACTGCAGAAAAGTGGGAAATAGGCTGCCCACTGTTTTTCCAAACACTGATTCTACTTCAGGAGAAAAATCATAATTGAATTTCTTCCTGAATAAACGTTTCATTAGCAAAGACTCATTTTTTCCCACCCTTCCTCAAAACGCTTTGAAGCAGTATGATACGATTAGTGTCTCTGGGGTGTCCACATATTTTGGTCCAGCTCTTGTCAAGACCACAGGAACACTGGATTTCCTGTATCCATGCAGAAAGTTGTATGCTATTTACTTTAAAATGTGGTCCCATGTTTCTTTCATGCTCAAGGTAAGTCTTGCACTTTCCAGTTAGACAGCAGGTAGTGACCACCTTACTAACAGGGACAATCCATTCATCACGAGTTCCTACTTGTCCTAAAACTTTAATTAAATCGCCAGAACAGAGCAGACAAATGAGAAAACAAAAGCAAAATGGGCCTTTAACTCATAGTAGAACCCAAATATGGCTACAAGAAAGAAGCCCATGTTACTAAAAGACAATTCTTAATATAGATCTCACTCTACCAGGCTTTTTTATTTTTATTAGAGTGCTTTGATTGAAATGTTATGTATACACAAAATTATATCATTACTGACAATGAAATCATTTCTTCCTTCCCTACTCTATTTGTAACTCTTAATGTGTTTATAAAACATCCCACATTCTCAAGGAGAACAGAATCAAGGCCAACTATTTTAGCATGAATGATTTATCAATTACAAAATGTAGATCCTTAGAAATCTATTTTTATTGAATTGTTTATCATCTGGTAGATAATGAGTACCCTTAAAAAGAACCAAACCTCTCATACTTGGCAACCTCGAAAAGAATACACCAGATCTTATACAACATCATATGGTGTCCTTACTCCAGCAATTCTGACCCATGAAAATCTGAGTTTATCAAAAATATAAACTTAGGAAAGGTTATTTGTCTTATGAAATGAGTCATACTACATGTAAAAATATGATTCAATTTACAAAAATCTGATTCACAGACAGCTCTTTCAGGAATAAATATCCTTTTATTCAATAAACATTTACACCAAGTTCTTGCTGCGTAACTGCTAATTTTACTTCGAAAGGCGTATCTAATTTTTTTCTTTTTTGTTTTCTAAAGGCATATTTAATTTTTGGTCAGAAAAAAATCTATAACCTTTAGTAAAATTAAGAGATCTCATTTACATTTCTACTTTCAAAATATAATTCTAACTTTTAAAATGTATTGTGCTTATCTTTTCATCTACATGTTCTGGAAGGGCACTGAAGAATTTCACTGTTAAGCAAACTGTAAAACAAATCAAATTAGTTTTGAGGACACTTTACTTTATAACTCTGCCCATCAAAACACCAAGCGTCCTTAAAACTTTAAGAATTATACAACTGTTCCACCTTTTTGGCAAACAATACAGCAAATAATATTTTACTGATGTAGTCAATGAACCAGTTTTTTTCAATGTTCCCAGCATGTCCTTCAGAAAACAGATAAAATTGTATTTTTCTAAATATCAGAAGATACCCAGGTGGAAAAGCTTACCTTAAATTTGGAAGAGATATTTCTCTTTGTTTAAAGTAGGTGTTTAAAATTGGTTTTGTAGGTAACTAGACACATTCAACTTTCTTCTCATTGCTGTAAAGTCACCTCAAGAGAGTTTGGATCCCCTTTTTAAACTCTGATGACTGTTTAGGAACCAGAGAAATGAGCTCCCCTCCAACCACACATGCATGCACCCGTGCCCTCTCTCCCTCCCCTACTCAACCCCCACTCTCCCCTCTCCCTACCCCTATGACTCCTATCTCTCTCTCAAAATCAATGCTGTTCAGCCAAAACAGGAGGAATGTGAGCTGATGGCAGAGCAGCAACAGTGCATCACAGACACACCACACAGAATACATAGTATGCTCTTCAAAACGTTCCCTATTTTTCATTCAGAATCTCTCATATGCTAACTCACAAGTCACTTTTATGGAGCTTATCAGAAAATGTATTAACTTCACCCCAGCCTGTAGTTCATGGTAGTATACCCAACAAATGATCTTTCACTTTTCCTCCTTCCCACTTTGGTCCTCTGAGAAATACAAATCCTAAGAAGAATGAATGGCCATTTTGCATAGTCCTACTAAAAACAAGTTACTATCTTTCCTTGTGCTTAGGAGTAGAGAGTATCTCTAAAAAGCCCTTTAAAACCTCCTTGGGGAAGCCATCCTGACATAGTTCTCAACACTTTCATTCATTCTTTGATTCGGTCAACAAGTATTTATTGAGACTCTATCCATGCACTGGGTGCTGTGCCACGAGCTATACTTTCCCAGATTCAAAATCTCCATTGCCTAAGGAATATGAACTCTAAGTCAGGATATGACGCCATTAGCCTGCTTCAAATATTCAGAGTCTTAAAAATGTAATAAAAGATTGGGGAAGTGCTATTTCTGGCCTTAGTAAATGGTTTACTAGGTGAGGGGGGAGACGTATTGCTTTGTTTTATTTTGTTTTTATTTTAAACGTAGGTGGCAATAGAGTGATTTCATTGTAGAGAGTCTAAAACTCTTTTGGGCCAGGCCAGAAGGAATGTATTTTCTTCATTACACCCAGCCCGGTAAGCCCCAGAATCTGTAACTGGCACCCACAGGACAGCTTCCCTGTTCCCTAGGTCAGAGCTGGATGGACCCTAGGGCATAAGCTTGGGCTAATCCAACTTGCTACAGTTTTCTCCAGGTGGAAGTCTGAAAATGTAGTTATGGTGTAACTGAGGAAATGACAACAATTAGAGCCCTAATCCTGCTGCGCTATCATTTATCTGCTCCTTCCATCTGGCATCTGTTAAATGCTACAGTCCCACCACACAAACAAGCACTTCTTTAGATCTGCAGTTTGGATTCTTAAGGTTGGGAAAGAATTTCAGAAATTAAAAACAAAACAAAACCAAAAACTGAATCTGTCCTGGAGTAAGGGTGAGCTCATCCATCGTAATGAGCTCTGTACCTTCTCAAGCCAGAAAAACACACAGAAAATGACAGAGTACAAGACCAGGTTGAAATATTTTTGTCAATGACGATGGTAGTATTGTTGAAATATACATTAAATGGTATTAATGGGTGACTAGGCTTCATTGTATCACTGACTTGAAAACTTAAAACTGGAGCCACTCAGGTCAAATGTAAGGAAAGAACCTTACAAAGTCATGAGGGATACCCATGAATAATGAAGTTGGTCATCATGCAGAGCGAAAATTCTTCTGTGTCAGTTTAGTCACTGAATGTAGATGAACAAGTAGATTTTTATGTGCTAAGGAGTCACGAAACACAGCAAAAACCAAGACAGGATACACCAGCCTACCAAAGCACCACCCTAGAAAGTGCAAAGAAAGTATCAGGAAAGACATTCTCAACCTTAAAAATTATGGCAAAGCCCACAAACTAACTACACTAAGTTCTTCCTGTGTTGCTTCAGATTTTAAAAACCACATTTTGACAAAATCAACCAAAACTTTCCACTAAACCACCCGCTTGTATAAATTTAACCATCCTTTGTGCTTTAAAGTTGACATCACCAACTGTCCATAAACATTCCAGTCTTCTGAGTGAAATGGGTCAGACTACATCAGGAACGATGGAGCTGTTTTCTCAGTAGGTTTAAGTTTTACTAAGCAGATAACTTATCAGTGATGCTTAACTTTAAAATAATCCAGCACAAAGCCACAACTGAGATAGATTAATAGTTGTAACCTTGAGCAGCAAAGCAAAGAGAACAATAAGCAAGAAGTACTTTTAAGAAAAGAAAATGTGAAGACATTCCTATGTAAAATCTCAATCAGAATATAGGACAACTCAGCATCTCTAGTCTTCTAGAAACACTGGCACTTTGTTGGGTCAGAAATGTTTAGTTATAAAATTAGAACATAAGTAAAAATCATTAAACTATAGTCATATAATTTACTAACTTAATAGACTTCTTGTAGAAAACTTAAATTTGGTCTGGATTGGCAAGTGTTGATAAGAATGTGAATAATAAGAATTTGTAGAAATATTCAGTTCAAGAACTTTGGAAATAATTTGCCATTATCTTGTAAAGTTGAAATTTGTATAAGACATAATAACTCCACAACAAAGTATATAACCTAGGCTAGTTTCCAAACCTCAGGTAGAAATGACTAATGAAACCAATTCATTGGATCTCAACCAGCATTTTAAAAAATGGACTAGATTTTATCAGTCATTGTTGATAGTAGCGAAAAATACTATTTTTTGAAGTTTTTGAAGAGATGCATAGAGGTATTTGTGTATATGTCCTATTGGATTATAGTTTTTTAAAAAAATTGAAAGCCACTTCACTAAAGAAACTATGTACATATTCTGTGAAGGCGGAGTTGAGTAAAAAATAAATGAATATATATATATATATATATATATAAAGAAACCACTATACATACTAGAATATTCATAGCAGCATTATTCAAAACAGCAAAAATCTGGAAATAACCCAAATATCCATTGACTAGAGGATGGATAAATAAATGATGAAATAATCTTACACCTGAATTTCATATAGTAATAAAAACATATTAATGATATCCACAAAGATTAATCTTAGAAATATAACATTTAGTGAAAAACAGCAGAGCCTAGAAGATGACATAGAGTATGAAACCATTCTTATAAAGTTTAAAAACAAATAAAAACTAAATATCCTAGAGCTACAAATGTGATTAAATTTCATTGTAAAAATCAAGACAATAAAAACACAAAATTCAGAAATTAATGTTTCTAAGCAGAAGGCAGGGGATTAGCCCAACAGGAAATGTGGCATTAGTATGTTATACTGTCATATTATATTATATGTTGTATTATTATAATATTCCATCATAACTTCTGTAAGTGTGCTACGTATTCTTTTGAATGTATCAAATATTACAAAATATTTTAATTAATTTAAAACAAAATCCTAGATGATTTTACATAACATGGTCCCTGCTGTTAACAATATTTCTTACCAGATATAAGTTCAACAAAAGTTCAAAGATTAAGAAAAAATAAAAATCTTAATCCATAACTAGAATAGCCTTAGAACAATGAATAAGGTTAAGAACAGTATTTATTGGACAACGACTGTGGTTTGATATGGTTTGGCTACATCCCCACTCAAATCTCATCTTGAATTGGAACTCCCATAATTCCCACGTGTTGTGGGAGGGAGCTGGAGAGATAATTGAATCATGAGGGCAGTTTCCCTCATACTGTTCTCTTGGTAGTGAGTAAGTCTCATGAGATCTGATGGTTTTCTAAGCGATTTCTTTCACTTGGCTCTCATTCTCTATCTGCCGCCATGTAAGACGTGCCTTTTGCCTTCTACCATGATTGTGAGATCTTTTCAGCCATATAGAACTACAAGTCCATTAAGCCTCTTTTTCTTTATAAATTACTCAGTCTCTGGTATGTCTTTATCAGCAGTGTGAGAACAGACTAATACAACAACTCATAAAGTTACAAAACTAATACATGGAACAATTAGTGAGTAGCCCAAGAGTGAAATTATTTGTTATAGACTGAAAACTCTTTCCTGGCTCTGTATCTTCATTCCTGTCTTTCTGCTTCCTGACCTCTTCCTGTCCCCTATTCTAGGTCCAGTCACCTCCATGGAGTCCTCCTGATCCCCTGCCCGATGCTTTGTACTTCCTATATGTAACTTATCCTATGTGGCATCATGCTGATTGAGGTCCCTGTGGAGAACCCCACCTTCCCTGGAGCCCGTGGTTCCTTTAGCCCCCAAGTGATATCTCACTGAGACATGCAAATGATGCCATGAAAAAGACAGCAGTGAACCAGCCCTTGTAGAAACATCTCACACCCCAAGAACACTACTTGGTCATAATTTATGACAAATTCACTTATGTCACAGTCTCCTTCACTTCCATGGCAAGAAGGGCTATCAGTTTTCCCTGAATTTTCTGGTAGTGAGGGGCTCCAAACTGCCTGTTTACTTAGCACTCACCTCAATATCCTGCAGTCAGTTCCAGCCAGCACCTGTCGCTTTAGGTTACATTAACCAGTTAGATTCCTCCACCACTCCATCAACCCTAAATCCTCAAATCTACATCATCCTCAATGTTCCCAGTTCACCCCTTTTCTAGTAAGTCCCAAATTTCTGCACCCATACGTACCAATGATTTCCTTAACTGCAAACAACCCTGTGATGTGGATATATCTATCCTCTTAGACATGACTAAGAAGAAACCCCTTAGTCCCTTACTAAAACGTGAGCTCACTTGCATCTCTGTATCCATCTAAAGATCTAGAGGTTTCTCAACCTCAGCACTACTGACATTTGAAGCTAGATTTGTGTGGAGGGGCTGTCCTGTGTGTTACAGGGTGTTTAGCAGCATCCTCGGCCTCTACCTATAGATGCCAGTAGCACACATTCCCACCAAATTGTGACGACAACCAAAAATGTCTCCAGACATTGTCAAATATCTCCTGTCACCCTCTGCAGAGAACCACTGATTTAGCACAAATCCTGATTCTGCTCAATAATCACAAGATCTTTTAGATTTAGGTAACTGTTAAATAGAAATTAAGCAGAATTTCAGAGAAAGATGTGTTTAACGTGAATTTCAGTATTTGGAGAGAAATTGCTTTGCTAATGGCTGCACACAGATTAAGTTTTGAATCCTAGGCATAGGAAATTCAGTACTTTTTTTTTTTTCAAGTTGGCCTAAGGACTGTCACCCAGTAAAGCTACTCAGGCTGAAAACATTAGAAGGATTTGCATCATAGTTTTTGTATTCAGATATTAATCTACTTGAAATAAATAGCATTTTCCAAGTCAGTCTGAAATTGTGAGTTCCACCTAAGCATAGGCTTGAGTTATTGTCACAGAAAGGGAAGAATTGCAGTTTCCTATTTATGTTACCTAAATCAGAAGGAATGTGCATTTACAAAATAGATTTGAAAAGACTTAGTTTTAAATTGACAAATGTAAGAGGCAGAAAATTAACCTCTCCCTTATTCTTTCATTGTACTCCCACCCAGCCTGTTGCCAATCCTGTTGAGTTTTTCTTATTTATTTATTTATTTATTTGAGACAGGGTCTCACTCTGTTGCCCAGGCTGAAGTGCAGTGGCACGATCTCGGCTCACCACAACCTCTGCCTCCCAGGCTCAAGCAATCCTCCAACCTCAGCCTCCCGAGTAGCTGGGACTATAGGCACATGCCACCATGCCCAGCTAATTTTTGTATTTATTGTAGAGACAAGGTCTCTCTCTGTTTCCTAGGCTGGTTTCGAACTCCTTGGCTCCAGCAATCCACCCACCTCAACCTCCCAAAGTGCTGGGCTTACAGGTGTGAGGCACCAGACCCGGCCAATTTTTTATTTACTAAACATCCTTCAAAAACAACTCTTCCTCTCCATCTTCTTGATCTCCCTCCAGACCTCCCAAATCTCTTCCAGAAATTGCCAGACTTCCAAAATGCATATCTGATCCTACCATTCTCCTGTTAAAAAGTTCCGGACCTCCCTGTAGCATGCCTGTAAATGCTAAGAATTTTCTTTCTTCTCTTCCCTTTTCGGAAATTTGTGTGAATGAAAAACAAACCAAAAACACTAGAAAATAATGGAAAAGTTCCTAAAAAAGAAGGCTCAAATAATCACTGTTTATCCACCCAGAGAAAACAATCACTACTAACACTTTTGTGTATTTTTTTCCAAATAAACATTTGTAAATAATTCATTTATAGATATATCTTATATTCTGCCTATTTCAATGAATGGTATACTCCAAGCATTTTCATGTTGTTAAGTACTTAATGGTTTTAGAGTTTTGAGATAGCAAGAGTAATATCCAACTTTTATTTGAATTCTAAGTTGCATCTGAACTTTACTTGCAATACTTTTTATGCCATAATTTGAAAAAAAATATATAGAACACTCTTTGTGTAAATTTTAAAAGCTAATTTTCAACAGCTTCACAGTAATTGCTAAAACAAAAACAAAAACAAAATCTAGAGGCATTTTCCCTCCAGTCATCAATAAATCGGCCACAGCCCTTTACATTTCTAATTACGTAAGTTCTAGAGTAATCTGCTATTCCTATGAAAATTCAAACATTATAGATCAGATTAAATCTCATCTGACCATCAGCCACAGTCCCCAAATCCTTATGCACTGTTTGGTGTGACTACTAAAATTAGCTTGGACTTATTTATAGACATTTCACTCTGCATATCCTCACACCTGAAGTCCTTACAAAAAAATAGAGCATTAGTTTGATTTTTTAAAGAGATTTAAGGATTCTGCAACTTGCTTGAGGATATTTTCTGTAACAGGACATAAATCTACTTCATTCTTGGTAACTGCTTTGTAGTATTCCATACTGTGGCAAAGCCCTTTCTGCTTAAGCTCAACCTGCTGTACAAGAGAGTCTCCCACAGTACATGAAATCTACAATATATTCATGACTATCTATTTGAAAACTGGCATCAACTGACAAAATGTGGGATATCTTCAGAGGAAATTAGAAAGTCAACATCTTCCTAAATAAAAAATAATAATGCAGAATTTGATAACCTGATTTTCATAAAGACAAAACAGAAAAATTCCTATCTTTTTGAAAACTGCTAATGAAAGAAACCTCTTACTTGATTGGGTAAAAAACGTATAATGCATCTGCATTTTCAGTTATAATTGCTCAATTCATGTAGTTCATTAAACAAGGAGCTATTTACCCAAAGTTCATTAGTGGGAACATTCCAAGGTAACAGAAATGTCCTACATCTTAATAAGGGTGCGGGCTACCCTTATTAGGCGTAGGTAACATAGTTGGTCTACACAGAAAGATGAAAATTTGAACTGCTTAATATATATTAAAGAAATTGAATTCACAATTTAAAACTTTTCCAGGAAAAATCACCAGGCCCATATGATTTTACTGGAGAACTCTATCAAACATTTAAAGAAGAAATTATATACCAACTCTTCAGAATACAAAGGAGCAAACAGTTCCCAAATAATTTTATGAGACCAGCATAACCCTGATGCAAAAATCTTGTAAGATATTAGAAGAAAAAAGAAAACACAGATAAATAGTAGTCAGAAAAACAGATGTACATATCCTTAACAAAATATTAGCAAATCACACCCAGCAGTAGAAAAAGGACTAACACACATTTTGACAAAATAAAGTTTATCACAGAAATGCAAAACTGGTATTAAATTTGAAAACAAATTAGCGTGTTTCACCATAATAATAAAATAAAGGATAAATGCCATACTATCATCTTAATAGATGCAGAAAAAAAATTTGACACTATTTAATACCCACCATTCATGAGTTTAAAAAATTTATTAATTCTCACCAAACCAGAAATAGAAGGAAACTTCCACAATCCATACAGGGTAACTACAACCTACAGCTAACATAAGAATTAGTGGTGAAATACTGCATACTTCTCCTAAGACTGGAAATGAAGCACAGAAATCCACTCTCACCACTGCTATTCATGATTATATGGATGTCTTAACCAGTGCAATAAAGCAAACAAACAGAACCAAAAACAAGGATACAGATTAGAAGTGAAAATGTAAAATTTTCTGTATTCACACGCAACAGAAAGAACAAAGTAAGGAAATCCTAAAGAAATCTACAAAAAAAAATTTTCTGAAAAAACTGTTGAAACTAATTAGTGAATTTAGCCATTGCAGGATACAAGGTAAATGTACAAAAACAATTACACTCCTATTTACCAGCAGCACACAAATGGAAAATTAAAAAGTGAAAACATTTACAATAGCTCAGTCTGGGCGCGCCAGCACTTTGGGAGGCCGAGACGGGTGGATCACAAGGTCACGAGATCGAGACCATCCTGGCTAACATGGTGAAACCCCGTCTCTACTAAAAAATACAAAAAAACTAGCTGGGAGATGTGGCGGGCGCCTGTAGTCCCAGCTACTCCGGAGGCTGAGGCAGGAGAATGGCGTAAACCCAGAAGGCGGAGCTTGCAGTGAGCTGAGATCTGGCCACTGCACTCCAGCCTGGGTGATAGAGCGAGACTCCGTCTCAAAAAAAAAAAAAAAAAAAAAAAAAAAAAAAGCTCAAAAACCATAAAACACTTAGAAATAAATTTAACCAAAAAAAGGTGGGGCGGTGGGGGAGAACTCGAAAATGACAGCTGCAAAACACCGCGGAAAGAAATTAGAGAAATATACTATGTTCATGGATGTGCAAAATCAGTAACGTTAGGATTTTAGTTCTCCCCAAATCGATCTACAGATTCCATGCCATTTTGATCAAATTCCTAGCAGTACTTTTTGGATATGTTGATAGGGTGATTTTAAAATTTATATGAAAAAGTATGTAGAATATCGCAAAATCTTGACTATTGATTAGGGATCAGTAAAGTAGGAAGAGTCCAGATTTCTTGGGCACCTGGGCATGCCATTCATCAAGATGACAAATTCAGGAGGAACTAAATGAAGTTGGGGGTAACACAGATGCAAAGACATTCATCTTGGATTTACTGGGTCTGAGGTAGTGAGCTTGAGAGAGAGTTGGGGAAAGTACAATATCAAAATGGAATTCAGTTGGTAGGTGGGTTCACGGTCTGGAGCTCAAAGGAGAGGCTGAACTGAAGGATGGAATCCTAAATTTATCAGCATATAATGGGAAAAGGAAACTATAGTTTGGATGAGATTGAATAGTATACGAAAAGCAGAAGCACAACATTTTATTGAATTATTAAAGTAGCCTTCTATGGTCTCCCTGCTTTACACTCGTCCCTCTATTCATAACACAACAGCCATGTGGACTCAATTAAAACATAAGTCAGGTTACAATCTTTCCCTGCTCCAAACTCTTCAAAGGTTTGATTTACTCTAAGTAAAAGCCAGAAGCCTTACAATGGCCTACACCACTACTTCTTAGTACTGGTGGCATATTAGAATGATCCTGCTTGAGCACAAATCCCTGTTACCTTCCTGTCTTCTTTTCCTTGTACTCTCCCCCTGCTCTCTCTACTCCTGCCACAAATGCCTCCTTACTTTCCCTCAATGCAACTACTTCAAAGCACTTACTGCTTTTCCAATGCTCTTCCCGTTAGTATACACATGGCTGCTGCCCTCATCTGCTTTGGGACTTTACTCAAATATCTCAATGAAGCCTTCCCTATCTTATTTTATTTTTATTTTTATTTTTTGAGATGGAGTCTTACTCTGTCATCCAGGCTGGAGTGCAGAGGCGCGATCTCGGCTCATGGCAACCTCCACCTCCCAGGTTCAAGTGATTCTCCTGCCTCAACCTCCTGAGTAGCTGGAATTACAGGCACACACCACCATGCCCAGCTAATTTTTGTATTTTTAGTAGAGACGGGGTTTCAGTATGTTGGCCAGGCTGGTCTCGAACTCCTGACCTCATGATCCACCCCTCTTAGCCTCCCAAAGTGCTGGGATTACAGGCGTGAGCCACTGTGCCCAGTCCTGTTCTTCTTTTTCAATGTTGTGTTGTATTTTACTTTTTAAAAATTATTTATTGTCTCTTTCCCTAGCACAATACAGCTCAATTAGGATATGGACTTTTGTCCATTTTGTTCACCACTGTACCCTAGCACCTAGAAGAGAGCCTGACACATATTATGTGTCTGATATTTGCTAAATGAATGCGTGGGCTGCCAAAAAGATAAAGTCATCCACAGCTGAGATAAGGGTGAGGATGGGAGTATAAGAGGCATGGAAGAAAATACCATGGCTGAGTAATTTCTGTCAAAGAGGAGTTTAAATGGCAGGGAGGAGGGGACGTCTAGACCTTGTGCTCTAGTGTCGAGGGCCCTTTCTTTTTTTTTTTTTTTTTTTTTGAGACAGAGTCTCACTCTGTCACCTAGGCTGAAGTGCAGTGATGTGATCTCTGCTCGCTGCAACCTTCTCCTCCCTGGTTCAAGAGATTCTCCTGCCTCAGCCTCCTGCATAGCTGGGATTACAGGCACATGCCACCACAGCTGGCTAATCTTTGTATTTTTTGTAGAGACAGGGTTTCACCACGTTGGTCAGGCTGGTCTCGAACTCCTGACCTTGTGAACCACCTGCCTTGGCCTCCCAAAGTGCTGGGATTACAGTTGTGAACCACCACGCACAGCCTTGAGGGGCCACTTCAAGGCCTCATTGGCAGAGTAGGCAAACAGCAGCAGCTATTCTTGTGTGCAAGTCAGTCTTTAGTATTTCAAATGTACCAAAACTAAAAATCATTTAGTAATTATTGCATTAAACAATTTTTTTTTCAAAAATAAAACATCAGGTAAGATGAAACGGAATGAATAACAATGAAATGGAATGGAATGAACTGTTTTCTTTGAACCGAGAGGGAAAATAGCTTTTGCATCTTATCTCAAAAGTCTCCAAAACTTTTAGTGTATACAAGTAATTCTTCTTGATAAGTTAATATAATTTTACAATCATATCATATTATATATAATGCAAAAGTAACATAGTGACCTTTTTAAAAACATTCTGAACAAAATCTTAAATAAACACAATTATCACACTTATCACTTTTAGTCAAATTAAATAACTGGCCAGTGACATCAGCAAGTCTGAACATTACTGTTGCTAATGGAACAGAAGCCAGTGAAGAAAAAGCAGCATTACAGGGCACACGTGATGCAGCTTAAGAAATTCATTAGCAATTTTCTTTGATGCATACTACTTTCTTTTCCAATGTAAAATATTTAAAATATAAATAATTATGGAAGTCCAAAGAGCACCCTACTGTTAATATGTATTATGTAAACTGCCACTGAATAACTATTTGTCTTACATAGCAAATATTGCTATGTAAGAGATTAAGCAATATATTGCCACTCCACAAATCAAGCCATATGGTCCCATCTGTTTCCAGTTCCATTACACCACACCTACTACTGGTTAATAAAGAAACTGTTCAGCAGAGGATGCAAGTGTACCTCTTATTTGATTTTTTCAAAATCAACAATGTGTGGTCAATGTAACTTGGCAGGCAGTCTGATACCTGGTGGGAGTTAGATATGCGACTCTTGATCTTCCTTGCCCGGATAATGATTTACAACAATATGTGAAGTGTATAAACTGTCACTAAAATTGCATAGCTCTGGGATTTGCCAGGTGCAAGTTGCTCCACTCAAGCCTCAGGGAAAAGATATAATTGCCCTATGCAATCATCACAGCCTTAATTATGGTCTGGGCCTTTTATTCCCTGGACAGCAGTGACAGTCTGGAGACAGCTTTGCCACCTGCTTGGTCTTCAAATCAGCCACTAAAAGGCCATGGGCAAATACATTGCCTCAGGCCATTTATTACCTCATCTGCAAAACCCACTCCAAGGGGGCAACACTGCTACTCATCCTTCAACCACAGCTCAGACATCCCAGGACTCTGTGACTTCCCCAAATAAAATTATCTTCTCAGTCAGTACCTTGTACATATTTCTATTTTCACTTGGGACTACCATTTATTGTCCATTTGCCTCTTTATTGAACAACAAAGCCTTTGAAGACAGCAAGTATTTTACTCATTTCTATAGCTCCAATCTCTCCCATAAAAGAGGTGTTCAATAAATTCTTATTATTTATGTGAAATGACTATAGTACCCAGCAGTGCCTAGGATACAGTAATAGCTTAATACATATTAATTATTGACAATTCTCTTTTGCTTTACTTGAGATTTCACTTGTTTTCATCCTTGTATCACCATTCTGCCATTAGAACACAGCTCAGGCTCTTATCACTTGACCACCGAGGGAAGACGGAGATGATTTTGCTCCCCCCACGGGACATTTGGCAATGCCTGGAGAAATTTTTGGTGGTTGTAACTGGGGGAGGGAGGTACCACTGGCCTCTAGTAGGCAGAGGCCAGGGATGCTGTTAAGCATCCTACAGGTTAGAGGACAGCCCTGAGAATGATCGGGCTCCAAATGCCAAAAGAGTTGAGGTTGAGAAACCCTCATGTAGACTTTAATTACCTGAAATCGACTTCTGGTTGTTTTACCCCACTCCCCCTCTTTCTCTGTTGTAATTCACTCTACCTGAAAATCTTAATCATTCTTATCCTGTTCAAAAGGTCTTAAAATTCTTCTGAATATCTTCTTTTGTCAGTTACAGTTACTGCCAGATTTTCAGTACTACTAATCAATATACCAATACGACAAAGGCAGAACTGGAGCCGTTTTAAAAATTCTTATTTCCGGCCAGACACGGTGGCTCACGCCTATAATCTCAGCACTTTGGGAGGCCGAGGTGGGCAGATGGCTTGAGCCCAGGAGTTCGAGACCAGCCTGGGCAACATGGTCAAACCCCATGTCTACAAAAAAAACAAAAAACAAAAACAAAAAATAAAAATTAGCCAGGTGTGGTTCTGCAGGCCTAGTCTCAGCAACTAAGAAGGCTGAGGTGGGAGGATCACTTGAGGCTTGGGAATTCAAGACTGCCGTGAGCCGAGACTGTGCAATGGCACTCCAGCCTAGATAAAAGGGCAAGACTCTGTCTCAAAAAAAAATCTTACATTCTTTGTTATTTTTTTTTGAGACGGAGTCTTGCTCTGTCGCCCAGGCTGAGGTGCAGTGGCATGATCTCGGCTCACTGCAAGCTCCGCCTCCCGGGTTCACACCATTCTCCTGCCTCAGCCTCCAAAGTAGCTGGGACTACAGGCGCCGCCACCACGCCAGGCTAATTTTTTGCATTTTTAGTAGAGACGGGGTTTCACCGTGTTAGCCAGGATGGTCTCGATCTCCTGACCTCGTGATCCGCCCGCCTCGGCCTCCCAAAGTGCTGGGATTACAGGCGTCCTTTGTTATATTTTTAAAAAGTTTTGTTTATTGTTTTGAAAATAGAGATGGGGTCTCGCTATATTTTCTTGCTATGTCTCAAGCAATCCTCCCGCTTCAGCCTCCCACAGTGCTAGTATTACAAGTATGAGCCACTGTGCCTGGCCAGAAATTCTTATTTCTAATCTACATGCTTTACAACTCTTTTAATTCAAACTAAAGTTTTAAATAAGGAGAACACCAAGGGAAAAATAACAAAGACTCTAAGGAATGGCAGCTAATTTTTCTTCACTGATCAAATTTCTACAGCTACAAAGGCCAAATGGCCCTTCAAATTTCATTTGAAGAATAAATGCTGTGTCACTGAATGTTATATCACACACCGGACTGCTATCTCTTATGCTGGCTGGGTATCTTTTATTCTAACCATGATTTATTTAAAATTAATGTGAACAAAAGTTGGTGGGTTTTTAGAAACAGGAAATTTTTTAAAATGTTTTATTCCTTTTATTTACATGACCATATGTTATGGAATTCCACAGAAGTAATTATCTTAGATGTGAAAAGATACTCAAACAAATAGGTGGAAAAAAGTGTAGTTTCTTGAGAAACATCCCACTAAAAACCATATTCTATGCAAATCACACTTCTGACAAGGCATACATATCCAGAATATATCTAATCACCAGGAAATTGAGGCAAAAACCAAAAAAGTTAACAGAATATGTTTAAAAATTCTTACAACTCAACAACAACAAAAAATCAACCACCCAATTCAACAGGGGCAAACCACTTGAATAGACACTTCTCCAAAGAAGATATACAAATGGCAAATAAGCACATAAAAGGAGGTTCAACATCATTCGTTATTAGGGGAATGAGTGCAAACCAAAATCACAAGGTAACCACTTCATATCCACCAGGATGGCTCCTGTCAACAAAACAGAAAATAACAAGAGTCGGCAACAATGTGGAAAAAATCAAGAATGTGGAAAAATTTGCACGTTGTTGATGAGAATGTAAAATGGCTCAGCAGATGTGGCAGCGAGTTTGGTAGCTCCTCAAAAAAGTAAATGTAGAATTATCACGTGACCCAGTAACTGCACTCTTAATTATACACCGAAAACATGAAAATAGGTACTCAACGTTCATAGCAGCATTATTTACAATAGCCAAAAAGTGAAAACAACCTAAACATCCATCAACAAATGAATGGACGAACAAATTCTTATATATATACACACAACAAAATATTACACAACCATTAAAAAGGAATGATAATTTTGACACATGCTACAACGTGGATGAACCTTCGAAAGATTATGCTGAGTGCAATACGTCAGACACAGAAGGGCAAATAATGTATGATTCCACTTACTTATATGAAATATCTAGAAGAGCGAAATTCATAGAGAAGAACGTAGAATGAAGGTTACCAGGGGCTAAGAGAAGGGGAAAATGGGGACTATTGTTTAAATGATACAGAGTTTCAGTTTGGGAAGATGAAAAAGTTCTGGCAATGGATAGGGTTGGTAGTTGTACATCAACATGAATGTGCTTAATGCCACTGAACTATACGCTTGAAAATGTTGAAAATGAGGCCGTGTGCAGCGGTTCACGCCTGTGATCCCAGGGCTTTGGGAGGCCAGGTGGAAAGACTGCTTGAGGCCAGAAGTACAAGATGAGCTTGGGCAACAGAGCAAGATCGCATCTCTATAAAAGTTGTTTTTTTGTTTTGTTTTTTTAATTAGCCAGGCATGGTGGCACCCACCTGCAGTCCCAGCTACTCAGGAGGCTGAGGCAAGAGGATGGCTTGAGCACGGGAGTCTGAGGATGCAATGAGCTATGACTGCATCACTGCACTCCAGCCTGGGTGACAGAGCAAGACCCTGACTCTAAAACTAAATAAATAAATAAATGTTAAAACGGTAAATTGTATTACTATTTATATTTTACCACAATAAAGGAAAATCCTATCCAAATGTTATAATAATTTGCTTCATCACTACCTTCAAGGGATTTTACAAATGGAGTTTCTCCCTCTGCCAAATTAGAGGTATTTTAATAAACTCTTAATTTTCAGGTGGAAAATAATGTGCCATCGGTGCCTGGAAGCCTTGGAAGAAAACAGAATCCCTGATAAGGTAAAATGCTGGGAAATCTTCACACTCATCCAGGTCCAGTTACATAGGTTAACCTCCTTTCAGCAACCCACCCGCTCTGAAGGGCAGCCAGTCCCATGAGATCCCTGGCAGGCCGCCTGCCTTTCAGATCCTTTCTTCTACTTAGTGCTGATTAATGTAAACATATCCATTTTCTCTTATGGTGGTGGTTTTGAGGGGGAGAAGAAAGTACTGTTTTTAAAATAACTTTTGCTTCTTCACTAAAAAGGGGAGAAAATATGGAACAATCTCTAGAGGAATCTTTATTTAATGAGATCTATTTTCTATTTCACAACCATCCAACAGCAATATTATATGCCACGAATCAGTATTATTCAGCTTGACTTTCTCAGAACAAGTTACTCTTCTCATGCAAACTATAAAATTCCTTGTCAAAACAAATAATTAAATACAACAAACACTCCTAGATTCAACAACTGCGAGCATTCTGAAATAAGAGAGAAATACAAATTTCTGTCATGCTAAATTTTACTAATACCCAAGAGTCTCCATGACTTCACATCAATTGAAAAGTTCACAAAATTCGAAATTCATTCTTTCATAAAACTGACTTTATGATCCTTCCTGGAATAGGAATACAACAGAATAGAATCTACTACATAAAAATATTATTGGGTTAAATGAATTTATGACACACAACTAAATATATGAATATTTGAAGTTCATTTTAAAAATACATTATCACCACTCCTGAATTTGGGCATACTGTGGCCCAGAGGAAGGGACATAATAATTGCTTGAGTTTCATCTGATAAAATAGTCAAAAGGAAAAACAAAGAAGTGAAAGTAAAAATAAATTAGCAACTAAACAACTAATTATGGTGGGAGGAGAAACACCACACACAAAACACATACAATCTCACTGTAAAATCAGAAACTCTCCAACAACAGCGTGATTTTTTATATAAACACTGGATTTCACAAGAAACCAAAGGCTAAACTAAAAGGGATATAAGTGGCCCAAATGAAGACTCTTGGTTTACCAGGCAGCCTTGTGCCCATGGCATGAAGTACTATGGTAAGCAGATGTCACTGGAATTTATACTTAAAAAGCCACTTGGGAAGCCTTGGTCTACGTTTACTTACATCCCTGAGATATAGTTCTCTTGGCCACTCGTACAGTTTGATTTTTTTTTTTTTTTTTTTTTTTTTTTTTTTTGAGACGGAGTCTTGCTCTGTCGCCCGGGCTGGAGTGCAGTGGCCGGATCTCAGCTCACTGCAAGCTCCGCCTCCCGGGTTTACGCCATTCTCCTGCCTCAGCCTCCCGAGTAGCGGGGACTACAGGCGCCCGCCACCTCGCCCGGCTAGTTTTTTGTGTTTTTAGTAGAGATGGGGTTTCACCGTGTTAGCCAGGATGGTCTCGATCTCCTGACCTCGTGATCCGCCCGTCTCGGCCTCCCAAAGTGCTGGGATTACAGTTTGATTTTTTGGCTAGAATGTTTCTGTTGATTGGATATCATTTGTAAAGTTTCACCGGAGATTTTGTATTGTTTTTTAAATTAAAGAGATTAGATACAGTTTTTATTGTTGCTCATTATCTCTTCTTTGGAAGACAGAATCACTATTCCATTGCCTGTTTGCTATGTAGTGAAAGGAAGTAGAATGGGCATTAAAGCAGCGAAGAGGAGAGTCTAAATGTCATGCCTAATAGTTTGAGTCACTTAAGGTAGGTTTAGAATGCTGTATATTTTCCCACGTAAGAGTCTGAATATTAAGATCACATTTAAACATTTCAATGGTAAGCCAGCATAACAGTGATAAAACAGAAGGCCAACACTACCTTGTAGAGATCATGGTGTAAGTTTCTAGTATTGCAACTTACATTCTTTACATATATGTAATAAACTGTATATAATTTACACACACACACACACACACATACTCAGCATATTCTTGGAAACACTGTATGTCACCCCACAAATGTGTTATTTTAAGTTTGGAAGGCCCACAATTAAATGCTTCCAGAAACAAGAAGCAACATGATATAATGAGTAAAACACAAGAATAGAGGAAGAAGACTCCATTCTGAGTGCTGGTGCCATCACTGTCATCTTCAATTAATCACTTCCATACTGTTTCCTCCTCTGTAAAATGGAAACAACAGTCACTACCTTTTGTGCAGAAGTACTGAGGGGATGTGAGAGAAAGCAATTTGCAAACTGTAAACTAAGATAACATTATTGTATACTATCAAATAATACTTCTGTTTATTCCTCCTGTAGGCTTCACTGTGGGAGTTAAAAGGTGCCAAAAAAATTAAAAACAATCTCTTTAAACTAAAATTCAACTACCAGTGACTCCAGGATCCTCAAATGCACTGTGCTGGAATGTAGAGATGGAACCATAGTGAATATGAGAAGGAGGAGGGATGAAAACACAGATCACAGAGGATTTGCAGGGCAATGAGACGACTCTGCCGGATACTACCATGCTGGATACATGTCATGATACACCTTGTCCAAACCCACGGAATGTACAACACCAAGAGTGCATCCCCCAAATTTCCACTCTGAGTCTGTATCCATACATTTTACATTTAAAAGCCCACTAAATATCATAAGGTGGGGATTGTGAGTTGATGCTTGTAACATCAATTTCAAATAAGGCTGTTCACAATCTGGCCTCCCCAGACGACATTCCCAGCCTCATCTCTTTTCACTCCCCTTGCCCATCACTCCTTCCCTACCTGCCCAGAAGGCCCCTGTGCAGCTCTATCTTTCCTGCTCCTCCTTCAAAACAGAGCTGGAAGCCAACTTCCTGGAAACCTTCCCTGGAGGCTCCCAGGCAACAGCACTGATCAGTTCTCTGCTGCTCCTCTGGGCTTCCACAGCACCTAACATGCACCGTCACTCACAACAGCACTTACCACACTTGAATCCTCAGAAATGGTAAGTGTTTTCTCCAGAGATGCCTAGTCTCCTACCAGGCCACAAGCCAAGCCACACTGTGGTCTGTACTACCTACCTAGCATGCAGGAGGTCATCAATAAATGTTGAATGAATGAAAGTAAAATCCAGTTTTATCAGTATCATTAACTATTGCGTTATTAATATTATTATTACTATTTTGAGACAGGGTCTTGTTCTGTCACCCAGGATGGAGTGCAGTGACATGACCACGGCTCACTGCAGCCTCAATCTGCCAGGCTCAATAGATCCTCCCCCTGCAGCCTCCTGAGTATCTGGGACTACAGGCACACCCCACCAAGACCAGCTACATTTTTTAAAATATTTTTCTCATAGAAGGGTTTTCACCATGTCCAGACTGCTCACAAACTCCTGCCCCGCTTGGCCTCCCAAAGTGCTGGGATTACAGGTGTGAGCCACTGCACCTGGTCAACTATTGTATCATTAAGCCCCATGTAATTAATTGAAGTTCTAACCTAAAGCCCATTGCTTTACTAACACGATACAATAAATTTCTTTGAAAGACAGAATTACATAATGCATTCCCTACTTCCTATGCATAGTCTATCTACTTAAGGTAATATTATATAGAGCATAACCTGTCTGTGAATACTTGCAAAGTGTTAAATGGCTATAAATAATCTTTTTAATATATATATTTTTAATGATATGTGGGCAATTTTTAAAATTTTATAGATGTGTGTGTCTCGAGGAAGGCTGTTTCCTGGCGAAAGGCTGCCTGAGGGGGTGGAGTTCATAAACTGATAATCACAAATAAGCCGTGTTATGAACTGCTGTTTGGGAAAGCTCAATTTTATTTTTATTTATTTTTTATTTTTTGAGATGTAGTTTCACTCATTTCCCAGGATGGAGTACAATGGCACGATCTCAGCTCACTGCAACCACCGCCTCCCAGGCTCAAGCGATTATCCTGCCTCAGCCTGCCCAGTAGCTGGGATTTCAGGTATGTGCCACCACGCCCAGCTAATTTTGTATTTTTAGTAGAGACGGGGTTTCTACAAGCTGGTCAGGCTGGTCTTGAACCCCCAACCTCAGGTGATCCACCTGCCTCAGCCTCCCGAAGTGCTGGGATTGCAGGTATAAGCCACCGTGCCCAGCCAGGGAAGCTCGGATTTTTATTTGCTAAAGAGAAGAATGAAGCAGTGGAGATGGTGTGTCAATTGCTTAGCTAGGAGTTGTGGCCATTTAAAAGCATCACACCACTTGAATTTGTCTTCACTCTTCCAAATACCCCTTTGATCATGTGATTCTTCTGTTCAAACCATTTAATAGTTCTCTTGACTATGGGTTAAAATTGAATAGTTCTCCTTTGCCTACAGATTAAACCCAAATTCCTTGTCCTTCCTTCCACCTCACCCTACAAAAACCAACCTATTTAGGGAAAAGAAAGGTGGGGTCGTTGAAACCCCAACATATTTAGGGAAGTGAAAGGTGGAGTGGTTCAAGCATCAACAATGAAATGGACACTACCCTAGCAGTTGAGTATTTCAAGATAAGACATGGTCCCTTTCCTCTATAACATTATTGAGAGAGTAATCGAAACACATTATCATCAGGTAAGTAATAGGTGCACCATTACAACAGTTCCTAGAGGAGTGTACTCAAAGTGGTCTGGAGGCCCCCGGCTGGCTAAAAGGGTTGGGTGGGGTTTCCTATAGGACCAGCCATGCAAACTCACCCTTGAACCAGTAAAGGATAGCAGGGAAAAACAGGAGGAAACTGTACAAAGGCTGGGTCCTCCTCCTGACAGACTGAGTAAGCAATGAAATTCCACGGTCTAGGGATGTTCTCAGCATCTCTAAGTTCTCATAAGGACTTACTGAAAGAATCTCTTCCTGTTTATGTCTCTTCTATTCTACCTCTACCTTCTAGTTTACCTCCCAAATCCCAAATGGGATCATTCTCATGATCCTTGACAAGACTAACTAAAAAATTCACACACAGAAAATACAGAAGTCTAATCAGGAAAAATACAGTCATCCCCAGGTACCTATGGGAAAATCAGTCCAGAATGCCCACAGACACCAAAATCCAAGGATGCTCAAGTCCCTTGTATAAAATGGTATATTTGCATATAACCTACCACATCCTTCCTTATACTTTAAATCATCTTAGCTTACTTATAATACCTACTATACTGTAAATGCTATGTAAACGGTTTTTATATCTTATTTTTAATTGGTATTATTTTTATTTTTTTCCTAAATATTTTTCATTTGCGGTTGGTTGAATCTGTTGATGCAGAAGCCACTGACTCACAAGGCCAGCTGAATAGAGAAATAAACCCAAATAGATTACAGTTTGGGAGGGTAGGACATCTTACTACTGGAGAAATATTTTAGTATTTGCCTCTTGATCTCTTTCACGCTAACTACGCTATGAAACCCTGGAGACTGGGATTTTATTTTTGTCACTTTATTTTGTTTAGTAGTCCCCAGGGCCTGTTCTGGGGCCTCACAGGCAGTGTAGATATAACAGGCACAGAGTAAATAATGGTTGAATAAATATCCTATACAAGCCCCATAAATTTACACGTTCCACCTTCTAAAGTGATTCCTACACCCACAAAATTGCAACACTTTGAAACTCCAAGATATAATCAATACAACTTTTAAAAACTGAAGTGTATTTAGAATATCTTGCAATAAAATTAGATGCAATGACAACAGAAAGCAAGTAAAACTGCCACTCCTCTGAAATAATACTAACTTGTCATTATTTGCAAACACAGCCAACACCTAATGACTGCTTTGTGTAAACATATAGTCAATAAGCGGAAAGGGAAGCATTTAGGTCCATAAATGTTTGTCTTTGACAAATATTTTATTCAACTCCTATTCCCAAAAATAAAATTCTACTTCCACTAGAAAACAAAGAAAGAATGACTAAATGCATAAACAAGAGAAACAAAACCACACGAGACCTAAAATCTTTTTAGCTTAACACATTTTTCATCTTCCATATTCATTATCATATTCATTCTTGGCTTCTAATAACCACTTATATCATTAATAATAATCACCCATATCATCAATCACTGGCGGTCTTGCTTTATGAACAATTTGTGCTCAATCCTGCCTAGTGATTTGGAAACTGGAATTCACTTTCCCCTAGAAACAATGTCATGAGTGCTGATGTGCCGCCCTGGCCAGCTCACTAGGATCGTCTTAACTCATAATGCAGGTGCCTTTCATACTGCTAACACTAATTCAAATCTATGATGTCCACTTTTGGCATCTGCCAATCTGCTTTCTGCAACACCCTCTTTCCATACTTAGGTGCCTCGAAATTCTCAACAGTGCTACTGCCCAAGCCTTAAAATGACGTACTCTTGGGCAGGGCGCGGTGGCTCACGCCTCTAATCCCAGCACTTTGGGAGGCCAAGGCGGGCGGATCACGAGATCACGACATCAAGACCATCTTGGCTAAGACGGAGAAACCCAGCCTCTACTAAAAATACAAAAAATAAGCCAGGCGTGGTGGTGGGTGCCTATAGTCCCAGTTACTTGGGAGGCTGAGGCAGGAGAATGGTGTGAACCCTAGAGGCGGAGCTTGCAGTGAGCAGAGATGGTGCCACTGCACTCCAGCCTGGGCAACAGAGTGACCCTCTGTCTCAAAAAAAAAAAAAAACAAAACAAAAAAAACCCAAAAAAACCCACTTACTCTTCCTTCCTCACTCCTTCTCTCAGCCAAACTCTGTGATTCTCAGCAAAGAAAGGAGCAAGATGAATTCATGAACTTATGATGAAGTGTACAGATAAGAGATGTTAAATATTCTGCCACAAAGTGGGAAACTGATGGAATCTGTGAATCCCTTTCTGCGTTACCATTAATTCCTGAAACGTGGTACTACCAAGTCAGTTAAATTTAGATACAAGAATTCAGAAAGCAACTCCTGGCACTTCAGTTGAATGCTACCATCCATCAAATGATTCTTAAAAAAGATCTGCAAATCTGCTGTAAACCTTCCATAGCCCACAAGTACTTAGGACAAAATCCTTTAGAACGACATTAACCATTGCACAATTACTGTGTTTTGTGAAAACAAATCAAAATACACAGTAACCAAAGTAAATCTGTATTTGATAGGCTTCTAAGCACTTTAACAGATTAAAAGTAAAAATTCACAGGCTATATGGAAGAAGATATTCCGTAGATTAAAGCAGTGATTTAAGGCAAATGGCCCAGTCTATCTAGGGATGCGCTCCCGGTGTCAGTGAGTTCAGGACGTGGCTACCTCACAGTGTTCACACTTCCACTACTTGCAAACTCTAAGTCATCAGAATCCTCAACTCAGAATCCTCAACGTCACCAACACGTCTGAGTGTCCCCAAGACCACATGTATGCTGTCCAGATTTCCTTCATTCAGTGACAGAAAACTGGCAACTGGAGTCCTAGAATGAATGGACATCCCTGGCACACCCAGTGCTTGTAAACTGAAGATTGCTTTTCACAACTGCAGCACCAAACTCTCCTCAGGACTGAGGAGTACATGTTTTCTATTTATAGTCCCTCAGAATTAAACATAAAAAAGAAAAGGAAGTGATCAGATACTAAGTATTAAATTTTCCCAAGGGGAAATTCACATAAAAATAATCCCCACCAGTGACATCAGCTAGAGCACCAAAGAATGAGACAGAGAGAGAAGATTTGGATATTTCATACCTAAAAAAGAGGAATAGAAAATTGCCATTATAGGAAAAAATCAGAACTACCTATGTCTCCTTTACAATTATTCTCTGGGTTAAACTTTTTTCTTTGAATTAAATGAGGGCTGGGGAGTGACGGGGAAGAACCATAATCTCTTCAGTGCTTATGACTTCTAAAGTGTTACAGCCTTGTGCACACACACATCTACTATCCGTTTTTTTTTTTTTTTTTTTTTTTTTTAAAAGAGAGTCTCACTCTGTCACCCAGGCTGGAGTTGCTCACTGCAAGCTCTGCCTCATGGGTTCACGCCATTCTCCTGCCTCAGACTCCCGAGTAGCTGGGACTACAGGCGCCCGCCACCATGCCCAGCTAATTTTTTTGTATTTTTAGTAGAGATGGGGTTTCACCATGGTCTCGTTCTCCTGACCTCGTGATCTGCCTGCCTGGGCCTCCCAAAGTGCTGGGATTACAAGCGTGAGCCACCGTGCCCAGCCTACAATCCATTTCTTAATATTTATGCATTTTATTTTAAATTCCGAATTTAAATTTTATATTGGAGTCATTTTGATTCTTCAAAAATGGGTTTTGAGTTGATTAGAGCTTCCCAATTAAAACGGTACAATTGAATATATTATACAGGCATGATATTTATAAGCAAATTCTACTTTTTCACATCATATTAACTTTAATACTGGATCATTACACAGAACATGATATATTTTAAAAATGAGAGTCAGCACTGTTCGATAACAGAATGACCAGGCACAGAAGGGAGATTCAGCCTCTGACAAGGTTGATAACAAGACCCTTTATACATCCGACGTGAACAAAGCAGCAGCTCATCTCAGAAGTCTGCTTTCCTTTTGTGAGCATAGTTTGAAACACATACACTAAAAACAGTATCAATTTTTATGCGGCTATGGTGGCGGGGGGAATCAGCATATCGTGTTAGCAATTTTCTGTGGAATCACATTAGTGTTTCATTGTGGTAGCCATATCACATTAAAATCTGTTTTTCTACTAAATGGCTTCCATTGTGTATTTAGTGAATCTGATATGGAAAATTGCTAATGCAATAAGAGTATCATAGAAGCTTTCCTGACTGTAGCTCAGCCACAATATTCAAGAGAAGCAGGCTCTCAACTGGGCTGAGGCGATTTCAGGCCTCGTAACAAGTCCTCAGCTCAGACTCAACACCAGCTTCTTGAAAGACGGACCTTATCCTATGGATGAAATGCTTTTACAGATTTTATCTCAGGAGGGACCAATGGTTCAGTGAAAAAATGTGCCATGTATTTGTTGTTAATTGATAGAGTACTATAAAGGGCACTGTGGTCCGCATTTAGGGAATAAAAAAGGTAGATGAAACAGTCCCTTCCTTCCTGGATCTTGTAAGGATGGTCTAAGGAGAAGAAATAAATTCGTCTATGAGTAACTTAATACAAGACAGACAAGAGTTGAAAAGGCAAAAAGCCACAGGAGCTTGAAGAAGGACATACCTGGGACCAGGGTCATCACAGAAAGTCCAGTGAAGGCAGCGCCTGAACAGGGCCTACAAGATAAAGAAGTCACATTCGAGGATGTGGTGGGAGGTGGGGAAGCTGGGAAGGCCTCAGCGTGGGGTGAAGGTGCACAGGACAGGGTATGCGTGGAAACTAGTATTCGCTATTTCAATTGCAGCATAAAATAGGGAAAGACTGGGAAGATAAGCCCGGAAAAGTGGTCTTGAGTCAGCCTAACACACAAGGAGGCCGACACTAAAGGAGAGCTGAATGTAAGTCAGGCAAGCGCGGCTGAGGTGTCACCTCATGGTTTTGGGGTAGGAAGTGTCAGGATGAAGACCATCAGGCAAGAAGAATATCCAGTTTTCATGGGTATAATGACTTCTAATGCTAACAGATCTCTTGAAATCCTAACAACTTTAGTTGACACAAGTTTCTTAAGAGACATAACTTACCGGAATATTTATTTTAAAAGGTTAGTTTATTACTAGGGGATAATTGTTTATTTTTTTAATGTCCTTACTTAGGACATGGACGTTCACCAGGATAATATGAAACACTGTGAAAATGCTCACATTATTGTAAGTACTCATGCATTTACTGTTTGCATTTTTTTTTTTTTTTTTTTTTTGGCTTTAGAATAACTTTTCAACTCACTAGCAACAGTAACCAAGGAAATATAAATCCAATCGCCTAAAATTACAACTATTCGAGAAGATTCATGGTTTCAACGTACTGCTATATTTACTGCTTTATTCTGGACAGTTTCCCGTTTTTTAATTCCTCTCTAAGTGTCCAAAACAATATACAGAAAATCTGCACTAAGCTTCGTTAAAGCTTTAAAACTTAGCATAGTATGTTTGGCAAATCAGAAAAACCACGTATTTGTCATAACTTTTACCTTCCCTTAAATGAGAGTACATCCTGTGGATAAGGATTATTTCCCACATATTAAAGCAGAACATGATGAAACTGCTTTCTTATTTATTACAGAGGGAATGTCAGATATAATCTAGTTACCTTAATGCTATAGCGATCGCTTATGAAACACTATCCCTCCAGTTTGGCAATGCATATTGCACTCTCATTAATCAGAATTAAACTATTTGGAAAATATATTATTTTCATGCTGACATTGAATATTTTCATCTTCATGAAACAATTTTTGGACAGACTTTTTTCCCTCCGACTGACCACATGATCAGTAGAGATAAATAGTGCACCAGTTGTTTATTACGTATGGATATCTTTAGTAATGTTTCATTTAAAAAACAAAGCTCTTCTTTCTCATCCCATGTCTCGGGCAATCAGAGATGCAAGAGTTGACATCTGTGAATATTTTCTGATTACTCATTAACTAGGAAAATATAAGTTAAAAAAAGATTTTAAAAGGAGAAAAGCCAAATAGTTCATGTTGACTTTGAAAGACTGATGACAAAGATGTGGTAATTCTAAAGTACTTAGAGGTTTAACCCAAAATTTGTTTACGTCTTTGATTTTTAGTAAACACTGCAGATAAAAACGAGTTTGTTCAGATCAAGAGTATGTTGGCATTCCCTTAAGCATAGTTTGAAACCACAGAGCTCAAGCATAAAACAGCTCTGACAAAGATAACCAGTCAAGCATAAAAATGGGAGTTGGTTGTGTCAGAATACATTAAGAGGCCGAAGGCTGTCTGGTAGACAGCTGTCTTGCCATCAGTGAAGGTGACTATTACCACTAAAAGTTGTTTTTCGGATACAGTACTTGAAATTTGTGTCATCTTGTATTTAAAATGCTCCTTATTTATAAAGCGTCACATCCTTTTCTCATCTGAAGCCTCCTTGGATAACCACAAACCTAAAAGCAGTCTAAAATTGTGTTGATGCTTTCCTACAAGCACAGGGAAACTCATTTATTCTTTGTCAATTTGGAGTTGAGAATGTCTTTGGCTTTTATTTTAAATGTCTTCTTAAATATAGATCACTATTTTTAAAATGTAAACATCCAAAGGCATTCCCTCACACTTGGAGGAATGCTAAGGCAGGAGATATGCTTGTAGTAGTCACATTTCACTTTCCCAGACGGATGCCACAAACGTTCCGCTCAGTTACTGCTTAGGAGGCAGCATTATTAAATGCCTCACGACTTTACGGTCAGCCTCCATGCTTCTTGCTAACCTACACTTCCAAAAGATCATCCAAGACATCTGGCAAGCCACCGAAATGGGACTAGTAAACTGGATCCATCCAAAGCACTCCACAGTGCCCTTGTGGGTGTGTATCTCACTGTGAACTACTGGGTAAACAATTTACATACAATTTTATCCCCAAACTCGATTTGTATCATTTGTAGGTTAGTTCTCAGGAGTACCCACTCCAGCCCAGAAATAAGTCAACGTAGTATTTCCAAACTATCATTTCAAATGTCCACGGTCAAGGGCGGGAGGAGGAAGGAATAGTAACGGGAAGACTTGTCAGCGATTAGCCATCCATAAAAATGCTTTCCCCGCGCTCCTTCCGATCACAAAGCTGGCGTCAGGCAGTCTCCTGTATCTGCTCCCCACCTCGCCCCCTCCCCTCTGCGGAGAGCTGGCATCGAGGGGCCGGCCAAGGAAAAGACAAACACCCGGGCTCCGACACAGTCCAAGCGCGAGCCCGGAGACACTTGAACAACATTCCTAACTTTTTTTTGCTCACTTCGCATGCCTCAAAGGTAAGCAAAGCAAAAAGCCTATGAAACAGAAGGCCAGCGAGGCCAATGCGGCGCTGGCGAGTTTAAAAGTGGCCCCCAAAGAGTCACAATGACGACCCCCGCCGCCCCCTCTGTCCGCTGTCCCCGCTCTCCAGCTACAGCAAGCGACTCCTCCGGCGCCCATCCTGGTCCCTGCCCACGCCCCGGGCCCCAGCTCCAGCCCGGCCGCCGCCCCCGCCGCAGGACGAGCATCCCCTGACAGGTCCCGGGCCGGCGGCGCGGGCGGATGCGGGCGCGAGGAAGGCGAGCGGCGCTGCGGCCAAGTCCCCGGAGCGGTCCTCTCCGGCCCCGCGCCCACCCCACCCTAGACAGGCCCCACCGAGAAGCACCGGGACGCCGAGCGCCAAGAGCCAAGCCACACGCTGAGGAGCCTCCCAGGCTGCCCCGAGGACGAACAACTTAGCCCTCCACTCAACGCGCTCACACGCACGCACACAAGCAGCGCGCAGCCGGGGAGGGCACGTCTTACCTGTCCCCGCGGTGCCACTCATCCCTCCCCCACCCAGGTCCGGCGGCCCCCACCCCGCCCCCGCGGTGGTCCCCCGGCCGCCCGCTCCGAGCGCCGCGCACTCACTGCCTGGCTGCGCGCGCCCAGCGCCTGCAGGGCCCGGCGGCGGCGGCGGCGGCGGCGGCGGCGGGGACCGAGACAGCGGCTGCAGCGGCGGCGGCGGCGGCGGCGGCGGCGGCGGCGGCCCCAGCCGGCGTCAGTCAGACTGGAGCCGCGAAGCCTCATCGCCCGTATTAGTGCGCCGACCTGGAAAGCGGCCAGGGAGCCCTGCTTGCGGCCCGCCCCCGCCCGCCGCCGCGCGCTCTGGCCACTCCGGGAACCGCGGAGGAGGGGGCTGCGCGGGCCCGGCGGGGGGCGGGAGCGAGGCCGGCCCCACGGCCACGTGCGCGGAAACTCGCGGCGCGGGGGTGGCGGGGGAGTGCACTTCGCAGCGGTCCGCAGCTGGGTTCCCGCCTCTTCCCCACCCCCAGCCCCGGGCTGCCCTCTCCGTCCTCCTGCGCGACCCCAGGCTCAGCCCCTACCGGAGATCCCGGCCTGCTGGGGGGGTCCCGGGGTGGGGTGGGAGCCTTCTGCCTGCGTGGGTCGCCTCGCGTCTCTCTCCCACCCCACCTTTGAGATTTCTTGCCAGCACCTGGAGCCCGAAGCCTTAGAAGGGTTGTCAGCCCAACAAGAATATAGGATCACCCGCCCATCAGTCTGGAGACCCTTCTGAGCTGCTGTTTCTCGCATGTTTCTGGGCCCTGGTGGACTCTCACTTGCCCTGTTTGTTCCTGATTTGCTTTTCGGAGTAAGGGGATCCTGACCCCATTGACAGTGACAGAGCAACTGGGCTGCACTGGCATAGGCACAAGAAAATATAATCACTCTGGGGGTGAGTGGTGGTTGAAACGACTCATATAATTATGTGGATTGTAATTTGCTTACGCATATTTATTTGCTTAACAACCCAGCATGTGAGATATATTATCTAACCTAATAAAAGATACAAACTTATGGGCACACAGCAATGTTACTTAACAACTTTCTCGTCACGGCCTGGCTGCCCCCCCAAGTAGCCTGCCTCTTAAGGTCACTGTGGACTCCTGGAACCCACTCAGAAACGCCACTTAGGAGGAACCACTTCTTGATTCTCCATCAGCCCGTAGCTCCTCACAGAAAAGGCATTTGCTGCAGGGGTGGACGTGGAATAAAGCCACACAGGGCAGTTTTCAGTTTGCTCCTGTGTGCCCGAAAGTCATACCTCCAATAGGCCCCCATAGCAGCTCTGAAATATAAAGCAAGGCCTTAAATTTAACTACTTTTTCTAGTTCTCAAAGCACTGCACTTTCTTCATGGCAGATGATATTTTTGCATTATTATACCGTTGTAGTTGAATGGTGATTTGTTTAAAATAACATTTGCAGCAGAACCTTAAATACCATGACTTAACCTCAAAGTCGTCTTTCTACATTGGCCCAGATACCTCTGCTCCTGGCTACGTGTTGGGTTTGGGATCGTCCTGGGTGAGAAACACCAGGAAACAGCGGAACTGGTAAGGGCTACAGATTATATTTTAAGGATTATGCTGGTTGTGGATTTTATTGCCAGTAAACTAATTAGGTCCTCAGAATTGATACCTTGTGGCTCAAGTTTTTTTAAATTAAATTAAGAAAAGAAATGGCCCAATCACTATCTCAGTTTTCTTCTCCTATATGAGCATAATGCGGAGGACACAATGCAGACAAAGAAATTATAACCTCTGCAGCGCTGGCTCATGATTCTGGTATGGAGTCGTTTTCAGTTCGCGGAATTCTCTTGACTCTTGGCAGGCCTTTGATTTAGAGTATGTCTAGTCAGCTTTTTTCTGTACGTTCTCATTTACATACCAGGATATTTCTGCATGATGATGACTTTTTCCTGCCTAAACATTAGTCTGTCACTGATAGAATTCCTATCATGTGTTTCTCAAGGCTAGTACAGAAAGTTAATCCATTCCACTCAAGAATAGTAAGATCTGGTGAGTTCCAAGAAGGAGAAAGCACTTGGCCTAGTACAGAAGGCGCAGTGTTGACCCTCCATTTTACAGAAGTTGACTGTCCTGGTTAATGGAAAGCTAGACTTTGCTTTATCTGTGATTTCTTGATTGGCTGTGGTTTTACTGCTTAACAGAACTTCCACCAAAACATTCTGTTATGGGAATCATATGAGAGGAGAAACTCAGTCAGAGGTTGTGATTTGGTAGAACCGCCAGTGAAATTTTGGTTCAGGACCTCAAAACCACGGCAAAACTGAGATCTGTTTTCTGAAAGACGTTAAGGTCTTGGCCTAACATGAGCTCCCTCAGGCTATAAAACAGTGGTAGGAAGGGCGGCTTCCTTACCCCAAGAGAGTCCATTCGTTGCGTTTACCGTATACCCAACATAAAACCAGATTGTGGTCTTTGAAGCTGTCCCTGAAGTGACAGTGGAGAGAACTGGGCAGCCCAGAAGCCCCAGACATGGAGATTGATCCTGCAAGAGAAGGGAGTTCATCATGGCGGATGACCTAAAGCGATTCATGTATGAAATGTTGCCAAGTGTTGAAGGGCTCCATGCTATCGTGTCAGAGTTGGAGTACCTATTTTAAAGTGGCCAATGATAATGCTCCAGAGCATGCTTTGAGACCTGGTTTCTCGTCTACTTTTGCCCTTGCAACAGACCAAAGGAGCAAACTTGGACTTTCAAAAAATAAAAGTATCATCTGTTACTGTTACACCTACTAGGTGATTCAATTAAATCATTATCTTTGGTAGTGAGTTTCACAGCCAGCAGCGATGCCAATACAGGACTAATTGTCAGCCTAGAAAAGAAACGTACTCCATTCTTTGAAGAACTGAGACAAGTTGTGGAAGTTTCTTAATCGGACAATGGTTTCAATGTGTATCTTATCTTTATTATAACAACACAATATCGATCCAGCAATCTTCAGACCGCAGTACTTTTATCCATGTGCTCAAGAAACGGCCCCTTTTTCCAACTTGTACTGAAGAGCAAGCATATAGATAAAATTTATGGACAGATTGATTGTTATATTTTCTGGGGTAGGGTCTTTTCTTATTTAGTGAGATCTGGGGATACCACAAAAATGGCTCAGTCTGTCACAGCTCCCATGGAGGTAGTCCAGCCACCAAATATGGATGAGATTCTATTCCGTGGATCAGAATCAAACCGGTACATTGATCCACTTGAGCTATTAAGTGCTCTCTGTTGTACAATCTGCTCAGGCCTGCAGAATGATGCCGATTTTTTATTGCGAATAATAATGAGATATTTTTCTTCAGATTATGTTTTATTTGTTCGCATTGAGTGCGAGGAACGTAAAATGGCTTAGTAAAAGCAAAATCAGTACAATCACTAACTTGCCTTTGTACTTATTATTTTATGGTATAGATGAATGTTACTGATCGATTTGATTCTTCTCAGAGGGTGCTGCTCTTTAATGAAAATAAAAATTATAGCTAATGGTTTTTCCTCAAACTCCGCTTCCTATAACCAATCAGTATTTTAATGTTTGTGTGTTCTTTATAAAATTTAAATGTAATTTGTTACTGAATTCTGTTTCCAATATTAGCATCTATGTAAACATAATAGTATAACCATTTTTTCATGTGAGTATAAATTAAATAGTATTAAAAAATAAAAAGGGCCGGGCGCGGTGGCTCAAGCCTGTAATCCCAGCACTTTGGGAGGCCAAGACGGGTGGATCACGCGGTCAGGAGATCGAGACCATCCTGGCTAACATGGTGAAACCCTGTCTCTACTAAAAAATACAAAAAATTAGCTGGGCGACGTGGTGGGCGCCTGTAGTCCCAGCTACTCAGGAGGCTGAGGCAGGAGAATGGCGTGAACCCGGGAGGCGGAGCTTGCAGTGAGCTGAGATCCGGCCACTGCACTCCACCCTGGGTGACAGAGCGAGACTCCGTTTCGAAAAATAAAAATAAAAAATAAAAAAAATAAAAAAAACAGATTGTAACAAAGTCTGTAGTCATCCATGGATGCAAAGATTCTGCTTTGTACCTTAAGTTTGAGCTAGCATGATAATGTTTCCACTCAGAGTAATAACTAGGAATCAAAGCCTCCACACTCCTCCCACCTCAAGTCTCCTCTCTAGATTTTATCTGTAACTCTGTCCTGATGCTGCAGTTTTTCTGCCTCCCATTCGGACTTTCCTTGAAAGTCATCTTTCCTTCTGTAATCATTATTCAACGCTTTCTTAAGTACCAGGCACCCGAATTAACTATATGAACACAGAGCACTGGCCCTTAGTAAATGCAGCCTAAGAGAGAGATACACGTACCAATGATTATCACACAACTTTGTGTGTCACCGTAGGGGAATGGGCACAGGGAGGTGTCAGGGAGGTCTTCACAGGGTCAAAATTTCAGCTGCAACTTGAGAAGAGAGCATGAACATCTACTGTCCTGCACCCCCCGGGCCTCCACCCTGCCTCAGTGGGTGCAGTCCTGCAGGTGCCGGCCTCACAGCAGAGTGCAGGCTGCACTTCAGTCCACTTGCCACCCTGGCCTGACACTGATGCAGGCCCAACTTGTTCAATCATGAAGGCAGAATGCCTGCTATGTGCAGAATTCCCTGAGGCTTTGAGTAGAAGAGCCTCAGTTTTCCTAGGAGAATTGTCAAACTAGTTGGGTAGATAAGAAAAATGATGTTAACGCGGCAGTTCGTCACCAAATACGTTCTAAAGGATTGAGACGAGAGCGATGGACCATCTTGACTCAGCAGTGACGATCAGATGCTGTTTCCATTGTGAGAGTCCCCCAGCCAGGAACTGGACTGGCACTTCCCACACCTCCTCTCATTTCCCTCTCACGACCTCTCATGGGAGAATTATCATCTGCATTTTACAGTGAGGAACCTGAGGGACACACAGACTATCCCTTCCAGGCTGCCTGACTCCAAAACCCAGGTATGTACGCCTCATTGTTGTCTTGGAACTTGAAGCGGAGTTGAAAAGTGATGCAACATGGGCAGTGACATCCCAGGAAGAATAATCTACACAGGCTGGAAGGTGGACGGGGGTGAGGGAGAAAAGTTTGTAGAGATAAGAGGTAAGGAGACCAATTGGGAAGCCACTGCAACCATCTCGGCATGAGGTGGTGGGCATCTGCGGCATTCTAGAAAAGTGAGGAGGAGATGCATTTATGCACACTTTGAAGAGATAATCAGTAAACTTTGGCAAAAAAAAAAAAAAAAAAAAAAAAAAAAACCTGGAGAAATCAAGAATCGAAGGTGGAAGGAAATGCTACCTTTAGAAGAAATAGGTACTATGATAAAAGAAGATCACCCTCCTCTTCCCACAATTGTTCCTAAAATGAATTTATCTTTTTCCCCCTCACAGCAGTGTCATTACATTAAATTGTAGAAACTATGTATATGTTTGTTTTGACTGGCTCCTTTGTAAGAAGGCTGGTCTTGCTCACTACTTGTATCCCCACAGCCTGGAACAATGCCTGGCACATAGTAGCTGCTCAATAAATATTGGTCGAATGAATGCAATGTTTAGTATGTGGTGAAAAATATTAGGAAAGTAATTAGAAGAGAGATGTGGCTTTGTCTTTCTGAAGGGAGCGATTGCTATGCAGCTCCAGCCAGCTGTGGCCATGCGATAATATCATCATTTCAAGAGATAACAGACATCCAGAATTTTATGGAAAATTTTACAACTTAAGATAGTTTTTTTCTGTCGCACAGCCTGGAGTGTAGCGGTGTGATCTCGATTCACTGCAACCTCCACCTCCCGGGTCCAAGCGATTCTCCTGCCTCAGCTTCCCAAGCAGCTGGGACTACAGGTGTACGCCACCATGCCCAGCTAATTTTTGTATTTTTAGTGGAGATGGGGTTTCACTGTGCTCCCAAGCTTGGGGTGGGCAATGTAGGCAAGTCGATCGAGCTTGCGGCTGACACCCTTTGGGATCTTGGGCTTAACCTCCTTGGGCTTTACGAGGGCCTCGATAGCCTCGGCACGTGCACTCATGGCCTTGACACTGTTGGCCTGCATCTTCTTTAGGCCCTTCTTGTTGTGCTTCTTGGCAAAGCACGTGTTCCTCAGGAACTTGGGGTCCACCCCCTTAAGAGATTCATATTGGCCGGGCGTAGTGTAATCCCAACGCTTTGGGAGGCCAAGGCGGGCGGATCACGAGGTCAGGAGATCGACGCCATCCTGGCTAACATGGTGAAACCCTGTCTCCACTAAAAATACAAGAAATTAGCCAGGCGTGGTGGCAGGCACCTGTAGTCCCAGCTACTCGGGAGGCTGAGGCAGCAGAATGTCATGAACCTGGGAGGTGGAGGTTGCAGTGAGGCAAGATCGAGCCACTGCACTCCAGCCTGGGCGACAGAGCAAGACTCCGTCTCAATTAAAAAAAAAAGAGAGATTGTATCTTTGTGATCGGGGTTTCTTGATGCCATTTCTGTGCCATTTTCGGGACTGGTTGTGTGTGGTGTGGTTCTTGGACTTGGACATGTCTGCATCTTAAGCCATGGCTTCCTGGAACCGGAAGCTAATGTCTTTAATTTTTAAAAATGTACAGTTCAGTAGTCTTAACTATTGTCTTGCAGCAACAGATGTTTAGAACTTTTTTATCTTGCAAAATTGAAACTCAATGCCTATTAATCACTAATGCTGTCTTCCCCAGTTCCCCCAGTTAGAAACTACCTTTCCATTTTTTGTCTCTGTGATTTTTGACTACTTTGGATACGTCATATGAGTAAAGTCATACAGTATTTGTCCTTTTGTGACCGGCTTATTTCACTTCGCATAATGTCCTGGAGGTTTATCCATGCTGTAGCATGTGACAGGATTTCTTTTTTTTTTTTAAGGCTGCATAATATTCTGTTATTGCATGTATATACCATATTTTCTTTATCCATTCATCAGTGGACATGTGGGTCACTTCTACCTTGTGGCTGTCGTGAAAAAATGAACACAGGTGTGCAAGTATCTCTTTGAGGTTCTGCTTTGAATTCTTTGGATATATATCCAGAAAGTGGATTGTTAGAGCAAACAGTAATTCTGTTTTTAATTTTTTGAGAAAACTCCATATTGTTGTCCACAATGGCTGCAACATTTTACAGGCCCACCAACAGTGCACAAGGGTTCCAATTTCTCTACATCCTTGCCAACTCTTGTTGTTTTGTGTTCTTTTGATAGCGACCCTCCTACAGGGTGCGAGATAGCTCGTTGTGACTTTGATTTGCATTTCTCCTATGAATAGTGCTCTTGAGAATCTTTTCGTATGCCTGTTGGCATTTGTATACCTTCTTTAGAGAAATGTCTGTTCAAGTCCTTTGCCAGTGTTTTATTCTGGTTGTAATTGTGGTGGTTGTTGCTGTCGAGTTGTAGGAGTTTCTTATGTAATCTGAAGATAACCCCTTATCAGATATGTGGTTTGCAAATATATTCTCCCATTCTGTAGGTTGATTTTTTTATTCTACTGAATGTTTCTTTTGATGCACATTTTAAAGTTCGATGTTGTCCCATTTGTCTATTTTTGCTTTCATTGCTTGTGCTTTTGATGTCATATTTGCTTCTCATTCTTGATACCTCTGCTGCCCTTAACAAACCCAGAAATATTTTTAATAAATTAAATCAATAAATGAATGAATATGCCATAAATAAAAAAGAACAGAAAGGCTTCTACTTAATTAAGTGGCAGGACTTACTCAACAATCAACTACCAGTTGAAATTTCACTTGGGCTTCCTCATAAAGTGCTCCCTCTTCCCCTCCTTGTCTCATTAGTGACTTCCCTTCCTCTGCATCCCAGTTTAAGTGTCACATCCTAGAGAAGCCTTCTTGGTCTTCTCTGACTCAGTCAGATCCTCTGTTTTGTAATCTTGTGTGGCGTATCTCTCTCTCATTCATAATCAACACTGTCATTCCACATTGATACATATTTAACTATTGGATTAATATCTGTCCCCTTTCATTAATCATAATATCAAAAAGAATGATGAGTGTATCTGATTTTGCTTTTATTTCTCACAGCTAAAACTGTGTCTGGCACATAGTAAATGCTCATTAAATACTTATGAAATGTAGGAAGATTTACTCTGAGTAGAAGAAGAGAATAGGGTAATGAATCCTGGGCCTGGGCTTGGGTTTTTGATATCCCAAGTGCAGAGCAATGCAGGAGAAAACAATGCCTGCCCCTGGACTCTTTTTTGGAAGACTAGCAGTAGTGTGTGTGTGTGTGTATGTGTGTGTGTGTGTGTAGTGAGGGTGAACTGGGTGGTGATGCATGTTCATAGAGAAGTGGCAGGCATGTTAAAGGGGCTGAAGAGACAGAGTATGATCCATAAAACTTACGTCCACTGTAAGGGTGAAACTAAGGCTTATTCTTATTTTCACATGGGACTTAATTAATTGATGGTATATGTGGCACAGACTCTAGTCCCATCATAATGGCTTTTTTTACATTTAAATTTTATTTATTTCATTTCTATATATATTTGTAGTTTGTGATGGGGGTGTTTGATTTTGTGACACCTGATCCCCATAGAACTAAATGAGCCCCATTCTTTTTGAATAGCAGATATTTAAGTTAAAGATAAATTTTGATTTGGAAGCTGTGCAGTACTTTCTGAAATAAAAGGCAACAACCTAGGGAACCCCAGAATTATAATTGGGGTTTACCACTAATAACAGGTAAAACAAATCATTAGTTTAAAGCCAAGTTTTTGCCTCAAATTGGCTAGAAAAATTGTCTCCTTTCCTTTAAAGGACAGGCTGAAGCCATTAGACCAGCAGGACCCTTGCCTGTGTGCTGCCTCTCTGAAACGTGCTGATTTTTTCCTGGTAACTGTGAAGTGATTAACACATTGCCTTTTTGCCATTTTCATGGTATTATCATCTTTATAATAGCTAATAAATCTTATGCTCTCCGATCCACACATTGCTCTTTCATTTAATTTATAGAACCCTAAGAGAAATTAAAGAGATATTCAGAATACTTTAAATGATAATAAAAGAGTATCTCTAAAAGCATTTTCTGTACACATAAAATGCTTTATGTGCACACAGAATCTTAAACATTTGACCAATAAAACCTAATCACTTTTCTTCCTTGATGATGTACTTCTATGTTCACATATCATTTTTAAAAATTTTTATTTTTAGTTCTGGGGTATATGTGCAGGATGTGAAGATTTGTTACATAGGTAAACATGTGCCATGGTGGTTTGCTGCACCTGTCAACCCATCACCTAGGTAGTAAGCCCAGCATCCATTAGCTATTTATTCTGATGCTCTCCGTCTTCCCACCCTCCCTTCCCAGCAGACCTCAATATGTGTTGTTCCCCTCCCTGTGTCCATGTGTTCTCATTGTTTAGCTCCAACTCATAAGTGAGAACATGCAGCATTTGGTTTTCTGTTCCTGTGTGTGTTTGCTGAGGATAATGGCTTCCAACTTCATCCATGTCCCTGCAAAGGACATGATCTTATTCTTTTTTTTTTTTTTTTTGGAGACAAGGTCTTACTCTGTCACCCAGGCTGGAGTGCAATGGCGCAATCTTGGCTTACTGCAACCTCCACCTCCCAGGTTCAAGTGATTCTCCTGCCTCAGCCCCCCGAGTAGCTGGGACTACAGGCACCTGCCACAGTGCCCAGCTGTTTTGTATTTTTAGTAGACACAGGGTTTCACCATGTTGGCCAGGCTGGTCTTGAACTCCTGACCTCAGGTGATCCACCTGCCTTGGCCTCCCAAAGTGCATAGGCTTGAGCCACCGCGCCTGGCTGATCTCATTCCTTTTTATGGCTGCATAGTATTCCGTGGTGTATATGTACCACGTTTTCTTTATCCAGTCTATTGTTGATGGGCATTTGGGTTGATTCCATGTCTTTTCTGTTGGTTCACACATATCATTTAATGAGTCTTAGGTCTGTTTTTTAGGCCTCTGTTGACAATAGTTAGGGGCCAGGTGCAGTGGCTCCTGCCTGTAATCCCAATACTTTGGGAGGTCGATCACTTGAACACAGGAGTTCGAGACCAGCCTGAGCAACATGGTGAAACCCTGTCTCTGCAGAAAAAAAATACAAAACTTATCTAGGCTTGGTGACGCGTTCTTGTAGTCCCAGCTACTCGGGAGGCTGAGGTGGAAGGATCACTTGAGCCCCAGGAGACGGAGGTTGCAGCGAGCCGAGATCCCACCACTGCACTCCAGGATGGGTGACAGAGCAAGGCCCGGTCTCAAAAAAAAAAAAAAAAAAGAAAATGGGGATGGAAAATTTCATTTACAGGAAGAATAGGATCAGGAAAACTATTATACAACATGGTGACTATAGTTAATAACAATGTATTGTATACTTGAAAATTGCTAAGAGAGTAGATTTTAAATATATATATATCATAAATAAAAGTGTGTGAGTTGATACATAAGTTAATTAGCTTAATTTAGCCATTACACAGTGCATGCGTATTTCAGGACATCATGTTGTATGCCATAAATATATACAATTTTTATTTATCAATTAAAAATGAATAAATTCTTTAAATAGACATAGAAGGAAACAAATCCTGATACTTATTTGTTCATTAGGTTTTGCATTACTTTTAGAGTGAGAAGTTTGAGTGGAGAAATAAAGTCTTTTTTTTTTTTTTTTTGAGACAGAGTTTCACTCTTGTCACCCAGGCTGGAGTGCAATGGCTCGATCTCGGCTCATTGCATCCGCCAGCTTCAGCCTCCCAAAGTGTTTGATTACAGGCATGAGCCACCATTCTGGGCCTGAAATGAAGTCTTTTAAAATAAAGTTGCGTATAGAATAAGGTAGGTCATAAACACATAAATAAAATATGAGATAATATTCTATATTTACCAGATACCAAAATATTCTTTGTTATGTGCATGTGTGTTACTGTACATTTTCATAAAATTTTAGTTTGTAAGCTGATGCTCATATTATTTAATTTGGTTATCACTATAACCCCGTAGGGAAGCAGCCCACATAATATCTCCATCTTCCCATGTCATAGATAAGAAAACTGAGATGCACACAGCTTGCCTCACTGGAAAAAGCAACATAGTAATCAATCAGTATCTATCCTCAAAACCAACGCCTGTCTAGAGGAAACTATGATGCCCAAGAAACCACATTTTTAATGAGATTAAATTTTCAACATATATTTCTTCTGTGAAATATAAATAAGGTTCTGTTTTCATTAGAAGAATTTTTATGAAGTGAATGTAAAAAAGTGAATGTAATATGGTGGCCACTAAGCTCAGCTATAATACACTTACTATTAATAATCAGAAAGGTGAAAGGTGTTAAAGAGGGTAAAACATTACATGGGACTAGATTAAACTGAGGGTTTTACAATTAAAACCTCCATTTGTTTTTCTCTTTACATAATCAGCCTGTGGGAAGAGAAAAGTAACCATAGTTGAAAACGTTAGTGGGCTTAAATCTCACCTTACCTACATCTGGAGTGGTATGATAATCTGTCCTCTCCTGATTAGGGCTTGTATTTGATAGGTTCTTCTAATGCTCCTTTTATTGTATTTTATTTATTTATTCATTTATTTTTGAGACGGAGTTTCCCTATTGTTGCCCAGGCTGGAGTGCAATTGCACAATCTCGGCTCACTGCACTCTTTGCCTCCTGGGTTCAAGCGATTCTTCTGCCTCGGTCTCCCTAGTAGTTGGGATTACAGGCAGATGCCACAATGTCCAGCTAATTTTTATATTTTTAGTAGAGATGGGGTTTCACCATGTTGGTCAAGGCTGGTTTTGAATTCCTGACCTTGGGTGATCCACCTGCCTCGGCCTCCCAAAGTGCTGGGATTACAGGCGTGAGCCACTGCTCCCAGCCAATACTGCTTTTATTTTAAAAAGGACAAGTTGGACACTAGTTTGCATGCATAGCTTATTGATTCTCCTACAGTGGGGTCATAGCTCCCGATTTGTGATGCCAGAAGATTGCCTGTGGAATCACAAGACCTCTTCCAATGTTCTGTTATGCTATAAAAAGACCAGAACCTTTACATTTTGAATTAAAATAATATCTGTGCATTTAAAAAAATAATAATAAAACAAAACCAGTAGTTGCGGCAGTAGTAGCCGGGTAGTGGGGTGGTAACAGTAATAACAGGACTGGGAAAAAAAAGTTAAATGCCTATTTTAGCTTTCAAAATTAACCTTTTCAGGCTGGGCATGGTGGCTTACATCTGTAATCCCAGCAATTTGGGAGGCCGAGGCAGGCAGATCGCTTGAAGCCAGTAGTTTGAGATCAGCCTGGGCAATATGGCAAAACCCCTTCTCTACAAAAAATTAAAATAAAATAAAAAATTAGCCGGGCCTGGTGGCATGCACCTGTAGTCCTAGGTACTCGGGAGGCTGAAGTGGAAGGATCACTGGAGCCTGGGAGGTGGAGGCTGCAGTGAGCTGAGATCGTGCCACTGCACTCCAGCCTGGTTGACAGAGTGAGACCCTATCTCCACAAACAAATAACAACAACAACAAAATTAGAATTTTCATTTTAAGATACCTGTAGATTTACATGGGTTATGGACTGAATGTTTGTGTCTCTCTAAAATTCATATGTTGAAATCCTAACCCCCAATATGATTGTACTGGGAGATGGGCCTTTGAGAGGTAATTAGGTCATGAGAGTAGAGCCTTCATGAATAGGATTAGTGTCCTTATGCTAGACAACCCACTCTCCTTCTTTCTCTGCCAAATTAGAGCACAATGAGAACACAGCTTACTGCAAATGAGGAAGAGTCCTTCACCAGACCCCGGGATCTGCTGGCACCTTGACCTTGGACTTCCCAACCTCCAGAAATGTGAGAAATAAATTTACGTTGTTTAAGCCACCCAGTATATGGTATTCTGTTATAGCAGCCTGAACAATGACAAAATGCAATTTTAAGAAATTATACAGGAAGATTTCAGTATTCTTTGTCCAGTTTCCCCCAATGATAGCACCTTGCAAAACTATGGTATAAGATCACACCCAGGATACTGACATTGATACAATTAAGATACAGCACATTTCCCTCACCACAGGATCCCTCATGCTGCCTCTTTATAGCCACATCCACTTCTTTCCTACTCCAACACTTTCCTTAATCATTAATTCATTTTCTATTTCTATAAATCTGTCCTTTCAATAATGTTATATAAATGGAATCATACAGTATGTATGCTTTTTTCCACTCAGCATAATAATCTGGTAATTAAGGCTGTTGAGTGTATCAATAATTGTTCCTTTTGGTTGCTGAGTAGTATAGCATGGTACGAATACACTCCAGTTTGTTTAACCATTCATCTATAGGAGGACTTCTGGGATAGTTCCAGTTTGGGGCTATTATGAATAAAGCTGCTATAAACATTTATGTAAAGTTTCTGTGTGAACATAAATCTTCATTTCTTTGAGATAAATGCCCAAGAGCACAATTGCTGCATCATGTAATAGTTGCATGTGTTGTTTTTAAAGAAATTGCCAAAATACTTACCAAAGTGGCTGTACCATTTTACATGCTCACCGGCAATATATGCATGATCCAGTTTCTCTGCATCCTTGCCAGCATTTGTCATTGTCATTATTTTTTGTTTTAACCATTCTGCTAGGGGTATAGTAGATATCTCATTGTGGTATTAATTTGTGTTTTGGTAATGTCTAATGATGTTGAGTATGGTTTCATGTGCTTATGTGTTACCTGCATATCTTTCTTTGGTAGACATCTCTTCATACTTTTGACCATTTTAAAATTGAATTGTTTATTTACTTTTTTTTTTACTGTTGAGTTTTAATATATCTTAATATATTTAACATACTAGTTCTTTGTTGGATATGTGGATTTGGGGTATTTTCTTCCGCTCTCTAACTTGTCTTTTCATCCTAAGAGGGTGTTTCATAGAGCAAGAGGTTTTAATTTTGATGAAGTTCAATTTAATTTTTCCTTTTATTCATTGTGACTTAAGTATAAAGTATAAGAACTCTTTGTCTAGTTCTAGATCCCAAAGACTTTCTCCTGTGTTTTTCTTTCCAAAAGTCTGACATGTTGCATTTAAGCCTGTGACCCATTTTAAGTTTTGTGTAAGGTGTCAGACTTAGGTTGTTCAATTTTTGCCTATAAATGTCCAGTTGTCCCAGTACCAATTGTTCAAAAGATTGTGTCTTTCTCTGAAGTGCAATTGTGCCTTCATCAAAAATCAGCTGAGCCCAGGTATAGCAGCTCGCCTGTAATTTCAGCATTTTGGGAAGCCAAGGTGGGAGGATTGCTTGAGGCCGGGAGTTTGAGACCAGCCTAGGCAACATTGAGAGATCCCGTCTCTACTAAATTTTTTTTAAAATTAGTTGGGCATATTCATATGGGCCTATTTCTGGTACTCTGTTCTGTTCTATTGATTGATCTGTATCTATCTATCCACCAATAGTGTCAGTCTTGATTACTGTAGCTATCTAATAAGTTTTGAAGTCAAAGAGGTTGATTCTTTTTTTTTTTTTTTTTTCTGAGACGGAGTCTCGCTCTGTCGCCGAGGCTGGAGTGCACTGGCCGGATCTCGGCTCACTGCAAGCTCCGCCTCCCGGGTTCACGCCATTCTCCTGCCTCAGCCTCCCGAGTAGCTGGGACTACAGGCGCCCGCCACCTCGCCCGGCTAGTTTTTTGTATTTTTTAGTAGAGACGGGGTTTCACTGTGTTAGCCAGGATGGTCTCGATCTCCTGGCCTCAAGTGATCCACCGGCCTCAGCCTCCCAAAGTGCTGGGATTACAGGCTTGAGCCACCACGCCCGGCCAAGAGGTTGATTCTTTCTTCATTTTCAAAATTGTTTTAGTTATTCTACTTCCTTTACATTTTCATATAAATTTTAGAATAATATTTTCTACATATACTAAAATTCTTGCTGAGATTTTGATAGAAATTCTATTAAGCCTGTATATCAATTTTGGGAGAATTGACATCTTTACTACGTTGAGTCTTCCAATTTAGGAATATGGTATGTTTTAACCATTTTTTTACTGATCGCAAATGATATTGCATGTATAATTTCTGTGCCCATGTGTTCATTGCTAGTATATATAAATATAATAAATTTTTGTATGTTTATCTTGTATTCTGTGACTTTTGTTTTTTTTTTTTTTGAGACAGAGTTTCGCTCTTGTAGCCAAGGCTGGAGTGCAAAGGCACAATCTTGGTTTATAGCAATCTCTGCCTCCTGGGTTCAAGCGATTCTCCTGCCTCAGCCACCCGAGTAGCTGGGATTATAGGGATGTGCCACCACGCCCGGCTAGTTTTGTATTTTTAGTAGAGATGGGGTTTCTCCATGTTGGTTAGGCTGGTCTCGAACCCCCAACCTCAGGTGATCCGCCTGCCTCAGCTTCCCAAAGTGCTGGGATTACAGGCATGAGCCACTGTGCCTGGCCTCTGTGACTTTAATGAATTCACTTATTAGTTCTAGGTGGATTTTTTTGGTAGGTTCCTTAGAATTTTCTATGTAGACAATCATGTGATCTACAAATATGGAGTTATTTCTTCCTTTCTGATCTGTATGTCTTTTATTGTCCTTTATTGATGAAAACTTTCAATACTATATTGAATAAGAATGTGGTAAGAGTAGACATCCTTGCCTAGTTCCTGCCCTGAGAGGAAAATATTCAGTTTTTTGCCATTAAGTATAATGTTTTATGTAGGTTTTATGTGGTTACATTTTATCAAGTTGAGGAAGTTCCCCTCTATTTCTATTTTTCTGAGGGTTTTATTGTGAATGAATGTTGAGCTTTGTCAAATGGTTTTGGTGGGAATCAAGTGATATAATCATATAATTTTCTTCCTCAGCCTGTTAATATAATGAATTATGTTGATTGCTTTTTAAATAATGAGCTAGCCTTGCAGACCTATAATAAGTCATGCTTGGTCATGATGGATAAATCTTTTTAAATATTCCTGAATTCTATTTGATAATATTTTATTAAGAATTTTCACATCTATATTCATAAGAGATATTGGTCTGTAGTTTTCTTGTTCTCTTCGTCTGATTTTTGATATCTGTTCTCTTTTCTGGAAGAGTATGTAGAATTGGTGTTAATTCTTTTTCTTTAAATGTTTGGTAAAATTTTCCTGTAAAATTGTCTGAGAGAGGAGTATTGAAATCTCCCACTATAATTCATCTGTTTTTCCTTGCACTTGTGTCCATTTTGCCTCATGCGTTTTGTAGATTTGTTGTTTGGGGCATGCACACTTAAGATTTCTATGTTGGGCCGGGCGCGGTGGCTCAGGCCTGTAATCCCAGCACTATGGGAGGCCGAGGCGGGCGGATCACGAGGGAGATTGAGACCATCTTGGCTAACACAGTGAAACCCCATCTCTACTAAAAATATAAAAAATCAGCTGGGCGTGCTGGCCGGCACCTGTAGTCCAGCTACTCGGGAGGCTGAGGCAGGAGAATGGCGTGAACCCGGGAGGCGGAGCTTGCAGTGAGCCAAGATGGCGCCACTGCACTCCAGCCTGGGTGATAGAGCGAGACTCCGTCACAAAAAGAAAAAAAAAAAAAAAAAAAGATTTCTATGTTTTCTTGGTGGATTGAATCTTTCTTACTACAAAATATCCCACTCTGAGTCTAGTAATTTGCTTTGATATGACGTCTTTTATCTGATATTATAATAGCCACTCCTGCTTTCCTTTGGTTAGTTTGTATGACATCTTTTTCCATTTTATACTTTCAACCTGCTTATATTGTTATATTTGTCGTGAGTTTCTTGTAGACAGCATATGGTTAGGTCATGTTTTTAAATACTCTGCTAATCTCTTTTACTTGAATTTAGATTAGTTACATTTAATGTAATATATTCTTGATATGCTTAAGGCTTAAATCTGTCATTACTTTTCCTTGTTTTGTCTGGGTTTTGTTTGTCTTTTCTTTTTTTGAAATAGGGTCTTACTCTGTTACCCAAGCTGAGTGCAGTGGTGCAATCATGGCTCACTGCACCTCAATACCTGGGCTGAAGTCATCTTCTTGCCTCAGCCTCCCAAGTAGCTGGGGCTATAGGTGCATACCACCAAGCCTGGTTATTTTATTTATTTATTTTATTGAGATGGAAGTCTCACTGTGTTGATCAGGCTGGTCTCAAACTCCTAGTCTCAAGCAAACCTCCAGCCACAGCCTTCCAAAGTGCTGGGATTACACGCATGAGCCATCATGCCTGGACTTCTGTTTTGTTTTTTATTTTAGTTTTCTTTTTCTGCCATCCTGTGGTTAGTTGAACAATTTTTAGAATTCAATTTTTGTTTATTCATAGTGTTTTTGAGCGTATCTATTTATATAGCTTTTTTCGTGATTTCTCTAAGTATTACATTATACATAACTCATCATAGTCTACACCCTTTTCTTTGGGGTAAGCTCTTGCCCCAGGTGCCAGCTCTTCTCCCAACAATCACTAATCCATTTCCCCAATCTAGTGACCTCTAGATCTCAGAGAGAGCACACTCCTCACCTCAGCTGAGCTCCTTTGAAAGTGATTCAAGGGACTAGGTCACTCAGCCTCATTTTCTGGACCAAATCTGGAGGGAGAACCCCTAAAACTCCTGAGTGAGATTGCCAGGGGATTGTCCCCAGGTAGGGGAAGCAGGGAACAGAACATGGTAGCTATGTTTACGTTGTGTTGTATAGTATTTATTGATTCAGGAAACAAATGCAAAATTCTAAATAAAACGACTTAGAAACTGCCAAAAAACCAAAAAGGGAACGTTGAAACATCAGGAAGAAAGAAGGCATATGGTAAACTAAAATAAATAAATAAAATTTCCTTCTCCTTTTGAGTTTTTAGAATTGATTGTGGAAGCAAAAATTGTAACACTGATGTGGTTTTAAATGTATGCAGAGGAAATATATAAGACTGTTATATTATAAATATATATTTAACTTTCATTAAGTGGAGGTGAGTCATCATAAAGGCCTTCATTCTTGTCTTCACATTGAGTAGGCTGAGGAGGAGTAAAAGGAGGGGTTGGTCTTGCTGTCTCCCAGGTGACAGAGGCAGAAGAGATGGAGGAGGTAGAAGGGGAGGCAGGAGAGGCAGGAGAGGCAGGCACCCTTGGTGTAATTTCATGGAAATATCAATACATCGTAATTCTGGTCTTTTTTCGTTTCTCTAAAAATGTTTCTCTACAGTACCAAACCTTCTTCTACTATTTGCTTTAGTTTCAGTGCCCATTTTGTAGAAGGGTCCAAGTTGTAAAAGAAGTCACAAGCAATCTTGAATAATTGGAGTCCTGCTTCTTGTATGTCTTCTTCTGCATCATCTGGCACTGGTTCAGAAGCACTCGTCTCCATCAAGTCATCTTCTGTTAACTCCACTGGTGTTGTCTCTGTTACCTCTTGAATTTCTCCAACATCCATGTCAAAACTGTTCATCTGCCATCCTTTTTTTTTTTTTTTTGGCCGTATTCACCTCATGATTTCTTTGATTGGCTCTGTCATAAATCCTGTGGAGTCATGCGCAACATCTGGACACAGTTTTCTGCAGGAATTAGTTTCATGCTTGCTGACTTTCACAGCTTTTATTTTTCTATAACGATGGCTGGCCTCTTCAGTGGTATAATTCTTTCAGACTTTTTTTTTGAGAGACAGGGTCTTGCTCTGTTGCCCAGGCTGGAGTACAGGGGTGTGATGACAGCTCACCACACCCCCAAACTCCTGGGCTCAGGCAGTCCTCCATCCTCAGCCTCCTGAGTAGCGAGGACTGCTGGCATGCACCAACCACCATGTCCAGCTAACTTTTTAAATTTTTTTGTAGAGATGGGATCTTGTTATGTTGCCCAGGCTGGTACTGAACTCCTGATGTCAAGTGATCCTCCCACCTTGGCCTCCCAAAGTGCTGGGATTACAGACATGAGTCACCAGACCCCAACCTCTTCCAGACTTTCATGTTCAGCTGGGCTTTTGTTCCAGCACTGACAATCCTTTCTCTGGAAAACTCTGTGTAATGACCCTTAAAGGTCCTATGACTCCCTGATGGAAAGGCTGAACTAGAGACATCGTGTTGGGGGCAAGTAGACAATTGCTAAGCCTTCCATGTTGAACTCATGACATTCTGGGTGATTAGGGGCATTGTCCAATATCGAAAGAACCTTAAGAGGCAATTTCTTACCGGCAAGGTACTTTTTGACTTCAGGGACAGAACATCAATGGAGCCCATCCAGAAAAAGGGTTATCATTGTCCAGGCCTTGTACAACCAGAAGACTGGCAGCTGATGTTTATCATTTCCGTTCAGGATTTAGCAGCTTTATAGATAAGGGCAGTCCTAATCGTAAACCTGACTGCATTTGCACAAAACAGCAGTTAGCCTGTTTCTTCCTGCCTTAAATCCTGGTGCTTGCTTCTCTTCCTTCCTTATAAATGTCCTTTGTGGCATTCCACCCCCACACCCCCTAGATTAGGGCGCTTTCGTCTGCATTAAAAACCCGTTTAGGCAGATATCCTTTCTCCTCAATGATTTTCTTAATGGTGTTTGGGAACTTGTCTGTTGCCTCCAGGATCAGCAGAAGCTGCTTCTCCCTTATCTTGACTTTTTTTTTTTTTTTTTTTTTTAAAGCCAAACCTCTTCTAAAATGAACCATTCATTTCTGGCATTAAATTCCCCAGCTTTAGATCCTTCACCTTCCTTTAACTTGTCATGTGATGACTTTGCCTTTTTGCAAATCATATTAGAGTCTATAGATATGCCTTTCTTATAGCAATCCTGTATCCACTTAAAAGCTGCATTTTCAATATGAGAGAGGTATTTTGCAAAAATTGCAAGATTTTTGCACCTGTAGATGTAGCTGTGGCAATTGATTCACAAATTTCTTTTTTCTTTTTTTTCCCCAATAGTCCTTACACTGGATTTATTTATTTTTTGAGACAATCACTCTGTCGCCTAGGTTGGAGCGCAGTGTGGTGCAATTTTGGTTTGCTGCAACCTTCAAGTGATTCTTGTGCCTCAGTCTCCCAAGTAGCTGGGATTACAGGTGCCCGCCACCACGCCCGGCAAATTTTTATATTTTTAGTACAGACAGGGTTTCACCATGATGGCCAGGCTGGTCTTGAACTGACCTCAGGTGATCCGCCTGCCTCGGCCTCCCAAAGTGCTGGGATTACAGGTGTGAGCCACCGTGCCTGGCTTGGATTCATTTATCTTGAAATGGTGGGCAATCTCAGCTGCAGCCCTCATCTATGGTACATATCGAGCAATTCAACTTTTTCTTTTAATGTCATGACTTTTCTCTGCTTCTTGGGAGTATTTCCGGCATCACTAATGGTACTTCATATTGGTCCCATGGTGTTATTCAAGGTTTACAGTATTGCACTAAACATGAAAAATACATGAGAGCTGCAAGAGCTCAATTTCTACTGTTATATGCAATTTACTGGAGAGAAGAACTGCTCACGTGGGGATGGTTAGTGTCACACAGCATTTAAGTGGATACTCACACCTGAGCTCACTGCAATAGCAACAGGAGGTGGCTACAAAATTAATTTTATGCAGTTATGATTTAATACTGTATCTTTTTTTTTTTTTTTTTTGAGACGGAGTCTCACTCCTGTCACCCAGGCTGGAGTGCAGTGGTACGATCTTGGCTCACTGCAACCTCCACCTCCCGGGTTCCAGTGATTTTCCTGCCTCAGCCTCCCAAGTAGCTGGGATTACAGGCACCTGCCACCACGCCTGGCTAATTTTTGTATTTTTAATAGAGACAGGGTTTCACCATGTTGGCCAGGCTGGTCTCGAACTCCTGACCTCAGGTGATCCGTCCACCTTGGCGTCCCAAAGTGATGGGATTATAGGTGTGAGCCACTGCGAGCAGCCTAATACTGCATCTTTGTTTACATTTATCTCGACTGAATAGTCTCTGTATGGTCTATGTGTGCGTAAGTTTTGATAAATCTGAATAGATTCGTTATATAGTAAATATGTTATATAGTAAATGATAGACTAATATCGAAGTCTTCGATATTATGAAAGATATTAAGAAAAAGGTTATGTCATTAATGCATAAAATACATGTAGATATTAGTCTATCATTTACTACTGTAATTTTATAGCAACCTCCTGTTGCTATTTCAAATTTTCACAGATCCCCCAAAACTTTTTCAATACACTTTTGAAAACAATCCATGTATAAGTGGATCTGTGCAGTTCAAACCTGTTATTCAAGGGTCAACTGTACATAACTATATGGAGATAGAGGATTACAGATGTCAAGAGACGTTATTGTCCAGATGTGACCCTCAAGTCAAGTTTCATATGTATCTATTCTATATACTCTATCAGAACAAGTCAGAAGACTTGACATAGAAATGGCCAAGTTGTCTGACTGTCCTCAGGTTATACTGTTTTAATCATGCCCCATGTTCGTTTGTTTCCTATTTTTTATTTCAGTAGAAGCATGAATAATGGCTACTTGTGTAATCCTGGGCAAATGACTTGGCTGCTTTGTTCTGTGAAATGCGGGTAATTATACCTGCATGATAGTTGTTTGATGAGATTAAATTACATAATGCATGCAAAATGTTCATTACTCTTCCTTGTACATACTATAAGGGTAGTAGCTGGTGGCTGGGTGTGGTGGCTCACGCTTGTAATCCTAACACTTTGGGAGGCCGAGGCGGGTAGGTCACTTGAGGTCAGGAGTTTGAGACTAGCCTGACCAACATGGTGAAACCCCATCTCTACTAAAAATACAAAAAATTACTGGGTGTGATCGCAGGCACCTGTAATCCCAGCTACTCGGGAGGCTGAGGCAGGAGAATCGCTTGAACCTGGGAGGCAGAGGTTGCAGTGAGCCAAGATCGTGCCATTGCACTCCAGCCTGGGGGACAAGAGCAAGACTTCATCTCAAAATAAAAAAAAAAAGATAGTAGCTGTTATTTTGCTATTTCACTATGTAGTTTTTGTTAGCAGATTCTGTAAGTTAACAGGTTAAACTACCTTTTCTCTCTGATTGCCTCAGATTCTGTCCCATACTCCTCTCTTAGGTAAACTTGCTTAGAAAGGCAAGTTGGCATCAATGGTATCAGACTTTTCCCTATAGTGTTCACATACAAAATACATAAAAAGTATCATGACTTACCTTCAATATTCCTATTATGCTTCAAATATGCATTTCTGCTCATTTATAAAGAGCAGTAACAAATTATTTCATTGCCTTTTTATAATTTCATTAAGGATCTTATTTTTGGCACAAGGCTTATTCTTAAAAATTCTTATGAGCATGGTCTTCTCTATTATTCTTGATTTATCCATTTAAGTGCCTTTAATGCTCACAAAATCTGGTAGTAAATAATGTTTATTCATCTCATCATTATTGTTTACTATATACTACGCACTGTACTGGAGATACTAATTGTAGTAAGACATGCCTTCTATTTTCTTTTTTTTTGAGACAGAGTTTCACTCTTGTTGCCCAGGCTGCAGTGAAATGGCTCTATCTCAGCTTACCACAACCTCCACCTCCTGGGTTCAAGCAATTCTCCTGCCTCAGCCTCCCGAGTAGCTGGGATTACAGGCATGCGCCACCACCCAGCTAATTTTATATTTTTAGGAGAGATGGGGTTTCTTCATGTTGGTCAGGCTGGTCTTGAACTCCTGACCTCAGGTGATCCGCCTGCCTCGGCCTCCCAAAGTGCTAGGATTACAGGCGTGAGCCACTGCGCCTGGTAAGCCTTCTATTTTCAAGAAGCTAATTGTCTACTGCAGATGTGATATTATCACTGTTGTTCAAACTACTGGAGAGGAGTCATTTTTAGCTTACTTTTCCACTCAAAAATGTTTTATTCAATGCACTGCTGAAACTTTCTACTTACATGATCCCCAGTTTTCATACCTTCAGAAACTGAAGGCTACAGCAGAGTCATTAGAGAGTGTGGGCTTGGGATCCAGACTATGCAGGTTACAATCATGAGTCCACTCTTTCCTAACTGGGTGACCTTGGGCAGGTAACCCTTTTGTACTTCAGTTTCCTCTTCTGTTGTAAAGGTTAGGTGAGTCATTATATACCAAGTGCTTAGAACAGTGGTTGGCATACAGTAAACACTTACTAAATGTTAAACTATTACTACTTTGTTCTCTAAGTTGGCAGAAACAATCTGATTTTGGGGTTCATAATTTTATAATTGCTATTAGTTCTTGTAGTATCTCAAAGACAGAAACTTCTGATGTTACTATGTAAATATATTAATGTTGAAAAATTGATTGACAGGAACTCCATCACCCAAGCTGGAGTGCAATGGCATGATCATAGCTCACTGTAACCTTGAACTTCTGGGCTCAAGTGATCCTCCTACCATGGCCTCCAGTGCTAGAGATGAATAAGACTATAAGGAAATGGACACCTTTGTGACTAAGTCTGTATTCTTGCCTTTAATGTATAATTTCCTAAAGTTTCATAGGCTGAAATATAGGTTTCTTTGATTTGGATAAATTTATATACATTTAAACTTATACCCTAGCTTTGTTTTTAAATCTCTGAAAACTGTTACATGATTGTAGTTTCTATTTAAGTTCATGAGAGTTATGGGCTGGGCGCGGTGGCTCAAGCCTGTAATCCCAGCACTTTGGGAGGCCGAGATGGGCGGATCACGAGGTCAGGAGATCGAGACCATCCTGGCTAACACGGTGAAACCCCATCTCTACTAAAAAAATACAAAAAACTAGCCGGGCGAGGTGGTGGGTGCCTGTAGTCCCAGCTACTCGGGAGGCTGAGGCAGGAGAATGGCGTGAACCCAGGAGGCAGAGCTTGCAGTGAGCTGAGATCTGGCCACTGCACTCCAGCCTGGGTGGCAGAGCAAGACTCTGTCTCAAAAAAAAAAAAAAAAAAAAAAGAGTTATGTAGGTACTTTAGGGTAAGAATCACTTCTGTCTACAAAAATTATGTTTCTCAGAATTATAATGATAATAAAGCTAAATAAGCCAAAGAAAATCTGACTTTTTAAATAAACATCTTTTAAAAACCATTTATATCCAAAGAGATATACAATTTTTTACTTACGGGAAGTTACTTCTTTAAAATTATCAAAAGGCAGACAATGACAGGAAGTTGATTCCAGCTTTACTTAAAATTTTAGTTTCAAATGAAATGAAATGTGACACTGACGCATATGAACACAACTGAAGACTGCAAACAACCTAATTCATTTTCCGAGTTTGCTCAAGCCTCCAGGCACCAGTCATATATCGAAGTCGTATAAAAAGTAGGTCTTTGCCCATTTGTAGCCAGCTCCAAAATGGAACTAATTTAGAACCTGCAATTTAAAAATAATTAAAAACAAATTAACTGAAATAAACTCAGCAGAAAACATATAGTTTAAAGTCTACATGTTGTGAGCCTTTAGCACCTTAATTTTTTAAAAATCATAGACCAAAAAGTTAAACAATTTCAAAGCTGAAGTGAGCGGAGTGGTTTTCTCTAAAAACAATAACAGAAAATCTTGAAGTGAAATAAAACTCGAAAGGATCCAAACAGTGAAAATTTCATACGGCTCTACTATAGAAAGGAGGGGACTGCCTATGGTGAGGGCTCTAGAAAAGTCTAATAAAAAACTACTCACTGAGTGCTCATTACTGAAAATAATTACATATGAAACAAGTAAAGATACAGCATAACAGATAAATATGATTATTTCTACATAAATCCAATCTTAATGATAAAAAATAAAGCCTATGATCAGGCTTAAGATAATTTTGTCCAGACCTCTTTGTCTCAGGCTACACAAGAACACCAGCCTAATTAAATAGCTGATCCATGCGTATCACAGCAGATTCTTTGTTTATTTGAGACAAGATCTTTCTCTGTCACCCAGGCTGTAGTGCAGTGACACGATTATGGCTCACTGTAACCTTGACCCCCCGGGCTCAAACAATCCAGTCATCCTACATCAGCCTCCCCAGTAGCTGGGAGTACTGAGGCACACAACACACCTGCCTAATTTTACAATTTTTTTTTCTTTATAGAGATGAGGTCTCACTATGTTGCTCAGGCTGGTCTCAAACTCCTAGGCTCAAGTGATCCTCCCACCTTGGGCTCCCAAAGTGCTGGGATTACAGGCATGAGTGACCGTGCCCGGCCACAGCAGATTCTTGTAACCATTACTTATAGCATATACCTGCAGATAAAGAAGTATCAAGAGGAAGGTTTAACATTTCATTATCATTTTAATTATACTTTATATTTAAAGAAGACCTTTTTCACTGCTCTGAATTTATATAGCAGCTTTCTTCTGAAAACACTACCACCAAAGCACTGTAGAGATATTGTTTATCAGGGCCAAATACTATCTTCATCCCACAAATGAGGAAGTTGAGGTACCTACAATTCATATTACAATACAGCTATCTCTGTAATGCAAATAAGCAAATGACTAAATATAAAATGGACTTTTACTTTTCCCCACCTCATCTTCCCATAGAGTCTTATGTTGGCCAAAGATCAACACAGATCAACAGAGTTGATCATGATACCCCTGAGTGATCCTTTTATCTGCTTCCCAATCCCCTTTGATTCTAGGCAGCAACTGTGGCAATGAGCTAAGATTTTGTAAACTCAGTTTGATTCAGCAAGACATAGAGAGGTTTGAATTCATTCTAGACCATAGAGTTTGTATAATCTCGAGACTGGCTCTTAATCTTTTTCTGTCCCTAAACATCCGAGGTTACAGAGCAATAATGGTTTACTACAACAAGGACTCTCACCAGAAGAGGTGGACTTTGAAAAAATCTCCAGTGGATTATGTTAACTGCTCCCACACTGTGAGCTAATTTAGGTTCATTCTAAAGTAAGGAGAAAACTAGAATATGTTTAAAATTCTATACAGCCAGAGCTGTCTAAGCCTTTTTAAATAGGAATTATTAAGATTTATGATAGATTTCAAGTTATTATAGAGTTGGGATCTTTATATTTTTGGATATACGTACAGATATAGTTTTAAAATGGCTCTGAATTGACTGTGGACATTTGGAGTAAAAACACTTTTATTTATTTATTTTTAATTTTTCAGATGGAGTTTCACTCTTGTTGCCCAGGCAGGAGTGCAATGGTGCGATCTTGGCTCACTGCAACCTTTGCCTCCCGGGTTCAAGCAATTCTCCTGCCTCAGACTCCTGAGTAGCTGGGATTACAGGCGCCTGCCACCATGCCCGGCCATTTTTTTGTAATTTTTGGTAGAGACAGGGCTTTACTATGTTGGCCGGGCTAGTCTGGAACTCAGGTGATCCACCCACCTTGGTCTCCCAAACTGCTGAGATTATAGGAATGAGGCATGGTGCCCGGCCATAAAAAAAACTTTTATTTCTTATTTAGCTTTGCATAGTGGTTTTCAGGTACCTAATTAATATCCACCTAGTGATCGAAAAATATACAGGAAATGGTGATGCGAAAAACAAACTTATTTATCTCAAAAGACTATCAACCTTCTAACTTCAGATCACCATGACTTTGTCTATTGTAGGAAGTTTTATTGAAGCTTCTTGGACAAGGTAGTAGGCCTACTGAAGGTCCCATGAACAGACAAAATATATACAAGGCAGCAAGCCAGACGGAAGGTATTAATAGGTAATACACTCCTTGGACCCAGATCTTTGAGTCAAGACAGCTGAGAAGGGCTTGATGAGGGGAGCAAGGAGAACATTAAAGCCAGCCGACTTTACTAGACAACTGCATTGTCTGATATCTCTCCCTTTGTCTGACTCAAGACAGTCATACAATAAACAATATACTCACCTTCAATTTCTGTCCAGTTGACAGCAATTTCTGCTATTGGAATTTTAAAGCACTGTGCTATGTACAGTAGTTCTACATCAAATGCCCTAAAATAGAAAATATATTGATATTTATTTTTAAAGACAAATAGAACACAACTGTATCTCTGCCTTGGCATGTTTTAAAGCAGCTTACATGGCAGATACAAACGTTATACCATGAACCTGAAGATCACATTCACAGAAGTCAAATAATTCAAGGCTGAGTAGTTCAGAAGTTTCAAGTCAAATATGATAAATTTAGAGTATCACTGCATAACATTGTATCTCTGTCACAACTCAGAAACTCACAGAGGTAAAACTAGCCTCATGGGTTCCGAGAAAAAATTTAATCCTGGAAAATTTCAAGATTGATGGTTTTCAATCCTAACCTTAACTAGACTAGCTCAAGGTAAAGAACTGACATTTTCACCTGATTCAGAGAGCTGATAAAACAAAACTCTGAGAGGCTCTAGTTGAGATTGTTTTGCATTACTTTACAGTTGGTTGCCTATTTTCTTCTATCATCAGAGGATCAAGATTACTTTTCTAATACAGTGTACCCAGGGCCTTCCTTGTCTTTTCTGTTCCCCTTCCCTGTGGTGTCCTGGACAATATAATATTGGCAACTGTTCAAAGTAAAAAGCTACTTTGGACTAGTCTGAAATACTCTTTGGGTATAACTAATACATACATAGGAATGTGATACATTGTCTTACTTGTCCTAATTAGTGCCATTGCACTAATACTGTTAAAACCATTTCCAGTCTAAATCTCCAGTGCATCCTTCCTTCCACTTAGGAAAGGTCTTTCTTAAAGCCTCTTTTCAGTCAGTGCCTTGGTCAAACCTGCTTTCCTTAAAGGTTCTGAATCCTGACTCATAAGTTTTCCTGGATTCTGCTTACAAAATTTATCTGAACTAGCTGCTTCTCTCACTGGCATTAAAGCTCAGGAAGAAAAGCACCTGTTACGTCTTCTTCATCGTCACTTCTTAAACTGTCTAAAGTCCTTGACTGTTTTGCTTTCATCCATGAGTCAGTCCCCACTTTCTAGGCTGCACAGAGCCCAGTTCAAACTTCTAGGGCTTGGTTGTAAAACATTATTAATACAGACAAGAAAATGCCTAAAGTCCACTTATATTTGATTTCTCCAATCCCAGACAACTTGAATTTGGGAGATTTTTTTTTTGGCCACAATACCGTCATCATCCATTAGCTAAATAGTTTAAATTCCAAGTTATTTGGATAATTCAATATGAAAACTATTTTTTAAAACAATGCTTTTTCTTATGCAAATAAAATACTTAGTTAAGATGATAAAATGATTTACAAAACTGGGTTGTAGTTTAAAACTTTCATCACCTAGAATTGTGATACTCATGAAAAAAGAAATAATGTCAGTATTAAGCCTGGTGCTTAACGCTTAACTTTCCTTTTAACACGAAAACAAAATATTAGCTAGTGGGCTGAGTTAGTTCTAATGATACTTTTGATAACCTGAATCAGATTATTATATATTATTTCTAAGGATATCAGTATATAGCTAGTGACTTACCAAATACACAAAACAATTAGTAAAGAAGAGTGGGGTGGTTAATTGAAATCACTTTATATTAAAAAAAAAAAACAAAACCCTAGACCAAAAGGGTTTTTTGGTTTTATTTTAAACAGGGTCTTACTCTGTCACCCAGGCTGGAATGCAGTGGCGCAATCAGGGCTTACTGCAGCCTCGACCTCCCCGGGCTCAGGTGACCCTCCCACCTTTGCCTCCCGAACATCTGGGAGCACAGGCCCAGATATTCCTTACTAGTCCTACAATTTTATCTTCTCTCTTCCAGTTTTCTTCTTTTGAGATTTCCTCAATTTTATTATCTAGCCCTCTTTTTGAATTTTCATCTCTATGCCACCATGCCCAGCTAATTTTTGTATTTTTTGTAGAGAAGGGGTTTCATTATGTATCCCAGGTCTTGAATTCCTGGGCTCAAATGATCCACCTGGGTTAGCCTCCCAAAGTCCTGAGATTACAGGCTTGAGCCACTGTGCTTGACCCAAAATTAAATTACATCTTTCTCCTCTCTCAAACATTTTAGAAGACATGAAGATATTTATTACACATACAAAAAAATGCAGCTCATATCACCATATTTTAAGTGTCCACTCTGTTACCTAAGCAAACATTTTAACTAAAATACCAAGTACTTCTATATAGAACCTTGTATTATTAGAGGGAAACAGTATAAGAGTTATTCTCCAACTAAGATGCCTCATTTGTTTATGCAAATATGGGTTGGGCTGAGCCACTGTGTTTTCTTTTCTTACTCAGTTCCTGGTACAGCTGTTATCTCACGAACAGATTCCTAAAGGACAAAAAATATGCTAAGACCCTGTTAAACCCAGCAGATGGACATGAACCCCACTGCTGCCTGCTGCAGCCCTACCAAAATTAAAGCAACAATATGGAAAAAACATAAGAACAAAGATGGGAGGAGATGATAATAATAATAATAAAAAAAAAACCTTGGAAGTTGTAGGGAACATGGACAAGAGCGGAGGGAGAAGGGTGCCACAGAGCACCCCAGAGGCTCAGGCACTGAAGGTCCAAATGATGTCTTCAGGTGAAGACACAGGTGGGGCTGCAAGTTGGACTCACTGAACATCTAAGATTTTCCTTCCCCTCATGCCTTTTCTCTGTTGGTTCTGTGAATGCTACAGCCAGGCTCACAGCTCCTAGGCAGGCTATTGAAGGACTCCACTTTCATGAAAATGACCTGTCCAAAAGACAATGACAGTTGGGACTTTCTCACATGTGGCTCTGCTGGTTTAACCTGTAGTGAAATTTATCAATCAGAGGCTCTGCGCATGGACACAGCTTCTACGGAGTGTTTTAGTGCCATACTATAGACACGTGAAGAATGAGTCATAAAAAGAAACATAAAAAATCAGAGGCAACAGAAAAAATGCAGGTAAAGAAAATGACAGAGTTTTAAATAAGATATTCAGAGGAGGGAAAGGAATTATTCCTCCCTGGAGACATGGGATTAGTCAAGTGCCTTCCCTCTAATTAATTCCCCATCCCTAGACATATCCTGGGAGGGACCCTACCCAGTCATTTTATCTACCCCAACTGCGGTTAAAGTGGCTGGAGTGGAGTCTTGGATACATCACACTCGAGTCAAACCCTGGATACTGCCAAAGAACCTGAAAATCCAGGAGACAACACTAGCTATTCCTGTGAACCTCTAGAGGATCTGCACCTGCTCTTCAAGCAACAACAGTGAGGAAAGTAACTAGAATGGTAGATCCGCAATCCCCATGGCCCTCCCTTGTCATATTTTTGTTTTTACTGTTCTCTTACTCCCTTTCACTCTCACTGCACCTCCTCCATGCCGCTGTACTACCAGTAGCTCCCCTTACCAAAAGCTTCTATGGAGAATGCAGCTTCCCGGAAATATGGATGTCCCAATGTATACGAGTTTTTCTAAAGGAAACCCCACTTTCACCGCCCACACCCATATGCCCCTGCACTTCAGGCCATACATTTCAATCCCTGTATCTTTAATCTCCTTGTTAAGTTTGTCTCTTCCAGAATCGAAGCTGTAAAACTACAAATGGTTCTTCAAATGGAGCCCCAGATACAGTCCATGACTAAGATCTACCATGGACCCCTGGACCGCCCTGCTAGCCCATGCTCCATTGTTGATGACATCAAAGGCACCCCTCCAGAGGAAATCTCAACTGCACGACCCCTACTACACCCCAATTCAGCAAGAAGCAGTTAGAGCGGTCATCTCCCCAACAGCACTTGGCTTTTCCTGTTGAGAGTGGGGACTGAGAGACAGGACTAGCTGGATTTCCTAGGCCGACTAAGAATTCCTAAGCCTAGCTGGGAAAGGTGAGCACACCTACCTTTAAACATGGGGCTTGAAACTCAGCTCACATAAATTTCAAATGTTCCCACCACAAAAAAATGGATGTACATTAATTAGCTTGATTTAATTATGCCACATTGTATTCATAAATCATAACATCACTTTGTATCCTATAAACATATGCAACTATAATTGTCAATTTACAAAAAAATAGAAGGATCTACTCAGTACTCAACAAAAAGGATGAAAAAGAACTACATTAAGGCCTAGAATTATAATATTTCAAAACACTGTAGAGAAAAAGCTTCCAAAAGGGGGTGGAAACAACATGCGAAGAGTCAAGATTCAGAATTGGACTCCTTCACAGAAGCATGGAGTGCCAAAGACAATACAGGAATGTTTCCAGAATTCTGAGGAAAAATTTCCATTTTGAATAGTTATAATCCTTTCTCTACCTAACTATAAAACAAATATGAGGGTAGAATCAATTTTTTTTTCACATGCAAGGAATCAAAAAGTTTCTCATATTTTTAGAAAGTTAATAGGGGAATGTGCTCTACTAAAATAGGGGTATAAATAAGGAAATGGAGATAGAGGATGGAGCAAACTGTATCACAGGCCAGAGAGCAAGCAGAAAGACAGGAGCTGACTGAGATGTCTCCAATGGAAATGAAGAAATGCAGAATCTGTGTTTAAACACAGTGAGGGAACCTGAACATGAGTAAGTAACAGAAAAGCAAACAAAAACCCCAAACATTTATTACCTTCAGGAAAACAAAAAGTAGTACAAGAAAGGTAATATAATCATGCTGCACTCAAATGTGAATTATCTTCACACAGCTCTGACAATCAATACTGACAATAAATAATTATTTAAAAACTGTATTTGGAGTTTACGTGTGGAGGGTATACAGAACTTGAAGAGAATTTTAGTTCTTAGCATCTATTTCCTATTTTGGAAATTAATATCTAAAACTGAACATTTGAGAAATAGCTATGCAGATCCATTATTCTGAACATAAATGCAAATACAACAAAGAAATAGCAAAACACAGCTGAAAGTGGCCACAGCTATGGAGTGGAAATTGGGGCAAGGAATTACTATTCTAAGCCTATAACTATTTAATATACAAAATTATAACACTGATTAAAAATAAAAAGTATTCATTGATTAAAAATAAATGATTAAAATATAAAAATAAAAAGTTAAATTAAAATTAAAATATAAAATAAAAATAAAAAGTATTTAAAAATAAAAAGTATTCATTGAAGCAAAGTTCATTTCAAAGAAAAACACACATATATATTATTATTGAGACAGGGTCTCGTTCTGTCACCTAGGCTGGAGTGCGGTGGTGCAATCAAGTGCTCACTGCAGCCTTGACCTCAGGGCTCAGGCTATCCTTCTGCCTCAGCCTCCTGGATAGCTGGGATTATGGGCATGTGCCACCACGCCTAGCAAATAATTTTTTTTTTTTTTTGGATGGAGTCTTGCCTGCAATCTCCACTTCCCAGGTTCAAGTGATTCTTCTGCCTCAGTGCCCTGAGTAGCTAGGATTTCAGGTGTCCACCACCGTGCCCAGTTAATTTTTGTATTTTTTTTTTTGTAGTGATGGGGGTCTGCCATGTTGCCCAGGCTTGTCTTGAACTCCTGGGCTCAAATGATCTGCCCACCTCACCCTCCCAAAGTGCTAGGATTACAGGTGTGAACCACTACACCTGGCCCAAGTATTTTAACTTCCATAAATGGAAAGAATTTAGGTGAAGTACGGCTCTGAAGATGAAGCTATATACATAGTTGGTTCTCCACATCCATGGGTTCCATGTTTGCAAATTCAACCAATCATGGATTGAAAATATTAAAAAATAAACAGCAAAAAACCACAATAAAAAAATATAAATAAAATATATAAGCTGAGTGCAGTGGCTCATGCCTGTAATCTCAGCACTTTGGGAGGCTGAGGTGGGAGGATACGTGAGCTCAGGATTTCGAGACCAGCCTGGCAATGTGGCAAACTCTGTCTCTACAAAAAAAATACAGAAATTCGCTGGGCATGGTGGCATGCACCTATAGTCCCAGCTACTCTGGAGGCTGAGGTGGGAGGATTGCCTAAGGCCAGAAGGCAGAGGCTGCAGTGAGCCGTGTTCACTCCAGCCTGAGTGACATGAGACCCTATCTCCAAAACACTAACAACAAAAAACAAACATACAGTACGACTATTTACATAGCACTTACCTCGTATGAGGTATAAATAACCTAGAGATGATTTAAAGTATATGAGAGGATATGCGTAGATTATACGCAAAGACTACACCATTTTATAGCAAAGACTTGAGCATCTGGACAGATTTTGGTATCTGTGGATGATGGTCCTAGAAGTAATTCACTGTGGATACCAAGGGACAACTGTGTGTGTGTGTGTGTGTGTGTGTGTGTGTGTGTATATATATATGTATCTGAATTTGAAGGCCAAATTTACATAAAACTTTGTAATCTATTTTTATATTTAACGTACCCATTTTATTTATATTAATATTTGAATATATATACTTAACGTACCTATACTCAACTCTGCAGTTCTGAATCCAAAGAGACACTGAGAGTCTTTTTTTGAGACAGTCTCTCACTCTGTCACCCAGACTGGAGTGCAGCGGTGTGATCTCGGCTCACTGCAACCTCTGCCTCCCGGGTTCAAGCAATTCTCCTGCCTCAGCCTCCCAAGTAGCTGGGATTACAGGCACCCGCCACCATGCTTGGCTAATTTTTAAAAATTTATTTTTAGTAGAGACGAGGTTTCACCATTTTGGCCAGGCTGGTCTTGAACTCCTGACCTCAAGTGATCCACCCGCCTCGGCCTCCCAAAGTGCTGGGATTACAGGCGTGAGCCACCGCGCCCAGCCGGTATCGAGAGTCTTAACTTTAGGTATACTCCTTCACAGATTTCTAATACCTAGAAACTATTTGATTTCAGTTTCTTGAAAATTCTGAGAAAAATTTCAATGAATCCTTTGGAAAAAATAGTCAAATGTCAAAGGTGACATTTGGAAATAAGGCACAGATGTACAACTTGGTTTCTGTAACTTATATTGTTCTTGAGTCTTGATTTAAAGTGCAGGAACAGAGACGCTTAAATAAAAACCACTGATGACATATTATTGTGGTGAAGGGTATACTGCTCATTAAGCTGATACATGTATACTGGTGGTTCTCCTTTAGAGGCACCAAATAAACATAATGTACCCTAAAGAAAAATGTGAGCAGTTAAAATTTTAAGTGATTTTGTTTAAGATTTTTTTTTAAGATTTAAAATTTTAAGAAAATTTTTTTTCCCAAAAAAAAAAAAAAAAAAAAAAAAACAGAGACAGGTTCCACCACATTGCCCATGCTGGTCTCAAATTCCTGGACTCAAGCAATCCACCTGCCTCAGCCTCCCAAAGTGCTAGGATTACCAGTGTGAGCCACCATGCCCAGCCATTAAGTGAGGTCAATCTTATGTCAATTAACACCAAAATAAATAAAAGGCTTGCATGTAACATTAACACTAAAAAAAGGAAAAAAAAACCCAATAATGTTCTTTAACTTAACCCCACAAGACCTGCTGTCTAATACAATAGCCCCCTGGCACATGAGGATACTAAGCACTTGAAATGTGGCCAGTCTGAATTGAGTTGTGCTGTAAATTTGACTACATAGTACAAAGAAAATAATGTAAAATATTTCAACTTTTTTCATACAGATTGCATGGTGATATGACAATATCTTCGAAATATATTGGATAACAAGTAAATCTTATCGGTGCCTTTTTACTTTTTTTTAAGAGACAGGATTTCACCCTGTTGCCTAGGCTAAAGTACAGTGGTGCAATCATAGCTCACTGCAGCCTAAACTTCTGGGCTTATGAGGTCCTCCTGTCTCAGTCTCCCGAGTGGCTGGGACTACAGGCACACATACCACCACACCTAGCTAATTTAAAAAATCTTTTTTTCGAGAGACAGGGTCTTGCTATATTTTCCAGGGTAGTTTTGAACTCCCAGCCTCAAGTGGTCCTCCCCACCTTGGCCTCCCAAAGAATTGGGATTACAGGCATGAGTCATCTTTTTACTTTTTAAATGTGGCTAACAGAAAATTTGAAATTACATATATGCCTTGCCTCTGTCTCATTTCTATTAAATAATGCTGCCCTAGAATAATCTTGACAGGAAAGCTTCATGATTTTTAAGTTATCAATCCTAACCTTTTATATATTTCAACAAAAACGAAAGATCCTCATCAATGAAAAACAGTATTCTCAATTTCTAAATTCTTCCTTTCAAACTACAAAGAAGCTGCATCTCTGACCCTCATCCTGGAGGCAACAGCTGACTGAAAAATAGCTAATGCAGACAGAGGGCTTTACTTCTAGAGCTGTTTCTTAAATTAGATTTTCTGATTTCGGAGTTTATTAACTATCAGTTTATTTTATTTTTCAACATAAAAACATATCTAAATTTGACAACTAATGTACACCACTTAAAATGTTTTAATCTAGGAAAAAAAGATTTTAAAAAGTTTGAATGATAATTCTGAAAGTACATTTTTAAAAGTAATATTTTCGGGGTTATATGGCATATATTTCTAGGAAGACAACAGGTCTTTGAAAACAGATGCACAAAAGTTGTAGAGTATAAAAATAGACACATGCTGGCATAATCATGCAGATATACAACATGAACAGGATTCACAAAGAACCCATGACTAAGTTATTAGTTCTTTCAACAGTATTTACTGGGTACCTACCATGTGCCAGGCATGATATTAGATAGTGGGATATACTAATAAGTAAAATTAAATGTGACTCTTGCTCTCATGGAGGAAGATTATGTTTTGAGAAAAAGAAACATTAATTACACAAATGTAAGAAAAAACTACAGATGTCATAGGTGCTATGAATACAGCACATGTACTGCAACAGGGTATAATTAGGGGCACCTGAGCTAATTATATTCTATTTAGAGAGTGAGGGCAGGCTACCCTAAGGAAGATCTGAAGGAGAAGGTGAGAAGGGGCTTGGTTAGAAAAGAGTCCGCATGTGGAGGAGACACAGGTGGGGCCAGACTAAAGACCGTGGGAAGCCCATGAAGAATTATAAGCAGAAGAGGTGCATATGATTGATCACACTTAAGTTTGCGAAGACATTGTGGCTACAGCATGGTGGTCTGGAGAAGGATGGTGTTCTGGATGGCGGTGATGGAGATGGAGAGAAATGGGGGAACATAAAAGCTAAAATCAACAGGCCCTGTCATGGATTGGATATATGCATATGGAGAATGTCAGGGCTGATGTCAGGGTTTCAGCTTCTGTACGGCAGTGCTAGCCACCTGTATCTCCAGTATATTTCAAAAGAGAGTCAGAAGTATCAAATGCTGCTGATGGGTTAAGTGTGACAAGTGATCATTTACCATGACCACTGGCTTCAATGACACAGAGGTGGATAGATGTTAAGATGAAGTAGACCGGATGTGGTAGCTCACGTCTGTAATCCCAGCACTTTGGACGGATCACCTGAGGTCAGGAGTTCAAGACCAGCCTGGCCAACATGGTGAAACCCCATCTCTAGTAAAAAACACAAAAACTAGCGGGGTGTGGTGGTGCCCACCTATAATCCCAGCTACTTGGGAGGCTGAGGCAGGAGAATCACTTGAACCCGGGAGGCAGAGGTTGCAGTGAGCGGAGATTGTGCCACTGCACTCCAGCCTGGGTGACAAGAGCTAAACTCCATCTCAAAAAAAAAAAAAAAAAAAAGAGGAATGGGAGAAAATCCATATGAAGAAGGTGGGGTGAGGAGTGAGTGGGAAGCAAGAAAACAAAACCAGTGAATATAAACCACTTTTTCAAGAGAAGGTTGCTTGTGAAGGAGACAGGGGCTACAGCTGGAAGGGCACAGCAGGGTCAATGGAGAGGGTTCTGGGAAATATGTGATGGAGGGGAAAAGGCTGAATACACAAGAGATGAAACACATGGACAGGATTACGTTTTGACAAGGTGGATGGAGATGTAGAGGTCAAAAGATCGGCCTTAGAAAAGACACATCATCTCCTGTAGAAGGAAGAAAAGAGAAAATGGGTGCCCTATTCTATTCTGATATTTCTGAGCTTTTTCTCTTTTCTTTAAAGGAAAAAAAAAAGGAAGTCTAAGGAAAAAAAAATGTTTTCAGGCCATTCAATTTCTACTGTCTACAATTAGGGTGAACACACATAAGTTTATACTATATTGTTGGGTTTGTATATTTTCAAAATAAGATCCAACTCAGGAAAAGTATAAAGGCAAGATCAAGTTTACATACATTAGTGTCAATTTTGTTTAAATCTACATGTTCATTATAAATATACAGGGCTGTTTCTCATTACCTAGAATGATGGCTGGGTAATAAGACAGACTGGATACATTCCAGTCAGAAACCTACCATCGTTCAACGTGTAGCGATGAAAACGTCTGCGAAGCTGCTTCTCGAGTAAATAATTTGAACCCACACTGTGTGTCCCTGATTCCTTTGACACAAAGGAACCACACCAGAAAGTGGAACCCATACATGAGAAGAGTACGGAAGTAAGAACGCTGAAAACAAAGACAAAATATAAATGACTTTTCTATTCATTTGTAAAGGAGACACTGAAAACACCTGGTTGTAGACAACTGTATTTTAATACTTAATTGACTGGTAGATCTTACATAAGAACACCACTGTTCCATGAGCTTCACCAACAAAGTACATTAAAGAAACAGCAAGGATGCCTACTTCTTGGAGCAGAGCAGAGGCACTAGGAAGCAGTTACTCATTTCCTGGAGGTTAAGTCAGACAAGAAAAATCACAAGACTGTGAGTGGCCAGGGCTTTAGCCTACCAGGAGAAACAGGTTAGGGGCTGCTGTGAGCAAGGAGAACATCTTGTTGACTTACATATTTTACGCTGCTTTGCCCCACTTACATTTCAGTTTCAAAAAAGATGTCAGTTTCCAGGATGTATTGACAAAACAAAACACAGATACAAGCCTGCAGGTGATACTTAACTAGTGAGAATATTGACAGAAGACATATAGTAGAGTATCATGAAGGTTATGGACTAGAAAGGAGTTTGAAACAAACACCTGGTCTTTCTAACTATGCCAGAGATCTAATTAAATACATTTAAAATATTGAGTTCTTTAATACTTTGGATATTAAAATTAAGTAGGTTTTAATCCCATCTGAAGTTTCACCATTGTTATTAATTTTATTAGTAGTAACAATATTCCATTATTCATAAAACATTGCACACTTTAAAACATAAGAACATAAGATTATTATCACTGTATTCCAGACTTTCATATTCAAGATTTAATAAAAGATAGGATCTTTTAAAAAAATAAAATAACAAAATATTTTTTTAGAGACAGAGACACCTTCTGTTGTCTAGGCTAGAGTCCAGTGGTGTGGTCATGGCTGGTCATGGCTCACTGCAGCCTCAAATTCCTGGGCTCAAGTGATCCTCCTGCCTCAACCTACAGAACAGCTGGGATCACAGGCATGTGCCACTACACCCAGCTCCTTTAAGACAGGCTCTTTTAAAATGTTCCTTAGTTAAGGCAAGAGACTCAAGTAATGATGCGTTACTTACGTATACAAGCAACCTATTCAGAGTCTATAAGAACATTTAATATCTCATACTATAGGATAAAGGTCCCTTCCTCCTTTTGGCTTTTGCTTTTCAAAATTATAATGTTTAGTATCATTCTTCCTTTGCATGGCTTTTTCTATCATCATCAAACAGAACCACAGAAGAATAGAATAACACAGAAAAAGCACCAAATCAGGCCAGGTGTGGTGGCTCACACCTATAATCCCAGCACTTTGGGAGGCTGAGGCAGGTGGATTGCCTGAGGTCAGGAGTTCGAGACCAGCCTGGCTAACATGGCGAAACCCCGTCTCTACTAAAAATAAAAAATTAGCCAGGTGTGGTGGCACACACCTGTAGTCCCAGCTACTCAGGAGGCTGAGGCAGGAGAATTGCTTGAACTTGGGAGGTGGAGGTTGCAATGAGCCGAGATGGTGCCACTGTACCCTAGCCTGGGTGACAGAGTGAGACTCCAACTCAAAAAGAAAAAGAAAAGAAAAAGCACCAAACTGAGCAGGCCTATATGTGAATCCTGGCTCCATTACTAATTAGCAGGGTGACCTTGAACAAGTTACTTCAACCCTCTAAATCCATTTCCTCACTGATAAAACGAGAATAATGCCTACCTCACAAAGTTATTATAAGGATTAAATGAGATTATTTTAAAGAACATAGCCAAGTGTTTGGCACAGAAAATAACAGGAACTCAATAATGTTTTTCATAAAGGAAGAAAGCTTGAAAGCTTACTTTACTCTCCTGACCACAATTTTACTTATGTATTAAATAGGGCAGGAAGGAAAGGAAGAATAAAATACTTATCTATAAGGTATGTAAAATAAACTTTTAAAAATGATCTAGCACTTCTCATTTATCATCTAGAATCATTAGTTATGGTTTGATGTAAATATATCTTACCTCTCTAAGTAGATAGGGCAGAAACCTCATCTTAAAATACTTTAGGAATCTCACAACAGCTTGCTCAGTGCCTTCCATATAAAATACTTCCAATAAATACTGGTTGACTGATTAAACCTCCAAAAGAGCACTTATGCTTAGGAAAGGAACAAACAGATTGAAAGATAGAAAAATAAAAATTAAAGGTAGAATAATAACACCTATAAATTATTCTCCTTGAGTGATTTTAATGTGATTTGAGTGAGCTTATTTGTTAGCAAATAAAACTATTCATGACTGCTTTTGCTTGGATGTTACTACAGAATTTTTGTTGTATGTTTTAGGATAATGGCTATTTTTTTAAAAAGCAGAAAAATGTAGAGTTCACATGAAGTCCTTATTTGATTTCTAATATATTTAAAAGCTTAACAAGGTTAGCCACAACAAGAGAATCTTGTTTTTATTTTTAGAACTTTGCAAAATATCTTAAAATTTAGAAGATACCTAAAATATAGTGTACACTTATTTAGTTAAGTGAAGCTACTAAAAGAGAGTAGGCTTATATGATCTTCTGAAATGGCCATTTAAAACATTAAGGAAAACAATTTTAACTGTTTCAGTGTTAACGCTAATATCTTCGATGTTTATAAAATGTAAACAAGAAATTAATTTGGGTGAAATTTAAAGCTGACTGCTAATTTCATTATCTTAAAATAAGAAGTTCAAAGAGGTCCCAGGACTTAAGCAAAGACTCTTTAAACAAAAACTAAAAACATTAAATAACCACTAATGGATTCTATTTTTGAATCCTTTTAAAATGATAAATTCAAGAACAGCCAGGCAGTATATAAACATTACGTTGTGCAGAACACATGGGAATATAAGCACTTTTAAGGAGGATACAAGGCTCCATCGGGGCAGGGTCATGTTTGTCTTCCAAGGGAGCAGTAAAAGAGGTGGTAGAATAATTGAGAAATGTAGAAAAATATCAAGGAAAGATGTTTCTGAACAGTATGCAAGAAGCTACTGAATGTTACCCTGATTAATTCTTTTATAATTTTCTCATTGTCCACAGATTGATCACCATGCAAGGGTTTATATGGCTGACAGCACATGAAGGGGAATGGAAAGTCATGCTGCAGTTTTCTGGACATGAGGCACATGCATGTCTTGGGCCTCTTGGAGAGAACCTTTTATGAGACAGGTATGGTTCTGTAAGAATAGGCTGGACTTGAACAAGCCTACTGAGCAGCAGTTGTCACAGCATCTGCAGCAGACAACCAATGATCTCTAGTGAGTATCACAGGTTGTCCTTTCTTTCTACAGAATGGCAGCCAATTCTGTGGGAACCAAGAGCACTCAATCAAACACTAGATTTTAGAGATGAAAGAATGGATGGATGGAGACAAGATAAATTATAAATCTGTGGCTCCTGCGATTGATCCCTTGATACCTGGCTAAGAGCAGTACTAGGTAGAATATGTAGACCAAAGCATAGTCTCATTTAAATACCAATGTGTTTCTAGGAAAAATTCAGAGTTTTCAACCAATGCAAGATCTAAGTGAAAAGAATTTACACCATGAAAAACAAAACCAAAACACATGGCTCCTTTCTACAGCCACCACCAACAAATACAAGGATTATCCCTTGGCTGTATTACTCACTGGCTCCTAAGTCTGTCTTTGGCTATCTATTTCTCCAAACTATCTTTTTTCCTACACCAAGTAGATTATCCTTTTTCATCTAATTAATGTATTTTTTTAAAAAAAAAGAAAGAAAAAAATTTACTTACAAAACCATTAAATTAGTTTGGTTTATTTTCATTAGCTGTTTTTGTGTGCAAAAACAAATTTTTATTTTTATTTTGAGGAGGAGTCTTATTCTGTCAGCCAGGCTGGAGTGCAGTGGCCTGATCTCAGTTCACCGGCAACCTCTGCCTCCCGGGTTCAAGCGATTCTCCTGCCTCAGCCTCCCAAGTAGCTGGGTTCACCACACCCGGCTAATTTTTACATTATTAGTAGAGACGGGGTTTTACCATGTTGGCTAGGCTGATCTCAAACTCCTAACCTCAGGTGATCCACCCGCCCCAGCCTCCCAAAGTGCTGGGATTACAGGTGTGAGCCACTGTGTCTGGCCTATGTGTTATTTCAACAAAGATAATTGTATTTATAATATCACACTATTTTTTACAAACAACCTAATATTTCAGGTTTTATCCCATGTTATTAAATAGTCTCCATTATCATCAGCTTTACTGGCTGCACATTTAATCTAGGGCTATAGCTGTATTTCCTATTGTGGGAATTTAGTATTTAATAGTTTCTACTACAATTTTATATCTATCTACATATATAATATTTTATAAGTATACATATATGTTATTTTATAATTATACACATATATATAAAATGTGCTGAACATCTTAGACACATACTTTTCTTTTTCTTATCCCCTGTGCATTGGTAAATTGATGAAGTTGGATTAATTCCAAGCTCTCTTCCCATTTTAAATACCTAGGAGTGTGCTATTCTGTATGGTTAACAGATTAACGTTTTTCTTTTTTTTTTTTTTTTTTGAGACGGAGTCTCGCTCTGTCGCCCAGGCTGGAGTGCAGTGGCACAATCTCGGCTCACTGCAAGCTCCGCCTTCCGGGTTCACGCCATTCTCCTGCCTCAGCCTTCCGAGTAGCTGGGACTACAGGCGCCCGCCACTGCGCCCGGCTAATTTTTTTCTATTTTTTTTTTTAGTAGAGACGGGGTTTCACCATGGTCTCGATCTCCTGACCTTGTGATCCGCCCGCCTCGGCCTCCCAAAGTGCTGGGATTACAGGCGTGAGCCACCACGCCCGGCCCAGATTAACGTTTTTCAAACATCAGTGAGATCTCTAGGATACATAGAATACTAGACTAGGTGCTAGTAAAACAATTCTAAAAAAAGGAGAAGGGGCCAGGCGTGGTGGCTCACACTTGTAATCCCAGCACTTTGGGAGGCCAAGGAGGGCAGATGACGAGGTCAGGAGTTCGAGATGAAAAGCAAAACCGTCTCTACTAAAAATACAAAAATTAGCTGGGTGTGGTGGTGCACGCCTGTAATCCCAGCTACCAGGGAGGCTGAGGCAGGAGAATCGCTTGAATGCAGGAGACAGAGGCTGCAGTGAGCCGAGACTGCACCACTGCACTCCAGCTTGGGTGACAGAGCTAGACTGCGTCTCAAAAAAAAAAAAAAAAAAAAAAAACAGGCGGGGCACGGTGCTCATGCCTGTAATCCCAGCACTTTGGGAGGCCAAGGCAAGTGGCTCACCTAAGGTCAGGAGTTTGAGACCAGCTTGGCCAACATGGTGAAACCCCTTCTACTAAAAATACAAAAATGAGCCAGGCATGATGGCGCGTGCCTGTGATCCCAGCTTCTTGGGAGGCTGAGGCGGGAGAATCACTCGAACCTGGGAGGCGGAGGCTGCATTGTGCTGAGATCGCACCACTGCCCTCCAGCCTGGGTGACAGCGCGAGACTCTGCCTCAAAAATAAATAAATCAAAAATAAAAAGAGAGGATGGGCTTCTGCACTTCAATACAATCCTTAAAAGGTTTTGTCACCCTGTCATCAATGTATCTTTTTTAAAAATTAAAATTCCTACGTATCTCTTTTCTGAATCATTGGAGGAAAGGTTCAACCTTTTATTCCACTGGTTCTCAAAGCCTCGTGTGCATAAGAGTGACCTGGGAAATTGTTACTCTAGTTTTTCTAACACAGTCTACAAAATGAAAAATTAAACATCTTTAGTGACATTTTTATACCCTAAAAAGGCAGTTGCAAACTTGTCAAATTTTACAGCATAGTGTTTTTCTAAGGGGAATGAGGTTAAAAAATAAATTTAAACTCTGAATAAAACTCAAAACAAAGCACTTAACTGTGCCAATGTTAGAAAAAAATAAAGGCAAGTTGATTGGTTAAAAAATGCATCATTTATGCCGGGTACAGTGGCTCACACCTGTAATCCTAGCACTTTGGGAGGCCGAGGCAGGCGGATTACCTGAGCTCAGGAGTTCAAGACCAGCCTGGGCAACACAGTGAAATCCTGTCTCTACTAAAATACAAAATCATAGCCAGGTGTGGCGGTGTGTGCTTGTAGTCCCAGCTACTCGAGAGGCTGAGGCAGAATAACTGCTTGAACTCGGGAAGTGGAGGTTGCACAGTGAGCCAAGATCATGCCACTGTACTCTAGCCTGGGCAACAGAGGGAGACTCCGTCTCAAAAAAAAAAGAAAAAAGCATAATTTAGAAGTTTGTTTTATAACTGAACAGATTCTCTTTGTCTTAAAAATATATTAAAAAGAACTGCTTGCATCCTAAGGCAAAGCGAAATCCATATCCTCTTGTATACCCTTAAAAAAATCAATTCTAAAATGTGCCAATCCTTCATAAGCTTTCCACAATTAAAACATTATTTTCTTTTGAAAGGAACCTCATGTTTAAGAGATTAGACAGAAAAGCCAATTTCTTGCCAAATATATATGTAAAAAAGGAAATAAAAGCCAATTAATTGGCTGTCCCATGCCAATTAAAGAAGTCTCACCTGAGCAATTGATTCTTTTTCCAAATGAGCTCGAGATCCACATGCTATAGCCATTTGATTCTGAGGAAAAAAAGAGAGATAGTTTTTCAATATTTAAATATCACTAATAAAAATATTTATTTTCAATGAGAATGTCTCATTTTTAGAAACTGATTTTTAAAAAAGTTGACATTAAAAATCTTTTAAAGGTTTATTGAAGAGTTCAGAATATGTACAACTTTGAGAAGCCTAATCATACTTACTAAGAGGGCACTAAATTTTGCTTAAATAGGGCTAAATATAAGGGGCATGCATTATGTTAAAATTCTTAACTTTAAATGATATTTTCTGTGTGAAAATACTATATTATTTGAGAGAAAAATTAGTGGCATGACAAAGAAAAGGGTTATCTGTAGATGACATAATTATATACCTTGAAAATCAAAGAATAGCAACTGAAAAACTATATTAGAAACAAAAGAATTTTAAAAGATGAGTAGTCACAAAATGAATATATACAAAACTTTAGACGTCACATGTACAAACAATAATCACAAGATATAATCAAAGACAGCATTTATAACATCAATAAAAATGAAAAACCTAGAAATAAAGTTTATAAGAAATGTAGAAAGTTTAGACAAGATCTAAATAAACGAAACACATAAATGCTAACAAGGAAAACAAAAGAATTAAACACCTAGAAGGTCTTGTCATGATATAATAACAGCATTAAAATGTCAATGCTTCCTAAATTAATACCAATAAAAATACCACAATGATTTTTAATTGAGTTAGACAAGCTGATTTTAGAGTTACCATTAAAAAAAAAAAGTCCTTGTTAGTATAGTTGTGAGAAAATAAAAAAATTTTTAAAAGAGAAGCAAAAATAAGAAAAGAGCCAGGAAAACTCAAGAGTAAAGAAGAACTCATCACAAAAAATTAAAAAATATATGACAAAGCTACAATAATTCAAACTAAGGTGCTGGAATGTGAACAGACAAATCCATGGACAATTCCATGGACAGAATGGAAAGGCCAGGAAACACATACACAAAGCCATATGAGGACTTAGAATATGATAAAGATGACCTTTTAAATCAGTGGGAAAAGATGAACTGATAAATGGTGTGGGACATAGTGGTAGCCACTTGGAAACCCAATTAAGTTGGACTTGAGCTTCTTAATACTGGGATACAGTCCAGATACATCAAAGATTTAAATGTAAAATATCAGAAATCATTTTGTAAATGATCTCAAGGAAGGCATAAGTACAAAAAACCAGAAGACTGATCAATTTGATAATAACATTTTAAAGAATTGTATGACAAAATAACAAAAAATCCAACCATACTCAAAACTAAAAGACAAAAAAACTGGGGGAAAATACTGGCAATTTATGCTACAGACAGAAGGCTAATTTCCAAAATGCATAAAGTGCATCTACTAATTATTTTAAAAAGTACCCAAAAATACAGTTGGAAAAGAGGCAAAGACTAGAAACAGAGTACACAAAAGAGGAAGTGAAAATAGCTCTTGAACAACTGAAAGAAAAGATCTTCAATTACACTTATACCAAGAGTAATGCAAATAAAACCTATATATATATATATATATTTTTTTTTTTACCACACTGTGCCTGCACACTCTCTAGCAACAGCAATTTGAAACGTTATCAAAATTACAAATATACATATAACGTGACCCAGCAATTCCAACAATTCTTCTGATAAATATACTTGCATATGTGTAAAATGACTTTCATAGAGGTTAATCATTTCAGTATTTGAAGTAGCAAACCTGCATGTCCATCTGAAGGGACTGGCTATGAAGATGTGAAAGAATGAGGAAGGTCTTTATGCATAAATATAGTTCAATCTCAAAGATACATTGTTAAGTAGAAACAAGAGAACAGTGTATAGTATCACTCTTTGCAATTTTAAAAACAATACATAAACAGTATGCATCTTCCCAATAAAAGAAATGAGTAACACTAGTTATTTCTGAGGGTAACTGAGAGATGAAAAGTGGAGCTAGTTTCACTGTATATCTTTCTTATACCATTTGAATTTTGAATGACTAATGAAAATAAATTTAAAAGTACTCATTATAAAAAAATTTGCAAGTATATAAATTTACATACATAAATGATAATTATTTTAAAGAGAAAACTCATGTATTATCTCACTACCTAAAAGCAGCTACTGTTTTAAACTGTGTACATTTCTTTGTATTCTTTTTTCTCTACATTAAAAAAAAAACCATAGCTCAAATTTACTCATGTATGTCATGTTCTTTTTCACCTAGTTTTTTCATGTTAAAGTTTATTGTTTTTATACTTTTTATTATGGGTATTTTCAAACACACACAAAACTAGAAAGAACAGGAAAATGAAGCACCACATACCTACTACCTAGCTTCAATAATTAGCAACACGTTGCCAATCTTGTTCCATGTAAAGCCCCTCCAACACCACCCCACCCAACCTGAGACTACTTTGAAATGAATTCTAGACATCATATGCTACAAATTCATATACATGTCAATCACAATATCACTATGATACCTAGAACATCAATAATTCCTTAATACCATTAGATATACAGATTTCAAATTTGCCTAATTATCTATGTTTTCAGTTTGAATGAATGAATGGCCAAATAAAATCCATACAGGGCTGGGTGCGCTGGCTCATGCCTGTAATCCCAGCACTTTGGGTGGCCAAGGTGGGCAGATCACAAGATCAAAAGATCGAGACTATCCTGGCCAACATGGTGAAACCCCTCTCTACTAAAAATACAAAAATTCGCTGGGCATGGTGGTGCATGCCTGTAGTTCCAGCCACCTGGGAGGCTGCAGCAGGAGAATCACTTGAAGTCAGGAGGCGGAGGTTGCAGTGAGCTGAGATTGCCCCATTGCACTCCAGCCTGGGAGACAAGAGTGAAACTCTGTCTAAAATCAATCAATCAATCAATCAATCAATCAATCAATCCATACAAATCAGTTGGTATTTCTTTTATCTGTGGGTTCTCCCTACCTCTTTAAATTTTTTTTCTTGTAACTTGTTGAAGAAACCACATTGTTTGCTCTAGAGTTTCCTACGTTTCAGATATTGCTGACTGCACCCCCATGGTGACATTTAACATGTCCTCCTGTCCCCTGTACTTCCTCTAAACTGGTAGTTAGATTCAGAGGGTTGATAAGATTCAGGTTTGATTACCTTTCAACAATTTGTCATAGTAGTGCTGCATGGTAGTTCTTCTTTTTCATGTCAGTTGTAAGGGCTATACAATATTTTAACGTACAGATTTACCATTACTTTGACTATGTGCCTATTTGTTGTCCTTTCTAATTTTATGTTATAGAAAGGCAACTGAAAGAACATCTTTGAATATAAAACTCTACCTGTATTTTAGATTTCCTTCTTTGGAGAGAGACGTAGATGTAAAATACAAGTTAAAAGTCTGAATGCATATGGGCCAAATTTTCCTTTAAGAGGTTCTTTACCGGTAATCCAAGTACTTTGGGAGGCCGAAGTGGGTGCATCACTTGAGACCAGGAGTTTGAGACCAGCCTTGGCAACATAGCGAAACCCCATCTCTATTAAAAATACAAAAATTGGCCAGGCATGGTGGCATGCCCCTGTAGTTCCAGCTACTTGGGAGGCCGAGGCAGGAACCACTGCACTCCAGCCTGGGCAACAGAGCGATAACTTGTCTCAAAAAAAAAAAAAAAAAAAAGCTTCCTTACATTCCCAGTAACTGGTATGATATTGCCTATTAAACCAAATTTTTGTCAGTTCTAGTTATTCTAACTTATTAATTAAAAAAAAAAAAAAACTTTTGGGGGATGTTTTAGCTATCCATATTTTCTTTTAAGAATTTTCTCAGCTGGGCACGGTGGCTTATGCCTGTAATCCTAGCACTTTGGGAGGCCAAGGTGGGCAGATCACCTGAGGTCTGGAGTTGAAGACCCATCTGACCAACATGGTGAAACACTGTTTCTACTAAAAATACAAAAACTAGCCAGGCGTGGTGGCTCATGCCTGTAATCTCAGCTACTCACGACGCTGAGGCAGGAGAACTGCTTGAACCTGGGAGGTGGAGGATGCAGTGAGACAAGATTGTGCCACCACACTCCAGCTTCAGCAACAGAGCAAGACTCCATCTCAAAAAAAAAAAAAGAAGAAGAAGAATTTTCTCAGCTGGGCACGGTGGCTCATAGCTATAATCCCAGCACTTTGGGAGGCCAAGGCGGCAGATCTCCTGAGGTCAAGAGTCCAAGACTAGCCTGGCCAACATGGCGAAACCCTACCTCTACTAAAAATACATAAATTAGCCGGCTGTGGTGGCGTGTGCCTGTAGTCCCAGCTACTTGGGAGGCTGAGGGAGAAGAATCGCTTGAACCTGGGAGGCAGAGGTTGCGTTGAGCTGAGATTGCACTACTGCACTCCAGCCTGGGCAACAGAGCAAGACTCCGTCTCAGGAAAAAGAAAAAAATTCTGTTATATGCTTTGCCTACTATTTTGTAGTAAAATTTCTTCCCTTGTTTTTCTGGCAGAGGTACTTTGTGCAGAAAGGGAGAGAATGATTTTCTTAGAGAGGAAGCATGTTAAAAGTTCACATAGCATGTGGCAAATCAGTTTTAACTTTAAACTTGAAAAGAGCAACAACACTATTGAGCAATACATAAAAAAGAACATACTTCTACATTTCGAAGATTCAAGAGTAGAGTTAAAATACCACGTAATTAAACTAAAAACAAATCAAAATCCTTCATCTCAGCCTAAGTCCCCAAGAGCTTTTAAGAGTTTTGTGTATCTGAAGAATTCTGATGTAAGAGCTGAATCCCTGATACCAATCTCATTATCAGGTAGAATTAATCTAAACATTTTTTCAAAAAGTTAGCTGTTCTTCAAAAACTAAAGATGTCTTTGTTTTAAAAACTGCCAAATGTCGGTAGACATGGAGTCTCTTTCTTTTAAACCTCTTTTGGAGTACAACTGAATTTCCCATGGTTTTTAAAAATGAATATTTAAGTTACTAGGACAGTTGACTTTTAAAAGTGGTAATAAGTGAGGTAGGTGTTGTGGCCTGTGCCTGTAGTCCCAGCTACTAGGGAGGCTGAGGTAAGAGGATTGCTTGAGCCCAGGAGTTTGAGGCTGAGTCATGATGGCACCACTGCACCCAGCCTAGGCAACAGAACGAGATCCAAACTCATTTAAAAAAAAAAAAAAAAGGTGCAGTGCTTCATGCCTGTAATCCCAGCACCTTGGGAGGCCGAGGCAGGCGGGATCGCTTGAGGCCAGGAGTTCAAGACCAGCCTGGCCAAAAGTACTAAAAGTACTAAAAGTACAAAAATCAGTCACGCATGGTGCCTGTAATCCCAGCTACTCGAGAGGCTAAGGCATGAGAATTGCCTGAACTCGGGAAGCAGAGGTTGCAGCAAGCCGAGATCATGCTACTGCACTCAAGCCTGGGCAACAGAGTGAGACTATCTCAAAAAAAAAAAAAAAAAAAAAAAAAAAGTGGTAAGAGGTGTATTATCTTCTAGAAATAAATGCTAAATCAATCATCTTTCTCAGTACTTTTTTTTTTTTTAAACAGTCTCACTCTGTTGCCCAGGCTGGAGTACAGTGGTAAGATCTTGGCTCAGTGCAACATCCACCTCCTGGGTTCAAGGAATTCTCCTGCCTCAGCCTTCCGAGTAGCTGGGATTACAGGCATGTGGCGCCACACCCAGCTCATTTTTTGTATTTTTAGTAGAGATGGGGTTTTACCATGTTAGCCAAGATGCTCTCCATCTCCTGACCTCATGTTCTACCTGCCTCGGCCTCCCAAGCTGCTGGGATTATAGGCATGAGCCACTGTGCCTGACCTTTGTTGTTTTGTTTTGTTTTTAGACAGAATCTCGCTCTGTTCTCAGGCTGGAGTGCAGTGGCGCAATCTCAGCTCACTGCAACCTCCGCCTTCTGAGTTCAAGAGATTCTCCTGTCCCAGCTCCCAAGTAGCTGGAATTACGGGCACGCACCACCACACCCAGATATTTTCAGTAGAGATGGAGTTCTGCCATGTTGGCCAGGCTGGTCTCAAACTCTTGACTTCGGGTGATCTGCATGCCTTGGCCTCCTGAAGTGCTGGGATTACAGGCATGAACCACTGTGCCCAGTCGTCAGTACTTTTTAAGTTAAATATTTTCACACAATTTACTGGAGAGAAGGAATAGACAGAAATATAGCTAATTTATATTAACAATCATAAACAGTAACAGAATTGGATCTGATGAAAAAATATCAAGAACAAAGATGAATGTTGGCCGGGTGCGGTGGCTCACGCCTGTAATGCCAGCACTTTGGGAAGCTCAGGGGGGAGGATCACTTGAGGTCAGGAGTTCAAGACCAGCCTGGTCACCATGGTGAGACCCTTTCTCTACTAAAAATACAAAAAAAGTTAGCCAGGTGTGGTGGTGGATGCCTGTAATCCCAGCTATTTGGGAGGCTGAGGCAGGAGAATCACTTGAACCCAGGAGGCAGAGGCTGCAGTGAGCTGAGATTGTGCTACTGCACTCCAGCCTGCATGGTAGAGTGAGATTTTCGTTTCAATTAAAAAAAAAAAAAAAGAAAAAAGATAAATGTTAATAATTACAGTTACTGGTTGAGTGCTGAACACATGCTAAACACTTGACATACATTTCCTTATTTATTTATTTATTTATTTATTTATTATGGAGTCTTCCTCTGTTGCTCAGACTGGAGTGCAGTGGTGCGATTCTGGCTCACTGCAACCTCCACCTCTTGGGCTCAAGAGATTTTCCTGCCTCAGCCTCCTGAGTAGCTGGGACTACAGGTGCACGCCACCATGCCCAGCTAATTTTTTGTATTTTTAGTAGAGATGGGGTTTTACCATGTTGGCCAGGCTGGTCTCGAACGCCTGTCCTCAGGTTCCCAAACTGCTGGTATTACAGGAATGAGCCACTGTGCCCAGCCACATTTTCTCATTTTAATCACTACCTCAGAGTTATGAACATGGGCTCCCATTATCCACACATCACAGAAGAGGTATGTGAAGGTGGATGGATTAATTTACCCAAAGTCACATGGAATTTGAACCCAGGCCTATTTGAATTCCACATCCAAAGTTTCCACATACCCGATACGGAAACAAAAATTGGCACAGGCACTCCAAAAGACAACTCTGCCTCCAAATGAGGCAGAGATATAGAAACAAAGTTGAATCAATTTAGAAATTAGTAAAAGAGCCGGGCGCGATGGCTCAAGCCTGTAATCCCAGCACTTTGGGAGGCCGAGACGGGCGGATCACGAGGTCAGGAGATCGAGACCATCCCAACATGGGCTAACACGGTGAAACCCCGTCTCCACTAAAAAATACAAAAAACTAGCTGGGCGAGGTGGCGGGCGCCCGTAGCCCGTACTCGGGAGGCTGAGGCAGGAGAATGGCATAAACCCGGGAGGCGGAGCTTGCAGTGAGCTGAGATCCAGCCACTGCACTCCAGCCTGGGTGACAGAGCGAGACTCCGTCTCAAAAAAAAAAAAAAGAAATTAGTAAAAGAAAAATCAGATAGTAAAATCAGTCATACTCACCCTATGAGCAGAAACAGAAACAAAGTACTGAAACAAAGTACTGAGTAAAGAAAAAGTTGTATTTATTAAAAAATTAAAGTTTTAATTTCAAAAAAACCATTTCTCAAAATACAGATTCACTGTTAAAAACAAGTAATTAAAGAAAAAAATTTAACATATCCGTAATCCCCCATCCAGTGACAACCAATATTAACACACTGTTCTATTATTATACACAATACATAATGTGTTGATGTTACTGCACATCTACCCATACATATCACGATGTGAAATATTTTTCAGGCCGGGTGTAGTGGCTCACGCCTGTAATCCCAGCACCTTGGGAGACTGAGGTGGGCAGATCCACAAGTTCAGGAAACCGAGATCATCCTTGCCAACATGATGAAACCCCATCTCTACTAAAAACACAAAAATTAGCTGGGCCTGTTGGTGTGCACCTTGTAGTCCCAGCTACTCGGGAGGTGGAGGCAGGAGAATCGCTTCAACTGGGGAGGCGGCGGTTGCAGTGAGCCGAGATCGCGCCACTGCGCTCAAGCCTGGCAACAGAGCGAGACTCTGTCTCAAAACAACAACAACAAAAAACAAAAAAACCCCACAAAAAAACACAAAAAACATTTTTCATTTAATTATGCATAATGAATAGTCATCCCATACAATAATGAATTTAACTAGTATAACTTAACATTGGACATTTTAAATTGTTTTCAATTTTTTCCTTTTTTTTTTAAAAAAAGCTATATTTACAAAACAAACAATAATCCTCGAAAATTTATTTTTGTATAAATTCTTATTTCCTTAAGATGAATTTCTCAAGGCTGGGTCAATGGATGTGAATTACTTAAAGCTGCTGATTCATATTTTCAACTTGTTCTATAAAACACTGTATCAATTTGCACAGACTCAACACAAAAATTTGGCAACATTCATTCTTTTTCCCATTCATTTGAGGAAAGGTGAATTATTTTTTATTACAATACAAAAAGGCTCTACCATAAGAAGCATTATGATGAAGGTGTTATGGTTAAAATGAATACTCAAAATTTCATATGGCATAAAACAGCTTCTCAAGTTGTGATAGCAACTAAAAAGCCAGTCTACTGAATATATTTAAACTGTAGCAATTCTTAAGGTTTCTCCAAATAGTATTACTGTAAGAAACAATTTTCTTTTTTTTTTTGTTTTGTTGGAGACAAGGTCTCACTCTGTTGCCCTGGTTGGAGTGCTGTGGTAGGATCACGGCTCACTGCAGCCTCTACCTTCCAGGCTCAGGTGATCCTCCCACCTCAGCCTCCCAAGTAGCTGGGACTAGGGTGCCCGCCACCACACCTGGCTAATTTTTGTATATTCTTTTGTAGAGAAGGGGTGTCTCCATTTTGCCCAGGCTGGTCTCGAACTCCTGGGCTCAAGCTATCCACCCACCTCAGCCTCCCAAAGTGCTGGAATTATAGGCCTGAGCCACCACGCCTGGCCAATAAAATTGTCTTAAAAAAAAAAAAGGAAAAAAGACAGAGAACTACATCAGAATGTCGGTAATTGTTGAAGTTAGACAAAGGTTTATTATACTATTCACTCTACTTTTGGTTATGTTCAAAATTCATAGTAAAATGTTAAAAGAAAAAATAAAAAGTATGTCAACATGTATCTATATAGGATGGTTACACATGCTGAAATCTGTTCAGAAATAAGAGCATGACCCAAATAATTTCTCAGGGTTTTTCCTTATATACTATAAACTATTCCATGGAGGATCTTTATGCTTTTATATCAGTATATTCAAAACCCCATTACATTGTTAGAATATAAATATTCAGAGGAAATGGTCCATTAAAAAAGTATTAACGCAGCTTTTTCTGGGTGATAAGATATGGTTGGTTGTTTTCCTTCTTTAGGCTGTTTCTAATCTTTTTACAATGCCTTAGCGATGCTTTTATAATAAAAATATTATAAATAAAAATAAACAATAAAAATGAAACAAAATCCCTATCATACATCTGAATGCTACATCCTTTCTCTCTTTATCATTTGCCACATTGGCAGCATTTTTTCAATCAGTTGACCACCTATTTCTTCAGTGTTTTCCTAAATTACAGATGAGAAGTTATACAAATTTGGCTTATTTTAGCTATCTATTCCCTTATGATAATTTGCCTTTTTGGTATCATTTATGACTATTTTTAAATGTAACATGGCTGTCCCATTAGAAAATGTATACAGTAGTATTCATTTGTTCCACAAATATTTGCTGAGTCCTTACTATTTACAGTATTCTAGACACTGGAGATGGAGTGATAAGGCTCCTCTTCTAGCAATGCTTACGTTCCAGTGGGACAGAGAATTAGTGGTTAACCAACACATTAAATACCTCAACTTCGCCTCATCACTAGGCATGAACTTCTCCACATGAACAAATTTCTACCCAACAGGAGAATATCACTTCAAGAACCAAAATTTCATCTTTTCAGATATAAGTCATTCTAAAATCTTATATACTTTCCTTTTTTAAATTTTTTGAGACAGTCTCGCTCTGTTGCCCAGGCTGGAGTGCAGTGGCATGATCTCGGTTCACTGCAATCTCTGCCTCCTGGGTTCAAGCAAGTCTCATGCTTCAACTTCCTTAGTAGCTGGGATTACAGACGCACTCCACCACTCCCAGCTAGTTTTTGTATTTCTTTTTAGTAAAGATGGGGTTGTGACATGTTGGCCAGGCTGGTCTCGAACTTCTGACCTCAAATGATGCACCTACTTTGGCCTCCCAAAGTGCTGGGATTACAGACGTGAGCCACCGTGCCTGGCCCTCTTAAATTTAAAGCATTTTCTCATGACAATCATGGGGATACTAAATTTCTAAAACTATTTTGTGGTTAGCACAAGGGGTCAGTAATCTGTGGCCTATGGGGTTACACTCAGCCTGTTTTTGAATGGCGTTTGAGCTATGAAAGGGCTGGGGAGAGAAGGAGGAGGAAGAAGAGGATTGCTTTAGAGACCACATGTGAGTTACAAAGCCTGAAATATTTATTTTCTAGCCCTTCACAGGAAAAGTTTACTGTTCCCTGTTCCAGGAGATATCCACCTCTTAACTGGGTTTGTTGGCATTAAATCCCCGGTTTGATAGGCAGCCTTAGTCCTGAGCCACCTTCAATGATTTGGGAAACACACTTTGAGATCTGCTAAGACAGGTTCTCACCAAAGTTTTCTATACAGTCCACCGCTTTCTACATTTTCAAGACTCCCTTTTATTTTTGCTGTCCTTTTATTTGTTTGATTTCACAAAGAGCTCAGCAAAATGTCTGTGTAACTGCTTGGTCTCTAAAACACGTGATTTTGGAGGTTGAGTTCTCTTTTGGAAGCCTGGTTTTCTACCCATATATTGAGGGGTGAAACAAACATACCAGCTTCTTAGACTTGCTCACATGGTCCACAAAAAAGGGGAGAAGGACTGTCATGTTCTTTTAAGGAACCAAACTATGCATGCACATATGAATCATTGGTATGCAAAAGTTCAACTGGCCAAGGATTACTACATTAGAGAAAAAGGAGCATTCAGGGTCATCAGTAAGCAGCCCAGCACGGCAGATTGAGTGGTGTGTGTGGTTAAGATCTGCTTCCGCTGGTTCTTCTTAATGTAATTTTTATCTGTATCTTTTTCATATCCATTAATTCTAGTCATCTGTGGGCTAAAAAAACTAAAAACTAAGCCTGTTAGAGCTATGTCTAAATCAGAATTTAAGGGCCTTGCATGGTGACTCAGCCTGTAATCCCAGCACTTTGGGGGGCCAAGGAGGGCCAACTGCTTGAGGTCAGGAGTTCAAGACCAGCCTGGGCAACATGGTGAAACTCCATCTGCTAAAAATACCAAACAACCAGGCATGGTGGTTTGCACATGCAGTCTCAGCTACTTGGGAGGCTGAGGCACGAGATTTGCTTGAACCCTGGAAGCAGAGGTCGCAGTGAGCCAAGACTGTACCACTGCACTTTAGCCTGGGTGACAGAGTGAGACCTCGTCTCAAAAAATAATAATAATAAATAAAATAATTTAAAACCTAAGTCACAGGCTGAGAAATTACTCTATGATCATGAAATACACACTTTTTAGCATTTATTTTGTCTGTTAGGGATTTTTGATTCTATTTAGAAAAGTTAAGCAACTGAACAAGTGATCATACACTTTGGGATTATTTTTTGAAAATTTATTTTTATTTTTATTATATTTTGAGACACAGTCTCTCTCTGTTGCCCAAGGTGGAGTGCAGTGGCGCAACCCCAACTCCCTGCAACCTCTGCCTCCCAGGTTCCAGCGATTGTCATGCCTCAGCTTCCCGAGTAGCTGTGATTACAGGTGTGCGCTACCACGCCTGGCTAATTTTCAGTAGAGATGGGATTTCGCTATGTTGGCCAGGCTGGTCTCATACTCCTGGCCTCAAGTGATTCTCCCACCTTGGCCTGTCAAAGTGCTGGGATTACAGATGTGAGCCACTGTGCCTGGCCAGCATATAGTTTGCTTAGAAAAATCACTAAAAAACAAGCATATTTTAAAAAAGAGGTAGACTACCTACCAGTTAGGAAACTGAAAATCTGAGAGGACAGCTTTGCATATTAAAAAATAAAGACGTGGGAAAAGAAAATACAAGTAAAATACAAATAAAATTTTTGGCTGAGTATGGTGGCTCATGCCCCTAATCCCCACAGTTTGGGAGGCCAAGGCGGGCAGATCACTTGAGTCCAGGAGTTTGAGACCAGCCTGGCCAACACAATGAAACTCCATCTCTACCAAAAAACACAACAAATAGCCTGGTGTGGTGGTACATGCCTGTAATCCCAGCTACTCGGGAGGCTGAGGCACGAGAATTGCTTAAGCCCAAGAGGCAGAGGTTGCAGTGAGTCAAGATTGTGCCATTGCACTGCAACCTGGGTGACAGAGGAAGACCCTGTCTCAAAAATAAAATAAAATAAAATTTTTAGTATGAAAATGTAAATGCCCTATTTTGTTTGTATGTATTATACAAAGCTCTACTTAAATTATGTACATGTAGTTTAAAACCTTATAACAGCACTTATTTTCAGAAAAGAAATTGTAGGCAACTTTCGTAAGATGACCTTGTATAAGAATCATCAGACCAGAACATGTGACCTGGTTACTCTAAGAGGAAATACAAGCAAGGACTAACAGATTTCTTTTTGTAGTCATTAAAAAAAAAATCAGCTAAGAAAGAAAACATTAGAAACCACCGTAAAACGTACTAAAGAAATGACTCAAACTGGTCAAAACAATATTGTAAAAGACACTTAAGCTAATGACTGCCATCTAGTGAGACAGTCATGTAATTATAGGACTTGACTCCGAAACCCATGTTCCTGTTTCATTATTTTCTGAACTATTTCAGTCACTAGTTTTATTAGGGCTTAGGGAAACACATGCAAGGCATGCTTATCAAATTTGTGGCTTAAATGAATGGAGACAACAGCTATTGCCCTAAAGATAGAATAAGAACCTACACCTTTAGGCACGGAAATTTAACAAGTTGAAATTATTAAGAGATAACTAGCCACAATTCCATTCCTGAAAACAAAGCAAAAGAACACAGAAAGAAATCCACACCAGTACAGAGATGGAGAGACAAAGTTCAAAGGCAATGAGTAGGAAAAAGAGTTGTTGGCAATACCTGTACAAAGTAACAATGTAATGTGGAAACCAAATCCACACAAACAGACACATCTTCAGTGGAAAATTGTAAGAAAAAATATGCTATGTTTAAAAACTGTAGGAACTGGGTTGGGCGTGGTGGCTCACGCCTGTAATCCCAGCACTTTCGGAGGCCATGGTGGGCAGATCACGACGTCAGGAGATCGAGACCATCCTGGCTAACACGGTGAAACCCCGTCTCTACTAAAAATACAAAAAATATTAGCCAGGCATGGTAGCGGACACCTGTAGTCCCAGCTACTTGGGAGGCTGAGGCAAGAGAATGGCGTGAACCTGGGAGGCGGAGCTTGCAGTGGGCCGAGATTGAGTCACTGCACTCCAGCCTGAGTGACAGAGTGAGACTGTCTCAAACAAACAACAAAAAAACTGTAAGAACTGACAGCCTAAAATAGAGAATACACATGGAAAACAGCTTTGACTCTCTGAAGGGCTGCCACAAAGAAGTACAGTAGATAATTTTGTGTAGCTACAGAAGACAGAAACAATGGAAGGGGGTGATTAAGGAGACGTATTTGCATTTGGTGTCCGGAGGAACTTCACAGTGGAGCTGAGACAGAATGAGCTGCTTAGGCATCGCTAGAGTTATGCAGCAGAGGCTGAAAGATTACTAGGTAGTTGTAAAAACTTTCCAATATTGGATAAATGATTGAATTAGATTTAAGGGTCAGCAAACTACAGCCTGTAGCCCAAATCTGATCTGCTGCTTATTTGTGTAAATAAAGGATGTATTTTATCTATGTCTACTTTCATGCTACAACAGAGTTGAGCAGCTGCCACAGAGACTGACAGGCTTTAAAGCTGAAAATATTTACTATATGGTCCTACAGAAACAGTTCTCCAACACCTGAATTACATAAGAAGATTTCTTCTAATTTCTCTATGCACGTCAACTTCAGAATTTAAGTTTTCTGAGAGCAATGACTGGCTGTTTATAAGCTTTGTCAGAACCATGATATTTTTCACTGGGTGGATCCAAAAACTATGAATCTTGTAACTTTAACCACCTATCATTTATTTGCCTCCTTTCCACCTCCTCCAAAGAGTATTATATGATGTATATTAATAAAACTTACTAAATTTAATTCAAATTAATTCAATTGAGTTGGGACATTTTAAAATTAGGGATACTTTAAGATGCTATAAAACCAAGGATATGAATTAATAGCTTAATGATAATCACATGCTTTAATTCTTTAAAACTTAACGTTTCTAGTAACAATGTAGTACATGGGATTATAAGGGAAAAATATGGCATCAGAACTCCTTTTCAGAGTAGTATAAAGGGACTAGATTTATAAGAATAAAGTTCAAATTTTTTTTCTGTTTTATTGTTTGGTCCACTCCCTAACATCAGCAAAATCATTTAAATTCTCTTTGCCCTACCGCTGAACGACAAAATGAGCTGCTAAAAACCTGATGCCCTATGCTCTCCCTCCCACTCATGGCTTCCTCTAGAACGATAATGAAAGGGAAATATTTATCAAGTTTCTCTTGGGGTCGTCTGGGGAGAACAAGGAAATCACACCAAGTAACTTTATGAATTAGATTTTCCTTTTAGCCTATCATAATTTACTAAGATGTGGGACATGAAATACTTTTTTAGTAAGAGTGAACTACAACATATCCAATAATAAATTCACATCACGTTATAAGCCAGAGAACTTTCTGTGATGATGGAAACGCTATACAAGCTGGGCACGGTGGCTCACTTCTATAGTCCCAGCTACTCAGGAAGCTGAGGCAGGAGGATGGAGTTTGAGTCCAGCATGGGCAACGCAGTAAGACCTTATCTCCTTTAAGAAAAACAACAACAACAAAAAAAAGGTAGCTTCTAGCCACAAGTAATTTAAATGTGGCCAATGAAACTGAGGAACTAGATTTTCATTTAATTTAAATTTAAATAGCCACATGCGGCTAGTGCTACTCTTCTGAACAGCAATGGTATGAATATATTTACAGCTAATTCTCTTAAGAAATTGTAATAGTTCATTCACTTAGAATCTTAAAAAAACAAAAAACACCTAAAAAAACCAAAAAACAGCTAGAAATACAAGGGGTGGGGGATGGATGATGGTGGGGGAGATATGTAATACTTCACAAAGTGTGGAATTAAATAGATATTTCTAGAAAGATATGCAGTGAGTTTTTCTGTAATTATTATTAAATATTTTTGGGGGCGCCTGTATGTTTACTTTTTTGTGTTGTTTGGTTTGGTTTTGCTATACTAAATAGGATCTTAATAAATATGTAATAATATTCAATTCTAAACTAGGTCTATTTCATTCATAGACAGTTTTACATATTCATCTTATTTTGGTCTCAATTTGTTTTCTTAGTTCTGCAATTTTTATTTTTATTTTTATTTATTTATTTATTTTGAGACAGGATCTTGCTTTGTCACTGAGGCTGGAGTGCAGTGGAGCAATCACAGCTGACTATTACCTCAAACTGCCGGGCTCAAATGATCCTCCTGCCTCAGCCTCCTGAGTAGCTGGGACTACAGGCATGCACCACCATACCCTGTTAATTTTTCTCTTATTTTTATAGAGATGGGGTCTTGTTATGTTGCCCAGGCTGGGCTCAAACTCCTGGCCTCAAGCAATCTTCCTGCTCTGGCCTCCCAAAGTGCTGGAATTACAGGCATGTAAACTTGGGCTGTAATTTTTCTTTTAATACCATTTTGTTGTTTTGTCATCTTACCTTTGAAGACCTGTGTTGCTAAATTCTTATTTTCATTGTTTTATTTCTTTAGCCAAAATACTTGCATGTAACTTTGTCGTTTTCCTTGGATTACACTGTCTTAATCTTTTGTATGCAACTTTAATTTTTTTGTGTAATTATATGGTGGTGTGATTGCCATTTCTTTCATTTTGTCATGATTAACATGGGCAACTCTCCTACCGTAAATGAACATTCTCCTTGATATACTTTTACCTCTTTCCCCTCTAAACTAGAATTTCAAGGCCTGAGTATTATATCTGGACTTGAGGGTAGGTGGTGGGAAGGCAGGGAGGAGGGACCCTCCCCTGGGGCTCTATGTGGCTTTGTTGGGTTACTTGGGTTCCCTGGTCTTGTGAGATTTTGTCACGTGTCTTGAACAAGCTACACTCCATCCAGGAAAGGATCTAGTCACATAGATCTGTGTCCCCAACTTAGCTTACAGTCCAGAAAAACAGCAGACCTCAGCAAGTTTTCTTGCGTCTGCTGAAATTCTGACATATTGTGTGATGGTAGGTATATTGTTTGATGTTGTCCAAGGGTGCTTTTTCATTCTCTTATTCATTTTTTCCAGATTGGGAAGTATTTGGCAAACGCTCAGGATTTTATAATTCATCTTATTTCTCTAAATGGCTTTTAAAAGGTAGAAATGGCACCAGGATTTTATATCTTTCCTCAACCTCCACTTTTTGAAGTTATGACATGAAGTTTCAAATAATCCTTTCCAAGTGATTGTTGCTTGTGATTTTGTTTATTTCATCAAAAACTGGATTCTGTGATTCAGCTTCATTTCACATCTTTACCTGGAACTCAGGCTATACTTTTAAATAAAAGCCTTAATTGAATATGCACAATAAATATTAAAACGTGGGTAGAAGCAATCAGAAACCAAGAGAGAGAAATGGCCACAATATTAAATAAGTAACTGTCAAGTGAATCTCATAAAATCAGACAACATTTGTAACAAAATGATCAGTTCCTCTATGGGGTTGTACCATTTGTGTAAGGATTTCATATCAAAAAGACTCAGTTTTTAAACCGATAGGTAAATTCTCCTTTTACTTTAGCTCCCCTGCATTCTTGACTGAATGTTATTTAAACTACATTCTTATACTCACCGGCCAAGGCTGTAGGTCATTTAGTCCCTTTTCTAATTTCTCAACATCTGGAAACTTTGTGGCTCCATCAGCATCTGCCATAAGGATCTTTTCTCCTCGAGAACTGAATATACCCTGTATTTTAAAATTTCAAGTCAAAGAAAATTGGTTAAAATGAAGGTTAAATTCAATGACATTTCAGTCTGTTCTACTTAAAATACCTAAGAGTGAAAGATAAGGTATGAGATGGCAGAAGGAGGCCAGAGTACACTGAAAACAAATTACCTGTATATTAAGATCTTCTCAAATGTTCCTATTGCCTATCTTCATTATTTTAAAAACTTTGTGAAGTCATACTACAAATATCTTGGAAAATACCAAGATAATAAAATAGGTTTGGACAAATTAAAGATATTCTGCATCACTAAGAATAAAAAGGGACAGTACCTATCATACATATTATATGTTTATCGTGTCATGATGCTTAAAATGAATTAGGGGCTACTTAGAACCACATATAAAGAACATATTTATAGACAGATTAAATATTCTAATATACAGATATGCTGTGAAATGTATCATAGGAATATAGGTCTTCAGTATCCTTTATTATAGGATCTAAAGTTTACTAAATTAATTAAGTAAAAAAATAAAGAGTGTCAATAAAATTTAAGAAGTATGCATAAATCCAAATGTTATTTTATGCCATTTGTGGTATTTGAAACAGCAAAATTATGCCATTCAATTCTGAATTGGCTGGGCTTTTGTGCAAATTATGGCTCCATGAGTGCATATTTCATACAGAAATAAACTGCACATCAACTTTTAATTTCTCTGGTGTATTTGAGTGAATTCCTTATGTCTTAAGTGCAAATATATTTACAGTTTGATATAGTAAAATTGCTTCGGTAACACAGCATAGTGTGACTATAGATAAGACATATACAAATGTAGAGAGAAATCAGATCATTTATTCTATGGTATAATAAGCTCACTAACTAGTATCTGTGATGTCTTTTTAATCACACCCATTAGAACAAATGCAAAAGGCTAGGTGAGATGGCTCACCCCTATAATCCTAGCACTTTGGGAAGCTGAGGTGGAAGGATTGCTTGAGCTCAGGAGTCTGAGACCAGTCTGGGCAATACAGTGAGACTCCATCTCTACAAAAAAGTTTTAAAAATTAGCCTCATATGGTGGCACATGCCTGTAGTCCCAGTTACTTGGGAGGCTGAGGTGGTAAAAAAAACTGGAGCTATTAGTTTGAAATGGGGCAAAAAAACCAGTAAGTGGCTAATTTCCATGATACACGATCAAACTTGTTTAAGTCTACTTTCCTGTTCTACCATCTATGGCCTTCACTTCACCGCAGCTCCTTGAAAAGGCAGTCTACCACAGCAACTCCCATTTGTGTTTCCTCAGTCATATGTGATGCCCATTATTTCTCATGTGTCTCACTGCCTTAAGATTTCCTGGTTCTCCTTTTCTCTGTAACCTCCTCTTTGACAGTTTAATGGCTTCAAGTTCAACTATCATCTAACATATGCGCATGACTCACTCACACCCTCTCTCCTAGGCTATTCTGGATACCACTGCATGTTGCCTCAAACTTAATATGGCTCAAACTCAACAAACTGCCTCTTATACCAGCTCCTCCTCCAGTGTTTCATTCCTTCTATTAATGGCATCATCATCCTCCCTGTTACCCAAGGCCACTGGTACTTATTTGACATAGTTTGGATCTGTGTCCCCTCCAAATTTCATATTGAAATGTGATCCCCAATGTTGGAGGTTGGGCCCAGTGGGAGGTGATAGGGTCATGGGGGTGGATCCCTCATGAATAGCTTGGTGCTATCCTCGCAATAGTGAGCAAGTTCTCATGAGATCTGGTTGTCTAAAAGTGTGCAGCACCACCCTGCCCGCTAACTTGCTCCTGTTCTTGCCATAGAATGCACCTGCTCCCCCTTCGCCTTCTATCATGAGTGGAAGCTTCCTGAGGCCCTCACTAGAGGCAAATGCTGGCACCACACTTCGTGTACAGCATGCAGAACCATGAGTCAATCACATCTCTTTTCTTTATACGTTATGCAGTCTCAGGTATTTCTTTACAGCAAAGTAAGAATGGCTTAATATGTCATTCTTCTCTCTGATCCCAGACCCAATTCTATGTCCTTTTGTTTGTTTGTTTTTTTGAGACGGAGTCTCCCTCTGTCACCCAGGCTGGAGTGCAGTGGCCGGATCTCAGCTCACTGCAAGCTCCGCCTCCCGGGTTCACGCCATTCTCCTGCCTCAGCCTCCCGAGTAGCTGGGACTACAGGCGCCCGCCACCTCGCCCGGCTAGTTTTTTTGTATTTTTTAGTAGAGATGGGGTTTCACCGTGTTAGCCAGGATGGTCTCGATCTCCTGACCTCGTGATCCACCCGTCTCGGCCTCCCAAAGTGCTGGGATTACAGGCTTGAGCCACCGCGCCCGGCCTTCTATGTCCTTTTAATAGCTCTCACATTTATCCCCTCATTTTCTTCTCTTCTGTCACTATCATAATCCAAATAAATATTAATCATACCTTGCCTAATATTGCTACACTTGCTGCTGGCTGATTAAAGTGTGACTCTGTCAATGGTAAAAAATGTAAAAGCCCGTTGCCTACAGTTTGTGACCTGAACCCAGCCACCCCTCCAGCCTTATCTCCACAGTCAAGACATGGGTACCATGAGTGGGTCCTTTATTGTGGCATGTTCTTTCACACTGCTCCAGGCTCCCTGCCCTCCCAACTTGTATGTGGTTAAGTCCTAATCCTCCTTGAAGATCCTGCTCAGAATCTGCCTCCTCAGGGACATCTGTGCTGCTCCCCCCAACAGATGGTGGTGTCAACATTTTGCATATACTTCTATTATAGCATTTACCACACTGTATGGCAATGGTCTGTCTCCCTACTAAACTGTGATATCCTTAAGGACAGAATAGGTGTCTTTCATCTCCGTGTCTCTAATGAAAGTACAACATTGGCTGAATAAAGAAACAAATGAATAGATTTAAAGCCCACCATGACATTGCATCAATCCTACTTTCTTTCTGTTTCATATATCCTGTGACCCAGCCAAAGTGAATCAGTTTCTAGTACATATCCAAAGAGTTCCTACTTCTGTCTTTTCTGGCTTTGCTACATGGTGTGCTGTTTTCTCAAGTCTTTTCTCTATAATTATCAGAGAGGTTAAAAGCATGGGTTTCAGCGTGAAACTAACTGCATCCAAATCTCGACTCTACCTCTTATCATCTGAAAACGTTGGGTAATTTACTTTACCTTCTTTCCTCACTTTCCTCATCTATATAATCATCAAACTAATAGACCCTAACTCATAAGACACTGTGAGGAGGGCAACATGTGATGATTTGTATCCTGACCATTTCCCTTCTCCTTCCTGTTTGAATGTGGATACAATGGCTTGTGCTCCAGGCGTTACCCTATGTGCATGAGGAAGGAGTGAAACAGCAGAAGCTTGGACTTCTGATGACTGTGGAGTTGAACAAGCCCTGGACTGCCCACTTCTAGACTTCTTTTTATGAAGGAAAAATAAATAAATGAACCTCAATGTCAATTATTTAGGTTTTCTTTCACATATCTTGATTTTTAAACTTTCAGCTTGATTCGTACCTGATATGCCTCAGCTGACAGTAACCTCTTTTTTGAAATTTCTTAGCACTTTATTTGCATGTCTCTCATAATTGTAATCTTCTTTTTTACTCATGCAAATGCTTACTTTTTCTATTAGACTGCACATTTCGTCAGGATAGACCCAAGTCAAATTCATCTTAGTTTATGCTACCATGCATAACAGCATACCTTCGTAAAGGTAAAACTTAATACAAAAAAGCATTTTTAAACAGCAAGAAACCACATAAGCTTACTATCTGGTAACTCTATCAAAGATACAGCAGTAGATGGTAACATTTTAAACTTTAAGATAAACAGAAATATATTTTTAAATCACCCAGTATATTAGAGATATGACATAATATAAAATTTGACTAAAAACATGAAGTTATTATTAAAAATATGTTATCACTAACTTGAAATGCCAGTATTCAAGCAGCGAGCAAACATACAAGTCTGCAAAAGACATTATTCAAGATACCTTTATATTTTAGATAAAAATGTTGAAAATATGTATTACCATTCTAATCGCTCCACCTTTCCCACGATTCTTCACCAGGGTTATCACACGTACTTTGTCACTTCCATATTTCTGGCAATATTTAAAAGCTACCTGTGAAATTATATAAAAGTCAGAATAAAATTAATTTGGATTCTAAGAGAATTATATAAGCCATGTTTCTTGCTTTGGCTCAAACACTGCTAATGGAGTTTACCCCTTCTTGTGACTAGATTATATCCACTCTACATTTTGATGACCTGGAGGAGCTGTAGAACTCTTGGTGGCATTGACCTACTAGGTTGAAATCATAGTTCAATTTCCTGCAGAGGAACTGCCAGAGCGGACAATGACCTTCTTTTCTTGACCCCTCTACCTAAGCTACTGAGCTGCTAAAAAAAAAAAAAAAAACCCAAAACAAACAAACAAAAAAACCAAAAAAACCCACAAAAGCCACATGCTATCTGACTAGTACAAACCTGTGATTGGGCCCTCAACACTGGTTAATGACTTTTGTATTTGTTCTGGTCTGCAATCGATCTTATTCCCCAGAGAGGCTGTTTGTATCCTGACCATTTCCCCCGAATCTTTTCACTCAAATTCCTCTCTCAGCAGATATCCATGCTGTAACTTCTCTTCTAAATCTTCAATCCCTTGCTCTCTGCTGGCTCCACAGCCTCAGACTTGCTCAAGCTGCCAGCATCCTAAAAACTTTCCTTTGACTTCACTATTTTCTCAAACTACTGCCATTATTCTGCTTTATAATCAAAGTCATGAGATAGTGATCTATATTTGCCACTTGCATTTCATCACCCATTTATTTTTCAGTCCACTGTAGTATGGCTCATGCCCTTTGCTCTTCCACATCCCCTTTCCTTGTAACCTTAGTCCATGCGGTACCCTCTCCTTTGACAACCAACTCTACGGGCAGCTGTAAAGTTGCTCTCATCCGGCCTTTGCCCTCCTCTAACTGTTCCTAAGTTTTCACCACTGACTCCTTTTGCTTGGCTTGCTCCTTAAATGCTGATAATGCTCACAAGGACCGACTCTACGTTGTACACATAGCTAATGGGAAACCCCTGGCCATCTTCTCTTGTCAACATAAAAGCTCACTGGGAGTCACTACATGGGCTTAATTACACCTTATATTTATGAATCTCGCATGTCTGTTTACAGCCCAGACTCTCTGTCCTGAGTCATGTAGTTATATACTGAATAAATAAAAACTCCAGAATTTCATTCATCTCCTTCTCCCACTCCTGCTCAGTCTATATTCCTTGCTGCAGCAAATGGCATCACCACCTACTAAGTTGCTCATATTGAAAGCCTGAAAATCATTTTTCATTTCTATCACGCATCACAATTCACTGGCTACTGTAATTCACCGACTGATTTGTAAAATGCCTCTCAAATTCATGCCATCCTCACATCTTCCTGACCTAGTTCAGGGCCTTATCCCCGAAAGTCTCCACATCTCTAGCCTGACTCCCTAATTCATTCCTAAAGTTATATGAGGAACATTTCTAATATGGAAATCGGTTTACATAAGCCCTGTTCAAATACCCTCAAGGATGACCTACGGCTTCTAAGCATCACATATGAGTTCCTTATCACAGCATGGGAGATCCTTTGTGATTCAGCCCTCACCTTTTTAGCCAGCTTCTGAGGCCGCCCTGTTGGTACCATGTATATTAGCAGTATTTGAGATTTCCAGACCGTACCACGGTCTTACACTTGTATGCCTTTTCTCAGAACACTGTCTTCCAGCGTCCTCACCTGTCAGGCCAGCTTAAGACTCAGTCAAACACCATTTCTCTTTTCTAGCCTCCAGGCCCACCCTCACCTTCCCCCAGAAAAAAGAAAAGTATAATTCTAACAGCAATCCGTACTACTAAAGCATCTTTCATTCAACTATTACTTTACTCATCACACAATGCAACTGTAAATGTCGGCTACTTAAAAGCAAAGATTTTTATTTCTGGTATCTGACATATAGCTGAAATCTATCAGTCTCAATGAGCAAATGCAGCCATGGTCCAGTGTACACACTCCTGTTGTACCACTGTTAACTAACTGCCAGTCCAGCAAACAGTGCCTCCTTCTTTGCTGTTATGGCCCCAATAATGCATAGTGACAACTGTGAAGCCCTCAGGGATGAACCATGACTGGTCTAACTCCTCTTTGCTGAGTACGTCTGCGGCCTCCCTGCAGGCTTGGGTGGTCATGTCACTAAGTTCTAGCTTGTGAACTTTCGGTGTGGGCTTTACTAAAGGGGGGGTGAGGACTTCGGACAAAGATTGTCATTCCTAGTTAAAAAGGAGAGATGCACGCAGAGATGATTCTTTTTGTTGATGCGGGGTCTTGCTCCGTTACCCAGGCTGGAGTGCGGTAGCACGATCATAGCTCACTGCAACCTTAAACTCTTGGGCTCAAGCAATCCTCCCACCCTCCCACCTTGGCCTCCCAAAGTGTTGGGATTATAGGCATGAGCCACCATGCCCAGCCCAGAGATGATTCTTAAAGTCCTGCTGTCCCTTACTACTCCAGGACATGTAATATTTGTAGCTGTGGCCATTTTGTGATGAAGGAATGCGTGAGACTGAAAATGATTGGGATCCAGCAACCTGATCCTGTTAAAATGCTAAGCCAACTCTGAAATCAACTATTTCCAGACTTCCTGGCAGATGACATAATGATACATCTTTATTATCTAAGCCACTCTATGATATAGTTCCTAATTGATAAAAATGTCTAACACATAGTGCTCTAATTATTTACTGCATATTTCCAGTATTATTAATAGATGTGAACTCCTTCAAGGCAGAAAATGGTCTTTACATCTTTGTATTTTAGTACCAGTCAGAACTCTTGACTCCTGCTTAACAGCTGAAGAAACGCCTGTTCAAAGAACAGTTATTTGTACTGTAGATGTTCACTCTGGAATGGCACAATACTTGATATTCATCATAAGACTCCAAAACCAACAAGATAAAGTCATTGTGTGAGTAGCTAAGTGAACTAATAAGACTCTACTATGTTAGGATGAAAAGCTCCCTCTAGAGTCTGTATGTAGCTTCAAGGAATATAACATTGTTGAAGCCACACCTATTTGGAATGGATGCACAGTGAAGTTTTATAGCACGGTGTTTAGTATACAGGGCAGCAGCTGTCACTCGGCCACCATTTGTGAACTGAGTTCCTACTGAGTGCCTACTCGCCTTTTTGCTACGTTGTTTGAGGATATAATAAACATCACTGTATAACTGCAGTATTCTCTTGTACTATAATTTGTGCCCCCTTAGTCTGAAACACCTCAAGAACAAAAGCCATACCTAAAATTTTCCTCACACCCCTCAGACTGTAAGACATTAACAGGGAATCCGTAAATACTTAGCTTAGTGAAAACTGGTGTCTTTGTTTTAAATAAAAACTTCTACTAAATATAATTTCAACTTTCCACTTCCTCTCAACCTTGGGAGCAGTGGGGCCAATTGCTAACCCCTCCCTTGCTTGTCCTCCCTGGGAGGGCATCTCTGATTCTTCCAGCAGAGCAGCTGGCACTCACAGGTCAAGGGCCACCAAAAAAGTGCTCCTCAGAAGATGCACAGCCTCAGCTGGGTCTAGGCTACCTCTCTAATCTCAGCAGCAAGTGTCCGAAGTTTGCTTTCCATGCCATTCCCTGCATGTATCACTAAACTGCTGAGATGGCTTGTGTTCATAACTTTCACATCATACTACTCAAAGTGCAGCACTTACCCTTCCTAGGCCAGATCCTGCCAGTGCTCTCTGTGCATGTGAGAGGACACACCTGATTCCCAGTGGCTGGTATGAAGGCAGGTTTCTATTGGTGTGACTGCTTTAGAAATTATAAGGCAAGATGGAGCATAAAGAAACTGTGCTTAGGGAAAAAGGAAGCACAAATTGGTAGGCAACGAAGGTTCCTACCCTAAAGGCCAGGAGGAACTGTGTGTGGGTATGTTTCTTCCCTGTCTGGAGATCTTCAAAGCTTCCCTGGTCTTATGGAGAAGTTCCATAAACGAAATCTGTTTTTTCTATAATCTACACTGTAACAATGGAGAGTGTGAGGCCCAGTTTTAGGGTCCCCTGGTGAATGAAAGTGAGATTTCACATGTGCAAAATTATTCTCTATTTTCTATCTATTGTCAGTTCTAAAAGCAAGTGTATTTACCTTCGAGGTCTGATCTTTACTGCCGTCATCAACTACTATCACTTCATAAGTGAACGCAGGATCTCGTTTCTGCAAGAAACAAAAATAAAATAACACAATTTGGCATAATTGCCATAAAGTATTCTAATAAAATTATCAATAATTTAAAAAACTGCTTTAGTGTTGATACATATAAATTTGAATATAAATATTAGTGCACAAACCGCATAAAATAAAAAGGCTAAGTAAAAAAAAAAAAAAAGAGAGATCCTGGGTAGAGGTGGAGAGTGAATATTGACTCAATCTCTACGTGTCACCTTGCTGTTCCCTGGTCTGCCCTGTACCTTGGTGGTGGAAGAAGCCAGGTACTTGTGGTGCTATAGCACATCTGAGAGGGTACCAGTGTGCAAGAAAAAAGCTCTTGAGGTTTGAAGTCAGAGAGGGCAGATTCTAGCTTGGCTGCAGCATTTCTTAGCCTAATGACCTTGGGCAAACTTAACATTTTGGGCCTATTTTCCGATTAAAAAAAGAGAACAGAAAAACCTACTCTATGTGGCTGGTGTAAAGATTACATGTAATTGAAGGTAGAAGCCTCATACATATTAAGGGCTCAATTCCTTTCTTCTTTTCTCTAAATTGAATTTTTGGAGTTGGTAATAAGGTAATATGGCCCTTTCTTTCTCAGTGAATCTTCTATTTCCCCTCCATACAAAAAATCTAAAAGCAAAGTAAATCAAAACAATTTTTTTTCAAAAAAGAACTCACTTAATTCTTAATCCCTCCAAGGAGATTCCAATGGCAGCTAATGTTACAAAAGAAGATTGTGTATTATTTCTCTTCTCCTTATGTAGGGAAAAGAGGAAGAAAATGTGAGGGGAGACTCTTGAGAATACTGAAGAAATGCAAAATAGTTTCAATGTCAGTGTAAGTCTTTTAAAAATATCTTTTTTTCTGTTCATTCAGACTTAGTTTTTCTGTTTATTCAAACTCAGTTAACCAAAAAATAAAAAAAGAGAGAAGAGAATAAAAGTTAACAGCAAAAACAATAATACATCTTTTCTTATAAGTCACAAAAGCAGAAACAGCATTGTGGTATCATACGAAGTCTGCAGACATACACTGTCACTCAATTTTAAATGTATCATCAGGCAAGACAGGATAAAAATGGGTGGGAGGGCACAGAAACAGAAATTTCTGCTTCCTGGTTTGTCCTGGGTCACCCACCTGCCTCTGAAGGTAGCATGCTACGTGCCGGGCTTTTGGATAGCAACAAGCCGAGCAGCAGGTGGCCCAGCAATCGGGGTGCTTCCAGGACTGCCTCTCACAGTGCATCTAGCTCGGGGTCCACAAGTTGGTGACCTGGTCTAGTTTTAATTGGAGATATCATATTAAAAGAGAAAACATGATACCTGTCTCTTCTCTAGATAGCTCAGAGCTTCATCCATCATCACAGGCACTTAAAGAAAAAAATATATTAAAAATCGCTTTTGAAAATGATTTTCCAAGCCCGGCACATTCAGCTTACATACAAAAAAAGTCCCAATAATCTAACAAGCCCCTCTGGTACTCTCCCAGTGGTCATTCCCATCTGGAATCCTGCCTTCCGTCCACAACTTGCTTATTACCTCTCTAGAACATTCCAGCCCCACTGCCTCATGATGCTGCTCCTATTCGTGAGAGCAAATATTCACTTCCCTCTCTGCCGAACTACAACAATTATCAACTGTGCGCTCAACACAGCCCACTTCTATTAATGTTTTGGCAAAGACGATGAAGTCAAATACTTTAAATTTCCTTTTCTTTCCAAACTACTCTTTACCAAAAAAATCAAAACTGGGCTTACACCGTTTTTCTTCATTGTATGAAGGCACAACGACAGAAAGTTGTTTAGTAGGTAAGTCCCATATGCTGGGTAAAGTTTCTTTCTGGCCTTTGGCATTTAAGAAGAACTTCTCTTCTTCATGTCGATGGAGTGCTGGCATTTTTGTAGCAGTTATAAATGCAACGATGGAAATCTAAAAGCAGACATACATGTCTTTTACAAAAAAGAAATTATGTTTTGCTGATTTTTCTGTATTTATGTTAGAATACATCATCTACTTTTCTTTTAGTTAAATATTCACTCTCAGGCTTTAGTTCATTAACAATGGTCTAGAGGTGACTCCAAAATTAGACAATAGTGAGTCCGCTAACTAGACCCCTACTTAGGAATGAGTTACTGTCCTTTTTTCCATCAGTAAGGTGCTGATGCCTTGGGAGGCTCTGTCTCTTCCCAGTCATCATTCCCTAGGCTTCCATCATCCCAGCTACAAGAGAGATCAGTCACTACAGGAAAACCAATCTACTCTTAGGTGCCCTAAACCTCTGATCCTTAGCGTGTCTACATGCATAGACACATATACACACACGCGCACACACACACATGCGCGCACAAACACACACATACACACAGAGTAAGGTCCTATCTCTACCTGGAATCTATATGTGACAGGACAAGTCCATTTTGCAGTTGGAACATGCGGGGTGAGGGCAGACTTTCCATCGAGGACCAGACAGACCCAAGATATAAGAGGAAGATTCCCCAGACTACCAAGTAGAGACAACAATGTTTAAGAATATGTTTTTGATACTTAACTCGAATTTGAATTCAGAATACAGCATTTACTGAAGTATCTAACTTACAGGCTCCCTTCCATAGGCACTTGGGAGCTAAGCTTTGGAAATAACCATTTTTTTTTTTACATTGTTTCTATTGGTACACTTTCTGCTTTCAAAACAGTCTATAAATTTTTGGAATGCTACTCATTTGTAATTTAATGACCAATTTGAAGACACTATCAAAGATTACAAGGGCTGTGCTGAAAGGACAAATTATACCTGAAGGGGCTCTCAGTGGCCTATGATGCAAGAATCTGATCATCCTCCCACCTCCCCCCTGCCAAAAAAAATTATTGCAATGGATTAAACCATGAAAATACTGTAAATCGTAAATTCACAATGATACTAAAAATAAAAAATGGATAAGATGCAGGAACCATCTCATTATTTCAAAAATTTGCCTTTTATTTTGCGTTTTATATGTATGAAAAGTATTTCAGGGTAAATGAATAGCTGAGGATGAGATTTCTTTCATTATAAAACTCTAGGTAATAAATGAAGGATACAATCAGAATATTTCACTTTGCAACCCACAATGAAATAAAGCATTTAGGTAATGATCCTCAATGACTACTAAAACCTTCAGGCTGATGACAAACTTTATAAACTGGTGGGTCTGGCTGGCAACACTTAAAACCACACATCCATCTTAACACCAGAGGCAACTGGCCATTACATGACTCCTAATGAGACACAAGAGAAAGGAAGAAGCATCATTCACAATTTTTTCTTAATTAAACAACACATCAAGTATGTATCTGATCAGGTCTCTCGATCCTAACTACCAGTTTGTAGAAAATCTGAGATAGAAGATATTAAAAGGCATTAAGGGGAAGCAATCAAAGAAATCCAAATTGTGAGAAGTTCTACAGGACAAATGATCATATTAAAGACAAGGAAAAAGGCCAGGCATGGTGGCTCACATCTGTAATCCCAGAAGTTTGGGAGGCTGAGGAGGGCAGATCACCTGAGGTCAGGAGTTCAAGACCAGCCTGGCAAACATGGCAAAACCCCGTCTCTACTAAAAGTATAAAAATTAGCCGGGAGTGGTGTGGCAGGCGCCTGTAATCCCAGCTATTCAGGAGGCTGAGGCAGGAGAATTGCTTGAGGGCGGAGGTTGCAGTGAGCTAAGATCACACCACTGCACTCCAGCCTGGGTGACAAGAGCCAGACTCTGTCTCAAACACAAAAACAAAAAAAAAAAAAAGGAAAAAGAAAAAAAGGAGGAGGAGAAACTTTTAACGGATTAAGACACTGAATATGTCAACGGAGTACAAGGTGTGACACTTGTTTGGATCCTGATTGGAACAAACAGACACATATATGAGACAAGTGAGGGCAAGTGAACTGAGGGGGCATTTGAAACCACAGAATAAACATAAATCTGTGACCACTTTATTGTGGTATTTTAAAAAGAGGGACCTTATCTGTTAGAAATAAATGCTGAGGATTTAAAGATAAAATATCTTCGAATTTTGTTTTAAAATAATTCAGAAAGGAGGTGAGACTGTGAGAAAATAAGAATGGAGAGTGGATACATATGAGGACAAGATGAGGTTGTGAAAAACTATTTTTTTAAATTATTTCTTGCTTTGGCATTTAAAAAACCTAAGTTTCACTAGTTGTGTAACATTTGAGTACACGAGCTCATTTCTCCAACTTGTTTCCTCACCAGTAAAATAATACTAATGATAACATATATGTCACAGTGTTATTTTAAAGATTTAATGAGATAACTCCTATTAAACCAAGTGCAACACTGAACATATAGTAAGTACTACACTCAATAAATAGTAGCTCTTGTCACTTCAAGCTAGTGGGAACAAATACCGTCAGTACAATCTCATAAAATCTGTGCAAAAGACCCAAAGTAAGGCAGCTTCAATCTAAGAATGTGTGAATCCACTCCCCGCCCGCATCCCGCCAAAAAATAAATAAATAAATAAATAAATAAATAAATCCTGGTTTGCTCAAAAACTTGAAAAAACAAAAAAGCTCCAAACCCTGAAATCTCCACTAGTTAGGGCAAGAGAGGACTCCTCTCTTACCCAGATACTATTAACAAAGAAGTAAGGATGCATTACATTTTATCTAAACTGTAAATTTATACATCCTCTGGAAAGATGGCAGAGTGGCCTTCCTGGCAGTGCTGTCTAGATGACTAATCTGAATGTGAAGGAAGCTGAAATCCTCTCCACTTACTAACTAGAGGGCAGGCTCATTCCAAGGTACGCGGGAGAGAGTTCATTTGGCCAATTTTCTACCACGTAACAATCAGCAAGTGTTTACAATGTTTTTGTGTTTCGAGAGCAATGGCAAAGAAAATCGAGTTTGAATTCTATTGTCCTGCCTTGTTTATGGGCAGTATATTTAGGGTGCTTAATTCTGGGACACACGCGCCCCTGACAAGAGGCCTGAGGCCCGTCTGTCTCGCTCACCCTGCGTCCCTAGTGGGTCTCATCGATCTACGGATTTACTCCCATTTGTAACAGATAGCTGCCGTCAGTCAGGGCTCCGTCATCTCTATCTGCTTAACCCCATCAGCAAAGGAGGCATGCTAGGGAGCACACCCCTTCTGGGGCTGGAGACCTCCCTGGGTGGAGCAGAACTGCAGCGGCTGCAGGTCCGGGAAAGAGTCTGGGAGAGGTCGAGGCTGAAAGAGCGGGTGGGCAGGGGGCATGGGCGCCAGGGGCGAGGGAAGCGGCGACGATGCCAGGCTGGGTGGGTGCGCCCCAGTGTGAAAAACTGAGCACACAAAGAGATAAGATTCCAAAGGAAAATTAAAGAACGGAAGAAAAGGAGAGTGAAAGTCCAGGAAAGGAAACTCCGAGGTCAGGAATTTGGGGTAAGCCAGGGGAAAAGGGACTTGTCTGAGAACGGGTAGCGCGCAGGAAGGGACGCCTGAGGAGCTGCAGTCTCCGGGAGAGCGGTGAGCCCCGGCCTGCGCAGGTTCCCATCCCTGTTCTCACCAGCACGAGGGCTGCGGCCGCCAGCGCCGCGACGAGTACCGCCAGCTGCAGCAGAAGCGGAGCCATCCTCCATGCCGAACCCGCCCGCCCAATCCCGCACCTACACACAAGCGGAAGCGCGCCCGTGCGATTCGGCCCCGTCGTCAGAGGTCGCGTCCGCTGGCCGCAGCGCCCCCGCGTGGCGAGGCGGAGAAAACGCCGCTCTCGTGCCCTCGGCGCCCAGTCGGTGGAGAGGCGCGCCGAGTTCCGTAGCAGGGCGCCAGGTTTAGGAAGCATGCAGGATGTCTACTGAATTTGAATTTCAGACAAAAAAAAACTAATCATGTTTTTAACAGCCTTATTAAGATAGTCACATACCATACAACTCATCCAGTTAAAGGTTTCTGGTTACACTAGTTTTTATAAATTGTGGTAAAATAAAACAAAAAGTTGCCATTTTAATCATTTTTACAATAGTGAGTGGCATTAATTACATACACAATACTGTGCAACCATCACCACTATCTATCTGTAAAGCCTTCCCAGCTCCCTCCAGGTTCTGGCAACAACTAATTGCATGCTCTATTTGGGGCATACTCATGCTTAAAAAAAAATGCTGTGTTCATCAGACATTCGAATTTAACTTGGTATCTTGTATTTTATCTGGTAACCCCGCCTAGGAAGGAGATGGCAGCCTTGACCACGACACAGTCTAAAACACAAGCTGATGCAGAGCAGAACGTGGTGGGACAATGAGCGCAAATAAAGTTCGGGTTTCTCGGCCGGGCGCGGTGGCTCACGCCTGTAATCCCCGCACTTTGGGAGGCCGAGACGGGCGGATCACGAGGTCAGGAGATCGAGATCATCCTGGCTGACACGGTGAAACCCCGTCTCTACTAAAAATACAAAAAATGAGCCGGGCGTGGTGGCGCGCACCTGTAGTCCAGCTACTGGGGAGGCTGAGGCAGGAGAATGGCGTGAACCCGGGAGGCGGAGCTTGCAGTGAGCCAAGATCGCACCACTGCACTCCAGCCTGGGCGACAGAGCGAGACTCCGTCTCAAAAAAAAAAAAAAAAAAGAAAAAGAAAAAAAAGTTCAGGTTTCTCATGTGCTGGAGCAAGGAGCCCTTGCCCAGTGAAGAGGCAAGGCCAGGGCTCAGCCTAAGTCACAGGCGGAAAAAAAAATACGCAGAAACATTGGAATAACGCTCCACACGCACTGCTTAATTCTTCGCTGGAAACCCTGTTATCGCTGAACTGTTGGCGTTATTCTGAGTTACAGCACCAGTTTTTTTATAAAGAGGGAGACCGTCTCCTTCTTTAACAGCAGATTCGTCAAAATACGTGCAAGGCAAGGAAACTTAGAAGGGCGTCTCGGCAGGGGAAATTCGATGCGAAGGCGGGCCAGGGACCTTTCGTCGCGTCCACACCTTGGCGTTTCCTGTGGCGTGAGCGGCCCGGGCAACCGTGTCGAAAGTGCGGCGGCGGAACAGGTGCGCAGGCGAGGAGCGGCGCAGGCGCAGACGCGCGGGCGGGAAGATGGCGGCTGGGTTCAAGTGAGTGTTGGCGGGTGGCGGGTCGAGTTCTGTACCCTGGTGGACGGCAGCTTCCTTTAACTCTTAGCTGGGATTCTCTCACCCGGAGGGCGACCCCGTTGGGGTGCCATTTCCTTCCTCGTCGAAGCAGGCGACGAGTGAGAGGACCTGGAGGTAGTTATAGTGAAAAGAAAGGGCTTCTTCCCCCCAGTGAAACGAGAGATGAAAGGACTCTGTAGAGTTCCATGCCCGCTGCGAGCGCTCGTGAGCGTGGTGTGTAGTGAATGTTCAGTCCCAGGAGACATAGTTGTACTCTTTTAAAGATTGTGGCCGGGCGCCGTGGTTCACGCCTGTAATCCCAGCACTTTGGGAGGCCGAGGCGGGCGAATCACCTGAGGTCAGGAGTTAGAGACCAGCCTGATCTACATGGTGAAACCCAGTCCCTAATAAAAATGTAAAAATTAGCCGGGCATGGTGGTGGGCACCTGTAATCCCAGCTACTCAGGAGGCTGAGGCAGGAGAATCGCTTGAACTCGGGAAGCAGAGGTTGTAGTGAGCCGAGATCGCGCCACTGCACTCCAGCCTGGGCGACAGAGTGAGACTCTGTCTCAGTCAATCAAGATTGTTGCATCAGAGCCACATACCGCCTGCTTCTCCCTCTCCCGTCATTTATTTCTAAAAGGATCATGCCTCGTTTGGAAGGTTTTTTTGTGTGTGAAGCCAATGGACTTTCTCAGAAAGTTTCTAAAAAATGGATAAATAGGATTCCAAAGGAAATCCATTATGTTGAAATAGTTATCTATAAGTATAAACTCCGAAGACATGATATAGTAGTATATATACTTGCTTTAAAATTAACCTTCTTAAACAAGGTCTAGTGGCGAGACTAGTAGTAACTGCTGGGATTTCAAAGTAACAGTGAGCCTGAACATACCTTACATAGCTATAGGGTACAAATGAAAACATCTGTGGTCTCTGTGGTTGTTAAAGTTGCAGGTACTGCTAATGTTACTATGGTTTATTGCCTACAGTCATAATTGAAGAATATGCTAAATTTCAGTTACAGTGAAAATAAAGATGTACCTTTTTTGTTTCCTGAGTTATCTAGTAAGATATTCATGATCACTAGATCCTTGTTTCAGAGCAAGAATGACATGATTCTTTTGACACCTAGATTAATCCGCTTTTAAAGAGCTCACGCAAAGGGCTTTTAGACGCCAATCTTCTCATCGTTTATGGCAGAGTTAAGGACAGCAATTGAGTGTGATTGCTACTGCAAGGATTTTTACTTTCTAGAATTACTTTTAGTTAAAAGTTGTGGAGATGTATGCTGCATCACAACACTCAAGATCTTTGCCAATTTCTAGATGTATGTTAAGATTCATCAGTTTATCTCAGATATATTTTTAACACGTGTTTCAGAACTGTGGAACCTCTGGAGTATTACAGGAGATTTCTGGTGAGTAAAAAGTTATGTACATGTTTTGCCTTTTGATAACAATGGGCTGCTTTTAAAGACACATTTCAAGTAATTTAATCCATTTGAAGTAACACTTAATGTGTTTCCCCTGGTGTGTGTAAAACTTGTGATAGATGTGTAAAATATGTAATAGGTATAATCTATTTTTATATAAACATTTATTTAGAAAGAGAACTGCCGTCCTGATGGAAGAGAACTTGGTGAATTCAGAACCACAACTGTCAACATAGGTAAGGATGTATTTTCCATTTTCAACTGTATGATATTCCCAAGTTTTAGTCTCTGAACCACCTAAACAGTTTTTCAGCCAAATTCTCTTTGTCTAAAGAATTTGATGATTTTTTGTGTGAAGAGATTTTTATCTGTACAAAAGCCCTGTAACTGAATGAAAAATGATTAACACAAATTCAAGGACAGGTGAATAATTATTTAAACACTAATTTAAAATAGTTATGTAAAAATCAATTATTCTAACGAAATATGCATAAGCAACTGAGAGGGGTAGCAAGATAATCATACACAGCAAGCTAAAACACTTAATTTTAATGATTATGTAGATAATTTTGTAGCTGTTTTCCTTTCATGCACTTTTCACTTTGCTCATCTTTTCAGGTTCAATTAGTACCGCAGATGGTTCTGCTTTAGTGAAGTTGGGAAATACTACAGTAATCTGTGGAGTTAAAGCGGTAAATCTAAATATATCCTATTGAGATTTGAGTTACAAAGTTAGCTTTATTTATTAGATCGTAATATACACCTATAATTCCACTCTTGATTTGGCAGTTGGGTGTCAGTTTTTAATATTTAATTTCCCAAGAGCTTTCACTATGAGTGTTAAATAATATGACCCAAGTTTAATGACTGAACATTTGTCCAATGTACCAAAATGAAACAACTTTAAAAATCTTAGCCACCCTTAATTTTTAAAACATTTGGTTATATCATTTGAGAAATTAACAGATTTTTGGTGACATCCTTTTAGCCAGTGATGACATGTAATCTGTGTAAATGTGTGGAAAATTGAAATTGTTGAAAAGAAAAATTTGAGGGAATAATGGCTACCATTTACTGAGTACCTGCTATGTTCCAGACACCTTTTTAGGCACTTTACAAAATTATCCACTTTAATCCCTGCAACAATCATTTGTTATTTTTCTCCACCTCCTGTTTTATAGATGAGGTTCAGTAACCTCTCCAGGTACATAAGACTCATAAGTAAAACTTGAGACATAAATCTGACTCCAAAGCCTGTGCTGCTTTCACTACAATACACCCTGTGTTATTTAACACTTAGTTGAGATTCTTCTTTGGTAAACCTGGAGTGATATATAACAATACGATTTGAGAACTTGCTCCTTATCGGGTTTTATGCCTGGGATTTAACAGGTTTATCTCATTTGGCCCTTATTAACAGACCCTAGGAGTAGACACTATTTTCTTCCCATTTGACAGATGAGGAGTTTAAGGTTAGAGGTTAAATAACTTGCCTAAAGTCAGCCAGTAAATGTGGCTCTGACATTTGAACCGGCTTACTAAATGCAGAGCGTTTGCTCTTTTTTTTTTTTTTTTTTTTTTGAGACGGAGTCTGGCTCTGTTGCTCAGGTTGGAGTGCAGTGGCAGGCTCTTGGCTCGCTGCAACTTCTGCTTCCCGGGTTCCAAGTGATTCTCCTGCCTCAGCTTCCCAAGTAGCTGGGATTACAGGTGCCTGCCACCACGCCTGGCTAATTTTTGTGTTTTTAGTAGAGACGGGGTTTTGCCATCTTGGCCAGGCTGGTCTCAAACTCCTGACCTCAGGTGATCCGCCTGCCTCTGCCTCCCAAAGTGCTGGGATTACAGGTGTGAGCCACTGTGCCCAGCTGAGCTTTTGCTGTTTACCACTAAAGCAGCAATTCCTAAATCTGGCTCTACCATGTGGGGAATAAATTAAGATTCTTGACTACTAGGTGGGGGCACAAACTCAATTACTATTTTTCAAAAGATCTCCAGGTAATCTTGATGAGCAGCACTATAGTGTAGTCCACTGTACTATAGTGCCTTCTTATCTTGTAGAGCTACTGTGAGGATCAGCACCAATGTCCTTAGAGGCCCTGGCACAATTCCCTAAGCTGATATTTGATAGAGCCTTCCATAACTGATTGCTAAGTTGTCTTCATAATTTTTCAGTAGCTTGTTTCAATAGGAAACATTTCTTTGCTACTATAGGAATTTGCAGCACCACCAACAGATGCCCCTGATAAAGGATATGTTGGTAAGTTAAATGGTTTTGTAATTTTAATACTAATACTTCTAACACATTTAATAATAATTTTAGTTAAGTCCTAGTTGAGTTGATGTAAAGAAAATTATTCCTAATATTCAGAAATATTTAACAATAAAACAAATTCCTCAAAAGTTTTCCGTATTAGTAAAAGATAGCATAATAGCAGGATATAGAATTTCATAAATTTAATCTTTATCAAACTTGCTTGCTCAATTTTTGTTTATATATTCATATGTTACTAACCAAGAAAATAGAATTTTGGCTGGGTGTGGTGACTCACACCTGTAATACAGGATTTTGGGAGGCCAAGACTGCAGTATTGCTTCAGCCCAGGAGTTCGAGACCAGCCTGGGGAACAAAGGAGACCCCCGTCTCTACAAAAAAATCAAGTTAACTGGGTGTGCTGGTGCACACCTGTGCCCCAACTACTTGGGAGGCTGAAGCAGGAGGATTGCTTGAGCCTGGGAGGTCAAGGCTACAATGAAATATGATTGTGTCACTTCATTCAAGCCTGAGTGACAGAGTGAAATCCTGTTTCAAAAGAAAAAAATAGAATGAAATTTTTTTTAGTCAAAGAACTGTCATTGCACATTTTTTGTTTCCAAAAAGATTCTTTGCTTTATACAACTGCTATTTTTTTTCTTGTCTTGGAACCATCTGTTCTTTACGGTAGGAACCGACATTTTCTTAAATGAGAAAAACAGTTGGATGTTAGCAGAGGGTCTATCTTCAGTTACAGATTGAGGTATTTTGAAAGATACCAGGAAAACTTGTAAAGGATTTAGGAGAATTGAAGTCTAAAATAGATTTTTTAAAAATGCATATGGGGGAAAAAAGTCAGAAAAATACAAATTTCATGCCTGGGAGTCTTACAGAGACCAAGCAGAATGTAACTATGTTACAATGTATTCTATTCAGAAAAGCCTGTCCACGGCCACAGCTGCCTTTACTGTGGATTGATACCTTTAACACTTCAATAATCCATAAATTAAAAAGTTTAGGCCGGGCATGGTGGCTCACGCCTGTAATCCCAGGACTTTGGGAGGCTGAGGCAGGTGGATCATGAGGTCAGGAGATCGAGACCATCTTAACCAATATGGTAAAACCCCGTCTACCAAAATACAAAAAAATTAGCTGGGCGTGGTGGCACATGCCTGTAATCCCAGCTACTTGGGAGGCTGAGGCAGGGAAATCTCTTGAACCTGGAAGGTGGAGGCTGCAGTGAGCGGAGATCGCACCACTGCACTCCAGCCTGGTGACAGAGCAAGACTCCATCTCAAAAAAAAAAAATTTAGTTCATAGCTGCAGAGTGTTTCTTTCAGTTCCTAATGTGGATCTACCACCCCTGTGTTCATCGAGATTCCGGTCTGGACCTCCTGGAGAAGAGGCCCAAGTGGCTAGCCAGTTCATTGCAGATGTCATTGAAAAGTAAGAGCACCATGATAAAATTTTACTGTAATTCATTCCAGATAGTTTTTGACTTTTCATTTACTTTGCTCTTTTGTCATTAAATCAAGTTCACAGATAATTCAGAAAGAGGACTTATGCATTTCTCCAGGGAAGGTAAGAGGAATAGAGAAGCTATAAGTTCTTATTAATTCTGAAGAGATTTTTTTTTGTGGGGGAAAGGGAACAAGGAAATTAAAATCACCAATCAAAGTAGCCTTAAATATGGCTGCTTTACAGATTTTAGAGATTCAGTCATTTCTTACTCTATAATTCTCTAAGTGAACCATATTGTTTATAAAAAAACAAGTTTGACTAACTTACCGCCTGTCTGGGAGCTACCTTTTAAACTGAAGTAATTTTTTTTCCCCCTTAACCTTTAGAGAAAAGTTCAATCATTTTTTATTCCTTATAGCAGATTATAACATTAATCATATTAACATGTTTTTGGTGAATCCACAGTAGATTCCAAAGTCTATTTGAAAATGTAAAACTAGGTTGATTAGAACCTAGAGAGGCTTTCCATAAACTGATACGTTAGCACTGTAAAACCTAAACATTTCATGTATTATGGGAAAGTGCATTTTGAATTTTAGCTAGGGCTTTCAAAACCATCTTCCTTATCTGTAACCTCCCAGTAAGAATGGAAATTCCTTCTACATCTGTAGCTCCATTAAGGGAAATGGAAATGTTTGTCATTTGTCAGCTTGGCAATCAAAAGCCAGCTTTCACCAAACCTGTCCACTTTCTTCTGGTTTTCTACTTGAAAAAGGTAAAGCATTTTCTTAAGGTTTTTGAGCCTTGAAGGTTATCTTGCTTAACCAAGGGTTCTGTGGTTCTTAAGTCTAAGCGAATAGCATGTTCTACCCATTAGAAGGCTTTAATTTCCTTTTGTGTTAATTCTGTTTTAGCTTGCCTGGGTTCTATACTGTGATCTCATTTGCCTCGACTATGATGGAAATATTTTGGATGCCTGCACATTTGCTTTGTTAGCGGCTTTAAAAAATGGTAAGCAGCCTTACAAAAACGGCAATATTCCCACTAATGGGTTAGAATGTTCTGTTTTGTGAAACTTTTAATGTACATTTGCTTTTGTATGCTTTCAAATTAATAAATGTAATACTGCCATTACTTTCCAAATATAGTTGATAGCTGTATATTCTTTAACTGAATGCTCTTTAGAGTGCTGCTTTGACTGTACCCGTCTACTTAGGTTAGGACTTCAGTCCTTTCCATAATAGTGCTAATAATGGTGGGAGAGGGAGACAAGACTTGTAACTTCTGGCTAGGTGATTGGTGAAGATCTGCCAGTATCCTCATAGTTCTTTATGTGACATTGCCAAAAGAGTTAGAATGGATTCTGTTGTTTTTACTGTGAGGCCATAGTAATAGTGAAGCTTCTTAGCAAGGAGTCTAGGTTGACTGATTAGTTACAGATTTCAATAACTTGTACATATTCCCTATCATTGGTGAATGATGAATTGGTAGGAACAAATAATTGGAGGTGGAAAATAAAGTTAGCACAGCAATATTATAATAGAGTGGTTAAGTGAATTGGAGGTAGAAAATGAAGTTAGCACAATATTATGACAGAGTGGTTAAAGCAGAGACTTAGGTTTGATTCCTGGCTCTATCACTCTGTGCTGAAGTTTCCTTATCTATAATAAAATAGGGATGATAATAGTACTTAGTTTGTAAGAGTATTGATTAGGTGAATACAATGAAAATGTGGAAATGCTTAAAACAGTATCTGGCATATACAAATTAGCTAGACATGTTATCTATTAGTAATCATTTTCATTTCAAAACTGGATACAGTGGCACATGCCTATAGTCCCACCCAGCTACTGGGAAGTTTGAGGTGGGAATATTGCTAGGAATTCAGTTCTAGCCTGGGCAACATAACAAGACCCTATCTCTAAAAATTTTTAAAAAAAAAATCATTTTGACTTCTTAAACTTAAAAAAATTATGCAATAAGCACCAGGTAGGCATATCAGATGTTGTGAAGAGCAATGTATATCCTCTGTATTTACCTTAGTGGCTGTAAGATGCTTTTTAAAAAGAAATGTTCTGGGCAAGTTCAATCGAGGGAAAGGTGAATTTAAAAAAAAAAAAAAAGCTTAGAAACCATTTGTTTCTTAGAGACTTACTTTACAAATTTGCCTTTTAGTACAGTTGCCTGAAGTTACTATAAATGAAGAAACTGCTTTAGCAGAAGTTAATTTAAAGAAGAAAAGTTATTTGAATATTAGAACTCATCCAGTTGCAACTTCCTTTGCTGTGTTTGATGAGTAAGTTAATCAAACTTACTTTAACATTTTCTATATTTAAGATTTGGGTAATTGATGTTCAGTATTCTAACTCTTCAGGAAGTGCTATGGTGACTCTACATCCTAGTTTTCCTTGGACACAAGTCTATACTTGTCCCTGCACAATTATTTCTAGTCAACCTGTCTGCTTTCATAAGCATCCTGATTTGGATGATAATTGTGTTCACTTTACCTGTTCCTTGGTTTATTTATACCTGTGTAATGTTAATTTCTAATTCTTTCACTAAAGATTTTTCTGAAGCTATCTTCAGTATTTTCCAAGGATTTTAGCACATTCAGAAATAGAAGAGCAGGGCGAGGCATGGTGGGTCATGCCTGTAATGCTAGCACTTTGGGAGGCTGAGGCAGGGTATCACCTGAGGTCAGGAGTTCGAGACCAGCCTGGCCAAGACGGTGAAACCCTGTCTCTACTAAAAATACAAAAATTAGCTAGGTGTGATGGTGTGTACCTGTAATTCCAGCTACTTGGGAGGCTGACAGTATGTTTAGTATTTTTAAAGTAAAATTTGTTCCATGGATTGATAACTTATACTTTTTTCTTTTTATAGCACTTTGCTTATAGTTGACCCTACTGGAGAGGAGGAACATCTGGCAACAGGAACCTTAACAATAGTAATGGATGAGGAAGGCAAGCTCTGCTGTCTTCACAAACCAGGCATGTTCCTGCCACTTCAGTCCTAAACATATGTAGATGAAAACTCAATGTGAGCCTTAAATTAGGGAGGGCCAAATGGAATATGGGATATTTTATTTACCTAATTTAAGTTTACTGTAGTTTCTTAGCTACCTCAAATTTTCTTCCATCTTAATGGTATATGTCAGTGATTCTTAAACTTAAGACATACATTAAAATCACTTGGAGGTCTTGTGAAACTAACTTGCAGATCTTGAGACTGTACCCTGATTTATGTTACCCAATTTTTTTGTTTCATAATTTGATATGACATTAATGTTTTTTGAAAAGCAGTGATAGATTAAAAGTATTGGCAAAATAATTTTTCAGGTGGAAGCGGGCTAACTGGAGCTAAACTTCAGGACTGCATGAGCCGAGCAGTTACAAGACACAAAGAAGTTAAAAAATTGATGGATGAAGTAATTAAGAGTATGAAACCCAAATAAATAGCCACTTTTCAAAACAGATTTGTAAAAATTGTATTTGTTAACACTGTGCACAAACATTTTATACTAAATAAATATCAAACTACATTCTTCTGAAAGATGTTTCTATTATTTCTTAGGTCACTTCCATATAATGTATAGTGAAACCATTTTTAAAAAGCAATGACTTAGGCAAACCAACCCTAGTTTGTTAAACCATTTCCCTGTTTTTATTTTAAAATGATAAGGTTGTGCTTCTGTATAAAGTTTGTACATCTAGCAATGTAAAATACTGACACATTAAAAAAACAAAAAGTAGAAACTCAATCCTTTTGATTCAATGCTCTTGTGTTTTTAAAAAAGGAACAAAAAATAATGCAAGACTCAGAATTTTGGAGTGGTTGGCGTGCCTCTCTTCATTTTACTTTTTGACTGGCTGCCTGTATGCCGATGACGGTGTAGCTGAGCTGTTTGTGCTGCTGCTGCTGCCATAGCCATTTGATGCTGCAAGAATCGCAACTGCTGCAAAAGGGAGGGAAAAAAAATCGAGTTATGTTAAATGCAGGCAGGTGTGGAAAGGTGCTTTTCCTGAGAGTGACGAAACAACACAACTGAAAAAGGGAGAAAGCACCAAGATAACAAAAAAGGACTATACCACATTGAGACAATGCACAGTCAAACAGCACCAGTGGCACAGAAGCCTGCTGAGGGCTTTAAAAATGATTCTTGGCAAACTTCAAAATTATTTGTTACTTTGCCCTGCCAGTCTATATTGTAGTAACTCAGCAACTTCAGTTACCATTTTGTTGTATAATGATAGTTTATAGCAATATAAAACAACCCTGAATATCAAGATAGTCAACTATAATATGCTGACTTTCCTTCCTAAAATGATGGTATAACATTTTTCTAAATAAACAGGTATGACATTTACTAATAGGAACACTTTTCTGCAATAAAATATTAGAAAGTTAACAATTGGCACTTACAACTGTCTATTTCAAAATACACTGCATACTAGAAAAATGTATGTTAATGTGCCACCAGCACTTCATGAAAAATTTTAAGAGTATGGCTTACATGTACAAAATATATTCAGTGCTCCAAGTTGACTGGCTAAAATGTCAAGACTTTTAAATAAAATTTGCTAAATTATTTACCAATTACTGTACAGTCTTAAAAGACAGTAAAATAAAACTAAAGCAAGTTATTTTGAGGTACTTTTGGAGCTGAGTATCTTTAAAAATGTAATCAGAGTGAAGTTGCTGGATTACTTGTATCTGTTGCTGCTGCTGTTGAAAGGCAGAGGAGAGCTGGAATCTCTGCTGAGGAAGGCTTTGCTCAGGTCTGTTCTCGGCAGAGCCAAGCTGAGACAACACTACAGAGAGGAGAAGGGGAAAGCAGGCCAGTCAAAAAGTTTGAAGGCGACCAGGGTTAGAAAAGGACAACACAGAAAATGAAATAATAGAAAAGTTAGCAGTACGATTAATCTTAAGTATCAAATCATAGACATTTCAGAATAAATTTAGTATATGGTCTCCTGTTAGTTGGGGGTACCACTGATTATGGAACTTTCTGGACACAAAAAGAGAAGGGAGTGCATTACGTGTCGAAGCACTGAACCTCTCTTGCATCTGTATAAAATTTGATACTGGTGCTATTTTGTTTAAAAGAGTACATTATTTTTGAAATATAACCAACAGTAGGAGAAGGGAGATGGAAGAAATCCAAACTACCGTAACAACAAAGCTGGTAGACAGACAATTGCTTTAAACAAAAGATGTTGCAATGAATATCAGACTAGTCTTATTAACAACAGAGGTGATAAACTGAGACTGAGCATTGTTTGTTATTTTTTGAGCTGAGTGGAACCACAGTAATCAGTTCAACACTTATTTTACATACGAGGAAGTTTGAAGGCCAACATGATTTAAGTGACTTGGACTCAAATTATGGCAATCTGTGGCTAGGAACATTCTCATGACTTTTCAGACTAGAGTTGTTTCCACTAAATTATACTAGAGCTATTTTCGGAAATTCACAACTGGTCTAATAAAGGTATATAATTACATAAACTTCTATTTGGAAATTCACTACCTCTGAGTTGGAACTTTATATGTAAGGATTACTTACTTCCAAAATAAAGATTATTCTAAAAGACTTCTAAAGGCATAGTAAGCCCACAGTGATAAGATATTGACAACACAGTCACTCATTCAATCCTCAAACTCTTACAGTTTTCTTATACATGTGGCTTACTCTTTTAATAAAGTATAAAGTTAGAATTATCTTCAACTGACAGGAATCATTAAGAGTAATCTTTAGTTCACCATTTACTGCTGGAAGTGTTGAGAAGTTAATCTTTTCTTAAATGATAATAGTGGCTTACATAAGTTATGCTATTGTCCATTAAGACAAGTCATTTATGCAACTACAAATTACCAGAATGAAACAAAAGATTATGCAATCTAGAAAAATTCAGTCTTAACCCAGGAAAATGAAAAAGTTATTAATTAACATAACTACTGGCAAACACTGAAAACAGCTCTGGTAACCTAGTAAAGTGGATAATTATTAAATTTTGCCAGTAAACTATAACATAAGGAAAACACAACTGTGGTAATTATGTTAAGTCAAAGCTCTTTTAATTAATGCACTATCAAATTAATGAAAAAAATCTCAGCCATTAATCAATTTAATAGTTCACACATTATAGCTTTACTTTTTCCTGTTTACTGGTTGCAAGGGAAGGAAAAGAAAATAATTTAAGTGGTGAGATCCCAAATAGATTGAATATGTTTAGTAAATTCAGCATATAAAGTTATGAAGATACCTACCAGCTGCCTGTGACTGCATAAAACTTCCTACTCCAGTAAGGTTAATAACAGCAGCTTGCTGAGCAGATAAGGCCTGTTCTTGACTGGTTGAACCTTGTTCAGAACCCTGAATAAAAAAATAATAAATGACTTGTACGAGAAAGAAAAATAAATTTGAGCTGGTGAAAATAAATCAGCATTTTTTCCGGTATGAAATAAAGCAGTATGAGACTAGTCTTGTAAAAAGAGTAACAAGGAAAATACTTCAAAGGTATTTAGAGTAAGCAAGAATAAATTTATACCATTTGAACAAAGAAAACTTTCTTTTTCAGTGCATCTGTATTTATTGTTTGATGCTACCAAGATAATGCCTAAGGCTTTTATAAAGCTTCACTGAAACAATTTTTTAAAGCTTAAAACACTCTTTGTAACATAAACATAGTACTGGAACTTTATGTGTTTTGTTTTTTGTTTTTTGAGACGGAGTCTTGCTCTGTTGCCCAGGCTGGAGTGCAGTGGCGCAATCTGGGCTCACTGCAACCTCCGCCTTCTGGGTTCACGCCATTCTCCTGCCTCAGCCTCCCGGGTAGCTGGGACTATAGGTGCTTGCCACTACACCCGGCTAATTTTTTGTATTCTTTAGTAGAGAGGGGGTTTCACTGTGTTCGCCAGGATGGTCTCGATTTCCTGACCTTGTAATCCGCCCGCCTCAGCCTCCTAAAGTGCTGGGATTACAGGCGTGAGCCACCGCGCCCGGCCAGCATATCGATTTTATAGAAAAAAATAAAATTGTCCTTATTTGCAAATGGCACAACTGTTTATACTGTAGAAAATCCTAAGCAATCTCCAAAACAGCTCCTAGAAATAGTAAGTTCAGTAAGAGGGCACAATACAAGATCAATATACAAAAATCAACACTATATATACTAGTAATTAACATGTGAAAACTGAAATTTAAAAAATACCATTCACAGTTACTCAAAAAAACAGAGAAAAGCTTAGGTATTAATCTTAAGTCTAAGAAAATATATATGGGGCTTGTATACCAAAAACTATAAAACACTGATTTTGGTCTAGATAAGGACATACTATGTTCATGTACTGGAAGACTTACATCATAAAGACGGCAGTTCTTCCCCCAAACTGATCAACAAGCATAACTCAATTCTTTTAGAAATGCTGGCAAGGTTTTTGTAGATACAGACAAGATGACTTTAAAATTTATATGGCAAGGTAGAGAACCTACATTAACTACAATAATTTTGAAAAATGGTATAGCAGAAAACACTGCCCAATTTTAAGACACTACAATGAAGAAGACAGTGTGGTACTGGCTGAAGGATAGACACATAGATTAATGATACAGAACAGGGAACCTAGAAATAAACCCACCCAAACAGACCCAACAGACTTTTAACAAATGTGCAGAAGTAATTCAATTCAGAAAGGATAGCTGTTTTTTTGTTGTTGTTGTTTTCAACAAATGGTGTTGAAGCAATTGGATACTGATAGGAAAACAAAAACAAAAACATGGACCTAAGTTGCACACCTTGTACAAAAATTAACTGAAAATGAATCATGGATTCCAAATAAGAAACTATAAAACTGTTAGAAAAAAACACAGAAGAAAATCTTTGGGACCTAGGGCTAGGTAAAGAGTTCTGAGACATGACAACTACAGCATATTCCATAAAGGAAAGATACTATCAACGTGGACTTCAGCAAAATTAAAAATTTTGCTCTGCAAAAGACATCCTTTGAACATTTCAGTATATAATGGCAAGCCAAACATTCAAAAGATACATTTATCTTGAGGGGATCTCCCTGGATATAAAAAGAGATTGGACAAAAGAGCACAGAGCTGAAAGGTTACATTATTGAATTTGGAACCCAGTTCATGAAATGAACAACAGAATAAGGCAGACCACATCACCACCATAATGGCGCTATGATAAAACAAAACAAAAAAACTACAGATGATACCAATTTCCCCCCGAAACACTCCACAAACCTAAAGTAGACTGTAAGCCACCACCGCAAATGGAATATTCAAACAAGGAGGAATAATGATTAAACAAACATCCTGAAGAAAAACAAATACTAAGAAATAAAAGGACTCAGGCTAAAACTAAAAGGATGAAAAAAGATGTACTAAGCTAACATTAATCAAAAGAAAGAAACAAGAAATATTACCAGAGATAAAGGTGGTCATTTATTAATGATAAGGGGTAAATTAATCAAGGATGTAACAATCCTAAATGCATATGCACCTAACAATATGGGCTCAAAACACAACCTTTAGCAAAAGGAGAAATAGAAATTTCCAGTTTTGGTTGAAGACTTCAACACTTCTCACAGTAACTGATAAAACATTGAGAAAGAAAAGGATATAGAAGGCCTGAATGATGCCATCAAACACCTTGCTCTAATACAGAACACTCCTAACAGCAGAATACACGTTGTTTTCAAGCATATATGGAGTATTCATCAAGACAGATCACGTTCTCAAGCATTAAACAAACCTCAACAAACTTAAAAGAACGAAAAATATGTTTGCAGACCACAGTGGATTTACACTAGAAATCAACTGCAGAAAGATATTTGGAAAATTCCCAAGTATTTGGAAATCAAACATATCTAAATAACTCATTTAACAGGGATCCATAAGACAGAAAATTCTACGGAACAAAATGAAGGCACAGCATATCAAAATTTGTGGAAAGTGGCTTAAGCAGTACTGAGAAGGAAATGTATAACATTAAATGTTTATTTTAGAAAAGAATGACCTCCATAATCTAAGCTTCCACTTATGAAACTACAAACTATCATCCAAGAAAACATTCCAGAAATAAAGAAGTGACTCCACACATTAAAAGGATCCACAGGAAAAACATGGAAAAATCAATTCTGACACATACACCAGTGAAAATATTAGACAAACATTCAGGGCCTCTAGACAAACTGCTTAAATAAACTTACAAGAGCAAGATAATTAGACTGGCATCAGATTTCTCAAAAACATACAAAGCAAGTCAACAGTAGGAAGCATTTTTAATAAATTTAAAGGAGACCTAAAACTAGAGAACATTTAGAAGAAAGCAAGTGAAAACGCTTCAGGACACTGGATTTGGCAATGATCTTCAATATGATACCAAAAGCAAAGGCAAGAAAAGTAAAAAGAGAAAATGAACTACATTAAAATTTTAAAAACTTCTGTGCAATGGATGCATTCATGTGAAAAGACAACAAATGGGAGAAAATATCTGCAAATCAAACATCTGATATATGTGTATATGAAGAATGAAGAACTCCTACAATCCAACAACAAAAATTAATCTGATTAAAAAAATGGGCAAGGGACCCGAATAGACTTTTCTCCAAAGATGATATACAAATGGCCAACATGCATATGAAAAGATGCTCCACACCACTAATCATTATGGAAATGGAAATCAAAACACAATGAGATTATTACCTCACACCCATTAGGATGGCTGCTAAAAAAAAAAAAATCCCCGAAGACCCAACCACCACCAGCAAATAACAAGAGTTGGCGAGGATTTGGACAAATTGAGATCTTTGTATGTTGTTGATGGGAATTGGGTAAAATGGTACAGTCACTATGGAAAACAGTATGATGCTTCTTAAAAAATTAAAAATCACCACATGAACCAACAATCCAACTTCTGGGTATATATCCAAAAGGGCCGAAGACAGGGTCTCAAAGAGATCTGTATACTCACATTCACACTAGCATTATTTACAATAGCCAAAAGTTGGAAGGTACCCAAGTATCCATCAGTGGATGAATGGATAAACAAAATATGGTATATACAAGTACTATTCACCATGAAAAAGGAAGGTGATTCTGACACATGCTGTAACATGAATGAACCTTGAAGACTTTATGCTAAGTGAAGTAAGTCAGACACAAAAGGACAAATAACTATATGACTGCACTTATATGAGGTATCTTGAATAGTCAAACTCATACTAACATAAAGTTGAATAGTGGCTGAGGGAAGGAGGAAATAGAGTTGTTATTTACCGGATATAGTTTCAGTTTTGCAAGATGAAAACGTTCTATAATAGAAATCTGTTGCACAACAATGTGAATACACTTAACACTCCTGAATTGCACACTTAGGAAGTTAAAACGGTAAATTTTGGCCAGGTGCGGTGGCTCATGTCTGTAATCCCAGCATTTTGGGAGGCCGAGGTGGTGGATCACAAGGTCACGAGACCAAGACCATCCTAACACGGTGAAACGTCGGGTGTGGTGGCACGCGTCTCTAGCCCCAGCTACTTGGGAGGCTGAGGCAGGAGAATCGCTTGAACCCAGGAGGTGGAGGTTGGAGTGAGCCAAGATCGCACCACTGCACTCCAGCCTGGGCAACGGCGCGTGGCTCCGTCTCAAAAAATAAAAAAAAGTTAAAATGGTAAATTTTATGTGTATTGAAAAATTAATTTTTTTAAAGAAAATCAAAGATTTTCTACCTAGCCAAGCAATCTTTAATGTGTTCAGAATGAAAAAACAGTAAGTTTTTAATGTGCCCTTCCTGAGGACTCTATTAGAGGATGAGCTTTATCCAACCAAGACCTGACTGGGGAAAATTGGGCAAAAGGATTAATGGTGAATATTTCATATAATTTGTGAGATAGAGAAACTCTGGATGTGGGACCCAGGAATCAATATTTTTCAATTTCCCAGATGACTCCAGTATACCCAAAGTTTAGAAACACTTGTACTTCCTTCTTCTACTGTCATTTATTGCAATTCTTATTCAATTTCATTCTCTTTGGCAGTGTAAACGTTTGTTTTTGTCTGTGTTCCCACTGCCCTACATTTTATAATAATAGGGATATCTTTATTCCAATAGTAACACAATCCTAAAAACAGAAAGATAATGATGGGGTAGAAAATACATGAGCGATAGGGACAGAAAGAGCTAGGTTTGAATCTCTGACTCTGCCATTCACTGTATGGCTATGAGCAAGCCATTTACCTGAATCTCAATCATCTATGCAAGATGCAGGTGATATCATCTATTCAGTATGGTATGACTGTTTTATTAGGAATACGTGCCCAATAGCTGATTGCTACTATTGTTAACAAAAACAGTACAGGAAATGTTTACACTAACAAAGCACATGAAGTATGCTTGGAATATACCAAAAAATGTTATAAATTCGATGTAAAAGCATATGGAAGGCTACAAAACCCATACCTGCTCCCCTGGCTGTTGAGGACTAGCAGTTGTGGGCTGCTGAGGTTGTTGTGGTGTAAACTGGGAGAGCTGCTGTTGCTGCTGCTGCAGAGTGTTAAAAATAAGTGAACCACCTGGAAGCTATTAAGAATTTAAACAAAAATTAACCAATCTCATATGATTTTATATCAAATATTTAAATTTCTTTATTCTACAAATATTTTTGGATCATTTGCTATGTGTCACTCTTATAGTTGAGGAAACAGGTGAACAAAAAAAAAAAGTTGGCTGCCCTTAAAATAAAGACCTATTTAGATACAATTTTAAAATCCTATTACTTTGGGCTCTCAAGTATGTTAATACCCTTAAACATAAATTTTTCTACTTCAAGTTAGTAGTTAGCTATCCCAATTCACATGCTATTTTTTATTTCACTCTTTTTATACATCAATATGAAAAAGCATTAAATACATTAGAAAGTACAAACAAACAGCTTATGAATCAGAAATGTATACTGTGAAAAGCCACCCCTCATAAATTGCTTCTAGTTTTGCCAAAAACACAAAAATACTATACAAGATCTTTTATATAACACAGTGAGGAATTTCAAAGTTGAAAAAAAAGTGCATTTAGTTGTCCATATTTATTTTGGAAACCACTACTTTCTCTTTCATTCAAATCTAATTCGAATTTAATCCAAATATAAAAACAATTTTTAAAGAAGCACTCAGAAAACTCCAGGTTAAAAAGGAAAACAATGTTTGTCAAATGCACCAAAAAACAAATAGTTTTTCCATTTTAAGCTATAGGGGGTTTATATATGGACCACTTTGAGGTCCTTAGGAGAATGTCCAAGAAAATACCAAATACAGAACTCTTAGGTTCTATATAGTCCAAAAAAAAAAAAAAAAAAAAAAAAACAAATCCTTGGGTCAAAATATCTATCTATATCCATCACAGCTCACCATTAGGTAAATATGGACACAACACAGATCAAATGTTCCTCCCTCAATCAGTGTATAGTAAATGTAGAAAAATATAACAAACTAAAGGATTTCCATTCCTGTTAACACTGAGACCGATCCCTAAGAAAACTTCAACAGCAATATACCGGAAGGTAGGCTAAATAAACAAATGCAATTTGTGGGCTTGTCCATACTATAAGTATATTGGTCTGCAATTAGTCTGCAAACATACTGCATCGTGTATAGGAAATAAGTTTTAAATTTTAGCTCTAATGAGAATTTCCCGATTTGTTAATCCTGAATACCAGGGTGGCTGATCTGTTATTGTTATTTCCCATCAATCCATAGCTCTACTACATTATATGTCCAGATCTTTATATTCACGTCTATCCATTTTCCAAACTACTAGCTTAAAGCTTACTCCTTCTTTAAATTACAGGACCTAGCATAACACCAGGAATGTTGTAAATTCACCCCCCCTTTTTTTTTTCTTTTGAGACAGGATCTCAATCTGTTGCCTAGGCCGGAATGCAGTGGCGCAATGTCAGCTCACTGCAGCCTCGACTTCCTGGCCTTAAGTGATCCTCTGACCTCAGCCTCTCGAGTAGCGGGGATTACAGATGCATGCTACCATGCTTGGCTAATATTTTGTAGTGATGGGGTTTTACCATACTGCCCAGGCTGGTCTCAAACTCCTGAGCTCAAGCAATCCTCCTACCTGGGTCTCCCAAAGTGGTGGGATTCTAGGTGTGAGCCACCGCATACTGCACACATACCTATTTTTTAAATCTCCTTCAAGCACAAAAAACAGTATTACTTCTATGCATACAAAAAACATCTGTTGGGAAAGCAATTATTTTCTAAATATGTCCACTATTATTATTGTAACGAAGTATCCTCCTTGGTAGGTGCAAATTCTCCCCACTGGCACAGCTAGTTCTTAATTAGGCAGGGCTACTGGAGCCAAAGTGTGGTATATAGGGTACTGATTCTTCCTTTTTATCCACTTGATCATACAAAGGTAGCAATAATAACCACACCCTTAGAAGAATCTAAACAGACCTCAGAATTTCAAGTGCTGATACATATAGATATACATTGTTTAGAAAAAAATTCAATGTACAAACAATTTAATCAAAAGCAGGATTTCAGGTTTACCTGGAGTAGATTTAAGGGCCTGAGACTTGAAGTATTTTTTAAACCAAAGGGAACACCTGTTAAATAAAACTCATGGTTATAACAGAATTGGAAGTTTATTACACATGAAAATAATTTATACTTTAGTATATATAAGTACAATAATTTTATGTACTCTCTGCATAGATGTGCTTATTTTCCATACTTCAGAAATATCAATACTGAGATTTTATTCAAAGTTGTGAAGCACCAGGTGTACATTATAGTCTATCTTTCAGAAACTGGGACTTCCTTTTCATTCTTCTGACTGTTGGCTGAACAAACAGTAATCAAGAATTATGTGAACACCATGAATATAACAAAACTATCACTGCTGTGCAAATACATTCCAGGTACTGGCATCTATTTACATTTCTCAGTGCTACATAGTATACTAAAATAATCATATCTTTAACAACTGGTATGCTCTATGCTATTTTTTTTTTAACTACAAATATTAATCAGAATGCTAAAGAATGTTGCAATTTGTGTATAAGATCAAAACTGAGAGTCAGGAAACAGTGCTCTGTTAATTCTAAACATAATCCTAAAAAATCTGTTACATAACAGAACATATCTTAAAGCTGGGGGTGACAAACTTTTTCAGTAAAGGGCCATCATGTAGGCTTTGTGAGCACAAATGGTCTCTGCTGCATTTTCTTTTCACAATCCTTTAAAAATGTAGTAACCATTCCTAGCTTAGGCTGTGTGCTGTAGTGTGCTGATCCCGGTCTCACGATATGCAAATATTTTGCTAACAAAATACACCAATCTGAACACTATTTAAAAATGTATCTAGTTCTCTATCAGATCATTTTTTTAAAAAAAGATTTAAGGCAAGAAATACACATGTAATATTAGCAAAGCCTTGTATAAGAAACTGAAATTTGGCAAAAATATCCCTTTCTGGAAAAATTCTCGTTTAAGAAAATGGCTTAACCCCCATTTAAAACTGGATGACATCTGTATAATGCCTTCTAGCTTATCCAAAGTCACTTTCATACTTCATTTATTTCTCTTAAGTACCAACTGAAGATATTTTTATTCCCACTTTAGAGCGAACTGAACTGAGGCTAAGGGGGAAAAATTTAGTGACTTCTGTAAAGCCCTAGTTTAGCAAGCGAAGCCACATGTAACTGGTACAACTAGTAGTTACATGTAAATATCCTAAATTCAGGATGTGAAGTTCATTTCCAGGACTTCCGGCACTAAAGCACACTTATGCTTATTAAAATAAGAACACTAGGCCGGGGGTGGTGGCTCACACCTGTAATCCCAGCACTTTGGGAGGCCGAGGCAGGCGGATCACAAGGTCAGGAGATCGAGACCATCTTGGCTAACACGGTGAAACCCCGTCTCTACTAAAAATACAAAAAAAATTAGCTAGGCCTGGTGGTGGGCGCCTGAGGCAGGAGAATGGCGTTAACCTGGGAGGCGGCGGAGCTTGCAGTGAGCGGAGATCGCGCCACTGCACTCCAGCCTGGGCGACAGAGTGAGACTCTGTCTCCAAAAACAAAACAAAACAAAAAAAATAACAACACTAGCTAGAATTAGGAAATTACAGCAACATGTTAATATGTTTAATTATATTTTCTGGGGTCCCTTTCTCATAACTAAGATAGTTTTTAATGAATTTTTTTACATTGTTTTTCCTATTAAATTTTTCCTCAAGTGAAACTGATATTATTATAATACATTCTTTTAAAGAGCATCAAAAAAATAAGCACAAGTTATTATTATAACTGTTTTCCTGTACAGGTAATAACTACTCTTCGACAGAGCGAGACTCCGTCTCAAAAAAAAATAAAAAAAAAAATAAAAAAAAAAAGAATGCTTACCATGTCTCAGGCACAGTTTAAGCACATAATCTGTATTATATTTCATTTAATTCTCATGACTATAAGGTAAGTTTTTATTGCTATTTCCATTTTATTTATGAGGAAAATTAGACACAAAGGTAACTTTCTCAATATTACACAAACGATAAGTTGTACAACTGGGATTCAAGCTGAGGTAGTTTGGCTCCAGAATCCAGGCTCTTAACTGCGATGCAGATGCCTCTTGTGCACAATGTGTATTTTCAAAATACATTAATATTCCCTGGAATATAACTACAATGACAATAAGGCTACCAAAATTAATTCTATTATTTGGAAAGCAAAAGAAACATTTGCACAGACTCACAGGCTTACCAAGTTTTCCAAAGTTGATTGCTAGATGGCTTTTAATTCAAATGCTAGAACTTTAAAGGCTTTTGAAATGAAACACATGTGATACTATACTTCATGAAATAATGACATTAAATGCCTTTAGCATCATTCTTAAAATTACATTTTTACTTTAGCATATACTTTAATTTTTTTTTTAAAGAGGTTATTATTTCCAGCATTCTGACCTGCTTGAGAAGCTGCCTGCATTGCACTGGGCAATGCGTTTGGTAGCAGACCTCCTGAGGGTAGAAGGCCGCTCAGGTTTATTCCTGCAGGAGTTATGGCACCAGTGTTACAGCCCAGCATGGGGTTTGAACCACTCATCAAAGCCTGGGCCCCACTGCAGGAGAATAAGACAAAGCATTAATCTTCACTGTAAAAGGAAAAAAGTCAGCCACATAATTCCTCAGATTAAAAAACAAAACTACTAAGCAAACACAACTAGTTATTTATTGGTCTTAAATATCAAAGGCAATGCAGAAGATAAACAGGAAATTCTAAGCTGCTGTCAAGATGAAGTATCAAAAAACAAAAACAATAAAATGAGGTATCATCTTAGTGCAGTTAACAGGTATATTATTTAAAATTAAAACACACATGGTCAGGCAGCTTCTGTCCATATTTAAACTATTGCCTTTCAGTCTGAGTAATAGGCAGTTTGTTCTTAATTTCACAAATTAAGAATTTTAGATGGTGAAACTATCTTTAAAAAAAAAAAAAAAAAAAAAAATCAGAACATCAATGCAAACTTACCAAACAGAGCCCACTACATTGATGAAGTTAAGTCCAGCAGAGTTTGCCATGACCTGGGTGGCCGTGGTTCCTGGAGTTATAGATGTTACCATGGTGGAAAGAGGAATGGTTGTTACAGGCATTGCCTGGCTCAGAGACCTTTGCTGCTGAGCAAACTGAGTTAACAAAGTGGGCTGAGGGGTGAAGCCTGAATCTTGGGGAGTAGGGGTAGCTGAAGGGGTACTAGGAGTTGAGCTCTGAGCATCAGGAGGGTGTGGGGTCGATGAAGGGGTTGGTGTAGGAGTAGATGGCTTAGGAGTTCCAGATCCTGCTCATTGAGAAAAATAAAAATTGCTAGTTTGTTATAAATGGCCAGTCCTTTTAAAATAAGGTTAATGGAATCTTACTTAGCACTGACAATTTGTTCTAGTTTTTTTTTTTTAAAGCAGTTAACTGCAAGTGTTAATTTCTACACATGATACATGAGTGTTGCTACACTCAATTACAATTAAGGATGCAGTATATCACCTAAAAAGCCCATTAAAGATGCTATTGCAGTAACAGTAAAAATATACAGTTATATTCTACCACAATACCCATTTAAAAGTTAGTTTCCTACATGCTGCCTTTGGCCTAAAAAGTTCAAAAGGAATTCAAATTAATTTATTATTTATGATTTACTAATTCATGACTTCATTTAAAAATATTGCTTATTTAGTGTAAAAGTCTGAGATAAACTGTGAACATATTTAATAAGTTACATATGGTTAACAATCATATTTGGCACCTAAATATACATGTTTAATTCCTAACACATCAAGTTTATCCTGACAAACAAATTTACAAAAAACAGTAATAAAGTAAATGTCTGATAGATAATACTGCATCTTTAACAGTAACTGTGTACTTCTGTTTAAATGTAGAATGTATAGAAAATCTGTTGTGAATGAAGTATGCACAGTTTATCAATTTTTAAAAAAACAAAAACAAAAAACAAAAACCAAAAAAGTAAAACCAAAAGCTCTTGAGGTGTTTTCTTTTTTAGCTTTCATGTCCTGCAGAAAGAAAGGAAAGAAATGTGAATGTCCAGAAGCTGTCACTCAACCCTTACTTAAAGTAACAACTGTGTGCAGTAGATTACCATAATCCATACCCACAACATAAGAAGTGTGAATAAGACTTTCAGAAAATTTATATATTTTTCTTTGTGCAAAACAAGAAGGCAGAAAAATTACACCTTTTGAGCTATCAAGATGAAGATGTTTATATCTAATGCGAAGACCACCCTATCACTGTGCAGTGTACTAAAACTTTCAGCATATATTAGCTATCTACAAAAAATCTAAAAAACTGGAATGACTTTTTCCCCCAAATTGGTACTTTCAGATATTTACTAATTTGAAGAAATTCTCCCAAACTAATGCTAGCATTCTTATATAACTCTTCTTGATGTTAAAAAAAAAAAGTATTCAGTAGTAAAAATTACATTTCAGTATCTTCAGAATAATGCTTTATGATCATCATCACATTTTAGTAACTGACAACAATTTATAAAAGAGTGTAGGAGTGTTTTTGAAATATTGTTTTTCAGTTTATTGTATCACCACCTTGGAACTAGTTGACTTCTTACATATACACAAAGATAGGACCTGCAGCAACAACTCTTATGACATTTTTTTCATATCAGCCACACAATTTACATAAATATGTAAAATGATCCTAGGGTACACTGGAATAAAAAATATTTTGAAATCTTATTGCCACATGTAACTACCAGGTTATTTTTTTAAGGAGATGTGTAGGTTGTAAGTCTATAAGAAAGGTATACGCAGAATGCATACATAGATACAGAAAAACAAGTACAATTACAGTAGAGACATAATACATACAATCAACAAGAGCTCTGCCTGAAGCTTCTAGCAACTTATACATTTTGGGTACACAGTACATTCAGATATCACTACTTCACAAGTTGAAAAAAGCTGTCTTAAGAAACACTAATGCAAAAGCTTATGAGGATTTAATGAAGAATTTAAGTTGTGACTCACTTTGTGATGAGCTGGCAGGTGACAGGGCAGCTGGAGAAAGCATGCTAACTTGATTGAGATCCACAGATGATTTCCGAGGAATACTTGATGGCTTAGAAGAAGGAGGAGGAGTTGGAGATTTGAGAAAGCTGCTTGTCTGTTGTGGTGTAAAATAGTTACCTAGAAGAACATAAAAGTTATTTCTTAAATTTATAATTCAAAATTCTGTGAACTGTAGAAATCAAAATGGGGCAAAGTTTTAAAAAGAGATTAGGACTCTATAATGTTTGTTATTCTAGACTGCAAAAACTAAGAAATGTAATACCTGAGGAACTATTTCCTGAGCTTGAGGGCAGTTTGATTGGTGGGGGTCGATGTTTTACGCCCTTCCCCAATACTGAAGACTGAACTGACACAGTTTCAGTTTGCTAAAAGACAGTGACATTAAGCATACTTGTTAAAATTAATCCTGCTATAAACCCCAGATGAAATGTATATTTAACTTCATAGTTTATTAAATAAAATTAGTACTGCTATAAATCCCAGATTTTTAACTCTGCAAAGTGCTCTCAGTGGTTACAGATTGAATACTGTATGTATTACAAAGAAAATTTCACATGAGACCCATGAAATATATATTACAGTACACATAAAGAATGAGGAAAAGATTTCTGAGTAATAGGGTGGGAAGCGAGAGTTTTAGGGAGAAAGGCAGAGGGGTAAGATGAAAGCAAAGCTTCCACCCTTCCATACCTATCTATTAAAGGAAAATAATAGCTGTTGAAGCCAAATGACTAGAACACAGGTGTTCATTATAATTTTCCTTTTATCTTTGTGTACATTTAAAAATTATGTCATAAAGAAATTTTAAAAAAAGGTCAAAGTAAAAGCAAAACTAAATAATACTGCTGCTCCTCAAAAAATGATTGTTTTTTTTTTTTTTTTTTTTTTTTAGATGGCTTCTCGCTCGATTGCCCAGACTGGAGTGCAGTGGTGCTATCTCGGCTCACTGTAACCTCCACCTCTGGGGTTCAAGAGATTCTCCTGTCTCAGCTTCCCGAATGGCTGGGATTACAGGTGTGTGCCACCATGCCCAGCTAATTTTTGTATTTTTAGTAGATACGGGGTTTCACCATATTGGTCAGGCTGGTCTCAAACTCCCAACCTCAGGTGATCCATCCACCTCAGCCTCCCAAAGTGTTGGGATTACAGGCATGAGCCACTGTGCCCAGCCTCAAAAAATGATTCTTAACATTTCTCAGATTACTTGTGAAACAACTGGGCACAAAGAAGTAACATTAACGAAACACACTTCTGTTTCTTTCCCTGGAGAAACCTGACTCAGACTGGCTGAGCCACTGGAGCTGTGTGACATCTTGACAGGACATTTGGCTTCATTCTGGACTAATTCTTGGTACTGATTGACTACCCTAAAATATCAGGAGAAAACAGGTAAAGATTAGATAACCTGTTTTAAACACGAATTTATTTTATAGGAAATAATGACTATTAATGGCAAAAAGAAAGTTCTATCAACGTAAAAATTAAAATTAGGTGATTTATCTTTGTGTTAAAAGTACGTATTTTTAAACTGTTCAATGACAAATTGTCCAAAACATTTTGCTAAATAACAATCTAAAGATATACTTTCAATATCTTATTTCTAATACAGAAATTGCAGGGATTACTTAAGTAATAAGCAGCCAAAGAAAATACTCAATTCCTTTCTTAGATTCTGATTAAAGTACTATCTAGAAGTCATCTTCCTTAGCTACACTAGATATGTCTAAGTTTTCTTATTTAAAACAAAACTATATTTTAAACATTTTTTTTTTGTTTTCTTAATTCTATGAAAAAAAATCCTAGGTATTATAAACATTGGAAAAATGCATTTAAGTTCCTCCAAAATCTCATCCCATGAAAAGAACCATTCTTAATAGTTTGGCGTATCACAAGCTTTCATTTTTCTAGAATCAATAAGATTTTAAAGTTGGAAAAGACCTTAGAGGTTTTACTGTCCAATGCCCTAATTTTACAACAGAGGCCCATAAATATTAAACAGTATAAATATGGTTAATAGCATAACCAAAATCAATGTTTTTAACTCCTAGTAAAGTACTCTCTATCCTATAAGGATGAAAAATTTTTCATATCCATCCTGACCAAAACAGAGATGCAAATATTTTCACCTCTCGGCATCGGTCTTTGATCCAATAACGAACCTAAAATGTTTAAGGAAAAAAAAAGGAGAGAAAAGTATTAGCTAAGAGTTGTCTTAAGAAGCCTTGGGATTACTTTTGAAATCTTCCATGTTTTAGTCACAATAATATAAACTGGTATTAAATCTATCAAGATATGGAAACAGAATTTTTTAATGCATTTACACATACGAAACAATGACGAAGTTTTGCATGCATTATGAAACAATGTGAATAATTTGGTTGATTAAATTGAGGGATATTTCTTTTGGCACAAAATTTATTTATTAAAACATAATCTGGGCTGAAAGTTACCAAGTGCTATATACCCTTACAACTATTGACCCTAAAGCAAAATCACTGAACTACCATGTGGAAAGGTCTTTGGCCTTTCTCTCACTTTAACCTGTGATTTTAGAATTAAATGTCTACATAACAGATCCTTAGAATATATTTCAAACAAGGTATATATATTTATCACCGATTCAAATAAAATATCTTTAGCAAGTCTTTTTAAAGAGTTTGATATTTACGTAATTTCTTAACAGATTAAAAGAGTTTATTTTTTAATTACCAATTTGAATGATCATCTGTGGAGGAGCTGAAATATAAAATGTAAAAAAAAGCTTAGTTAATGCAGCTCAAACTTTAACTTCATAGTTTATTCAATAAAATATTTATGAGTACGGAAGAATGACTGGAAAATAATAAATCATGCAGCTACTCTGATGCAAAGGTAAAAAATTCAATTCTCTTCCTGTCAAACAAATCAGTCATTTGGCTCTATAGACCAATTTTTTCACAAAAGAACATGCATCACCCTTGTGTTCTACAAAAATAAGTTAATAAATTAAAAATGGCCAATATATGTTGTCTTTAAGTTGAAGATTTTTTTAAATATAAGTAATCAATATTGGGTACTATATTCACTACCTGGGTGATGGGATCAGTAGACACCCACACCTTAGCATCATACAATATACCTCTGTAACAAACCTGCACACATAACCCCTATAGCTAAAATAAAGAAAAAAAAATGGCTTCCTCAGAAATGCATGCTGAGGATTCAGAAATAAACTGTTATGATGTCTATAACTTTTAAAAAAAGAAGAAAATGCATGTAATCAAAACATCTGATCCTTTTACAACAATAAAAACTGGTCATGTGAAAAAAGAAGCTGAGGATTCCCTGTTATTTCCTTTCATTGACTTTTACCTAAATATTGGTGGGGTTGCTCTTTAAAATACACCTTTCTACTGTAGATTCAATTAGTATTTTGTGTAAGTAAAGGCTTAAAAATTAACATAGACCTGGCCCCTGTCCTTTTCTGCTGAGCTTTTTTCTTTTTCTCAAAACAGCATCAATTTGATTAAAAAAACCAAACATAGTAAAACAAAATAAAACTAAATACTGACAGTACCAAATATATGTAGTTCACACATTTTGGAAGATCATCTATATTTTTATGTATTAATATGTAGGGTCAATAACTACAATAAGCACTGAGTCTGTGTCCTTACATGCAGTGCCAAATACCAAGCATCTTTTTACATTTATGGTAAACTTGCTTCCTATTTAAACACACTATTGCCCAAACACTTCATGTTCACAGGTTAAAGTCCTAAGTGCCATAAATAGATAAAGAAGGATATCACAGGAATAGCCTTCAAAACAAGCATAAAAATAATTATACCATAGGTTTTTTTGCTATTTAATAACTCTTGAGCAACACGGTAACTATGACTTCAGTTTACTTAGGTCTACTAATAAGTTATTAGGTCTACTATAAGTTTACTTAGGTCTAACTAATAAATGAGACCCAAGAGAAATTTTTATTCATTAATGGTTCATCAGTAGTTACTAGATAAATTCTTGGTGCCTTATTTTTTTTTTTCAGTTACTTGTATTTAACAGAACTCACTGTGATGGAGACATCTGGCTGTCACTTTCTTCATCTGCTTTACATGGCTGTATTTTACCATAGTAAAGTGGATCTCCAAGCGACTGCAAGATGGTCAGCTTTGTTTTCTGATACTGAGTACCAGTTTCACATTCAAATACATAATCATCTTTTACGTCCTGAAAAACACATAGCACCTCAAATAAATATCTTCACAAGTAGGCAGGCATTAAGAATTAGTAAAAATTAGGAATAAATGACACAGTAATATGTATCTGACGATAGGAAGACACATGGTACTTAGGCTAAAAGATGTTTAAGTCTGCCTACCAGAATAAAGCACAGCATGGCTCTTTTCCTAAAAACTGTATGGCCACTCAGCATGCATTTAATAAAGCATTAACATATACTACGAAATACGAACTTATATGTAACAATATTAATACATCATTAAACACATTATTAGACATATTAATATACATACTGGAAATAATAACAATGAACATTAAACACTGTTCTCAGCACTCTACAGGGACTGCCTCAAGTAAGCTTCATCATATTTTTATGGTTGGCACTGTTATCTCCATATTAGAAGTCAGGGAATTAAGCAGAGAGGTTAAAAGAATTGCCTAGGGTCACACAGGGAGTTAGCAGTCTGTCCCTAAGCTAGCACCCCGATCCTCATGCTGCCGTGCCTGTTTATGCTCAGGAGGGCAGTACAGGATTATTTTTTACATGGTACTCTCGGAAGGAGAATTCTGATGGCATGTTTAATCAAGCTTAATATGGCAGAATTTCAGACTAGATATATGAATTGCAAATATTAAATAATATTAAAAGGATAGAACTTTCAAAAGCAGATCTGTTTCTATTTACCATTTGTCTGCTTTTGCTATCACACACACAAAACATCTCTCGTCATTTCACTCCTAGGGTTCACCTAATTTAAATATTATACCTATTTCTGTCTTTTTAAGATGTTATTATTCCAATTAGGAAACTTACAAAAAGGTATCCTTAGAAGAATTTGTTAATTTGAAACAAAACAAAACAGAACTACCAATATGCAAACCAAAAGTAAAAAAGAAGTTCTTCATTAAAATTGCTCTTTAAGGCCAGGCGCAGTGGCTCATGCCTGTAATCCCAGCACTTTGGGAGGCCAAGGTGGGCGGATCACGTGAGATTGGGGGTTCGAGACCAGCCTGGCTAACATGGTGAAACCCCGTCTCTACTAAAAATACAAAAATTAGCCAGGTATGGTGGCGGGTGCCTGTAATCCCAGCAACTCAGGAGGCTGAGGCAGGAGAATTGCATGAACCTGGGAAGTGGAGGAGGTTGCAGTGAGCCACGATCGCACCATTGCACTCCAGTCTGGGCGATAAGTGCCAAACTCCATCTCAAAAAAATAAAATAAAATAAAAATAAAAAAAATTTAAAAATAAAAAATTGCTGTTTAAAATGCAAAGCATACTTTGATGAACAAAATAGTTGTTTCTTCATGTAATAAACTGAACTTCCAGAAAGTAATTTAAAAAAGAAAAAAGGTCCCAAACTAATGGCAACTGCACTTTATGTTTAATAAATTCAGAGGCCAGATTAGAAATGGCATAATTAGAAACAGAGACAGGCAATGATTACTTACATGGGCTGGCCAGACTGTTGGCTGTGAGTCATCAGATTTGATAGACTTTTCTACTTTAGCATATTTCTCCACCTAAACAATCAAATCAAGAAATACCACATAAAATAGAATCCATATCAGATAAAATGGAATCAGTACTCTGATCAAAGAGAAGAAACTAAGTAACTCGACAATACAATATACTTGTTAGTGCAGGAATTCTTAAATCACCAGTACCAACTACTTACGCTTAAGTAGTTTAAAAGTCTTCTGATGTGTATAAAACAACTTTAATAAAACCAAACTAATTAAATGTTAATAAACATAGCTGCTTTTCTAGACAGTGCCTCTTCATTTTTTTGTCCATAAGCTGGTATGTTTATTCCTTTAGAGCTTTTCCTTCAGGAAAACTGGAATGTCAGAGAGATAAGGATCAGGATCTTTTCCTTTTGGCAGGGCTTTTCTTGAAATAAGAGCTGTCATGTAACAGTGGCAACAAAACTAAGGGAGACTATGGAAGGTAAAATGTTAAAGCTGATCAAATTTTTTGAACCTTTTCCACTTTCTAGTCAGACTTGACCATGTATTCTGTACATGTCCTAGGTATCTGTGTGAGTCAAATGTTATTATCTTACTGGCAACCACGATCTTAAGAGTAATTTAGACTTATCTGGGGCACCTATTAAAAATACAGATTTTCATGTCTGTCCTTAGAAACCCTAAGTACGTAGATCTTGAGTAGGGCTTGAAATCTCTTATGTTTAACTGATATCCTAGGTGATTCTTCTGATTGAGCTAGACTGAGAAGCTTTGAGGGCAGCTGCTACTCAATGTGTGGTCCATGGACCTCAGCATCACATAACCTAGGAGCTTGTGAGAACTGCATCTTATGCCTCAGACCAGACTTGCTGAGTAGCAATCTACAATTTAACAAGCTCTCCAGGTGATTCCTAAGGACATTAAAGTATGGGAAGTACTCCAGCCTGTCCTCCAAAGCTAAACTTCACCCTTTAGTATTTACACTGAAATTCTATCCTCAGGCCATGTTCCTTGAAGAATTGCGCATAAGCTACCAACAGATAATATGGCTTACTTCCTTGAGTTGTATATACAGTCTACTGCTGTTTCTGGCTTTGTGCTTAGAATAATTTCTTTTTATAAAATCAGAAATAGTAAGAATAATGCATGTGCTAGCATGGAAAGGGTGCAACAGAAGAACAAATCTGAAAATAAAGAGTGAATATAAAAAAGAACAGAGGAGAAAGAAAAATATAGGATCACTCATCAAAATATCCCTTTTCTGTCTTCAAGCATTCATATTCATGTATATTATAGATCAATAAAGAATACAACCCAATGTTCCTAATCTTGGTTACTTCTCTAGTATTATTAATCTTTATTTTATTTTTTTAAATAGTATTATTAAATCTTCAAATTTAACCACTTCGAGGAAACAAGCACTATTAGGAAATTTTGATGAAATATTATGAAAACAAGAGAGATTTCACGTGATTATGTAATATACACTATATTTTTCCACATTTTAAAATTGTTTTGTTTACTATTCCTGCTCCAAACACAACTATATTAAGGGGTTATGTTTTTTCAACTTAATGTGAAAAAAGAACAATACACAGCTTCTAAAAATCATTTTTCAATGTTTTTTGAAACAAATCATATTGTTTTTAAAAAAAGACTATGATTGCCCCTTTCTCTTTCCGGTTCTAGGCGCTTCGGGAGCCACGGCTTAAGGTGCAGACATGGCAAGTCCAAGAATCACATCACGCACAACCAGTCCCGAAAATGGCACAGCAATGATATCAAGAAACCCCGATCACAAAGATACAAATCTCTTAAGGGGGTGGACCCCAAGTTCCTGAGGAACATGTGCTTTGCCAAGAGGCACAACAAGGGCCTAAAGAAGATGCAGGCCAACAGTGTCAAGGCCATAAGTGCATGTGCCAAGACTATCAAGGCCCCTGTAAAACCCAAGGAGGTTAAGCCCAAGATCCCAAAGGGTGTCAGCCGCAAGCTCGATCGAGTTGCCTACATTGCCCACCCCAAGCTTGGGAAGCATGCTCATGCTCGCATTGCCAAGGGGCTCCGGCTCTGCACACCAAAGGCCAAGGCCAATAATCAAACCAAGGTCCAGGCTGCAGCTCCAGCTTCAATTCCAGCTCAGGCTCCCAAAGGTGCCCAGACCCCTACAAAGGCTACAGAGTAGATATCTCTGTCTGCCAACGTGAGGACAGAAGGACTGGTGCGACCCCCCACCCCCGCCTCCGGGCTGCCATCTGCATGGGACCGGGGTCCTCCTGTGCTATTTGTACAAATAAACCTGAGGTACGAAAAAAAAAAAAAAAGAGTATGATCTAAATCACTTTGTTTTTAAAAGAAGTTTTTTGTTGTTGTTTTCTCAAGGTATAAGCAAATGAATGGTAAAACTTAGAAACTATATGAAAAAAAAAAATTCATGAACCAACTTACATCTACTTCAGAAGGTATAGCCAAATTACAGGGACTCCGTTTCCACATATCTACACACTGAAAAATTAAAAACAATATAAATATACAGAAAAAATGCTAAATAAGACAGGTTTTTGGGCACAATAAGCTTCATTTAAAAAACATATACTTACATTTCCTGCTTTAGAAATTTTGAGGTCATAATGCTGACCTGCTTTTCTTTCCTTTCTTTTTTGTAAGAAATCAAGTAACCTCAGCTGAGGAGGAGGTGGACAATGAGACAGATCTTGCTGCCGATTCAGAGAGGATCTGGAATACCTCTTGAAACACCTGAAATGTTAAGAAATTTGAACTAAACAGCACTAATAAAAGAAGCTCGTAATATATGTGAGTTGAAACTAGTCACTGCTGAGTATGTACAAATCATGTTTATAGAACACTGCCACATGCCAAGCACTGTCCTAGGAACTAGGACTAGGTGAAATAAAAATGAATAAGAAACAAAATTCCCATCACCACAGGCTATCAAGTCCAGAAGGGGAGGAGACATTCACAAGTAAACAGATAAAATAATTTCAGATTTCAGATACCAAGAAGCAGTAAGATAAAAAACAGTACCGTGGAGAATACGGGATAAGGAGGGCAACACTAGGGCAGGCAAGTGGGAGAGGGAGGGGAGGAAACCAGCCTGAAAAAATGACATGTTAGCAGAGACAGGAATGATGAGAAGGAACTAGCTATGGAAAGATGAAGGTGAAGGGGATAATTTCCAGTTTCGGGTATAGGCATGTAAGACTCTGGAAGTTCCCACCTCATCCTAACAAGTAAAAAGCTGAATAAACATAAAAATTAACGATTCTTCTTAGATCCATCAAAGAGATGTGGTCACAAGACAAACCACTGCCCCAAACTTGGAGAAACCAATAACGCAGACCCATCATGGCTTGCTGAAGCAGAAACCCATTAGCACAAACCTCTTCAGGAACCAGTGCCAGGGTAGGGAACCTCAAGTATAACTGATGAACTGCTGGAGGCCTAGTGTGGACGTGTCTGAGAGATTCGAAACTCCAGGGGGATCTAGTCACTGGGAGCCCCCACACTTTTGGAGGTTTTATCTCCAGGAGCTCAAAGAGGTTCTCACAGTGACTACCGGGGAAAAATTCCCTCATGTTTCCCATGGAGGGTGGGGAAAAGAAAATATTCTGAAAGATCAAGGAATGAGTATTTGAAGAGACATTTTTAAAAGATGCTAAGGGAGGAATAAGCTTGGTTTGTTTCAAAAACACAAGGTAGGTGTGCCTAGATTCAGTTTATAACTAACTGACTTCTTCTATGATCATATTTTCTCAAATCTTGAAATTACAAAATCTTTCTTTAAAAGTAGGATTAACAACAATTAAATCAGTCATTCGTTATTAGGAAAATAATGAAAAAATTATTACTTCTGTTCATATTTGATCTCAGCCTCTTTACCTTTTTGGAAAACAGACTATAAACTTAGAAAAAGTTTATTCTTTAAAAGACTGTAGAAAATGCATCAGTTCAATCTGAAGCATAGAGCATTAAAAAATAATAATGCTATACAAAAAAATATAAAATAAGACCATTAAAAATCCTATTTTCAAAAAAAAAAAAAAATCAGAGGCTGGTGTAGTTGGTCATGCTTATAATCCCAGCTATTTGGGAAGCCAAAGTGGGAGGATCACTTGAAGCCAAGAGTTCAAGACTAGCCTGGGCAACAAAGAGAGACCCCATCTCTACCCTTCTCCACCAAAATCAGAGCAACCATACCCTGGAGGGAAAAGATACTATAAATAGCAAAATTTACAGCTACTTGTGTCTTTTGGTTCACCCTTCCACAAAGGCAATTACCGTTTCATTGGGCGAGTGTTCATCTTTTGCTTGTTATAGAGCAGTCTGTTTGCAGTGCAGGTGACTGCTATAGAAGGATCAAGACAGAGTGGTTCAGCTGTAGCTAGGATGAGCTGGCTCTCAAGCAGAAGTTTGTCTTCCTGAAATGTGTAAGGGCATATGTCAATACCAGATTTAAGATTTGCAAATATGTAATCATACATAGCTTAATCTAGAAATATTCCCTAGAATTCTGCTAAGAACTACGTAAAACACGGTATTTCAGGTGCCAATGTTAGTGTGCATGCAAACGTTTAGAAACTAGACAGCATAAAGAAACTTCTAATGGAAATTCAATGCAGGTATATCTCGTTTTATTGTGGTTCACAAATATTGCACTTTTTACATATTGAAGATCTGTGGCAATTTTGCACTGAGCAAGGCTATCAGCGCCATTTTCCAACAGCACACTTATTTTGTGTCTGTGTCACATTTTGGTAATTCTTTCTGTATCTCAAACTTTTTCATTATTATTAAATATATTATGGTGATCTGTGATATTCAATGTGTACTTAATCAAGAAATGATGTATGTTCTCTGACAGCTTCACCGATCCACCACTCCCCAGTGTGGGATCTCCCCTGTCTTTCTCCTTCTCAGGACTCCTTACCCCTAGAAACATTATAATATTTAAATTAGGCAAAAAATGGCCTCTTAGTGTTCAAGTGAAAGGAAGAGTCACACATCTCTCATTTTAAATCCAAAGCTAGAAATGATTAAGCTTAGTGAGAAAGGCCTATAAACAGTTACAACAGGCTGAAAGCTAGGCCTCTTGTACCAGTTAGCCAAGTTGTGAATGTAAAGGAAAAGTTCATAAACGAAATTAAAAGCACTACTCCAGTGAACATCCATAACAGACAGAAAAGCAAAACAGCCTTATTGCTGATACAGAGAAAGTTTAAATGATCTGGATAGAAGATCAAACTAGTTGCAACATTTCCTTAAACCAAAGCCTAATCCAGAGCAAATTCCAATTCTCTTCAATTCTAAGATGTGAGAGAGGTGAGGAAGCTGCAGAAGAAAAGTTTGAAGCAGAAAACTAGTTCATGAGGTTTAAGAGTAGAAGCTGTCTCCATAACACAAAAGTGGAAGGTGATGCAGCAACTGCTGATATACAAACTGCAACAAGTTATGCAGAAGATCTAAGATACCTGATGAAGGTGGTTCAACAACAGGTTTTCAAATTAAATAAGACAGCCTGATACTAGAAGAATATGCCATCCAGAACTTTCATAGCTAGAGAGAAGTCAATGTCTGGCTTCAAAGCTTCAAAGAACAGGCTGACTCCCTCGTTGGGGGTTAATGCAGCTGGTGACTTGAAGCTGAAGCCAATGCTTATTTGACCATTCTGAAAATCCTAGAATCCTTAAGAATTACTACTCTATCGGTGCTCTATAAATGGAACAACAAAGCCTGGATGACAGCAAATCTGTTTACCACATGATTTACTGAATATTTTAAGGCCACTACAGAGACCCACTGTTCAGAAAAAAAAAGATTCTTTCGAAAATACTACTGCTCATTAACAATGGCCTTGTCACCCAAGAGCTCTGATGAAGACACACAAGGGGATTAATGTTTTCATAGCTGCCAACACAATATCCACTCTGTCGCCCATGGATAAAGGAGTAACTTCGACTTTTAAGTCTTAATATTTAAAAAATACATTTTGTAAGGCTTTAGCTGCCATAGATAGTGATTCCTCTGATGGATCTGGGCAAAGTAAATTAAAAACTTTCTGGAAAGGATTTGCCATTGTAGATGTCACGAAGAACATGCATGATTCATGGGAGGAGGTCAAAATAGAAACATTAATATGAGTTTGGGAGAAGTTTATTCCAACCTTCATGGATGACTCTGAGGGGTTCAAGACTTCAGGACAAGAAGTCACTGCAGTTGTGGTGATATCAAGAGAAATACAATTAGAAGTAGAGAGCCTGAAGATGTGACTGAATTACTACAATCTCATGATCAAACTTGAATGGATGAGTTGCTTCTTATGGGTGACCACAGAAAGTGTTTTTTTTTTTTTTTTTTTTTTCTTGAGTCAGAGTCTCCCTCTGTCACCCAGCCTAGAGTGTAATGGCACAGTTCACTGCAACCTCCGCCTCCTGGCTTCAAGCAATTCTCCTGCCAGGTACCACCACCATGTCCAGTTAATTTCTGAATGTTTACCAGAGACCCAGAGACAGAGTTTCACCATATTGGCCAGGCTGGTCTCGAACTCCTGACCTTGTAATCTGCCTGCTTTGGCCTCCCAAAGTGCTGGGATTATAGGCATGAGTCACTGCACCCCGCAAAAGTGGTTTCTTGAGATAGAATCTATTCCTGGCTGTGAACATTGTTGAAATGACAACATAATATTTAGACTATTACATAAACTTAGTTGATAACACAGCAGTGGCAGGGTTTTAGAGGACTGACTTCAATTCTGAAAGATGTTCTACTGTAGGGTAAAAATGCATCACATGCTATAAAGAACTCTTTCATGAAAGAAATAATCGATGGGGCAAACTTCACTGTTGTCTTTTAAAAAACTGCCACTGCCATCCCACTCTGTCAGATCCTGATCTGTCAGCAGTCATTAATATCTAGGCAATACCTTCCACAAGCAAAAAGGTTATGTGTGACTCCCTGAAGGTTCAGAAGATCATTGGCATTTTTTAGCAATAAAGTATTTTTAAATTAATGTATGTAAGTTATTTTTTTAAACATAATGCTATGGCACCCTTAATAGTCTACAGTAGACTCCTGAACAACATGGATTTGAACTATGCAGGTCCATTTACACAGGAGTTTTTTTCTTTTCTTTTTTTTTGAGACAGTCTTGCTCTGGAGTGCAGTGGTGTGATCTCAGCTCACCGCAACCTCCGCCTCCTAGGTTTACGTGATTCTCCTGTCTCAGCCTCCTGAGTAGCTGGGACTACAAGCACACAACACCATGTCTGGCTAATTTTTGTATTTTTAGAGACGGGGTTTCACCGTGTTGGCCGGGATGGTCTCGATCTCTGGAAGTTGCCAAGAGAACTGGCAAGATGAACTTTTCTTCTTCCTCCTCCTCGGCCTACTCAATGTGAAGATGATGAGGATGAAGACCTTTAATACGATATACTTATTGAATAGTAAACAAATTTTCTCATGATTTTCTTAATGTTTTCTTTATCTAACAATTAACTGTAAAAATACAAAGCACAATACATATAACATACAAAATACATGTTAATCACTAGGCATGGTGGCTCACATCTGTAATCCCAGTACTTTGGGAGTCCCAGGTAGGCAGATCGCTTGAGCTCAGGAGTTCGAGATCAGCCTGGGCAACATGGTGAAATCCTGTCTCTACCAAAAATAAAAATAATTAGCTGGGCATGGTGGCATGCATCTGTAGTCCCAGCTACTCAGGAGGCTGAGGTGGGAGGATCACTTGAGCCTGAGAGGCAGAGGTTGCAGTGAGCTGAGACTATGCCAATGCACTGCAACCTGAGTTACAACCTGACTCCGTCTCAAAAACAAAACAAAACAAAACAAAAAAACAAAATCCAGTAAGGCTTCCCAGTCAACAGTAGGCTATTAGTAAAGTATTAGGAGTCAGAAGTTATACATGGGTTTTTGACTGCACCAAGGCCACTGCCCCTAACCTCTGTGTTGTTCAAGGTCAACTATATAGTGTAAACGTAATCTTTTTATACACTAGGAAACCAAAAAGTTCATGTGACTTGCTTTATCGCAGTATTTGCTTTACTGCAGTGCTCTGGAATCGAACCCACAATAACTCCGAGGTATACCTATAATTTGTAGAGTATGGAATGGTCAGATTGTAAGAGTGGCTACTCATTAATTCAAGAAAGTATTTGAGCACCTATGATGTGTTAGGCACCTTTACAGGAGTTGGGGATAAAGTAGTGAGCAAAACAAAATATTCTGCTCTCACAAAACCTATAGGGTTGTAAAGGGTTATGGCATTTTTTTAGTAATCGTGAAGTAATAGTCCCATCCTATACTCAACTATATTACAAGAATAAAAATGACTCTGCTAATATTGAGTGAACTCTATATACCCAATTCCAAAGTACATACAGGCTCTTTACTGTTATCACATAAAGTACTTTACTGAATCCTATTACTTTGCTTAACCTCTGAAATATCTTGAAAGCTAAGACTATTTTTTTAAGTGAATCAATTAATAATATTGTTAAATAATAATTTGTTAGAATTAACCAATTGCTTTCTCATGTCCATTAACTAGATCTAGCTGGTTTCTTCCTCGTTGTGTTACTTAAGAGTTTATTTTCTTCACTGAATTCCTATAAACTGCTAGTTACAACTAGTGGCTTGATTTAATATGGGCTCCTTTTTTTTTTTTTTTGGACAAGAGTTCTTTATTGGTGCTATTACTACTGTTGTATGTCTCTTGCATCAAACCGGGAGGTACACAATAATTAACTGTTCCATCTTCAATCAGTGGGTTTAATCAGATTGCTACATTACAAAATTTCCCATTAACCTATCATCTAATACTTTTCACATCCAAGAATTACTGTTGTCTAGATTCATTACTTCATTAACACTTTCAAACTTTTATTTTTCAAAAGTCTATCATTTCTTTTACACCTATTAGCTGGAAGTTTTCCTAAGAATTTTCCCTCACTTACTTGGCTGCCTAAAATACAGTTCATAACAAGAAGGGCAGAATAAATATTATATTCTCTCCTTTATCAATCCTCAGAGTAAGAAACTGATGCCCTAGCATCCTCTGATGGTAACCAATGAGTTTTTCTGTTGTCTAATATTCTTTTGATAGCTTTTAATCTTTTTTCAGATGATAACATTATAGCCCAAACCAAAACACAATACTTGGTAGTTACTGATGAATTGAAGCTTATTTTATAATCACATGTCACAGAAAGGATAACTACCATTACTGATATTTTCTTTTGACTTAGTAATTATTCCTCACTATAATCACAGACAACTGAACACTTTTTTGAGTAGGCATCTCACATACAAGGGGTCTTTAAAAGTTTATGAAAAATGAGTATTAAGAAAAAACTATACATAGGTTTCAAACCTTTTTGCACCAAAATAAATATGTACTAAGCTGTTATAACATGTCTGAACAGAACCTAGTTTGAAACACTAAGAAAGATAAGACATCAGTTTGAAAACAGCCTCTACCAGAGCAACATGAATTCTGCTAAAACTGAAGCAACAACAAACATCAAATTGATGGTGAAGCCTGAATGGAAGAATTGTGAAATCACTGACGCTTTTTGAAAAGTTTATGGGAAGCATGCCTCAAAGAAAGCAGCAGTTTACAAATGGGTAACTTGTTTTAAGAAGGGACAAGACTATGTTGAAGATGAAGCCTGCAGCAGCAGATCATCCACATCAATTTACGAGGAAAAAAATTCATTCGTTTGTAACCTAATTGAAGAGGACCAATGATTAACAGCAGAAACAAAAGCCAACACTGTAGGCATCTCAACTGGTTCAGCTTGAATAATTTTGACAGAAAAATAAAAGTTGAGTAAACTTTCCACTCGATGGGTGCCAAAACCACTGCATCCAGATCAGCTGAAAAAGCAGAGCTTTCCATGGAAATTTTCAACAAGTAGGACCAAGATACTAAAGCATTCTTTCCCGTATAATACTTAAGATAATAAAGCACAATTAAGGCAATGGCTACGAAGAGGCAGAAGTGGTTCAGTCAAAGCAAAAGCAGACAGGTGAAGAGCAAAGATCATGGAAACAGTTTTCTGGGATGCTCAAGACATTTTGCTTGTTGACTTTCTGCAGGAACAAAGAATGATAACGTGCTTATTATGAGTGTTTTGAGAAAGTTAGCCAAAGCTTCAGCAGAAAAATGCCTGGGAAAGCTTCACCAGAGTCGTTCTGCACCACAATGCCTCTGCTCATTCCTTTCATCAAAAAAGAAAAATTTTGTAAGAGTTTTGATGGGAAACCATTAGGTATCCACCTTACAGTCCAGATTTGGCTCTTTCCGACTTCTTGTTTCCTAATCTTAAAAAAAAAAAAAGTTTAAGAAGTACCCATTTTTCTTCAGTTAATAATGTAAAACTGATTGCATTGATATGGTTCAGTTCCCAGGACCCTCAGTTCTTTAGGGGTGGACTAAATAAATGGTATCATTTACAAGCGTCTTGAACTTAATGGAGCTTATACTGAGAAGAAAAGTTTATATTTTTTATCTTTTAATCCCAGTTTTCCACAAACTTTCTGAAGTCCCCTCATATATCACTGAGCCAGAACTGGAGGGTTAACTGGTTATTCTCAGGGGTAAGAGAGTTCCTCTCATTTCAAGGCAACCAGTATAAATGGCAAAGAAAGATAGGCTAGGCTGGGTTAGAAACTTGAATTATTTAAAAAAAAAAAAACAAAACAGTATCTATTTGTAGTCAAGGTAAAAACATTTTTCTTCTATTTGAGAAGAGATAAAGACTAAGTTTTATCTCATTGAGCATATTAGGCCAGCTTCACCCTAAAATGATCTTAGGCAACTTGAGGGATTACTACATGTATAAAGAGACCCTTAACTTCCAGATCTCATAAAGGAATACCAGCTTTTCACATAAAGCATCAAACTTAATTATTGAATAAAAATAAGCAGAAAATCACTTTTGCTTAATGATAAGTTTTTTTCATCCTATATTTTGCCTGTTTGAGATTAAAAAACAAAACAACTAACCTGGGTCCATTTATGGTTATCACTTGTTATTGAATGTACATCACAAATTAAAGTCTAGAAGAAATAAACATTTAAAAAACTCATTAATCTATGCACAAACATATGAAGACATTAGATAAATGAAACTTCCAACGAAAATCTAAAATAGTATATCTTAAACATCCTTACCTGCATTGTTGGACGTAAGAGAATGTGCCGACTTTGGTACCCAGGAGATTTCATGTTACTGGACTGCCTGTAGTCACGTATTTCTGCTATGACACATCCGCAATGAAAAATATTAACCTGTTTGGGTAAAAATATGTAAATGTCATTTTTTTTCCCCAAGTCTAAATAAGTAGTTTATATCAAACATTTCGCATCCTTTACATTCATGCAACATTTCTGGCCACTCATGTATGCACTCTTTAGTAGATTTCCTTGGTAGATTTAACACTGTGTAAACCTTTTCAGAGGAAGTATTTTATGTTCATCACTATGACACAAGAAGCAATTTAAAACTATTTAACAGTTTCTAATTATAGATTGACTTTGGCATCTACCAAGTCAATTGACTTTTGGCATTTACATACTATTATGTTACAGATCCTTGGAACTGTTCTTGATCCTTGGAACAGTGAGCTGTTCTTCTGCAGCTCACTGGCTTACTGTTACATTTTGCAAACTTTGCCATTACTATAAAGTTTATCATTGTTATAAATTGCCAATCAACCTTGCCAGTGTTTCAGCTTCTAGATATAACTTCTATATTTGCTCTGATAAAATTTTCAGAAATAAAATCTTTGCCCTTAGCCTTTATTAAACATAAAATTCAAATGAAAAATAGTTTTTCAGGCTGGACATGGTAGCTCACGCCTGTAATCCCAGCACTTTGGGAGGCGGAGGTGGGTGGATCACAAGGTCAGGAGATAGAGACCATCCTGGCTAACATGGTGAAACCCCTTCTCTACTAAAAATACAAACAAATTAGCCGGGTGTGGTGGCGAGCGCCTGTAGTCCCAGCTACTCGGGAGGCTGAGGCAGGAGAATGGCGTGAACCTGGGAGGTGGAGCTTGCAGTGAGCCGAGATTGGGCCACTGCACTCCAGCCTGGGTGACACAGCGAGACTTCATCTCAAAAAAAAAAAAAAAAAAAAAAGGAAAAATAGTTTTTCAGTCCTTTCTATGCCCAAATGTAAGAACTGTTATCACTGAAGTATTTCTAGTTATGACTTGCCACAGTCACTCATAGTATGTTTTTCACCCATTCAAAACTTTTAGTGGGTACTGTGGTCTCCATGTTATGTCATTCTTATTGTCATTCTTTTTAATAAATATTTACTGAGCAACTACAATGCGTACTATGTGCTAGGCACTATCCAGGTACAGCTTCACAGATACAGTAGTCAGACAACATTTGCACTCAGCTGTGGGAAGACAGACAATAAACATGTAAACAGAACAAAATAATTTTAGATAGTGATGAATTCTATAAAGGAAATCAAATAGGGAAGGGTCAATCTGGATTGTATGTGCAGATAAAAACCTTAGGTTTTACCTAAGATCTGAATCACAAGAAAGGGCCAGATACATTAGGGACAGATCATTCCAGACAGAGGGAGTAACACATGAGAAGTTCTTACTGTAGGAACAAGCTTGGAGTGTTTTATTGTGGAAATGAAACAAGGATGGATGGAATGTGGTGAGTGAGGATAACATTTAGAAGATGAAGACAGGCCGGGTGCGGTGGCTCAAGCCTGTAATCCCAGCACTTTGGGAGGCCGAGACGGGCGGGTCACGAGGTCCGGAGATCGAGCCCATCCTGGCTAACATGGTGAAACCCCGTCTCTACTAAAAAATACAAAAAAACTAGCCGGGCGAGGTGGCGGGCGCCTGTAGTCCCAGCTACTTGGGAGGCTGAGGCAGGAGAATGGGGTAAACCCGGGAGGCGGAGCTTGCAGCAAGCCGAGATCCGGCCACTGCACTCCAGCCTGGGTGACAGAGCAAGACTCCATCTCAAAAAAAAAAAAAAAGATGAAGACAAACAGGAAAGCAAGGGTTTTGTTCAGAGCACTGGGCACAACCATGTATCTTAAAGAGAGAGTTGGCATTTGCTGATGGACTGAATGTGGAAGGTGAGGATAGGGTCATCTGTTAGACTGAAAAGGCTGGTGATAAAACTGGTTTGGGAGGTAAAATAAAGTTCTGCTTTTGTCATGTTAAATTTGAGGAACCTATTATATATCCAAGTAAGTATGTAAGTTAGGAGCTTGGTGGAATGGCCATGGTGAGGCATATAGGCAATAGAGTAAGTAACATTTTAAAAACACATGAAACTGGCTGAAATCATTCAGGGAGAATATTACTAAAGAAAAACAGAGGGGCAAGGACTGAACTTGAAAACACACACGTTTATGGATGGAACAGGGATTATGGTAAAAAAGACCAAAGGATTAGAGAAGGCAGAGGAAAACCAGGAAAATGATGTCTCAGAAGTCAACAGAAAGGCATTTCAAGCAGGACATAGTTATATCCACTGATCTTTGCTAAGAGGCCAATTAAGAAGAGAACAGAAAAGTGACCAATTATTCAGTATATGGAGATCATTGGTAAATTTGACAAATGCAACCTCTGCAGAATGACGTCATGATGCCAAATGAGATGGGTGGTGGAAAGAATGGGATGTGCAAAAAAGGAAATGACTATAAATTCTTTGAGTAGCATTGCTGTGAAGAGTAACAAGAGCAACAGTTGGAAAAGGGAGAACTTTTTTTAAAAATTTGAGACATACAGGTTAAGTATCCCTTATCTGAAGTGCTTCAGACCAGAAGCATTTTGGAGCTGGAAATATTTGCATTATACTTAGGTTAAGCAGCCCTAATCAAAAAACCTGAAATCTGAAATGTTCCAATTAGCATTTCTTTCAAGTGTCATGTCAGTGCTCAGATTTTGGAACACTGTGGATTTCATATTTTCAGATTTGAGATACTCAACCTCTAACACAGTATGCTTGCATTTTGCATTTAGTAGACAAAGAGAAATAGAAAAAAAAGAGAGGTTATAATTTTAAGTCCTTGAGAAGGAAGGGGAGGATCCAGAAAACAAGTGGAGGGGATGGATGCCTATAAACAGTACACATCAACTATTTTAACAGGAAGGCAAGCAGATATGAAGAGAGGTAGGGATGCTAGTCGACTGGTGCTAGGAAGAAACGAGAGCTCTCATGTGATGTCTTCTTTTTCCTCAGTAGAGCACACAGTATGGCTGGTGTTAAGGCAGTAAGAAGGAAGTAGAACAGGGCAAGGGAGTGCTTATCTAGGCAAGCTATGAAGAGAAGTACAGATGTGAAGAGAAGTACAGATGTAAAGAGAAGTACAGATGTAAAGGTCAGTTTCTGGCGCCCAAGTGAAAAACTTCATAAATATTCAAAGTAGTTTCTTTCATAATTTCTTAATTGTAACTATATGGAAATTTCCAGTTGATGAGATAATTGTTCTAACTATTTTAGAAGAACGACGTCTATATGTTTCAGTATACCCTGAAGGTTAAAGATCACACAATAAATCCATTTCCAGATAGCTATACATGTCTCATTTCATCTTCTATTATTATTAGTTTTAGAGACAGGGTCTTGCTCTATCGCCCACACTGGAGTGCAGTGGTGCAATCACTGCAATTCTGGTTTACCTCTTCCTTCTCTAATCCTTCCTGCTCTAGTCCTGCAGTGGTACAGGAGCATCACTTGAGCCCAGGGGTTTGAGACTGTAGTGAGCTCAAACTCCTGGGCTCAAGTGATCCTCCTGCCTTAGCCTCCCAAAGTGCTGGGATTATAGGCATGAGCCACCAAAGCCCAGCCTCATTTCGTGTTCTAAAGGCTGTTGGGAACAGTGATAGAAATTAAACATCATCTGTCATGAAACATCATATAGTCATTTATATACATATATGTATACATACAGAAAAATGTGACATATATATATCATATACATATAACAAATATAAAGACATTTTAAAGACAAAAATTTTGTACCTGAGATTTTTCTAGGAGATCGACCAAAATAGGAGGTAATTCTTCTGCATCCAAATATTCAAGCAACTCTCCTTCTTCATAGGGCAGTCGAATGGTCTCAGAATCTTAATTTAAAACATAAAGTTTGAAAATGATGACGCTCACTGAAAGCTTAGCTGTATAATTCAAATGGCTTTTCAAAAAAATGTCTATAATAAAACCAAAAGGCATTTCAACAAAGCAAGGATTGAAAAAAAACCAAAACCAAAAGGCCCTCCTACTGTCCTTCTTTACTTAAGGGGGGGGAAAAAACCTAACACATTATGAAAAAACATCTGGCATAACATCACAATCTGAATCACAGCCCAAAGCAAAATAATCAGAATATGATAAAATTCCAATGTCAAAGTAATTGAAAGTTCACTGAAGACCAATTAATCTAATCTGGAAATCAGAGGACACTTTGGTGCGTTATCTGAAAAGTGGTCACTTTTAGAACAAAATTCTCTTCGTGTTACACTTTACAACTAATTATCAACACACACACAAAATCCTAGCTATAAGAGTTCCTTGTAGAACTCACATTATCATCATTATTAAATTTTTTTATCTCTTTAATGAAACTGGAGTATATTTTTAAATTATTTTCATACTCACCATTAACAGAAATGCTCATATTCAATAGAAATATTTTTAATATGTGAAAATTACTCAAAAGGCAGCAAGTCTGCTTAATTTTGAAGATTTCAGACTCATATTCAAACTGCAGGATTACCTACCTTTAAACACGGTATACTATCTTAAAATATAAATAGCAATAGAATGAAAGGAAATTCTATTTTAATTATCTGTAAGTTATGTTTCTATAATTTTCCTTTTTTTTTTTTTAACCTTTCCTTTGGTTCTGAGATGCTTTTATAATTGGACTTCAAAGACATATCAATTAGAATACTTCTAAAATGCACATTCAGGAAAGATAACCATAAGAGAAATAATTTCTAATATTCTACCAAAACATATCATAAGGAAGAAAATTGGGATCAAAATCTGTTTTTATCACTAAGTCATCACTATCTGAAGGACAAATGCTTTAGCAGGTTAAAAAACTACCTTAAAAAAACAGCACATCCTGCCTGGCAAAAGTATTTTGTGGCAGCTGTGCTCTGGAGGGTCTTACCTGATCCGTTTTTTCCCCTGAGCATCAGAGAATATCCCTCATTTCCTGGGTACAGATTGACCACTAAACATGACAAAGTCTCTTGCATAACAAGCTTCTCTAACAAGTTCACATTTCTTCTTAATTTCTGCTTTAAAAAGAGGCAGAGCTCATGAAAATAATCCAGTATAACCTTAATAAACAATGCTATGATTTAACAAAATCAGGCTTGAAGTAATCTTTTAGTGCTCTTTCCGCATTATGATTCTGAATAAAGGAACAACGCCCACAAAACTATAGCCACTACATATGGGACAGCTATGTAAACTTAATTTTTATCTACTACTATGTTTCAAGCAAATTAATTCATATTTTAAAAACTGGTGACCTCCAAGACAATAAAAGCACTTAAATATAAAACACTTTTGAATACTTAATAAAAATATTTAAATAAGTAGAATATAAAATCATTAAATGCAAATATATAAAACACAGAAGTATATACTTTCCATTAAGTATAAGTCTAACCTAAATAATATGGAGCATTCTCTTTGGTTGTATCTAAGAAGTGCACATTTCTTAAATATTTTATAGGTTAAATAAGATACAAACAAGTTCAACAGCTCTAAGCTGAAATGTTGAACCTAAAAATATCTAATTGGTAAGACGAACAATTTGGACATACTCTGTAAATCCAATTCAACAGCACCTTAAAAACCACAACAAAGTCCATGATTTTAAAAATGAGTATGATTTAAAATAAAACCTACCTACAGATTTAACAAATCATGTCATCAAATCTCATTTAGCAAAGATAACAGTATATAGAATATTTTTTCAGAATCTCAAAAAAAACCCAAAATGTCTTGAATATCTTATATTTAGTAAATATATATTAAACGTGTATCATACACACATACAGAGAGAAGTGATAAATTCTTAATCTGTCATCACCATAGAATGAAAATACTAAGCAATCTGAAAATTTTTTAAAAAGGCAAACAACATTTAACCACTTTGATGTTAAACTAGTAAAGAGAGACTAAAAATGTTAGTCTTTTCAGTGTAGCGAAACCCCTCATAATTTGACTTAAGACAGAATTAGATAAATTTTTATAGTATGTGTACCTCTTCAACAAAACAAACTAGCTACCACGGAGTTGATCCCATCTAGACTAGAGGTTGCAAATTTTCTTTCTTAATGGGTCAGACAGTATTTTATGCTTGTGGGCCAAATAGTTTGTGCTGCAACACTCAATTTGTCTTTGTACCTGTAAGCCAGCCCTAGATAATATACAAACCAACAGGTGTGATGGGTTCCAATAAAAATTCATTTATAAAAACATGTAGTAGGCACATTTAGCTGGTGGAGAGCAGCTTGCCAACTCCAATTGAGAATCTTCATATATGCAGCTCTCTTATTTTAGTTCTGTCACTGAGGTGATGAATATGTACATTCTATTGTTTGTAGTGATGATTTCATGGGTGTTCCTATCTACAATGCACATGTCAAAACTTAAAAAATATATACTTTAAATATGTACAGTTTATTGTATGTCACATATATATCAGTAAAACTTATGAAAAACATACTGTAAGATTTATAAGTTTAAAAATAATTTTTTTCCTAATATGAAGATTTTAAAGTTAGACACTACTGGAATTCCACTGTTTCTGGCCTGAATAGTAAAACTGTATTCATTTTTAAAGACAGACAACAAAAGCTCATAGAGACCTTTAAGGCTCTTCCAACCCGAGGGCTCAAAGACATCAATAAATCAACTTCTGTTACATTTCTACTACCCACATCTTTTGCTAAATAAAAATGAATTAAGTTAAATTGGCCATGAACTCGTTTTATGAGCAAGCTCACTTTTTATTACTGTACTTGAATTTCATACATGCTCTGTAATAGCTCTGGCTTTCCAGTTCAAATCATCATAAGAAAACAGGTCACTGCTATAAATTTGTAAATCACTTCTCAGACGAAGAAGAAGCAAAAGATAATATGTACTGTGTCTTTGCTCATCACTTCCTAGTGAGACAGTCTGTTATTCAATATAACTGTTCCTTCACTCCTACCTCAGCAGGTGATCTCTGCCTGGGGCCACATTAGCCAGAGCTCTGGGTCAGCTGCAGAACTGACTAGTATCTGGCTAAAAAAGATGTTAGTTCACTCACACACACAAAAATAATACTCCAAATGTAACTCCTCCAAATTACTCTCTTCTACATTTCAAAAGCTACAACACAATAAAAATGTATACTTACCTTAACCTCAGGTTCTTTTTCACATTCTTCAATATACAAGTCATAAAGTTTTTGAAATACAGATTTTCTAAAAAAATTTAATGAAACAAACATATAAAATGTTAATATAGTAAACATCATGACATGAATGTTATTTAATTTTTTCCTAAATTTTAACACTTTTTCCTCAATTTCCCAAAAACTGGGGTGGAGCTGAATATAGTAGCTAACATTAACTTAGAAATTCCTAATACATGCAAAGAACCTATAAAATTTCTAGTTCAGTGCCTACTAGGAATGCAATAAAAGGTGGCCATCATCATATTTCAATGAATCTAAGATGTTACCAATTAATTATTCATACCTTCCACTTGATAGGTATTTCCTTTTAGGAGGTCTCTGTCGGGCACTTTCAATGACATACTAAAAAACAAAAGTTTATGAGAATAGCTAGCCTTTTGCTTTTGACTATGAACAACTGTATTAAGTATATCTAAAACATAAGTAAGGCTAAAAAGGCTATTCAGTCACTTAAGTCTCTGAATTACATCTTGTAGGAAAAACTACTTAACATGTAAAGATAAGTTTCAAACAAATGAAATTTTAACTGCACTACACTTTAGCAGAGTATTTCATTGCCATAAGCAAAATCATAGTTTCACAACCATGACTTTCACAGGTCAGAAATATTATCAATATATTTTATAGTTGTTCAAAATATGCTTAATGTATGAAAAATCGTATACTGTATACCTTAGCTATTTTTTCCTTTGAGTAATTAGAAAACTTGTCAAAACAGGAAAATACAATTTTGGAAATTCTATATCCTTGTTCAAGTAAGTTTTAGTCCATAACATTATTATCTTGAGGATTCCAAGTAATAGGTGATCCAAATATCACCTGGTATTTTTATATATTTATAGCAAAATGATACGCATACTTGTCCTAAAATAATAACGTGCTCCTTTAAAAACCACATACAAAAATCTCTTAAAACTGAGCTTTTGTCAGTTAAAGACAACACTATTTCAATATGTAACTTAGTCACACCTCACCTCTGCACGATCCAAAGCTAGTTCTAAAGCTTGTTGCTGTAAAAAGTAAATAGTATATTTGGCAACATTAGTTATTTCCACAAAAAAAATTTAATATACATTTAACATTTCTAATGTTTTCTAAAACAGGTCTAATATAGTCTCCTTTATTTGTCTCCTCCACTCCACTCTATGATCAATATATACAACAAAGAAAAAATATGAGTCTTGGGCACCTGATTACTAACAACAAACTAAATAAGAATGCTAACATGGTCTCTCTGGTCAGTATTTGTGAGGTTAACATAGGGGAGGTTTGGATATGGCAGCTATCATCACTTCATAGACTTTAATTTTTAAGAGCACCATTCAAAAAAATTTACTGGCCATAAAGTATACAATCAAAATGAAGCAAAGGCTAAACTCTCCTAATTTGCTAAAAATCTTGAAAATTGGGACTGGGGTTGGACTGGCACTTAACATTAATGTAGAAAGTGCTAATATATTAATGCAAAAAACCTATAACATCTCTAGCTCAGTGCCTAGAAAGAATGCAATAAATGATGGCTATCATTGCCATGTTTCAATGAATTTAAGATGCCACTGAAAGCATGCATCATTATTTTGCGTAACATTAAGACAGAAAAAAAAAGCTATAAATTGTAAGATATTCGAGTATCAACTCATCAATTCAGTAATATTAAAATATAAAAGAAAATGAACCTCAGAATTGATGAAATATTTTACTGTTACTACATGTAAGGTTTGAGATCTACTAGTAGATCCCTATCCACTCATTTCTTAGAGACGAGGAAAAAAATATGGTGAAGCTATGCTATTTCTTCATTTGTAAAGCTTTCATTTCTAAAGACACATATGAATAAAAGCACTAGGTCCTAAACAAAATCAAACATGGCCAGGCATGGTGGCTCACGCCTGTAATCCCAGCACTTGGAGAGGTCGAGGCAGGAGGATCACCTGAGGTAAGGAGTTCAAGACCAGCCTGGCCAACATGGTAAAACCCCATCTCTACTAAAATACAAAATTAGCCAGGCGTGGTGGCACGCGCCTGTAGTCCCAGCTACTCAGGAGGCTGAGGAAGAAGAATCACTTGAACCCGGGAAGCAGAGGTTGCAGTGAGCCCAAATCGTGCTATTGTAATAGAGCCTGGGCAAAAAGAGCAAAACTCAAGTCTAAAACAAAAAAACAAAAAACCTAAATATACCACCAGTGGTTCTCTTTCTCGTTTTTTGTTTTATAGTATTTTTCATTCACAATGATAGTCATTTTTAAATTTTATTCAGAGGCACAGAACTTTCAGTTTTTATTTAAAAGGACTTAAATTCTTCTGTCTTATTTTGTAGATTCTAATACCTCAACCTACCAAATTGCATGTGGGTAAAAACTCCTACCACCCACCAAAGTCCCAGGAGGGCAAGGGGGAAAAACAAATACTGCCACCCTTTGGAAATCATGGGAAATTTTAAGTGACCACCTAGTCCTAAGGATGGAGAATTTGTATAATTCCAAAAATAGTGGGCCTTCTTGCACTGTTCAATAAAAAACAATCCATATTATCAAATATCTAAATATGATAAGTGAAGAAAGTCTGAAATCTGCCATCTTTTCAAAACGTTCAGTTGTAACAAATCTACACCAATTTGCTTTGTTAAAAAATCTTGGCCAGGCACTGTGGCACATGCCTGTAATCCCAAAGCTTTAGGAAGCTGAGGTGGGAAACCAGGAGTTCCAGACCAGCCTGGAAAATACAGTGAGATTCTGTCTCTCCCCCCGCCCCCCAAAAAAATCTTATAAGGAGCAGATTCCCAATGAAACTGGTTCCCAGGATTCAAGTTAAGATTCCTGAATCCCATTTTCCCTGATCCTGTTTTCCACCATGAAAACATAATTCTGTACATATACACTTCACAAATACAGAAGGTTCTTTTAAATATTGCCCATAAAAGTTTAGAGTTTGTATCAAAAAATTATAATAAACACAATCAAATATATATAGTCTAGGACAATTTTAAACAGTCAACATCTCAAGTAAATATTTCGTCTTCTGAAATTAAAACTTCAAAGGGTCTAGAGAGACATGTCTACATACATAAATAAAAGCATCATTCATTCATTACCTCCTTCAAATACTTAAGAGGAAAATGATTAGGTAATATAGATGCAAAATATAAGGTGTGGTCAGAACCCCACTGTGATATTTCTACTTTTCTCTAATAGGGGAGTAGATAGGCAAGAACCCAAGAGGATAAGGAAGATGGATGTTTTCTGAAGATTTGATGCAGAACAGGGGTTACCTAAATAAATAACATGGTGGTCAATGTTCATTTATTCTCTGTCAAATGCTGCTGCTTCTCTAAAACATTAAAAAGTGTTTTTCTCCTTTAGTCTGTCATTTCTTAATGGCAAAAGTTAAATGCCTACTCCTAAGTATGTTTAGTGACTCTAAGTCAGTGAACAGAAATGTGCCTTTAGAAGCTCAGCACTGATGCTGCCTGAAATACGTTACGTGCAGTTAGCAGGTTACATTTGTTTTTAAAGTTTAATAAAATCTAAAGATAAGCTTTAAAATATGAGAAATCTATACTCCCCAAAACTGTTTGTATTTACACCATTCTCCTTGCCAACGATTTGGAATATGGCAAAGCAGATAGTAGTAAATATTTTTAATACTTCATAAACGCAAGAACAGATAGATGGATGAATGTGATAATTATAACACTGATTAGTGGGGAACATATTTTATAGAGAAGATTTTGCAATGTGATTGCTAAGTAATTTCCCAGTTGGGATAACTTGTACAGCTTACAAGAGTATTTCTTTATCTACAGTACAAATATCTTTATGAAGATGAAGGAAGAGAACATTCTAAAACACAAATTTGAACATACTGAGCTGCAGCTTACCATTATGGCATAAAATAAGGGTCCAAAAGAAGAAATAACTTATGTACGCTGATGAAGTGGGGTGAACACCATGTCTTTAACATCAATCTTACAGTACTGAAAAGCAAAAACAATAAAACCCCAATATTAACATAAGGCTATTAAGAGAAAAAAATGAGATTACATATTTAATAATTAACAAGGAAAATTACTTATCTTTTTAAGACATAAATATTTTTAAGACATTTTTTAATAATGTGTAACAATAAAATTCATGTGCTACAACCTATCCACTCACTGCTGAAAAGTAGTTTTAACTAGGTAGGGCAAAACACATTTGCAAGTTACAATTATTACTCCCTTTCTTCAAAAATATTTAACATCCCCAGAGAGAAAAAAAAAATTTTTAAAAATCTCTTCTCTATCACCACTGTTGCTGTTCTCATTTTTCCTCTGAATTATTTTAATAGCCTGCCAACTGGGCTAGTTCACTATATAGCTGACTTTACAAATCACAGATATAATCATGTCTGCTGATAAAAAATCCTTACTAATAAAAGAGGACACAAACAAATAGAAAAAAAAATCCATGCTCATGGATAGGAAGAATCAATATTGTGAAAATGGCCATATTGCCCTAAGTGCTTATAGATTCAAGGCTATTACCATTAAGCTACCATTAACTTTCTTCACAAAACTAGAAAATACTACTTTAAATTTCATATGGAACCAAAAAAGAGCCTGTATTGCCAAGACAATCCTCAGCAAAAAGAATAAAACTGGAGGCATCACGCTGTCTGACTTCAAACTACACTACAAGGCTACAGTAACCAAAACAGCATGCTACTGGTACCAAAACAGATATGTAGACCAATGGAACAGAACAGAGGCCTCAGAAATAACACCACACATCTACAACCATCTAATATTCAACAAACCTGACAAAAACAAGCAATGGGGAGAGGAGTCCCTATTTAATAAACAGCGCTGGGAAAACCAGCTAGCCATACACAGAAAACAGAAATTGGACCCCTTCCTTACATCTTATACAAAAATTAACTCAAGATGGATTAAAGACTTAAACATAAAACCTAAAACCATAAAAACCCTAGAAGAAAACCTAAGGAATACCATTCAGGACATAGGCATGGGCAAAGACTTCATGACTAAAACACCAAAAGCAACTGCAACAAAAGCCAAAATTGAAAAATGGGATCTAATTAAACTAAAGAGCTTCTGCTCAGCAAAAGAAGCTATCATCAGAGTGGGAGAACATTTTTACAATCTATCCTTCTGACAAAGGTCTAATATCCAGAATCTACAAGCAACTTAGAAGAAAACAACAACCCCATCAAAAAGTGGGTGAAGGATATGAACAGACACTTCTCAAAAGACATTTATGAGGCCAACATATGAAAATAAGCTCATTATCACTGGTCATTAGAAAAATGCAAATCAAAACCACAATGAAATACCATCTCACACCAGTTAGAATGGCGATCATTAAAAAGTCTAGAAACAACAGATGCTGGTGAGGCTGTGGAGAAATGGGAATACTTTTACACTGTTGGTGGGAGTGTAAATTAGTTCAATCATTGTGGAAGATGGTGTGGCGATGCCTCAAGGATCTAGAACCAGAAATACTGTTTGACCCAGCAATTCCATTACTGGGTATATACCCAAAGGATTATAAATCATTCTACTATAAAGACACATGCACATGTAACATATGTTTACTGGAGCACTATTTACAATAATGAAGACTTGAAACCAACCCAAATGGCCACCAGTGATAGACTGGATAAAGAAAGGGTGGCACATATACACCATGGAATACTATGCAGCCATAAAAAAGAATGAATTCATGTCCTTTGCAGGGACATGAATGATTCTGGAAACCACTATCCTCAACAAACTAACACAGGAACAGAAAACCAAACAGCACATGCTCTCACTCCTAAGTGGGAGCTGAACAATGAGAACACATGGACACAGGGAGGAGAACATCACACACTGGGGCCTGTTGGGGGCAAGGAGAGGGAGAGCATTAGGACAAATACCTAACACATGTGGGCCTTAAAACCTAGATGACGGGTTGATGGGTGCAGCAAACCACCATGGCACATCTATATGCATGTAACAAACCTGCACGTTCAGCACATGTATCCCATAAATTAAACTAAAATAACAATAATAAAAAGACACATTATCTAGCATGTTTGATACAAAAAACAAAAACAAAACCAAACCTCACTCCTTGGATACACACTTTTAAGATTTGGTGGAAAGAGAAGGGAATTTATAAACCATTTCTGCTAAATACTAAAATATGATGGTTTTTTACCAGGGCACAGCCCTTGTTTGTTTTTTAGATGCAAAGGAATCAGCTGCTTTTTCCATTTCTACTTGAAAAAATAACTGATAAGCAGATTATAGATATTCAAACAAGTATTTCGTGCTTGCTTAAAAATAACAAAGTAAGCCCATCACTTCAAGAAAAACAACTTCCCATGTTAAATGGTGCTGGGAAAACTGGCTAATAATAAAAGGTTATAATTTCAAGGGACTTTTATGTGACTGCTATTATTCAAAGGCTTTTTCTGACGAGATTGCTGGTGACACTGAAAAATAGATTTTTTGATATTGTTTAATGCAACGTATTGACATTTAAAAGATCTTTGTAACTCTCACAACTTGATTTTCCAAATAACCAATGAATGAGGTTTCAAAATTATGCATGGATAAAGACTGATTCAAAGTTGCAGAGAGACAAATGGATTTCAAATTAACAGAATATAAAGTTCACTGGTATAATTTCAAGTTCAGATTGCAACTTAACTTTGAAAAACAACGATGTTTTGAGTTTTGTGCCAGGCGTGGTGGCGCGTGCCTATAGTCCCAGCTACTTAGGAGGCTGAGGGAGGAGAATCGCTCCCGGGAGGCGCACGTTGCAGTGAGCCGAGATCACGCCTACACTCTGGCCTGGATGAGAAAAAAATAAAATAAAATCCTCTTATTAATATCCTCCAAAATGCCTCAGGATACATTTTCCAGATGCCAATTCCAATGCCACCAGCCCTTAAGCAACTATGCACTCTTGAAAACCTTCTTTCTTGTAACTACAGGAGTTCTCATCCTGGCTGCACAAAAGTAACTTGCGGAGCTTGAAACTGTGGGATGCCTGTGACCCACTCGCTTGAGACAGATTAAGTGGTCTAGAGTGAGGCACGGTCCCCATTTTTGGAGCTTCCCAGACGAGTCAAATGTGCTGCCAGGGTTAAAGCTCACTCTGCCTAGCCCAGAGATGGTGCATAACATTTGCTCTGAGATAAGACTGGGCATGGTCGTTCACACCTGTAACCCCAGGACTTTGGGAGGCCCAGGTGGGAGGATCATCTGGGCTGAGGAATTTGAGACCTGTCTGGCCAACATAGTGAGACCTTGTCACTACCAAGGCAAGAAAAAAAAATCAGTCCAACACAGTTGTACACGTCTGTAGTCCCAGCTACTCGGGAGGCTGAGGCAGGAGGATCACTTAAGCTTGGGAAACAGGCTGCAGTGAGCCATGATCACATCACTGTACTCCAGCCTGGGTAACAGAGCAAGACCCTGTCTAAATAAATAAATAAATAAATAAATAAAATAAATAGAAAACATTTGCTCTGAGAGTGATGACAAATAAAAATTATTGTTCATCTATTCACCTAAGTTCACGTAACCACCACTGGGTGTCTACACAGCTGAACTAAAGCACAACTTCTGATGACAGAAAACAAGATTTTCCCGGTAAAACAGTTTTGCTTTGATTTTTGGTGAACCCCAAAGCTTTGTTTTGTGTCAAGTCATAAAAAAAAATAATAATAAATGGAAAGGGCCAGGCGGGGTGTGGCTCACGCCAATAATCCCAGCACTTTGGGAGGCGGAGGCGGCCGTTGGCCTGAGCCCTGGAGCAGTAGTTCCGGACCTACCTGAACAACATGGGGAAAGTGTCTCTACAAAAAAATACAGAAGGCTGGGCACAGTGGCTCACGCCTATAATCCCAGCACTTTGGGAGGCCAAGGCAGGTGGATCGTTTCAGCCCGGGAGTTCGAGACCAGCCTGGACAACATGGCGAAACCCCGTCTCTACTAAACACACAAAAATCAGCCGGGTGTGGTCACGTGCACCTGTAATCCCAGCTACTCAGGAGGCTGAGGCAAGAGAATCGCTTGAACCTGAGAGATGGAGGCTGCAGTGAGCCAAGATCGAGCTACTGCACTCCAGCCTGGGAGACAGAGCGAGACTCCGTCTCAAAATAAAATAAAATAAAATAAAATAAATAAAACAAAAAATAAATAAATAAATTTTGGCTAGGGTGGTGGTTCATGCCTGTAAGAGGCAGAAGCAGGTGGATCACTTGAGGTCAGGAATTCGAGACCAGCCTGATCAACAATGCTGAAACCCAGTCTCTACTAAAAAAATAAAAAAGTAGCCGGGTGTGTCGGCACACGCCTGTAATCCCAGCTACTCGAGAGGCTGAAGCAGGATAATCGCTCGAACCGGGGAGGCACAGGTTGCAGTGAGCCGGGATCGCGCCATGGCACTCCAGCCTGGGCAAGAAGAGTGAAACTCTGTCCGGTGGGGCGGGGGACTAAACAACTTTTAAAAACGGACTAAACTCCTAATACAACACAAACACAAGCACCATACAACTGTAAATGATTTACAATCATTTACAATGAGTAAATTATTACTCCTACCCTTGAAGAGCTCATAGGAGTTGTTCTTTAAGTTGAATTTAGGTTAAGGTGAAAATTTTCTGACCACTGAATTTGAAGACGAAGATACGCTACGTACTTTCAGACAAAATGTGATGACTTTAAGATTTCTTGTCACTAAATTGGGGATGGGGGCTTACTAACTTTAAACTATTGAAGTCCTTCAGACAAAAACTAATAACTTCATATCTCTCAAGCAAACATTCTGACTGTATACAGTACTAGAATCTGCGAGAAAATTGTAATCATTATCATCTCCATTTTACAGAATAAGGCAATCAGAACAACTGACTTTCCTAACATCACAGACCTAGACCAGAATTCAGAACTCTCGACGTCCACTCTTCGGTCCCTTCCAATATCATCACAACCTGCAAACTAATCAAACCAGCACCTGTTTTTACATTTTTTTAAAAAAAGCAACGCATTTTTAAAAAGGACCCAATTATGCTCAGAGACGAATATGTATTTCTCAATTTGGGTCTAACTTTATAACATGGTGATCAACCCAAGTACATTGTACTCAACTCCGAAAATCCTGCTCTTCACTTCATATTTTGAGTCCTACTAGAGACTTTGATGAATTGCACTCAAGACGACGCGGCCCCCACTACCCAGTGGTTACTGGAGATGGCTTCCAGGGCAACTGTTCTCCAAGTTCATTTCTGAGCGCCGGGTAACCACGGCCAGTAATTAATCCAAATTCTCAACGTTGCTATCAATTCTACTGATTTCCCTGATCGACCAGTCTTCCCACTGCAGGAGCTTCTGTCACAACTTAGGCTTTACCTGTAAAACCGTCATCTCCACAGAGGACCGACCAGCCTTTACGCAATATGGACACCAAGAAAAACGCCTCCGAAGACGCGCAACGCAAAATTCTTGCCAATGTCCGGAAATACCCGTATCTGGAACCCAAAAGTCAAACTAAAACGGAAAGTTCGCCTTAGCAACACCGCGAAAGGCGATGTATGCGGCGTCTGCCCGGAGGTTAGCTGCCTCAACCCCCGCCCCGGCCTGCCGCGTCTCTGGGGACCCCGTCTTCCTCCAGCGGGCTCTGGGATGCGGCCCGCTCACCTCTGACCCTGGCTGGATCTCGCGCGCCTAAGCCACCGCGTTGCCAGTCGCTGGCCAGTCCCACCCACCTACCGCCGCCGCCCACCTGTGCGGGTCGCCTTGCCGCTAGGCCCCAAGACGGCGCCGCCTGCTCGGCCGCAAAGCCCACCCGCCCCCTCGGCCGCTGCGTGCTGCACCCCCACCAACGGCCTGTTCCGGCGGCCGCACTTCCGACTGGCGGGCTGGGCCGGGGGGCGGGGAAGGCGGGCGGAAGGGGAGGAGCTGGGAGGGCGGGGCCGCGGCCAGGAGGCTGCCTCGCGGCGTTCAGCGCAGGATCCCAGTGAGGCCGGCAGAGACTCAGGTCTGGGCGGGAGGCGGGGCCCGGAAGCTCTGGTCAGGCCTGTAGTCCCAGTCCGCAAAGTGGGAGGGAGGGTGTAGATGTGAATTTGGGGAAAAGCGACCCTGTGGAATTTCTAGAGTGGAAGAAACGTAGAACTAGCTTTTCTCTTTGCTTAGCACATCCAAATGGAAAAACAGCGACACCGTTACCTACATTTACTAGTCCAATGCGTACAACCTTTAGTATATCAATTGCCAATGAGTTTAATGTTTTTTAAAAAATCACCCCAGAGAAGGGTTCTAAAAATTCAGAAACCGCATTACCAGCCCGCATTGTAAAGTCTGTTTTGTTTTGTTTTGTTTTGTTTGTTTTTCAGACAGTCTTGCTCTGTCGCCCAGGCTGGAGTGGAGTGGTGAAATCTCAGCTAACAGCAACCTTTGCCTCCTGGGTTCAAGCTATTCCCCTGCTTCAGTCTCCGGAGTAGCTGGGATTATAGGGGTGCACCACCACACCCGGCTAATTTTTGTATTTTTAGTAGAGACTGTTTCACTATGTTGGGCAGGCTGGTCTTGAACACCTGATCTCAAGTGATCTACCCGCCTCGGCCTCCCAAAGTGCTGGGATTACAGGCGTGAGCCAATCGTGCGCGGCCTGGGGTGAACCTTTTTAATGAGCATTTATTATTTGCCGTTCACAGTGCCAAGTGTCATGATGAATGAAAATGTCTGGGAATTAGAGGTGGTGGTTGCACACATTATAAATGTATTAAAGTACACCTCAAAATAAAATCCGAACACATTAAGTGGTTACTCCCATTCTTCCCTCTCTCAGCCCCTGGTAAATGCCAATCAGCTTTCAAACTGGTACCTAATATGGATATTTCATATAAATGGAATGTGTGACCTCTTGGTCTGTCTTCTTAGCATAATCTTTTGCAGGTTCACCTTGTACACCTTGTGGCATGTATCAGTACTTCATTTCTCTTTATGGCTACTATTCCACTGTACCTAGATGCCACAGTTTTACCTGTCCATCCATTGGTGGACATTTGGGTTGTTTCCACTTTCGGGCTATTGTGAATAGTGATGATATGAACATTTGTATACAAATATTTGTTCAAGTCCCCGTTTTCGATTCTTTTGGGTATAAACATAGTGGAACTTCTGGGTCTTATAGTAATTATACGTGAAAATATTTCAGGAACCCATAAACAAATGTTTCTGCAGCAGCTGAACCGGTTTACATACCAAGAGCATTGTCGGGGATTCCAATTTCTCCACATCCTCACTAACACCATAATTTTCTATTCCTTTGATAGTAACCATCCCAAAGGGTATAAAGTGATATTTTATTGTGGGTTTGATTTGCATTCCCTAATGGCTAGTTTTGTTGAGCATCTTTTCATGCCCTTGTTGGCCATTTGTATATCTTCTTTGGAGAACTCTCTATTGAGGTCTTTCCACATTTTAAAATTGAGTTGTCTGTCTTTTTGTTGTTCAAGTTATGTGTAGTTATATATTCTAGATATTAGACCCTTATGAGATATATCATTAGTGGATACTTTCTCCCATTCTGTAGCTTGTCTTTTCACTTTCTTGATAAGATCCTTTAGTGTGCAAACTTTTTAATTTTGATGAAGTCTAATTTATCTATTTTGTTTCTTGTGCTTTTGGTGTCATAACCAAGAATCCATTGTGCAAGCACACTAGCTTTCATGTCTCTTAGTAGTATACTAATTATATTGGATAAGGGCTCCACCTTTACGATCTTCTTAAACCTTAATTACCTTATAGATCTTATCTCCAATACAGTGATATTGGGGTTTGGGGTTACACATACGAATTTTGTGGGGATATAATTTGGTCAACAGACTTCTGTATCCCTGCAATTCATGTCTTTATTGAATACAAAATACATTTATACCACCTTAACAGTCTCAAAAGCCTTAACTCATTCCAGCATCAACTCTAAAGTCTGAAGTCCAAAGTCTCTTCTAAATATCACCTAAAATAGATAAGGGTGAGACTTGAGATATGATTCATCCTGATGCACATTTTCTCCCTATGAAACTGTAAAACCAGGCAAATTATTTGCTTCCAAAATACAGTGGCAGAACAGGTATAGAATAGGCATTCAAAAAAAAAAAAAAAAAAAAAGGAGAAAGAAAGAAAGGAAAGAAAAGAAATAGGGAAAAAGGAAGGGAGGACAAGTCCGAAGCAAGTCCAGAAATCTAGCAAGGCAAATTCTAATAGATATTAAGGCTCAAGAATAATCCATTTTGATTCAGTGCCCTGCCTTCCAGACCTATTAGGGTGGTGGCCCTGCCTTCTGGACCCCAGGTGGATGCTGTACCTCTCCTCACACTCTGCCAGGCGTGCTGTCCCAGGCAGAGTCTCATCCCAAAAGTTTTGCTAGGTAATGGCCTTGATAACATCTGAATTGCTTTGAGGTCCATCTCCCCTTTTCTTAAAGAATAGTGCAAGTATGGCCAGGTACGGTGGCTCATGCCTGTAATCCCAACACTTCGGGAGGCCAAAGCGGGCAGATCACGAGGTCAGGAATTTCAGACCAGCCTAGACAACATAGTAAAACCCCATCTCTACTAAATACACAAAAATTAGCTTGACCTGGTGGTGCTCGCCTGTAATCCCAGCTAGTTGGGAGGCTGAGGCAGGAGCATCACTTGAACCTGGGAGGTGGAAGTTGCAGTGAGCCGAGATCATGCCATTGCACTCCAGCCTGGGCAATGGAGTGAGACTCCATCTCAAAAAAAAAAAAAAAAAAAAAAAGAATAGTACAAGTTAGCAGCTGGAAAGCTCTATTGTCCTGCCTGTAGAACCTAGGACATGTAAAAGCCTTCCATCATTTTTGTCTTGTCTGCATCTCCTTCAGTTGAAACAGACAGTGTTTCTGCTCTTATAATCTCATCATTTATTTATCAAATGATAGTCTAACCATGCCTTTGGTGATCTCTTTAGAATATACTTTCTCATTTTATACAATATGACAGGCAGAGAATTTTCCAGATATTTAAGTTTTGGTTCCTTTTTGCTTAACAATTTCTTCTTTCATTCATCTCTCTCCTCTTGCATTTTACTATAAGCATTCAGGAAGATCCAGGTCACACTTTCAGCATTTTGCTTAAAAATCTCAGATAAATATTCAATTTTGTCATTCATAAATTCTGTCTTACAGAAAACACTAGAAAACAAGTCAGCCAAGTTATTTGCTACTTTATAACAAGGATTGCCTTTCTTCTGTCTTCCAGTGACCAACTCCTCACTTCCATCTGAGACCTCACAAGAATGGCCTTTAACAAACAGGTATTTACCAAAATTCTGTTCATGATTATGTTTTCTCTGAGAAGATGGAGGCTTTGTCTTCAACTGTATTTCTGAGTTCTTACCAGAATTGCCTTTAACATCCGTATTTCTAGCATGGAAATCTAGGTTTTTTCTAGCATGCACCTCAGAATTTTTTTAGCCTCTACCCATTACCTAGTTCCAAAGCCACTTTCACATTTTTAGGTTTTATTAAAGCAACACCCAACTTCTTGGTAGCAAAATCTATCTTAGTTTGCTCAAGCCACTATAATAAAATACCATATACTGAACGGCCTAAGCAACAGAAATTTATTTCTCACAGTTCTGGAGGCTGCAAAGTCCAAGATCAAAGTGCTTGCCAATTTGGTTTCTGGTGAGGGCTCTTTTACTGGCGAGTCCATGGCCACCTTCTTTCTGCATTCTCATATGACAAAGGAAGGGGAAAAGGGAAGGGAAACAGACAGAGAAACACACACACAGAGAAAGAGATCTGGTGGGTTTTTTTGTTTTTTTTTTTAATAAAGATACTAATCTATAGGATCTGAATTCCACTCTTGTGATCCATTTAACCTCAGTTACCTTGTTATAGTTCCCATCTCCAAATACAGTGACATTCGGGGTTTGAGCTTCAATATATGAATTTTGAGGGGACATATTCAGTTCTTAGCAAATGCTATTATAAATGACAATTTTAAAAAAATTTTCCAGATTGCTCATTGCTTATGTATAGAAACACAATTGATTCTAGGGTATTGTCTTAGTCCATTTTCTGCTGCTGTAACAGAATACTACAGACTGGGTAATATATAATAAACAAATTTATTGACTCACAGTTCTGGATGCTGAAGAGTCTAAGATTGAAGGACTGCCATCTGGTGAGAGCCTACTTGGTTTGTATGTTATCCCATGGTGGAAGGGCAAAGAGAGGGCTAGAGAGCAAGGGATCAAACTTGAAGCCTCAAGTCCTTTTACAATTGGCGTTAATCTATTCATGAGAGTGGAGACCTTATGACCAAACAACTTACATTAGGCTTACCACCCAACATTGTTGCATTATGGATTAAGTTTCTAGCATGTCCTTTGGGGGGATATATTCAAATCATAGCAGGTGTTGACCTTGTACTCTGAAAATTTACTTATTAGCTCTAATAATATATACAAGTGTATATTCTTTAGGATTTCTATATATAGAATCATGTAATCTGTGAACTGAGATAGTTATACTTTTTTTTCTCCGAGTTTGAACCCTTTCATTTCTTTTCCTTGGTTAATTGCTCTGACCAGAGCCATCCCATTTTAAATATTTTGCTCAGGTGATTATGGAAGCTGGCAAGTCTGAAATCTGTTGGGCAGCTGAGTAGGCTGGATTCTCAGGCAAGAGTTGATACTGTAGTCTTGAGGCAGAATTTCTTTTTCTCTGAGTAATCTCAGATTTTGCTCTTAAGGCCTTCAGCTAATTGAATAAGTTCCACCCACATTATCAAGATTAATCTCCTTTGCCTAAAGTTAACTGATTATAGATATTAAATATATCTTCAAAATACCTTCACCGCAACACCTAATGTTTGATTGTGTACTGTAGCCTAGCAAAATTGACATGTAAAACGAACCATCACATTCAATGTGGTAGATAGTAGTATTAGTTCACAGGATTTTAAAACATTTTTATTTCTCACTCTCCTTCCCGTGGCTTCGGTGTGAGCAGAGTATACTTCCTCATGGTGATTTTGCATGTGGCTATGTGACTCATTTTGGCCACTGGAATATGAACAGATCCACTAGCAGATGAGGATAACTAGATGGGGTCTTAGAAGCAGAAGGCATGTGTGTTCTGAATCCTGTGTGTGTGTGTGTGTGTGTGTGTGTGTGTGTATTTCTGTAAGCGATGATACAGAGCCCAATTTGAAAGAGCTCCTACTGGCAAAAGAACGGACAATTGGAGCATCAAGGAATCCGAAAGATTTTTTTGACTGAAATGGTTTGAAATACATCAAAATTTTCAAAATACATAAATTTCAATGCTTTTATAAAACCTCTCACTGGTCACATTGAAGATTGCTAGGGCGCTAACTCATTATACTGAAATTGCTTTTAAAAAGCTTTTTAAACCAAATTTTTTGCTTTCCTACACAAACTGGAATTCAGAGTAAACCAAAGAGTTGATAGGATAGGGGAAAACCTTTTTTTTTTCTTTTTTTTTTTGAGACGGAGTCTCACTCTTTTTGCCCAGGCTGTAGTGCAATTGTGCAATCTTGGCTCACTGCAACCTCCACCTCCCTGGTTCAAGTATTCCCCTGCCTCAGTCCCCCGAGTAGCTGGGATTACAGGCGTATGCTACTATACCTGGCTAATTTTGTATTTTTGTTAAAGACAGGGTTTCACCATGTTGTCCTGGCTGGTCTTGAACTCCTGACCTCAGGCAATTGACCTGCCTCAGTCTCCCAAAGTGCTGAGATTACAGGTGTGAGCCACTGCCCCCGGCCTGGGAAAATTTTTTAATAGAAAAATTCCAGTGAATAAATGAAGAAGAAGTGATAGAATATCACCATTTTGCAACCTGTAAGAAAATAATGCTTCTAGGAAATAATTACTAGTGGTTGCCAAATAACCAAATGGGTGGAAGGTTGAAAGGAAACTTAGTAGTGATCCACTTTATAGTGTGTCAGGCTGACAATACCTGGCCAATCTTAACAATACCCTAAGTGAGATGATCAAAGATTATGTGCTATGTACTATACTATATAAATAGTACTTTATAGTATTGCTGTTTATGAATTTTTTTTATAAAATCATAAATCTGAATTTAATCAAGCCTCTAGATCTAACTGCCAGTTTACTTGAAAAAAAAGAGGCACAGAGTAACATATTAAGTGGTCTTTCAGTGACCAACAGTGGTGGTGGAGGAGACCCACCCAAGTCTGGCTGTGTTGGATACTTGCGTATTTGTGATGCAGATAACTCATCAGGAGCCTCGCTTCCCTCCACTGGTGCTGTCAGGGCTGTTGCCTTAAGCTCTCTATACAATAGTAGGTCCTCGATTTTAGAGTTGAAGGCTGCCTGGCTGTGCTGTGAAAGAAATTATTTTCTTATGAGTGTCACTCTGTTCCTCCTTCCCTAATGCTTGCCTCTCTGGTACCATTGCTACTGATGTCACAGTTTCTTTTCTGGCTCAAGTCACTCCTCCCAGAACAGGGCAGGTGCAAGTGCAGGCAGAGAGAGGGTAGTTGCAGCAGTATGTGAGGAGGCGCTACCTGTTGGCTTGTGGACAGCTGTTCTGCCAGGTGTGCCAGCCACGGCCATGGCAATGGAAAGACAAAGCCTTTTCTCCTGCCTGACTCCCTCTCTCCAGCTGCTTTCCACACTTCCAATACCCAGATCATGTCATATGCCCCCTGTGACATTTTTTTGAGCCCCTAGTGTCCTTAAAATGAAGTCTGAATTCCTAATATGACATTTAGGCCCTCCATGGTCCAGGCCTATCCATGTTCCCAGACAGAGTCTTCCACAATTACTCCTTTACATCCGGCTGTCTTGTTGGCTGCATTGTCTATCTTGTTATAAACTTTTATTTCTCTATTTCTTTTTAACTGATAATTTTCCTTTACCTGGCATTTTCTTTTTGAATAAATTTGCCTTTTGAATCTTATACCAGCCTGCTTGACTACATAAATGTTAATACCTCTGAGATACTTTCTGGGATTTCTTCCAGTTGGAATTAGTTTTTCTCATCTGTAATGTCCACAAATGCTTTTTTTTTTTTTTTCCCTTTGAGATGGAGTTTTGCTCTTGTCGCCCACGCAGAAGTGTGATGGCACATTCTTGTTTCACTGCAACCTCTGCCTCCTGGGTTCAAGTAATTCTCCTGCCTCAGCCTACCTAGTAGTTGGGATTACAGGCTCCCGCCACCACACCCAGCTCATTCTTTTGTATGTATGTATATACGTATGTATGTATGTATATAATTTTTTGAGACAGAGTCTCGCTCTGTCACCCAGGCTGGAGTGCAATGGCATGATTTTGGCTCACCGCAACTTCCAACTCCTGGGTTCAAGTAATTCTCTTGTCTCAGCCTCCCGAGTAGCTGGGATTACTAGTAGTGGGTGCCACCATGCCCGGCTAATTTTTGTACTTTTAGTAGAGATGGAGTTTCATCATATTGGTCAGGCTGGTCTTGAACTCGTGACCTTAGGTGATCTGCCCACCTCGGCCTACCAAAGTGCTGGGATTACAGGCGTAAGCCACCTTGCCCAGCCTCCAAATGTTATATTTTAACCAAGGTGGCCAAAATAAAGTCTCATTAATATTTCTCTTAGTTCTCCTAACTTTAGATAGGATTTTTCCCAACTCTAGACCGCTGACTTCCCTTTTCTTAGATCATTTACTATAAAAAACTTTTAGGCTCTTTTTTTGCTCCTTTGAGATATGATTTTTTTTTTTAAAAAAATGCCTGTTAACAATTCTACAACCCTGGAATGTCTTTCTTAAGGACTTGAGGGCCATTTCCTTGAAATGTAATAATCAAGGAAGATAGAGCCCCTGTCTCCAGTTTCTGTGGGAGGGCGGTAACCAACTTCAGAGAGGGTTTAGCTCCAAGTTATAACAGTACCTCCTATCAGGAAGATACAGGAAAGTTTGTGTTTTCTTTAGGTAAGGCCAGGTAACATAGATGACCTACTATCCCCTACTCCAGCTCTTAAAACCTCTCCTGCTAAGCTTCTGTACATCAATAGAGTGAAAAGGCAACCAACAGAATGAGACAAATATATTACAAATAATATATTTGATATATATATAAATAAAGAATATGTAAAGAACGTCTACAACTCAACAACAAAAGACCCAAATAACCCAATTTAAGAATGGGCAAATAATTTGAATAGACATTTCTCCAAAGGAGAGGTACAAATGGCCAATAAGTGCATGAAAAGGTGCTTAGTATCACTCATCATTAGGGAAGTGCAAATCAAAACTACAGTGCAATACCACTTCATATTCGTTAGGATAAATATTATCAGAAGAGCAGAAAATAACAAGTGTTGTCAAGAATGTGGAGAAATCTGGATATTTATACCTTGCTAGTGAGAATACAATATGCTGCTGCAGAAAACAGTATGGCTGTTTCTCAGAAAGTTCAACACAGAATTACCACGTGATCCAGCAATTCTACTTCTAGGTATATTCCCAGAAAAATTGAAAGCTGGTACTTGAACAGATATTTGCACACTAACATTTATAGTAGCATTATTCACAATAGCCAAAAGGTGGAAACGCTCCAAATGTCCATCGACAGATAAATGTATCAGTAAAATGTGGTTAATACATGCAATGGAGTATTAGCCTGAAAAAGGAATGGAATTCTGATACATGCTACATTATGGATGAACCTTGAAAACATTAGGCTAATAAAATAAGCCAGAAACGAAAGTATAAATATTACATGATTCCACTTATATGAGGTATCTAGAGTAGTCAAATTCATGAGACAGAAGGACGAATGGTTTACTAGGGGATATGGGAAGGAGGAATTGGAAGTCATTATTTAATGGACATAGAGTTTCTATTTGGGGTAATGGAAAAGTTCTAGAAATAGATAGTGGTGATGTTTGTATAACACTGTGAATATACTCAGGACCACTGAATTGTACATTGAAAAATTACTAAAATGGGAAATTTTATCTTATGTATATTTACATATATATATATGTACACACACACACACACACACACACACACACCCAAACCCAATTCTCTTCCCCTTTGTTTCAGTGGAGTTGAGTTCATACTATATTCTGGACTTTCTCACCTATCACAATATCCTTAAGTAAAGTCTTCCTTGACTATTTAACTTTGTCCAGGCCAATTTTTGCTTAGAGAGTGTGCATTTCTGGTGCATTGAATTGTGCTATGAATTGTGTTTAGCTACTTGAGCACACATCTGCTTCTTTATAAGATTTTAAGCCTTTTGAGGTCAGGAAGCATTTTGTGTTCATATTTTTATCATCCAGAATGGATGACCGGGTGTCCTCACAAATTAGGACCCAAAAAATTCTGAAACAAAATCCTTTCTAGTATACATAGAGAGTTTGCTTGTATGTAAGTGACATCTTGTGGCAACAAACGGAATAGTCAGTACTGTATTAGTGTTTTCTTTGAAGAAATACATATCTCTTTTTAGAGATCCAGATCCTACATATCTATTTTAAAGTTTGCCTAAAATAAGCATTGTTACAGTTAGAGGGCAACCAGTTAGTGGTATTTCTTAAAGATGGTTTCGTCCACTTGGGTAGACCCTACCAGGGGCAATTTGTGGCTGGTTCGGGTCTGGAAACTTACTGATGGCAGCAGCGGGTGGTCCGGAAAGGCCACTGCCATCACACCGGCTGCAGTGGGGAGGTGCGAGTGGTGGCAGCAGGAACGGCTGTGGGAGCAGCAGTGGCGGTGATGGGTCCCCTGTGCCCCACGTACGGGAAGCACCCTCCTGTGCTGCACCCAAACTCATGCGGCCAGGTGGGACCCGCCCCTAGGCCCGGAGCCTCCATCACTTGGGACCCTGGCCCCACGTTGCTGCTCTCACCCACGCACTGCTGCTGTGGGGAGGGCGTGGAGACAAGGCGGAGCTGGGCCCGGGGCTGTGCCACGCTTCACGCTTCACGGAACCAGAGGGAGCCGAGGACAAGCAGAAGCCGCCCCGCAGCCCCCTGGGGGCCGCCGCTATGAGGCCAGGCCAAGTTGCCCAGCCTAGAGTGGGAGTGATGGAGCGACGCGATTGGGCACAGAGGGGTGGGCGGAGAGGCACCCAGCAGGGACCTGGAGCCCTCGCCCCAGGCTGTGAGGAAGGCATGGCCGGGACTGCCTGTACACTCCACAGAGCAGGTAGGAGACCCACCTTCCCAGGTGCAGGACCCAGGCCCTCTCTGGGATTTGTACCCTTGGGATCAGGAAGGCCTCCCTGTCCCCACAGGCTCGGGGGTGCCTGCTCCTGCCTGGCCTCTCCCTGTTCCCTGCACTGCTTTGATCTTGGAGCTGGGGTGGGGCCAAGCCCGGGCGCCGTCACATCCTGCCGCTGTGCACAAGCTCGGGACAGTGCTGACACGTCAGCCCCCTGCTGCCTAGACCCCCTCCGGACTGTGGGCAGTGAGGAGTACACAGGAAGCTGAGGGGTGGCTGAGAGCAGCTCGGTGCTGGTCTACAGTCTGGGCGCCATGGACAGCCGCAGGAGGCAGACAGGCTCTTAAGAGGGCGGAAGGGGGGCAAGTCCCTGGTGAGGCCCCACCTTCAGGCCAGGGAAGGCCTGAAGTCTTGGGGCTGGACTGTCCATCCAGCTGATCGGAGTGGGAACTTGTGGTGGCTTTTCTGGCCCCACCCCCGCCATGGCCTCCCGTTGACCAGTCAGTGGGTACTTCCTCTCCTCTGAGGCCATAAAAGCCCAGGGCTCAGCCAGAGCTGAACAGATGACAGGATGACCAGCTGCAGAGAGGAGCTACCATCTCTGCTGGTAGCTGGACCACGGGAGGAACAGCTGCTGAGAGGAAAAACTCTCCCTGCCGAGAGTGAACACTTGTTTGGACGACTAGACTGGAGGGAGGAGTTACCTGCTCTGTTAGGAGCTGAACACTTGACAGGACGCCCTGGCTGAGGAAAGGAGCTGCCCTTTGTGGGAGACTGAGCTGTTCTATCGCTCAATAAAGCTCTTCATCATTTTGCTCACCCTTCACTTGGGTACGTGCCTCATTTTTCCTGGTCACAAGACAAGAACTTGGGAGCCACTGAATGGCAAGGCTAAGAGAACTGTAATACAAACAGGGCTGAAACATGCCCTTTGCTTCCCACGTTGCAGGCAAAGAGAAGGAGAGCTGTGGCCCTTTGGGAAGTCTAGACCTGGGAGCTCCCTGAACCGGGGCTGTGACTCCTTCTTTAGGGCCCTGTGGTTCCTGGCATCTCCAAGCTTCCAGGCACTACTGCTTTCCCTGGTGCCAGACAGAGAAGCTCGTTGTGATGCGCCCTGTCCAGCTGCAGCCTCACTGAGAGCCGGCGCCTATGCTGGCACCTGAAGCTGCCTGCCCCATGGCAGCAGCTGCACGTCTGACTGTGCAGTGGCCAGACCCCATGCTCACACACACATAACCCTTGTTGTTCCATGCTTGACTCACTGTCTCCCTTGGAGGTGTGGGATCCAGGCCAGTGGCGTGAGCTGAGTACAGCCTGCCAGGCCAAGTGGGCAGAACGAGCCCAGTGGGTTGAGCAAAACTTGGGCAAAGCCTTCACCAGCCAGGGGTTTCCAGCCAAAAGGACACCTCAAAGATCCCATAACATTACCAAACTTGAAAGAGATTCCCTCATCAAAATTATTAATTTATTGATAATTGGCAGAAAGATAACAGCTGAATCCAAGGAAAAGAAGAAGGTGGGTTGGCTATAAAGGCAAGAGAGCCCTTGTATAATAAAGGCAACAGAACTTACAAAGATGCCTGATAAATGTCAGGTGCATTGCTAATTGTTTTGACAAGGGAAGATTTGGGGCTTGAAAAAATACCTGGAGTTGCTGGTGTTTTAGTGAATATTCAATTTATGAATTTATAAATTTAGATTTCTTAAGACTTTAATCTCAAAATACTAATTATATTATAAATTTAGAAACTTATTTCAATTAAAAAGTCTCTTTTTCTAACACCTCAGGGGATTCTTAAGTGCCCGGGAGTGTGAGAACCATTGTTCTGTAACGTATAATAATTTTCAGCCTTTTAAAAAAATAAGTAAGGTTTCTAAATTCCAATTAATGAATTGCTATTGACTTGTTTTCTCACTGAGGCTGTCAAAGGGAAGCTTGATAGCTTTGGCATGAAACTCCATAGCATGTATGGTTCTCATTGACATATGCTAAACCTGTTTCCTCCAGTCAGTACTGGTGTCAGGGGAGTGTGTCTGACTTTTTCCTGAGGGTGACCCTGACAAAGAAAGAAAGCAAAAGAAAAGAATAATAAAGCAGGCACTGAAAGCAGAGAAACATAGTGGTCCCCACTGTAGAATTTGATTCATTTCTTGCCCCTTTCTTCCTTTATCCAGGCAACCTTATTGAATAGGCATTCATATAACTGGACCACTGCCTGCAGAACATCTCCAGGATTTGCTCTGATTCATGTTTGCATCTATTAAAACAGAAACTTTGGCACATTCAAAACTAAGAGTTTATTTGAGCAGACAGTGATTCATGAAACAAGCAGGGAATGGTTAGGGGCTCACCCAGAAATCTGGAAGGGGTTGAAGGAAAAGCTTTTATAGGGTGAATGTGAAATCAAAGAAATTATTTGTCTGGTTAAAGTTTGAGCGATTGCCTTATTTGGACTATTTCAGTGACATATTCAAGACAATATAAATAATGCCCAATTGGCCATTTGTGATTGGCTGAGATAAAGTTTAAAATTTCGTTAGGTTTCAGTTTGCTTATGTAGGAACCTAGGGTGTCAGAGTTAGTTCAGTCTAATGACCTCCCATTTAGCTATTTTAACACATCTCTAATGCCTACTCCAATCTTGTTGCTCAAATATTCATCCATTAATAACTATTTTTTGAGGCTTCTAATATACTAGGTATGTTTCCAACTGCTGGGAACATTAGTGGTGTCCAAAGAGATAAACATGTATGACCTCAGAGAGATACTTCCTAGAGGGAGAAATGAATAAATGAGAACACGTAGTACATTATACGTGTCTGTGTCCTTCAGGCAAAGGCCAACAGGAACACATCTATAATTGAACAACTAGGGTTTGTTATTTTTTGCAGAGAGGGACAACAGTCACCACAGGGACCCATAGGTGACTCAGAAAAAGAGTGTAATCTATTATAGAATTTGGGCTTTAGCTGGGCAACTTGGAGCAGGGTCTCATAATATAGAGCTTTGCTCTGGATTTACAGTTGTCAGGAAGTAGGGGAAATTCTGATTGGGCATCTTAATAAATCTTACATATAGAGAGGACAGACTAGATTGAGGCTAAAGTTGTACTTGATAAAGAAGCAGCAGTCATTAATTTTAGCCAAAAGAAAAGAGGTGTTTGGTAATTTGTGGGTGGCACAGTGGCCTTGTTTTTGTCTCACTTTATCAAAATCTCACAGTGTCCTTGTCTGTTGTTGACGGTCTATGAAATTGTTTATGTACAGCAGGAGAACGGGGCCAAGCTGTGAGCATCAGGCCAATTGCCAAATGGCAGGGCCTTTCTCTTTATCAGATGATAATAAGTGCCATGAAGAAGAAAAAGAAAGCAGGGAAAGGCATATAGGCAGTGCTGGATGGAGAGAGGCAGGAATGATGTCAACTTAAAAACAGTGAAGGACTAATTAAACTGCAAGCAAAAAAAAATCTGAAGGAAGTGAGGGAGGGGCCAACAAGTGGAAAGGTGGGGAGAGCAGCAGGAGGGATGGGAGAAACCACATTCAGAAACAGTGAGGAGACCAGTGGGCTCAACGGTGAGTTAACAAAGGTGAAATAAATACCTCTAAGGACTTCACGAACAGCTGCTGATGCCCAGGTGTCTGGTTACTCAAGGTATTATCTGAGACTGAAGAAACATAGACTTTACCCCTTCATTCCCTGAAACTCCCCCTCCCTTACCCTTTGGCTGCATAAAACCTCCCTGCTTCTGCTTCTTTTTTTTTTGAGATGGAGTTTCACTCTTTCGCCCAGGCTGGAGTGCAGTGCTCTAGGCTCACTGCTGCCTTTGCCCCCCAGGTTCAAGCCATTCTCCTGCCTCAGCCTCCTGAGTAGCTGGGATTATAGCTGCCCGTCACCACACCTGGCTAATTTTTGTATTTTTAGTAGAGACAGGGTTTCGCCATGTTGCCCAGGCTGATCTCGAACTCCTAACCTCAAGTGATCCACTTGCCTCCACCTCCCACAATGCTGGGATTATAGGCATAAGCCCCTGTGCCCAACCCCCGCTTCTTTTTCTTAAGATGAATTTGAGAAATCTTGCTCTCCTGCCTTCTTGCTTTGGCCAAATCAAATAAATCTTCCTCTATCTCTGAGCACCTGTGTGTCAGTATTTCACATCAACTACACGTTGGGTACACGAGCCTGAATTTGGGGTTTTGTGACACTCTGATGATGTCCTCTCTCATTGGAAGTCTTACCATCCCCTCATTCACTCCACACTGGCCTCTTTCCTGTTCCTAAGACAGGGCCTTTGCATCAGTAATTTTTTAAATTCCAGTCGTAAATAGTTCACTATATATCTAGCTAAGAGATAATTTTAAAAAGCAATCATATCAGTATCATACCTTAAAAGTGAACTATAATTCTGTTTTATCATATAATATCCAGTTCACATGTCCCTAATTTTCACGATTTAAAAAACTTTGTCCAAATCAGCATCAAAACAAGGTCCACACATAGCATTAGCTTAATGTGATACTTTTAATCTATAAGTATCTTAGGACACTTTAAATCTACAACAATAAAACTTAATTGTTTTAATCTATAATAATTTTCTCTTCTACCACATTTCTTATGTTCTTTTGTGCAGTAGAACTTTCCACATTCTAGATTAGTGGCGTCTAACATGTTTACCTGCCTTTTTGTTTCCTCTAAACTGCTTGTTGGACCTAGACACTAGATAAGATTCAGGATTGATTTTTGTTTTTTGCAGAAATATTTCATAGGTGGAACTGGATTTTACCTATTGCATTATATTAGGAAGGTTATAATGTTGGACTGTCTTTTTGTGTCATTAGGATTGTTCAGTAGGTTCAGGTATTGAATTAATTCAATTTAGCCACTAGAGGTCAGGGCTTGATTTAAAAATAAATACTGTACTGAACTTGACGAAAGATCTAGACAATTTTTGATCTGTGAAGGAGTAGAGAATTCTTTGTTATTAATGAGATGTCATTACTAGGAATTTCTGCCTAAAACTTTTTTGGTTCTTAAATATACCAATGTTGGTTGCTTTAAAGGTCAAATACAGTTTTTCCAAAATAAATTTTCCATCGTTAACGATTCTAAATTTCTGTTTCCTAGATTTAAATACAACTCTATCCCAGACATTTAAGTCAGTCTATAAGCCGTTTTAGCTATATACAATACTCCAGTTAAAATGGTAAAATGGGAAAGCTAGGACAGTGAGAAAAATACTGGTTAAACCAAATATGGAGAAAAGGACTGAGCAGCCAAGGAGAGGAGGAAGTCAGGTAAATTCACAAAACTGTAGCTGCAGCAGGAGGCAAGCAGTGCTTCTTATCTGGAACTGTCTTCAGGCCCATCTCCCACCGCTGTATCCACAGCTTTATGTGAAACATACCTTGGTCTTGGCTGGTCAGCACTGTGAGTCCAAAGATGTTCTTCAATTTAACCATATTGAGAAGTTTGAGTAGGGATGATAGTTGAGGTAGATGTACGTTGTTGGTGTTTTGCAGAAGTGGGACAAATTTAACTCAGTAATGTAACTCTTATGGTAAATTACTGGCCAAAAACCTAATGCTAAAACAATAGATGAGTACAATAATAGCAACAATACACACATTTTTAGAATTTTATCTTTTCTTCATTTATAATCTTAGAAGTGTGGAAAAACCTGAACTAAACTCAGATAATTGGCGGTTTAGATTCTGACTCTGTCTTATTGAGGCATCTTGTAACATGACTACGTTGAACTTCTGTTTAGATGCATGTAAAATGGGACCAACAAAACCTAGCGCTTCCAGGGAGGTTGCAAAGATTGGGTTTTCTCCTTATCTCATTGGCTGCTTCTGTTTAGTCTCCCTTGCTGGGTCCTGTGCATACCCACCTCATTTTGTTTTTATTGCTGAATAATATTCCATTGTACAGATATATCATATTTTATTTACTCATCAGTGGACAGACTTTGATTTGTTTTCATTTTTTGGCTATTTTAATTAATTCTATTATGAACATTCACGTACAAGTTTTTGTGTGCACAGGTTTTCACTTCTCTGGGGTATATACCTAGGAGTGAGATTACTGGGTCACATGGTAACACTATGTTTAGCCTTTGGAAAAAATGCCAGGCTGTTTTCCCAAGAGGTTGCACCATTTTACATTCCCATTAGCAATGAATGAAGTGGGTTCGATTCCTTCATATCCTGCCAATATTTGTTGTTATGTATCTTTTTTTATTATAGCCATCTTAGTAGTTGTGAAGTGTTATCTCATTGTGGTTTTGGTTCATATTTCCTTGACAGCTAATGATGTTAAGCATCTTTTCATGTATTTATTGGCCACTTGTATATCTTTGCAGAATTATCTATTCAGATCTATTGCCCATTTTAAAACTGGGTAATTTGTCTTTCTAGTGTCGAGTTGTAAGAGTTTTCTGTTCTGGATACCATCCCTTATCAGATATGTGATTTGCAAATATTTTCACTCATTTTGAGGGTTGCCTTTTTATTTTCTTAATAGTCATTTGAACCATAAAAATGTTTAATTTTGATGATGTTGAGTTCATTTATTTTCTCCTTTTGTTACTTGTACTATCAGTGTCATATCTAAGAAACTATTGCCTAATACAAGGTCACAAAGATGTACATTTAATTTTTTTCTAAGAGTTTTATAGCTGGCACCTCCAGCTTTTGTCTTGGAAACTATTGATAAGATCTTCAGATTAGGTGAACCATCACACGACTCCCACAACCTCTTGGTGTGTTTAACAACCAATTTTCTGAAAAAAGTGTATGTGTATCTGGGTGTACACAAGTTATTACAGATTTTACTGCTGAAAAGGAAGTGTAGCAGGCAATTTATAAATAATAATAAAATGTACTCTGAATTGCAAATATCATATGTCACTTATCGCAAATGCTTTCATTGATTTTTGCTAAATTCTTGTATCCATAGCCAACCTATAGTTGCCATTCAACCATGACTTGACAAATTGAGTTACATCCCAATCCAATTAGCCTTTCTCCCAATAAACTTATTGTCACTAAATTCAATATATGATCTACTGTTAAATGATTTCTCACCCTATACAAATTATGTTTATTAAATTGAAATATTTTTCAACCTTAGCACAAATCAATTTCTGATTTATAGTGTTTGCCAGTTTCCATGGTATAAATACTCTCATCATGATTGATTTCAAGCTATTAGCATGACATTACTGAACACAGAACTGGGAAGAGATGCACAGTAGCACCCCAGTATACACTATTTGCACCACAAAGATACAATAGAAATAAATGACCTTAAAAGCAAAGATAATAGAAAATGTAATATAGTAATAAAGTAAGAAAAATGTAATAAATTATGTAACAAAGTAAACCCTTGGTATCCATGGTATGCCCTGGTGTTTGTGGGGGATTGGTTTCAGGAACCTGAGGGTATCAAAATCTGTGGATGCTCAAGTCCCTTATATAAAATAGCATAGTATTTGCATGTAACCTACATACATCCTGTTGTGTACTTTAAATCATCTCTAGAGTACTTATAATATCTGGTATAATGTAAATGTTATGTAAATAGTTATTATACTGTATTATTTTTATTAATATTCTTTCTTATTGTTATATTGATGTTTTTAATGATTTTTTTTCTATCTAATATTTTGAATCTTTGGTTGGTTGAGTCCATGGATGCAGAACTCAAGACAGAGTGAGCTTACTACATTTAGACAGTGATGACTTTTATTTATTTATTTATATTTATTTATTTATTTATTTATTTATTTATTGAGCTAGAGTATCACTCTGTCACCCAGGCTGGAGTGCAGTGGTGTAACCTCGGCTCACTGCAATCTCCACCTCCTGGGTTCAAGCGATTCTCCTGCCTCAGTCTCCCAAGTAGCTGGGATTACAGGCATGCACCACCACGACCGACTAACTTTTTTAAATTTTAGTAGAGACAGGGTTTTGCCATGTTGGCCAGGGTGGTCTCGAACTCCTGGCCTCAAGTGATCTGCCCGCCTCGGCCTCCCAAAGTGCTGGGATTATAGGTATGAGCCATGGTGCCCAGCCAGTGATGAGTTTTAAATATTTGTTGCCTTTGTTTTAATATAATTTAATGAATTATAAATTTGTATAATTTAATTTTTGATAATGGCTATGTTTAACAACTATATTGTAAAATTTTTTAAAATTTGTTTATTTATTTATTTTTGAGACAGTCTCATTCTGTAGCCCAGGCTGGAGTGCAGTGGCATGATCTCGGCTCACTGCAACCTCTGCCTCCCGGGTTCAGGTAATCCTCCTGCCTCAGCCTCCCAAGTAGCTGGGATTATAGGCGACACCCAGCCAATTTTTGTATTTTAGTAGAGATGGGATTTCACCATGTTGGCCAGGCTGGTCTCGAACCCCTGACCTCAAGTAATCTGCCTGCCTCGGCCTCCCAATGTGCTGGGATTAAAGGCGTGAGCCATTGCGTCTGGCCTAAAATTTGAGAGCAGCAAGCTCTCAAAAGCCTATAAAAGCCAATTCCAGCACACCACTAATTCGCCGCCTCCTCCAGCCCCAAATATACCATACCCATCTTGATAACAAACGTAGAAAAGATTTTTGCATTTGATGTTACGTGTTTTGGTGCTGTATCATCTGTGTTTTGGGGCCTTTGTGTGGATACCTCTACTTTTGGGTCTATCTCAGCCTCTAAGAATCTTTCAGAGGGTAGAGAAAATATAAGCCTTACCAGTAATTTCTGTTTCCACCTTCAATATTTATTGGCTATTCATAGGCTATGGCAGTGTTCTCATACTTTATCACTACTACAAAGCATCAAAGATTTCACTTAAATGCAGATTCTTAGGGCTCATGTTTCAAAATTCTCATTGTATAGACAGATTGGGGGAAGAAATTTGTAAGAAGCCCAGGTAATGCTGACACAGGTGGTTTTATGCTTTGAGAAAGCAGCATCGGATTACTAAGAGATTCTAATGTTCAGTAAGTGGAAAAAAGTTAATTACAGAGTTTATGAATTAATTGGATAACTAATTCCATTCAATCCATGAATTTATTCATTTATCAAATATAATAAAAACCATATTGCATTTTAAAAAGCATGGCTCTTGGAGTCATGGAGTCATATTGAATTTAATTCAAATCCTTGCTTGTAAATATTAAATGATATTTATGTTTTTATCTTCTATCTACCCGTCCATCCATCCATCTATCTGTGTTGAATAAATAAAATTAAAATAAAACATGGCTCATGTTTTCAAGAAGCTTCCAGTCTAGTGAGGAAGTAAAAAACAAATTAGTGGTCCTGGTTCAGTCTGATTATATTGTGTGTAGAAGCTATATCAGTAGTGTAGAGGGAATCTTAATCAGACAGAGAGGTAGGGAGGGTAAGGGAGAACTCAGAGAGGCGATACTTCACTTTGATTCTTGAGGCCATATGGTGTTAACTGTAGGAAAAATGATTGGAGGTTATTTTAATGAGAAGTAATTAAATATATGCGAGTGGGAGGCTTGAAGAGGCAGTACAGTTGACCTCTGTATCTGTGGGGTCCACACCTGTGAATTCAATCAACCATGGATTGAAAATATTCGGAAAAAAACTCACCCCAAATAACAATAAAACAATAAAAATAATACAAATAAAATAATTTGTTCAATATAACAAGTATTTACAAGGCATTTACATTGTATTAGGTATTATCAGTACTCTAGAGATGGATTAAAGTATTTGAGAGGATATACACGGGTTATATGCAAATACTATACTATTTTATACAACGGGCTGGAGCATCCATGGATTTTGGTATCCTTGGGGTTCCTGGAACCAACTGATACCAAGGGACGACCAAACTCTAAAAAGCTTAGCAGACATGCCTGAGGGGTAAGACAGTTCTGCTAAATATTCAGACAAATAAAAACAAAACCAAACACACACATATTTGGTTATACCTGTATCCAAGGACAATGGAAGCCATTCTGATTCATATTTTTTTCTTCTTTTTTTTAGATGGAGTCTCGCTTTATCACCCAGGCTGCAGTACAGTGGTGCGATCTCGGCTCACTGCAACCTCCACCTGCCGGGTTCAAGTGATTCTCCTGCCTCAGCCTCTTGAGTAGCTGGGATTACAGGCATATACCACCATGCCTGGCTAATTTTTGTATTTTTAGTAGAGACGGGGTTTCACCATGTTACTCAGGCTGTTCTGGAACTCCTGACCTCAAGTGATCCGCCTGCCTCAGCCTCCCAAAGTGCTGGGATTACAGGCGTGAGTCACTGCACCCAGCCTATATTTTCTTAACTAAATTCGCCATTCAAGTGTTTCTGGCAGGTGAACTAGGTCCCTCTTCTTCTGTAACTCTATCTAATTTCTGCCAAAAAAGTTACGATAGAAATGATCTATCTTACTTTCAAATTAATTTTTAAATTTAAAATTTGAATATCCTTAGTAGGTAGCAAGCTCTTTGAGGTCACTGATATATTCTATTTCTTTACATATTATCAGTCCAGCTCAGTGACCTGCCTTGTTCACATGCTCACAAAGGAAAATGTTAGTGATTCTGAATAGAGAGATTTAGAGACTTCTTACAGTATGCAAATACATGGTTCACAAGAAGAGTACTTCTAGAAGAAAATTATCTGAACTTTTAAAATTATGATCTGAGTTAGGATACACCAGAGTTAATAAAGAAATGTGGAATAAGAACTGACAGAAACTGAAAACACTGACCTCCTAATAGTAGGAAAGGAAAAGACAGTAAATTGATACTTTGAGGTAAAGTAGATTCATTTTGGCTTATGGTAAACAATATTTCCTCTACATTTTTTGAAGTAGGGGGTAAATACCATGCTACATGAGCAGATGTCTAAGTCCCTAGAGCAACAATCTATGAACATATACAATGGGGTAGGAAAAAAACACAGAACTTCCAATCGTAAGACCTGGATTTGAATTTCATCTTCAGTATTTCCAGCTCTTTGGCCTTGCTCATTTTCAGTCTGTCTTTTGTCACTTGTGAAAAAGAAATTGTCATCGTCATTGTCGTCATCATCATCAGTTTCCTCAAAGGGTGATTAGAAAGAGCGAATAAGATAATGTATGGGACAGTACTCTGTAAATAGTGAAATTCTCAGGAAATATGTTGTTGTTGTTGGTTGTTGGTTCTGTAAGGAATCCATCGTTCTGAGATCTTCTCTTCTCTAACTTAAATTCACATTCTACTACCACAAGTGAGTTTCAACCTGGGCAAGATCTAAGATGGTTCTCCCAGGTCAGGGCCTGGGAAGTAGGACTAATTAATCCTAGGCAGTAATTCAGGAGATGATGATAGGACCAAAGCTACCCAGGGTATCTAACTCTTGGGAAAATAGTGAAATGAGCCTGAGGCAGGAGATGTGGAGACAGTACAGGAGTTGTAAAGGCTGGGAAGAAAATAACATTTCTAGAGTTGATTTCTACTGACATAAAGGACCAGGGAGGGCACAAAGCTGCCCCAAGTTTCCTTTAAATATCATAGTTTCTGGAGCTGGAGGGATACAGGCTGCTAGATGTCCTAACTTAGGAAAGCAGCTCGGCTCCCAGTATATTCTTTGATATATCTTGATAATGGGCAGTAAGTAATTTTTTGTTGAACAAACAATTTTGTTTTGAAATAAAAATAGCTGCTGGAATATTTAAGGTTGGGAGATACCAAATCAATGACACTTCAGTGTGTGCACATTTGATAAGGTTTTTTTTTTCCCCCCATTTTGCCATATTCTTACTTCCCAGAAAGCAAAAGTTGATAGTTATTTTATCTTTCAAGTAACTTTTTCACCGAAAAACTCAAAATTTTAGAGATAGTTTATATTGTTAATGGCTATATGAAATTTATAAAACAATGGAGCTTTAAATGTTAATATTTGCATAATTAGTTTAAAGTAGTATTAAATATGTCTATTAATTTTATTTTTTATAATTTATTCACCCAACAACTACTTAGATGCACTATTTTGAAAGAGCAATTGTGTCATAACCCAAGGATGAAAAGTGGAGCTTCTGTCTTGATGGATCAACTATGATATAATCCCACATTTGATAGAATGGATCTGTATATAAAGGGCAATGTGAACAAAGGAGAAGACATTTACCTTGAAAAGTATGAGAAGGTCCTTTCTCTGAGCACATGAAAATCAGAAACATGCCTTAGGAAAGATGGGGACTCATGGGTCTTTCATGGGTCATGCATTAAAAATATATACAAAGTCTGTTAAGAAGAAGGTTACCGGAGATTAACTGCTAGATAACAAGATTATCTTAAAATTGAAAGAGATTTGAGCATGTTTGTATTCTGCCAGGAGCAAAAGAGATTCCATATACCAGAAAAGAAAACCTTTACTATCATTTAATAGGGTCCCTGAGTATGTTAGAGGGAAGGGATTAAAAAGAGTAAACCAAAGTGGGAAGTAAAATAGCCTGCAAGGAGTCCTTGGAGTGACTGATGGATAAACACTCTGGCGTGTTTGTATTTGAAATGGGGAATATATTAAGCACCTGGAATTTAGTTAATCCTGTTTTCCAAAGCAGTAACGATCTCCTTATTAGCATAGAAACTGAGAAAGCCAAACAAAGACAGACTGCCAACACTGAGCCTGAATAGAGTCTTCTTTTGCATCAGAGACACAGAGCTAAAGTTGTCTGTACTGGAATTTAAGCAACATATCTTTCCCCTTTAATTGTCTCATACAAAGAAACTGTTAATATGAATATGATACACCTAAATCGGAAGTTATAAGATACTGTATGATGAATTTTGTAACAAGAGAGGCATTAACGTGGCAAATAAAAAGAACTTTGTGGCTCACGTCTGTAATCTCAGCACTTTGGGAGGCCAAGGAGGGGGGATCCCCTGAAGTCAGGAGTTCGAGACCAGCCTGGCCAACATGGTGAAACCCCGTCTATACTAAAAATACAAAAAACAGCTGGGTGCGCTGGTGGGCACCTGTAATCCCAGCTACTCAGGAGGCTGAGGCAGGAGAATTGCTTGAACCTGGGAGGCAGAGGTTGCAGTGAGCTGAGATCGCGCCATTGCACTCCAGCTTGGGTGACAAGAGCAAAACTCGGTCTCAAAAAAAAAAAAAAAAAAAACTCACCATAAGCTTTCCTATTTTTTGTGTTTACGTCATTTCTCTTATTTTGGAGAGCACTTTTCTCTGTGTTTTTCGAGGTCCAGTGCAAGCTCCACTTCCTTCATAGAGCCCCCAGGAGATTAAAGGCTTCAGTAATCATTCTTTCCTTGGAAATTCTAAAGCATTTATTTACAGAGTTGGTATATTTTGAAAAAGCATGCATATCCAATGTCTACCCAACTAGTTTGTGAGCATCTCAAAGACAGGGGCCATGTCTTATCCTTCTTTACTGCCTGATGTGTAGCATGGTGCTCTATTCAGAGTACCTGGTCAGTAATAAGTAATAGTTGGTGATAAAAGAGGTGAGAAAATGGCATATCTGACCACTTATGGAACTTCCTGTTCAGGAAACTAATGTTAACTCAGATTTGTGCAGCTGCACACAATGGAGAAACAGGATCAATATTTCTAATATTATATAATAATGATATATTCCCCATCTCTTATCCAGAACTCTGGGAGCCAAATTGTTTTGGAATTCAGAATTTTTCCTATTCACTACAGGACCTGGGGTGGCACTTCCTGTTAGTATTACACAGTAAGTGGATAAATAAAGACTATAAATACCCTCATGTCAGTTCAAATCAGGCTTTTATTGATAGGGAATTTTGATAGTTTGACTTTCATAGAGTATAAAATAAAATTATTTGCCTGATGATAAATCTACATGTCATATTGTTGGCCTTGCAGTTCAGTTAGTTTCTATGGAGAGATACTGTATTAATACAAATGTCGCAAGAAGACTGTAAATCAGAATTTCAATATTCTGCTAAAAATCATAGTTTTTAGCCCAGGTGCAGTGGCTCACGCCTGTAATCCCAGCGCTTTGGGAGGCGGAGGTGGGCAGATCACAAGATCAGGAGCTCGACACAAGCCTGGCCAACATAGTGAAACCCTGTCTCTACTAAAAATACAAAAATTGGCCAGGCGCGGCAGCTTGCTCCTGTAGTCCCAGCTACTAGGGAGGCTGAAGCAGGAGAATTGCTTGAACCCTGGAGGTAAAGGTTGCAGTGAGTTGAGATCGCACCACTGCACTCCAGCCTGGGCGAAAGAGGGAGACTCCGTCTCAAAAAAAAAAAAAAAAAAAAAAAAAAGTCATAGTTTTTAGCGTTTGTCTGACTAATGCATATTGAGTAGTTTGTATTAATATAGCTTAGATAATTTTGGTGAGAATTTTGGCAAGAGTTTTTCTTTTCTTTGAGACAGAGTCTTGCTCTGTCAGCCAGGCTGGAGTGCAGTGGCACAATCTCCGTTCACTGCAACCTCCGTCTCCCCGGCTCAAGCAATTCTCATGCCCCAGCCTCCTGAGTAGCTGGGATTGCAGGTGTGTGCCAACATGCCCAGCTAATTCTTGTATTTTTAGTTGCGATGGGGTTTCACCATGTTGGCCAGGCTGGTCTCAAACTCCTGACCTCAGGTAATCTCCCCACCTCGGCCTCCCATATTGCTGGGATTACAGACGCGAGCCACCGCGCCTGGCCAAGAGTTTTTAAGACTTCCTGTTCAATACGAACTACCTCTTCAGACAGAGTAGGTTTAAATGACAATAAGCTTCTAAATGTAGAAAAACCTTTTTAGTTGATTGACTCTCTTAGAAGCACACTGTTGCTGTTCTTTTTAAAAAGTGTTTAAAGGGGATTTAGAAATTGACTGTGTTTCTATGTGACCAGAACTGTATGCAGTATTTTTTTTTTTTTAATAACCCTTTACTCTTCTTGGCTAGAGTTTAATTATATTTTTTTTCATCCAACCACCACAGATTTAGTTGAGCAATCTCTTTTGGCTTGTATTTAAGTCAGTTTATTTGTTCGCAATAATGAAGTCACTGACATGTGGAAACAGTTAGTATGTTACTTAACTAATACATTGGAACAATAAAACCTAGAAAGCATTTTTATCAAGTTAAAATTTCAAACCACGCCATTTTCTCCTTTTCACTTTTATCATAAAATTGCTCCCAGGAATTGTGCTGTAAAAATCAGATTTTTTTTGATATGATTTTTCTTTTTAACTTAAAAAAATAAACTTTGATGGAGTGAACCCAAAACAGGATAGTGACCTAGCTGGACTTTTAAAAAACAGCTTAAAAGAAGATTGAGTGAGAGAATTGAGAAGAGAAATTGGAGGTGGTAGGTGAGGAGGAGAAAGAGGAGGGAGTACTGAGTGTTAAGGTGGCTTAGTCCGTTCCTGCTGCTATAAGGAAATAGCTTAGACTGGGTACTTTTAAACAATAGAAATTTGTTGCTTATAGTTCTGGAGGCTGGGAAGTCCAAGATCAAGGTGGTAGCAGATTCAGTGTCTGCTACGTGGCAACTTCTATTGTCTTCACAGGGCAAAAGGGGCAAATGGGCTTTCTTAGCCCTCTTCTATAAGGGCACTAATCTCATGAGTACAGAGCCTCATGACTTAATCACCTCCTAAAAGTCTCACTTCTTAATACTCTCACACTGGGCATTAGGTTCCAACATATGAACTTTGGAGGGACACTGATATTAAGACCATTGCATAAAGTGAGAAGGTGGAGGAGCCTGGATTGAATACAGTAGACAGTGGATTTGTGAACACATTACCATGAGCCACACAACGAAGAGCAACTGAGAGCTGTCTTAAATCAGACCTGAAGAAGGCCATGACTGTGTGTATTAGGGTTCTCTAGAGGGACAGAACTAATGGAATATATGTATGTAAAGGGGAGTTTCTTAAGTATTAACTCACAGGATCACAAGGCCCCACAATAGGCCGTCCGCAGGCTGAGGAGCAAGGAGAGCCAGTCTGAGTTCGAAAACTGAAGAACTTGGAGTCTGACGTTCGAGGGTAGGAAGCATCCAGCATGGGAGAAAGATGTACGCTAGGAGGCTAGGCCAGTGTCTGTCTTCACGTTTTTCTGCCTGCTTATATTCTAGCTATGCTGGCAGCTGATTAGATTGTGCCCACCCAGGTTAAGGTCTGCCTTTCCCAGTCCACTGACTCAAATGTTAAACTCCTTTGGCAACACCCTCACAGACACACCCAGGATCAATACTTTGCATCCTTCAATCCAATCAAGTTGACACTCAGTATTAACCATCACACTGTGAAAACAGAAAGACAACATCAGATCGAAAAGGGCCAGTAAAAAAGAAGCAAGAGATCATGAACATGGATCAAATGTAGCTGGCAAAAGAGAAAAAGAAACTTTTTTTGATAGAAAAGGGGAAATTTGCAAATAATAATTATTGGTTGAGATAGAGGATATGTTGTCTTCTTTTAATTTTCAGGCTACTAACAATAATGCAATGATTTTGGGGCAGCATAGCCATGAAAGAGCAAGATGAGTTATGTTGACAAACAGAAGGTGGCCTTAACTGTATTGCAGCCAGACTCATCACTCTCCCCCACCTATGTGGCCACATGTGTCTCCACAAATTACTCGTAGGCTGTATAGTATTTAAAATAATTTTAAAAAATAGACCCATTAAATGTTGAGAATCCTTTTACAGTTATTTAGTTAGTCAAGGTTAAGAAAAGAAAGAAAGAAAGGAAAAAAGGAGAAGCACAGTTTCTGTGTAAGTGTAAAGTATATAACGGTGGTGAAATATTTTTCCTTCCCCAAAAGTGACTGAGGAGTTGCTATGTGGAAATGGAGGCAAACTGGTCAGGTCTCTTTTCTTTACAAATGACAGAAGCATACTTTGAACCAGTTTAGTCAAAAGAAAAGAAATGATCAGCTCACATGAGTGGAAAGTCCAAGATTTACATCATTAAGCATGGTTATCTCCAGGTGCTCAGATAATGCTGTCAAATATCTGCTTCTTTTTTTCTATTCTTGGCTCTCTTTGCTTTTTTGCTGGCTTTATTTCTCTGTCAGGTTATCTTTTCAAATGAAAGGGAAGAGGGTCCCAAGTATATTCAGACCTAAATTTTTCTTCTAACTCTTAAGTATTCTCTACAATTTCTGCATCCGTATCAGTCTCTCAAAAAACAAAAATAACTCTGATTAGTCTTGTGTGAGATACGTGTTTACTCTGAACCGATCAAGCATTCATTGAAACCTGGAAAATGGGAGGTCTGACTGGCAAGCCTGAATCTTAAGCGGTGAGAGTAAGGAAGTTTGATGGTTGGAATTGCATGGAATAGAGAAAACAGGACTCCTGAAAGGAAGGATGTGAGGCTGAAATCAAGCACCGGTGTACTTAAGGTTATTGGTAGTATAGAAACATGAAAAGCAAAGGTAACAAAATAACATTGATAACTGGGAGATGAGGAAGAAGAGGAACCTCATCAATGTTCGTCAAGTCAAGAGGGATTTGGGAAAAACACAGAATCTGTAAGGACTGAGCCAAAGCTGAAGGAAAGCAAAAGTCTATTTCAATCATTTCTCTAGACAATTCCCAGGAATCTTGGGACAGATCAACAGTTCAGAGTGACAGTAAAGTTATTGACAGTTTTGATCTCTGGCCAAAAGACCTAAGCCTAACTCAGAGAAACAAGTATCTGCCTAATCTGCAAGGAAGACTTCATCTTTGTTACGTGTAGGTAGCACAGGCAGGTCTGTGCTAAAAGAGACAGTTCAAATAAATAATAGTGATGCTGCAGATGTTTTAAGTCTAATAGACACAAATCTAAGTTCTAGAAGGAGAGGAAAGAAATTGCAGTTACAGGTACCATGGCTTTGAGGGGTCCGAGAGTAAGAATGGGGTGAAGGACACTGTGAGTGAATCCTGGCAGGGGCCATTTACTTCCTCTCTCTCTGCTGGTTCTTTATTGCCACAGAGTTTCTCAACTCGCTCAACAGTTACACAAACAGATTCCAGGTCCCTTCGCAGAATCACTTACCAAGTCAGGCTACCTGGGGAGGGGCACAATAATCTGTATTTTTTTTTTTTTTTTGAGACCGAGTCTTGTTCTGTGACCCAGGCTGGAGTGCAGTAGCATGATTTCGGCTCACTGCAATCTCTGCCTCCTGGTTCAAGGGATTCTCCCACCTCAGCCTCCCGAGTAGCTGGGATTACAAATGTGCACCACCATGACTGGCTAATTTTTGTATTTTTAGTAGAGACAGAGCTTCACCATGTTGGCCAGGCTGGTCTCGAACTCCTGACCTCAAGTGATCCGCCCTCAGCCTCCCAAAGTGCTGGGATTATAGGCATGAGTCACCGTGCCCAGCCGAGAATCTGTATTTTTAACAAATGCCCAGGTAAGTCTAAGTTCCTCTGAGGCCCACGACCTCAGGGAAGATGAGGACATTTGTTTCCCACTGACTCTTAGGAAATGTATGGGCTGAATGACCTAAGTCTGACTAGAAAATGGAAAAGTTTCATGAAGGTATAGTAAGCTCTGCTATTACAACATATTCCCTGGTCACCTTCCAGTTTTGTCCCCTCTGTCACATGAGAACAAACATTCCATTAAATACAAAGGCAGGAGGGAAAGTTATGCAACATATTCTCTGAGTGACATCCCTAGGTCCCAATACGGTTCCAGAATTTCCAGTATCAAGTTTAGCAGAGTGCTTCTGAAGATTACTTCGCATTTTAGTTTTATAAATCGGAGGGCTGGATTCTTACCAGAAGACTATAATCAGCTATTGGACCAAAAGTGTGTGGAGCAGAAAACACAAGAGAAAAAATACTCTTATCTTGGGATTCAAAGCACCAAAGAGAAACCGTTTGGTAAAATCTGGGCCAATTTGAAGCTATTGCTCCTTAAGGAGATAATGGTGGATCTGGGCTTTCAACACAAAGGAATATTTGATATCCTATTATGATGGTTAATTTTATGTGTCAGTTTGTATGGGCCATGTTGCCTAGGCAGTTGGTCAGAATTTATTCTGGGCCAGGTGAGGTGGCTCACGCCTGTAATCCCAGCACTTTGAGAGGCTGAGGCAGGCGGATCACGAGGTCAGGAGATAAGACCATCCTGACTAACATGGTGAAACCCTGTCTCCACTAAAACTACAAAAAAATTAGCTGGGCATGGTGGTGGGTGCCTGTAGTCCCAGCTACTCGGGAAGCTGAGGCGGGAGAATGGTGTGAACCTGGGAGGCAGAGCTTGCAGTGAGCCAAGATCACACCACTGTACTCCAGCCTAGGGGACAGAGCAAGACTCCGTCTCAGTTAAAAAAAAAAAAAAAAAAAATTCTGGATCTTTCTGTGAAGGTGTTTTTTGGATGAGATTAACATTTTAACTGTTGAACTTTAAGTAAAGCAGATAACCCTCCATAATGTGGATGGGCCTCATCCAATCAGTTGAAGGCCTGAACAGAACAGAGATGCCCACCCCTCAGCAAGATGGAACTCTGCTAGCAGATGGCCTCTGGACTCAGACTGCTGCTCTTCCTTGAGTCTCCAGCCTGCAAGCGTACCCTGCAGATTTTGGACTTGCAAAGCTTCTGCAATTACGTGAGCCAATTCCTTAAAATTAAATCTCTCTCTCTCAATATATATATATATCTCCTGTTGGTTCTGTTTCTCTGGAAACCCTGAATAATGCACTTATTGATGTACTAATTATTTCCAATTCTGATTGAATGTTAGGCTTTGTAGCATCAAGACTAAACCACAGGTCCTTAATTCTCTGCCTGTCCCCAGCTCTACTGAAACTCCACTTAACTGAGGACCAAACCCAATGACCTGTAGTATATGTGCCCTGTCACTCTGGCACCTGTTTGTTGGCAGGAAGGCTTATGGGGTACCTGTATAAACTGGCCATAAAAATATGGGACAATAAGTTGTGGAAAGCCACAAGAGACCTCTGAGGAGGAAAGCCTTCTTATCGCCATTATGTTCCCATGCTCTGAGCGAGACCTGCTCTCTTATCCATAAACACTGTGTTCAAGGAGAAAGACACTCCTTTGAAGCATTGGAATGTGGTCAGACGTGCAGGCTCCTAGTTAAGCCTACTCCCACTAGCTACTCTCCGATAAGTTAAAGATATGCTGTTTGAGTACAAAGGACATTAATTTAAAACATCACTGCTATAGATTACGTGTATGATGCACTGCCTCCCTTTCACCGTTTTGCCCTGAACATCTGCTTCTTAGATCTAAGTGACTGTACTCAGTAAATAGTGTGGAGACCAGAGCTTGGCACCTTTTGCAGCCTCCATTTTGCAATTGGCCCCCTGGCCCCCACTATTTATGCACTCTTAACCTGTCTCTTCTCATTCCTTCATTGCCACTGGACTTTGGGTACCCTCCAGGTGGTATTGATGCTGGTCCCCAACACCTGTTCTTCTTGATGTACAGAAGTGTCCTGGTGGGCTGTGAAGGAGAAACAGGTGTGTTCCCAGATAGTGAATCCCACAGGGTGGTTGAGTGGGACTTGCACTGCCAGCACCTCTGGTGGTGGCCACCAGCAGACCAACCCTAGTCAGGACCCATCTAAGCAAGTGAAGCCTGACCTATGGTCCCTGCAGATGCCAAGTGGGATGAGCAAGTGGGATGTCAAGGACAGGGAGCCAGAGAAGGTGCTGGAGAAGTGTTGATGTGTCAGCTCAGGGTAAGACAGGTGGAGGTGGGAAGGTGGTGGGGAGGCAGGGTTGGGGCTCTGAGCAGGGGCAGGGCCAGGCAGTCATCCCAGGTCTCGTATTTGTGGCTGATTTGGCCTATAGCAGCAGAGCAGAGACGCTGTGCTTCCGATAGGAAAAAGGAAGAAGAGGGAACTTACCTTCTTTTCTCTTACATTCCACTGGTGAGAGTTGGCCCCTTGGGAGTGAACCTCTGCTCACTTCAGAGGAACATCAGCCAGCCCTTTTAGGGGCTACCAGGGAGCAAAATGCTATGCTTTGCTTTGTGGTGGTTTTTCCAAATCTGGAAATGGTAGAAGGAGCCAGAACTTCAAGGTGGGAGGAGGCAGCCAAGCAAGACAGTCCAGCTGTTCTGGGTGGGGTAGGCAGCTTCTGAAATCTGAAATGGTTCACAATGATCCCCACCTCCTGGGGTTTTGTTGTTGTTGAGATGGAGTCTCACTCTGTCGCCCAGGCTGGAGTGCAGTGGCACGATAGCTCACTGCAACCTCCGCCTCCCAGGTTCAATGAATTCTCCTGCCTCAGCCTCCTGAGTAGCTGGGATTGCAGGCATGTGTCACTGTGACAGGCTAACTTTCACATTTTTAGTAGAGATGGGGTTTCACCATGTTGGCCAGGCTGGTCTGGAACTCCTGACTTCAAGTGATCTACCTGCCTCGGCCTCCCAAAGTGCTGGGATTACAGGCATAAGCCACCAAGTTCAGCCCTCACCTCCTGTTCTTCATGCCCCATGTGATATTGGGGGGACCTGCCCCAGATAATTTAACATAGGTTCTTTTCTATTTCCCTAAGAGTTGGCCAGTCTGAGAAATAAAGGGAAAGAGTACAAAAGAGAGAAATTTTAAAGCTGGGTGTCTGGAGGAGACATCACATGTTGGCAGGTTCTGTGATGCCCCACAAGCCGCAAAACCAGCAAGTTTTTATTAATGATTTTCAAAGAGGAGGGAGTGTATGAATAGGGTGTGGGTCACAGAGATCACATGCTTCACAAGTAATAAAATATTACAAGGCAAATGGCGGCAGGGTGAGATCACAGGACTGGGGCGAAATTAAAATTGCTAATGAAGTTTTGGGCACGCATTGTCATTGATAACATCTTATCAGGAGACAGGGTTTGAGAGCAGACAACCTGTCTGACTAAAATTTACTAGGCGGGAATTTCCCCATCCTAATAGGCCTGGGAGTGCTACGGAAGACCGGGGCTTATTTCATCCCTTACCTACAACCATAAAAGACAGACATGCCCAGAGCGGCCATTTAGGACACCTACCCCTAGGAACGCATTCTCTTTCTCAGGGCTGTTCCTTGCTGAGAAGAATTCAGCGGTATTTCTCCTATTTGCTTTTGAAAGAAGAGAAATATGACTCTGTTCTGCCCAGCTCTCAGGCAGCCAGACCTAATGGTTATCTCCCTTGTTCCCTGAACATCACAGTTATCCTGTTCTTTTTCTCCTGGTGCCCAGATTTCATATTGATTAAACAATTTGTGCAGTTAACACAATCATCACAGGGTCCTGAGGTGACACACATCCTCAGCTTACGACAATGATGGGATTAAAAGATTAAAGACAGCCATAGGAAATCATGAGTATTGATTAGGGAAGTGATAAATGTCCATGAAATCTTCACAATTTTTGTTCAGAGATTTCAGTAAAGACAGGCATAAGAAATTATAAAAGTATTAATTTGGGGAACTAATAAATGTTCATGAAATCTTCACAATTTATGTTCTTCTGCCATGACTTCAGCTGGTCCCTCCGTTCAGGGTCCCTGACTCCCTGCAACAGTGTGATCCCTTCTTGAGTGTGGGCTGGTCCTAGTGATATACTACTAATGAAGAGAATACTGCAAAAGTGAAGGACTGTCTCTTCTGAGATTAGGTTATAAAAGACTGTGACTTCATCTCACTGGCACACATACTCCTTTGGCTTCTCTGATGAAGCCACCCATCACATTGTGGAATGCTCTACAGGGAAGCCCATGTGACAGGGAGCTAAGAGAGGCCTCTGGCTAACAGCTCTGAGGAACTGAATACTGTTAACAGTGACATGTGTAAGCTTTCGCTCTTCCTCAGTTTAGCCTTGGTATGACTGTAGTTCCAACTGACACATTAAATGCAGCCTGATGAGTGACCCAAAGCTGGAAAAAACAGGCCAGATTGCCGATCCACGGATACTCTGAGATAAAAAGCTACTATCTGTGCAGTACTAATACAAGTACTAATATTATCTGTGCTTATACTATTACAAGCAACTCATCAACTGCAGGCACAGGATAATCGGGGATCCCAGTGGAGTTGGAAGGCTGTGGTGGCAGGAGTGGCTTCAGGGCAAGGGGTGAGCACCTGAGAGCCTAGTGCTGGCCCTGAGAGACTCTGACAAGGTTCATAAGACCTGTGTGCTATATCAGCCAAGTCCCACATTCTCAGAGGCATCACAGCATGGTAGAAAGATAATGTACTCTGTGGTCAGAAAGAAATGAGTTCAGCTCTGTCTGAGGTGACTGGATTCAAGTTGCTTAAGCTATTTGAATCATTTCTATCGCAGTTTTCTTCTCTGTGAAGTGGGAATAATACCTCCTATTGAGAGGATTGACTGAGCTACACATGTAGCAATGCTTCTGACATACAGGGGCTCGTAACACATGGTCTTTATTTTGATGATTATAGACTGTCGTCTTTGGTAAGCTTGAACAATTTATCTTGCTGAAACTCTTTCCAATAGACATTTACTTGACTTGATGCTTCTGAGACAACACCCCTGTTTCTTCTCCTATCTTTCTGGCTACCCCTTTTTCTTTTGGTGACTTTTATTTTCCTAACTACATTTTTATTGCTTGTTTTCTTCAAGAATCCATAATGGGGCTCATTTTCTTCCTCTTCATATTCTTCCTGAGCAATCTTATCTCTAGTGGAATCATTTTTTTCCCTCTTCCAAGTCCCTGCTGGTCATAAAATGGGAACACACACCACCAACACTTTCACCCATTTAGAAGCACCCATTTGGGAGGAGTAATATTTCATCCTTCTCCACATCTCTAACCTGTCTTATATCCAAGAGTGGGAGTGACTTAACTTTTTGGTGAGACTGGAAAAAAGGGTTCACTATATAACTCTAGCCCATGGTTTGCTAGAGTTCTTTCTGTCTCTCTCAGCTGGGCATTGTCCAGCTATTTTGTCTGAATTGAGCAGATAAGTTCAAAGTGGTTTAAAATGAAAGAACTATAGAGTCTGAATAAATATTGTTGACCCAAGTGCTTTAAGAATTCAAAGTGTAAGACTGGTATTTACTATTTCATTTCAGATAAGGAAGATTAAATACAGTTTTATTTTTAATCTCCTAAGGTTATAACCTATAATATTAACACTATGTAAACCTTAAGTCTTATTCAAATGTTTGTTATAGGAAATTGTGTCGGCTCACTAAAGTTATACATTTTATTTATCATAGGAAATTAAATTTACTCACCAACCTTTTGATAATTAACCCATGACTATGACTTCATTGATCTTACTAAAATTGACCTTATCTACATTTAAACTCTGTAAATTCTCTTTAGATAGGAAACTATCTCAAACTCTTAGTTTAGATTTTTTTCTTGCTGATTGTATAGTTAAAATTAAATGCCAAATCTCATATTTTTACACTTCCAAATGAGGTCCCAGTCTACTCTTTCCAACAATAAGGAATATATTTTGATTCTTATTTGACTTTTTTTCTTATTTCTTGATTGATTCTGAATCTAGAAAGGAAGGATATAACAAACTGGTCCTTTTGAACCCTAATAAAAGCCGGGTATTCACTGGGGATTTGCTTTCATTGTAAATGCCAATTGTAGTCAGCGTTGTGAGAAGGGAATAGATAATACCATTTAATTCTAGCACAGGTAGCTAACAACATTTCAGAAAAGACCCTGCTTTTCTTAAAGCGCTGAATTGGCTTTAGCCTTATCAGTCTGTGTAACCTTATTAATGCTTGTAATTTTGGTCCTGTTAGACCCTTGATTACTTACTATATTGAGATTGTGAACGTGAGGATCATATTTTCTCATATACCACTTTGCCGTTATACTTGCACTTCTCTCTATTTATAATACCCAGTTCTTAAATGCCACATAGCCCATGGCTCAGTGTTTTCTGCTCAAATCCTGGCTCCTCGAGGCTTCGTCTCCTGACCCTTCCTCTCCCCTGTGTTTCAAAGCTTGATTTAGTGCTTTATCTGAGCTTGTTTCTCCTGAGATATATATCTGTGGAGCTGATGGCAGTGTTGTGATTAAAACGTACACAAATTCTTTCTGTTTTTGCTAAATAGATTATGAGTTCCTCGGGTGCAGAGATCATGGTTTTCATTTAAGTAACGTTAGTGCTTAGTATGCGGTCAATGAATGTTTACTAAAAATAAATAAAATGAATAAACACACTCTGTTAAGTATAGTGACCAATTGTTCTAGCTATGGATTAGTACCAACTTATAACTTTATCCTAATATAATTATTAACAGTATCCCCTTTCACTCTCAAAGGTGTTCCAGTTTGGAGGATAAATTCTAGGTCCCCTTATTCATAAGGATTCTTGGGGGAGGTATAGAGCTGAATTGCTTTTTTTTTTTTTTTTGCATCTAAGAGGATAATGTTCTCAGATTTTCTAGGAAGCAGAGACAGTTATTCTTATAAATTATAATAACAAAAATATCTCAATGATAATTTTCTTGCCTACAAAATGAAACTAGCTAACTGTTTCACAGATCTCTGTGAGAATATGTGTATTAGTTCACTATGGCTGCCACAACAAAATACCACAGTCTGTGTTGCTTAAACAACAGGCTTTATTTTCTCACAGTTCTGTAGGCTGGAAGTCCAAGATCAAGTTGTCTGCAGGTTTGGTTTTTCAAGGCCTCTCTGGAGGCTCACAGATGGCTGCCTTCTTGCTGCATCCTCACATGGCCTTTTCTCTGTGTGTACATCCTTGGTGTCTCTTCCTTGTTTTGTAAAGACACTAGTTATACTTAAAGTCCTGCTCTTATAACCTCATTTAACCTTCATTACCACCTTTAAAGTCCCTTATCTCCAAACACAGTCACATTGGGGGTTGAGAAGTCAATATACAATTTTGGGGAACACAATTCAGTCCATAATATGCATATGTAAATATATGGTGTGTGAATTTTTATGTCCACACCTACCAATCCATATACAAAAAATCATTTTGAAAATAACCCGATGAGGACCTTTCTGTTTTGAACAGAATAATATAAATGGGTGGTAGAAAACTTTTTTTTTTTTGAGACAGAGTCTCACTTGTCACTCAGGCTGGAGTGCACTGGCATGATCTCAGCTCATTGCAACCTCCACCTCCTGGATTCAAGTGATTCTCCTGCCTCAGCCTCCCGAGTACCTGGGATTACAGGCATGTGCCACCACGCCTGGTTAATTTTTGTGTTTTTCATAGAGACGGGGTTTCACCATGTTGGCCATGTTGGTCTCGAACTCCTGACTTCAAGTGATCTGCCTTTCTTGGCCTCCCAAAGTGCTAGGATTGCAGGCATGAGTTGCTGTGCCCAACCCTTTTTATTCAATCTCATATTATCAGATTATTTTGTCTGAGCTTTAAAAACAAATTTATTACTCTATAACAGATAATAATAATTTACTCATTTAAAATAATGCATACAATTTCTAGACTGGGCACAGTGCCTCACACCTGTAATCCCAGCACTCTGAGAGGCTGAGGTGGGTGGATCACTTGAGGCCAGGAGTTCAAGACCAGTCTGGCCAATGTGGCAAAACCTCGTCTCTACTAAAAATACAAAAAAATTAGCTGGGCGTGGTGGTGGACTCCTGTAATCCCAGTTACTTGGGAGGCTGAGGCAGGAGAATTGCTTGAACTGGGGAGGCGGAGGTTGCAGTGAATCGAAATTGGCCACTGCACTCCAGCCTGGGTGACAGAATGAGACTTCATTTCAAAACAACAACAACAACAACAACAACAACGACGACGGCAAAAAAAAAAAAACCCCAAAAAACCATACAACCTCTAGACCTTGGCAAGAGCAGTCCTTGTCAGGCTACCATGCTTCAGAGGCCTGCTAGACCCCTTTTTTCTGTGGGGTGAGAAGTCCATACAACCAAAAGGACATGTGGGTGACTAGATCTCTGGGATTTCTGCTCAAGCATTCTCAAGATGTATCTGGGAACTCTTTTGGCCTCCTTTGAGTCTCCAACCTCCTGAGTGTGGTCTGTACCACTGGTAGGGCAGCACAGGCGATTGTTGCTTAAGAAGAAGAGTTCTGCTTCCTTCCTAACTACCATACTCTGGTGTGGAACTGGAAGGGATCCTAGCTAATTATGAGGCTATATAATTGATAAAACAATAAATAGAACCAATTTTAGTTGATGGTTTATTGACTTGATTTTATACCTTTCAAATGTTTAAATCTATGCTGTATGAGTCTTCATTTGTATTCTTGCTCCAGGCTCCACAAATGTTAGGAGTTAACTTTTTATTTTTTTGAGACGGAGTCTCACTCTGTAGCCCAGGCTGGAGGACAGTGGCACCATCTCAGCTTATTGCAGCCTCCACCTCCCGGGTTCAAGCAATTCTTCTGCCTCAGCCCCTTGAGTAGCTGGGATTACAGGTGTGCCCCACCACGCCTGGTTAATTTTTGTATTTTTAGTACAGATGAGGTTTTGCCATGTTGGCCAGGCTGGATTTGAACCCCTGACCTCAAGTAATCTGTCCACCTTGGCCTCCCAAAGTGCTGAGGTTGTAGGCGTGAGCCACCCTGCAAGGCCCGGGGTGAAACTTTTAAATAAGCATTTATTATTTACCATTCACAATGCCAAGTGTCATTTATCATTTGATCTATACAACAGATAATTGGTAGGTCCTATTGCTGATCTCAGTTTACAGAAATGAAACTGTGACCAAAGTCAACCCTGCTCAAAGAAGCAGAGTTGGGCCTGAAATGGAGCTCTGAGAATGAACTTAGCCCCTCTACCCTACTCTAGGGCCATTCAAAGAATGATGGTAATTCTCATTCATTTTGAAGGACATAAAACATGAACTCATTGACCACAAATAGTGAGTTTGTCTGAAGATAATAATTGTCTGGGAATCTGCAACAAATTGTTCAGATTCCAAAATCTGCATTTTCAGACATAAGACTTATAAAAACTGCATGCATTATTCTGTGACTAGTTCTGCCTTAAGTGGTGTAACTGCACAATGGAAAGAGTGGGTAATCTTATTCAAATGAAAGTTTCTTCAAATAATGGAGCAAATGACTTGCAGGAATCTACATGAAACTGAAAAGAAGTAGCTCCCTATCACTTACCAAGGAGTGTTGAAAGGTATGGGGGCAGGTAGTTTTCCTGCTCATCTTGAAATGAAATGATAGTGGTCGAGATTTCCACCAACACAAACATATTTTTGCTTCTCTTTTTTTTGAATGTACACTACTGGCAGGCAGGATTCACACTGTGTCTTTAAGTGCGGAACGTTAGAACACATCTTTACCTACACATATACTAGAACTGTCGTCCAATTTAGAACAGAGTGTTCTTCCTTTGCTCCTTATTGGGCCCTCGTAGAAACTTCAAGGTCTGTAAGCAAGGTCAGTTTAGTGCCTGCTTTTTTGCCTATCATGTTTATGTTTGTTCCCAATAAGACTGGTTTGTAATTTGGAGAATGACATCTTTTTTTGGTTCTTCACATGACCACGAATGCCCCAAGCTCCTGATAATTTGTAAACCACAAGATACAGCAGCTGAAATGGATTAGTTTAATAATAAACATAAACACAGGGAACAGTCTGGTCCATTATGCAAATTTCTCACATGAAATAGTGGTCTTAATAATGGCAAGGTTTCAATCCTAGCTGCTTTCCCAATTTACTTACTTCAAGAACTTCTTTGTATGTGATTTAAAAATTCCAACTTATTTCCAGGATACTTCAGTCCCTTTAAAATTATTCTGCTTGCCCTTTACTTTAGCTTTCATAGTATTGCTGAGTAGCTACCCAAGCAAAGCAGGGGGACATCTTGAATCAGAGGTGGAATCTGCAATGGAAGGATCTGTGTTATCTCAATCCTCTAAGTGAGGAAAGGGGAAGTATTTAGAGTAGGCTGAAGGGCTAAGGGGACCGTGAAAGTACCTGTTGGAGGTAAAGTTAGGGTGGAGAAGCCAGCCAAATTCCAGACACTGCCTATTAGGCACACCCCCAATCCCTCCTTGAGGCATCTACATCTCATACGCATCTAAAATTCAACATGAGCAAACCTGAACTCCTTATTTTGTCTTACTCAAAACAGTCTCTCCCCCCATCTCAGTTTATGGTAACTTCTTCCTTCTAATTAATCAGCCCAAACATCAGGAAATCGTCTTTGGCTGCTTTTTTTTTTCTTACATATATTTATAAAAATCTATTAACTCTGCCTTTCAAATATACCTAGAATTCAACAACTTCTTGTCCTCCCCCAGCTTGGTCTTAACCACAAGCACCTGCGGACCTGGATGATTGAGGTAGAGTTTCCATCACCTCTGTTTCCATCATTTCTGCTTCCATCATCTCATTCACGTCATGTATGGTAAAATCCAAGTCTCTCCTTCACCTCTGACTTTGTCTCCTACTTCTCCCTCCTTTAGCCTTGCTGATCCTCTTGCGATTTTTCAAATGCTCCAGGTGTGTTCCTGTTTCAGAGCCTTTGCCCCTGCTGAAGTGCTCTCCATGTCTTTGCTCAGATAGCATTTTATTTTAAAGGAGATGATTTTATTCAGATTATTGCAATAGGAAAAAGGTTCATGAATAAGGAACATCTCAAAAAAGGGAAAGGGGCCTATGGCTTTACAGAGGTAGAGGAATATGTGAGTCATGACAAAGGGTAGAGGTGAGTCCTATCTACAAGAACAGGGTGATCCTTTGCAGTTAGTCATATCCCAGAACATAAAGGGTGGGGAATTTCTCAACCACTACTGCTTTCCAGGAGGACAGGCCTCTAATAAAATTCAACATCCTTATTCCCTTCAGTTATCAGCTGTCATTAAACAATGCAGAGGAGGTTATAAACCTCCTGAGTAGGTGACACAGGTCTAAAAAACAATCTCATTGGCACTGTGCTTGTATAACCATTTGAACCCTCTGTTGGAAGGTGGTGGCAAAGAGTAGTTGTTTGTAGGTCTGGGAGGTCACCTTAAAAGACCTCTTCTCATTTGCAGCCATACCTGGGGGTAGATGACGGTGCACTGGCTGTCATACACTGGCACTTTGCTGCAGACTAGCAGATCTCGTGACTACACCTAACACAGCTTCCTACAGCTGCACATCTCTCAAAGTGGCAGAAATGGACATGTTCATTACAGACGTAAAGACAGAGGCTTGGTGGGAGTAAACAGGGATCTCAAAGTGAGGCCTGGCCCTATAGAGATATGTCAGTTTCATCTTTTCCAGCATCATTAGCTCTAGGTAGCGCTAATGTTTCCACTTAAGGAAAATTTATTCCACAATGATAATTAATTGTATGATAATGAGATTACAGAGATTATAGCAGGTATGCCCAATGAGACCTTTATACTGGCTTATCACAAAGGATACACATGAAAAGATGCATAGAGTGACGTGTGGGAGAAAGGGCATGGAGCTTCCACCCTCCAGGAGCCTCCACATGTTCAGCTATATAGAAGCTCCTTCAGTGGCGTTTTCTAAGTGAGGGACTCTCTGACTGCCTTGGTTTTAGCTGGGCACAACACTCCTCATTCCCTCCACTGTTATTTTTCTTCATTGCAATTATCTTCTGAGTAATTTTAATTATTTCTTTCATTTATTTGTTGCCCCCACTAGAATGTAAATTTCATGACAGTAGGGATTTTCACTTATTTTATTCACTGATACAGCCTCAGCAACTAGAACAATATCTGGCCTATAGTAGGTGCTTAACAAATGAATAACTGAAGATGTGAATGAACTGTACTGAAATATAACTATGGCCTCTTAAGCATGGAGAACAACAGCCATGCACAGATGGGTGCCTGGGTATCAGAATATGTCTACAGTTAAACACCAATATGAACAAATGAAAATCATTTTGTATAATTTGGTGACTTTTTTTTTTCTGTGTTTATCATGCTTCTCTTTCTGTAACAGGGATAACAAAGATTGACCAGATGAGATTTTAGAGGTAAAGCTGAGATTTGTAGGTAAAACTTAATTTCATCTATAATTTCTGAGTCAAACCTTAGATCATTAAGACAGATTCAAATAGATGCAGTGGGAAGCCTTGGAAGTTTTTTTCAGGGTATATGTGAACAAGTCTGTATGTGAAAACATTGTGGGTGGTGGTGCTGGTATTGCTGGATTGGGGTGAAAATGCTCATTTGTAAACTTCTGTGATCATCTCTGATTGGAAAAGTAGCACCATTCTCAGCTGCTCCATCCTCCTGGTGGGTCTCGTAATGGCCCCAAGGAATCATAGATGTTAGAAGATGGTGGAAGAATAGAAAGGCTGTGAAGGACCCAAAGAGGTTCCACTCAACTTACACATTAATAAAATGGCCATCGTTTCTTCTTTTTCCCTTTTTGATTTAAAATACTATAGCTGCCATTTTTCAAAAGTTTTTCCTTTTAGTTTCTTTACAGCTTATTACTTGCCTGGATTTTCCATAAATATTTTACATGCTGAGGGACATAGTGTTTAAGTCCTGTGATTCTCCTGTGCCTAAATCAAGTTTCTAAATTATGTCATATGTTGGGAACTGCAGCCAGGAGTTAAAACTTGGCAGTTTAAAAACCTGGATTCAGTACAGGCTTCCACTATCCCTTGGAATCATTCAATATGACCTCTTGATGGGTGGGGGGCTCTCTTTTTCTCTCCCTGTTTTTGTAGTTCCTAGGGATTTCAAAGTTGGAGGACAGAGAAATACAGAACTGAAGATGTACTTTATTTGGAATATGTGTGATTTTACTTCTGCACATTTCAGATGTGTGCTACTTTTTAATGTGTGTGACCTATGAGAAGCTATAAATATGTCAAGGAAAAAAGTACATATATATAAATGTGTGCATGCTGTTTCTTTTAAGTTTTGGCTTTAGAATACAAAATATATTATTGTCTTTTGTCTTCATGTGGCAGAATATAGTTCCTTTTGTTACTCGGCCATAGGTTCCCAATGGAAGAAGGTTAATGACAAAGAATCCAAGAAGACGATTTTTTTTTTTTTAAAAAAAACCTCTTTTGTTTGATATTTTTATTATAATGGAATTAGGAAAATCTCTTAATAAAAATATTTGTTGGTGGAAAAATCATAGTAACGGTAAACCTCCAAATATCTATTTGTAGACCATCAAAGCATAAGCACATCCATATGGTAGGATAACCAGTGTCTCCCTTCACGTCTACTCTTTTTTTTTTTTCCCTTTTTGACAGTCTTGCTCTGTCACCCAGGCTGGAGTGCAGTGGTGCGATCTCAGCTCACTGCAACCTCTGTCTCTCAGGTTCAAGAGATTCTCCTGCCTCAGCCTCATGGGTAGCTGGGACTACAAGGCATCCACCACCACGCATGGCTACTTTTTGTATTTTTTAGTAGAGATGAGGTTTCACCATGCTGCCCAGGCTTGTCTCAAACTCCTGACCTCAGCTGATCCGTCTGCCTTGGCCTCCCAAAGTGCTGGCATTACAGGCGTGAGCCACTGTGCCTGGACATGTATACTCTTTTCAAAATTTTCTTGTTTTACCCTCCCCAAAACAGAGACATTGAACAGTAGTTAGAATGGCCATCTCCCAATGTGTAAAAAAACTGCACTCTCCAATGGGTGAACAAAGTAAAGAGCAGTAACTTAGAATTCGGCTGAGGAAGTCACTGTGGAGCCTTAAGGGGTGAGGTCTCCCAATATCGCAGTGATGTGTCTTCAACTTATATCACCCTTTAGTGGAAAAACATAATGTAATTTTTGTGAAATGAGATTCATCTCTTGGCATGACTAGTAACAGCATTCACTGCATTTCACATTCTTCTTTTATGAACTGTGAAGACAATGAATGGTATCTAGAAGAAAAATGGAACACCTATATTTTGTTTTACAAAGCTAACAGTAGTTTTAAATCTGCAACTTCATTATACAACAACTATGCCACAACCTTTTCAAATGGCAAGAATATAAAAATATTTCAGAATAAGTACATACTGAATAAAAGCACTGAAAAATATCTTGCTAGATAGAGGTAAGCTTGGAAAAGTTACTACCAAAGTTAAATATTTTTCCTTTATATAAACTATACTCAAAAATAGCTTTATGAGACTGATTTCTGGAAAGGGCTTAATAGCTAAGAAACAAATACCTTAACTAACAAGGGTGGATAGAAAGAAACAAAGAAGCTTCCTACCCCCAACATTTGGACTTATTAAGATTTCTTCAGTATTATAGTACTAATATATCCCTTAATGGCAGAATGCGGTAATCATGGAATTAATTATTGCTGAAGTAGTTTTCAAATGAAAAAAATAAAAAAATAAATGAAACCTGATATAATCTGACCAAACATGTGGCAATTTACAATTTCAAGGTTATTTTACAAAATGCCTACATTTACACAATAGGCTCCTGGCAGCATTTTCAGACAAATGTTCTTTTAATTTATCCTGACATGCTGTAAGTGAATAAATTACACTATTTAAAGAATTAAAAGGGAAATGAGTTTTCCTTTATCTTGCATCAGAGAAATAAAAAGAAGGTGCAAAAAGATTGAGAGGAAGCGCATACACACACACATAATTCAGAGAAACAGATGGGGGTTAGGGAGGGTCAGTGATCACAGAACCTCACACAGTGTGCTCTCCAAGGGTAAAAGTCAACTGCTTATAGCCATTTCACAAGTATTTTAAACAACAATGTTTTATAGTCAAACCCTTCAATGCTTGCAGTCTTATTTGAATCAGCCCAGCTATTAGTCAGTGGAAGAAGTCACAATACCAAGTTCTGACAGTTGCAGTACTAGATACTGTACCACAAGTCATTAGAAAAAGAAAAATGAAAGAATACATTTCCTCTTCATACAAAACAATTATTTTAGAATAAAAACATTGAAAAAAGTTATGTCATGAAATAAAATTTACTTGCAAAGGAATATCATGTAACAAATGACTTTAAGTTGACCAGCAAAAAATTGGGGAGATTTTTATTTCCTAGTGAATCAGCAAGGCATTTTTTGGTGGTTGTTTAAAAAAGTATCATTTCCTTACAGAAACGGTTTTGTTTTTAGTGAACTTGTAAAACATAAAAGCTCCCATTTCAAAATATGAACAAAATCGCAGATCATATAGGTGTTTACAGTGATTACATTTATCTAAACAATGTACATACATGTTCAGTTGTAAGATGTTAACTAAATTTCTGTGACAAATATGGTTGTTGTTGTTGTTTTTATAATACTGAAAACATGATAAAGTTAGTGTAGAATTCTAAAGATTATCTGGTAGTTACTAAGATTTTCTTATGTCTTCACAGGTAAGCAGGCAGTATCTTTCCTATTCTCAAAACTGGAATTTTTGGTTGCTACCAGATCAGCTGGCTTGCAAACAAGAAGCCAACCATTTTAAGAATGCTTTTAGTGTGAACAATTTGCAGACTCCAGGGATGGAGAAACCCTAAAAATGCTCAATTGTAAGCATTTACAACCTTCACAGCTGTGGCTGAAGACTGTTCTTCTGAAATGAGATCTCAAAGCAGTCTAGTTCAAAATAAAAGGTTTTAACAAAAAAATTGGCATATGGACAATGTCTCCACCAATTCGTGTGTGTCAACCATTTAGTTAATTTTTCTACTTGAATAAATGCAATAGAAAACCAGACACCATGTTTCACTACCTCAGTTAATATTCACAATTACAGCGGCTACGCCTTGGGATACAGCATCACCCACGCTCCCCAGAGTCAGTTTATATTGAAATAAAGTTTTTTACACCAAGTAAATGGTTGTCCACAGCCACTAGCTAGTGTGCCTATGAACTACAATTTCTAGATGTGGGGAGAAACAAATGCTGCTCGAATCATCTGCTCTGATTCTTCTGTTCCTCATTCATGCTTAGTTTTCTTTCACATTATTCTTGTTTTTTTCAGTTTGCTTGCCTGTCTGGGTTTGGGCCTGCCGACCCTGCCCACTGGAAGAGGCTGCCTGCTGTGCTGCTTTCTGCTTTAACATCGTCCAATCAAATGTGTAGTCATATTGGTGGTTCAGGGTCCTGAAAAGAATGCGGAATAGCTGCCTCAGATACATGTAATCTGGGACTTCCTCAAAGCGCAGCCCACGACAGTAGTTCAAGTACATGGCGAATTCTGCAGGAAACCCCTTACATAAAACTTCAACAGGGGTGGACATCTTCTTCTCACTAATTTTTTCATATTTTTGTTTTTTTGTTATAGCCTTTAGTCCTTGCCACGGCAGGCTGGTTCTATTAAAATACATGAAAACGTAGCCTAAGGATTCCATGTCATCTCGGCGGCTCTGCTCAATACCAAGATGTGCATTGATGCTGGCATATCGGACAGTGCCAATGAGGTGTTTATCTTCTCTGTACGGTATGTGTTGCCTGGTCCTGTTGTCTCTGTACTTTTTGGCCAAACCAAAATCAATAAGGAACAACTTATTACAGTGGCGCCCAGTACCCATCAGGAAGTTATCTGGTTTAATGTCTCGGTGTAGAAAATTCTTTGTATGCACGTATTCAATTCTGCTGATCATCTGGTCGGCTAACATAAGTACAGTTTTCATGGTGAACCTTCTTGAACAGAAATTAAAGAGGTCTTCGAGGCTGGGTCCCAGAAGGTCCATGACTAGCACATTGCTGTCTTTTTCCTGACCATACCAGTGCATGTGGGGGATGCCAACCCCACCTTGAAGAATCGTGTAGAGTTTGCTCTCATACAACAACTGGGGGTGCTTGGCCTTCTGAGATTCCAGCTTCACTGCTACTTCCTCGCCGTTGGTGGTGGTGATCCCCAGATAAACGTCTCCGAAGGAGCCAGACCCGATCTTCCGCACCAGTTTGTATTTCCCTCCCACAACGAGTTCGGCCTTGGAGCCGCTGTTGTTTGCCATCCTGAGAGGCAAAGATGGAGGCTGGGCTCTGCCCTGACCCCTCTAGGGGAGGATGGAGGCCTCCGGGCCCGCCAGCCCCACAAGCCTGAGGGTGAGGGCTGCTGGAAATGGCCACCGAGGCCTCTCCGGGTGTTACAGGGCCTGGAGTCAGTCTGATCCCCAGGGCACACCAGGGTTTCCGCCAGGCCACAGTTTTCGAGGGTTTCTCAAGGTTGCCAGGCTGGGCCACCACCTCTTTCTGGGTGGCAGTCGCTGCCTCGCTGTCGCGGCGACGTCGCGGGCTGAGAAAGGGGGCACAGGGAGTTGCGGCAGCGATACCGCTGCCACCGCTGCCAACGGCTGTGGGCCCGAGGGCCCGGTTACGCCGCCGGCGCCGCCATCTTGTTCCTCCGCCTCAGCCAACCACAAATCGAGAATTTTTGGAGACGCTATTAATGTTTGAGTCCTCTCTTAGGTGTTCCACTCATCTTATTCCATTTAACACGAACTTGCTAGTCGTGTAAGATAGCTGTTATTTTCCCTGATTCGTTGGGTAAGAAAGGCTAAGTCTCAGGTAAGAGGCCTAAGGTTGCAAGACATTGCGGGCCAGCTGGAATTCAAAACTGCCTAGGCTTCTGTAACTCGAAGCTTACCTTCTTTCAACTTAGTTGTGCAGAAATGGGAGGCTTTTATAACAAAGATTTTCTTGTTTTCGGGCCTAGTCATTGTCCCACCTGCTTCCCTAGCCATCATGTCTCCCTGGGTTAATGCCAGTCGGGGTGCCACCCCTTGGGCTTTTTCTCTGTGGTCTCAGTGGTTGCTTCTTTATTGAGTTTAGTCAACAAGAGTTACTTACTGCTAGTTAAATTGAAGTGTGTGTGTGTGTGTGTGTGTGTGTGTTTTAAGCGATCCTTTTGAAATTTTTTCAGAGAGTGCTTTGAATTTAAATAGGATTCCACAGAGACGTTCTGGCAAAACTGACTAAATGAAGGATTCAAGTAAAATTTAACCAAAATAGAGAGAAGAAACAGATGCCGGCAGTTCTGAGCATTTTCTCGGAAGAATTGGGGCCAAAACTAGCAGAAAAAGCGGTACCATTTCAATATTTTTATGAAAGTTCACATCACAAATAACAAAACCTGTGCGATTATTTTGTTTTATGAGGATATGGGATAGGAACTGAGTATAATCCTAACGGGGCAGTAGCAACGAATTTGGGGACCAATGGCAGAAGGGCAGGAGAGAGAGGTGCAGCTTTGAAAGTAGGTATTCCCACTTTACTGTCTCACATAAGTTAGTGCTGTTTCTAACTTTTCTGACCTGCATCAATCTATAGCGAGAGTAGGAGCTACTTTGAGACATAGACGGGCACAGAACATTATAAAGTGCTTTAAAACATTTTTAAAGTTCGCTTAAGACAAATATTTGAGGTGGGTGGCACAGTGTATTACTTGGCTTTGCAGCAGGAACAACTCGCAAATCTCAGTGACTTACAATGACAAAGTTTATTTATCATTCAGGTTTTATGTAAGCTGTAGATCAGCTGCATCTCTGCTTCCTGTGTCCTCTTTGTTCTAGAATGCTGGCTGAAAGAGCAGCCTCCTTAGGAGCATGCTGTTCTCATAATAAAAGGAGTGGCAAATGTCACATTCCACTGGGCAAAACACATCACATGGCCAGGCCCAAAGACAGTGGGGTGAAAATACATACTCCTCCCACAGGTGGATAGTAATACAGTATACTGCTGGCATATTTTATTATTGTGATTGTACTTCTCATTTTATACAAGTGGAAATCAAGGCATAGAGAGGTTAGATGAATTGCCCAAGACCACACTACAGATAAGTGTTGGAGGCCAATTTGAAACTGAAGTCTGGCCCAAGGCAGTTACTTTTTATACTGTACCAACTAGAATGGCATTTCTTTCATTTACTCATCCAACTTTGTCAAAATTTGCATGGAGAACAATTTCCCTTCTAATAACCTAGAACAAAATTTATATTGTTAACCCAATGCCCATTACGCTTCCTTCCCTTTCAGTCTTCCAGTCAATAGCTTCAACATGAACCCTGAAATTCAAATAATCTCTATGTGAAAGAAGTCGCTATTCAAAAAAGATACAGATAACCCATACTTGGACAAAAGCTTGAATTAAAAAATCCCCTTTCAATACTGGAACAAGAAGAGTTTAATGATAATTTATTAATTGTTTACTAAGTCCCATACTTCTTTGTATCAGTTAAATAAAGGCACTGTCTACAAAGAAAGTCAAGTGTAACTTATAATGGTGGTTGGGTGAACCTTCACTTACAGGGAAGTTGTGAGCATCTCCAGGGTGGGGAGGATCAGTGACTGAAGTGGTGATATGACCCTGAATAGCTTCCAATCCAGTCTCCCATGAATTCTCTTACCACAAGCCAGTGGGGCTGCTGATTTTTCCCCGAACACATACTCCTTGCATTTTTTTTCATCTTTGGGTCTTGGCTTATGGTGTTGCTTCCTCAGCCTGAAATGCTTCCAGCTTGCTTTATCTTTCACATCACCCAGGTCTAATCCTAATATCAGGGCTCTTCCCTAAATGCTGTTTGCTCCATGAAACTTTTTCCAATCTCCTCAACCAAATTTAAATACTCTTTTTTAAACCCAAGCAACACTTTGCTTAAACTCTTGCATCCCCTCCCACCCTTTTGTCCAATATTTTTCCCTAAAAGATGGGCAACAAATAGTTTATAAAATGGAAGTAAATTGAACTACTGTATTTGATAAAGTTTTCTGGACAGTGTGTGGGATTGATGCATTATTTATTTATTCATTCACTCAACAAATAGTTACTGAATGCCTCCTATTTGCAGGGCATGAGTGACTCACCAAAGGTGGCATAGATAGGAGGGAATGATGGATTCAGAATGGAAATCCAGGATAGCCTGGCTCCAAAGCCAGTACTTTTAACCCCTACATAGATATCAACAGCTAGAGGCCGGCCCCTGAACGCTGGGTGGCTTCACTGTTGAGAATATATTAGTTCTCTTCTTTCTCTTAGTTGTATAAAGTATTTTACCAATGCATTTTAAAGCTATGATTTAGCCTTGGTTTCAAAATTGCCTCTAAAATAATTTCTATTAATACAAGATGACCCCAGTAAAAATAAAATAACGTATTCTGGGCAGGATTGTACTGGGTAGTATTGTACTGTCTAACAGCCAATTCAGGTTTTGTCGGTCCTGAACTTTATACAATTTTTTTTGTGGCCTTCTTTAAGAAAAACAACAACAATAATAACAACAGCAACAACAAACAGGCATGAAATATTTAACTTAGGAAAAGAAATCATTACAATTTACTTGACTGTTAGAGGTTCAAGTCTCTTTTTTTATCCCCTAAGCTATCTTGACACAATTGACCAGAAATTCTTATGTAGAAATGTTCCCACAATGCAATCTGACTTCTCCTCCCCACGTGAAATACTTCACAACTCCTGTCCACTCCTAACACTTAGAAGGGACCTTGCAAAGGAGGCTTTATTCACTTCCCTGTAAGTCCACATCTGCTTTTGGCAATTAAGAAATGATACTCAAATGGCATTGGTTTTAGTCTCATATGAATTTTGGGGTTAATTTTCTGGGCTTCTTGATGTCCTTTCCCAGGAAATGGAGACACTTTAGTAGAAAGGTCATTTGAGACACAAAAATTTCTAAGCAAAAAAAAATTTTTTTTGGCTGTCAAATTGGGTCAGCAGTTGTCATTACAGAAACCATTTGGCGTGAATATCATCTCCTTTTGGAACTATTTAAATAGAATACAAAATAAGTGAAAATATGTTCTTAAATAAATAATGCTGTCACTAAGGGATTTACTGAAGTTTATGTGGCTCAAACACTATGTTCAGAATAACATTACCCAGAATCAATCACTTCAGTTTTTAAAAGATCCTGGAGATCACTAACTTTATAGAAGGATTTAAGTCATTTTTTCCTCAAAGTTTTCTGGAAGTATTGGCACTGCAAAGACAATGAGACATATTGGAAATGAGGCTATTTGGTGTAGTATCAAAAACCACAGCAGAGGGCGTCATTGTAATGTGCTGGAGTTTTCTTCATGAAAGAATATTTTCTACATGGCTCTGCATCTTTCTGTTCACTCATTTTGGAACTCACTCATTTTCCAGATATTTCTGGAAAAAAGAAAACACTTTTAAATACCAATTTTACTATATTGAGAATGTAGGGTGCAATTTTAGCCTTAAAAATCATTACTTTTTTTGTTTGGTTCCCATGAAATTATTGCAATTTTGGCACCTTTCTAGACTTCCTTCCAGAGCAGTGAGGAGTGTGTAACCTGTTTTGCTTTTTCTTGCAGATAGTCACTTTATTAAGACCATTCAAGTTGTTGGCAGATCATTATGTGAACACATTCATTAACTTTGTTACTTTATTTAAAGATCAGAAAAATTACATGAGAACAGTTCATAACATAATATCACACTTACTGCATCTTCCAGTTCCTTTCAGCTAATTGTGCTTAAGTTCTAACAGCTATCCCCTCTAATACAAAGAGAAAGCTGTAAATTGTAATTATGTCAGACGCTTAAAATGAATGAGTCTGAGTATAAATGATCCATTAATTTAGGTTGCTTTAATTATCTTATAGATTCATCTTGTGATTAGTTTGACTGTGATTAGGGTGAACAATGGATTGGAAAATAAAAGGATTGGCTGAACTACAGTTTAGTGCATCCTGAATGTGCATACACAGGCTTGCACTTAATCCCGGTGAAATTCCTTTTTGACAATTTTGTCTAAGAGAGAGCATCTACAGCAGAGTACAAATATTTTTTATAACTCTGGGTTCTGCAGTCAAATATATTTATTTTTCAAGTCTCAATCTGGTTCCTTATAATTAAGTTCACAGAGATATTTAATTTTATCCAATCATCATACACTCTTTCTAACAGTACATGTCTAGCATCCTTTTTTTAAAAAAAAAAAAAAACAGTAGTCCTAATGATCTGTCAGAAAAGACATATTTTTGAGATAAAGGAGTTTCTAAATAATGAATTATTATTTAGTACCAGCTTTTGGAATCCTTACATTTTAAGGAACTTGAATAATTTAAATATTAGATAATGTAACTCCTCATAAAAACACTGTCTAGACAAGGGCCAATATTGCATTGAGATTGGATGAACATTTTATTTTGCATATAATTGTTGTTTACAAAACAAAATACTAATAATAATGGCAACCAGTTAGACAATTTAGAACATGTCTTACTATTTACCTTCATGATAAAATATTGTATGTTTTAATTTTTTTCTTATAAAATATTATACAATAATAAAACTGGACAGTATAGTCTAAAACAACCATTTCAGTGCTCTTGAAATTCACCAAAGACATACAACAAATTGAGAAGCAATTATCCACACAAAAAAATGCTAAATGTAAGTTAGTGGGAGCAATGGGAGTCTATGGCATTCTTATCTGGGGCTTCTCCTTTCCATGTCTTCTGTACCCCATTTGCAAGATGGATCTGTTGAGAAGTTTATGAGGGCACTGCTGAACATGAAAACCAGCAGCTTCCCTGCCAAAGGGGGATCATTTAGTTTGGTGCACAGTGTGGAAAAACTTCACACCTAGGGGTGTTGTCAGTAGAAATAGCGACCTTTGTGGCAAATGAAAGGAAAAGACTAGCTGTTTAGGTAGTTCTCCATGTATCTATGGGGGAGACTATGAGAGAATCCAAATAACCCACTTATCTTTGGCTAAGTGTGAGACAGGCCACAGAGGAGATGTCACCAGAAGGCCTGGTGAGAAGTAAAAGCCAAAGTCAACTTGACAACTGATTGATTGAATCAATGGCAAAACTTTCTTTGGATTATTTAACTGGTGTTAAAAGACTATGCTAGGATTTTGCAATTTCTTTTATTTTTGTAAAATTTTCATAAATTCTAAATGCTAATTTATTAGAATATATTCTAATAAATATATTTTAATTTATTAATAAATATACTCTAATTTATTATATAAATTTATTATATAAAATATCTTCTAATAGGAAAAATTTAGGAATACACTAGAATGGAGAAATGTTTTTTAATTTCTGAATTGTGACTCTCTGAACTCATTCCCCATCTATAGATTAGAACTCTTTATTGGCTTTACTGCTTCTTTTAACTTTAATATCTATGAGAACCTTGCAATATTAATAGTAACTTATATTTATTGAACACATATTATGAGGCAGACATTGTGCTGTGACTTTACACACATTTTATGTCATTTAATTCTCATAATGGCTTTATGGTGATGTTATTCCCTTTCTGGGTGCGGAAATTGGAGCTTAAGCAAAATAACTTTTCCAAGGTTTTAACAGCTAAGAAGTGAAGTATGTGGAATGTACCTTGGCAGTCTGATTCCTGAACTCAGATCCTTAAATACTATGCTATGCTTTAGGATGATGGTGCTATAGAATACAGAATATTTTTCTATGACTATAATAACACAATCTGACAGCAATTCAATTGCCTTATGTAGAGTTATTGGTACATTAAGCAGGTTTTATAGTTCAGTTTTTTTTTTTTTTAAAGAAAACCTTTATATCAAAGAGAATTTCAAACAGGTACAGAAGTAGATAATAATGTAATAATCCTTCATGTACCCATCACACAGCTTTTAATACTTTTTATATGTGCTAAAATTACTGCTTGCTATGCTAAACTTTGCTGCAAAAAGGAAATATTATAGACCAATTTTTGTATAGTGAACATTAGTAACTGTTAATTTTGCAACTAAAATGTTCAATAATAGATTTTACTGACTCATTACTTTGCGAGTATTTCCTTTTAAAATAGGCACACTAAGGTCAGACCCTGTGGCTCCTGCCCATAATCCTAACACTTTGAGAGGCTGAGGCAGGAGGATCACTTGAGTTTGAGTCTGAGACTGCAGTGAACTATGATGGCACCAATGCACTCCAGTCTGGGCAATAGAGTGAGACCCTATCTCTACAAAAATAAATTAATTAAAAAATAAGTAAATGGAATAAAATAGACACACTTATACATTTGTAAAAGTAGACAACTCTGTGCAAACAACATGAAGAGTACAAGGAGGAGAGGGTTGTAAATATTCTGTGACTATTTTGGCATAATGGAGCAAATGACTGGAAGGTGGCAGGGTAGAGCTGTGGAGTTTGGTTTACTCATCCTCTGTTTCTTTAAGATGCTGCCTGTGGACCTCTGTGGGTCTCCCAACCTCTGTCATGTGACCCCAGGCTAGTCATCTTCTTTTAAAGACTTTTTTTTTTTTTTAAAGAAGTTTTAGGTTCACAGCAAAATTGAGCAGACAATACAGAGTTCCCGTATCCTCCCTACCCCCTGCCAGCCATGCATAGCGCCCCCTCACCATCAACATTTGGCACCAGAGTGGTATGCTTATTACAACTGATGAACCATTCATACCTCATTATCACTCAAACTCCATAGTTTACATTAGGGTTCACTCTTGGTGTTCGTCGTACATTCTATGTGTTTGGACAAATGTACAGTGATGTATACTTACCATCAAAATATCATAAACAGTCGTTTCACTGCCTTAATAATCTGGCCTGGTCTTATATTCATTTCATTTTCTCTTTTATAAGCATCGGTATTGTTCTTTCCTGTATTTCTAATAATCATGTCGTGGTTTTCAGTGACTTGTGGAGAAAGTGAGAACCAGTTCTCCCAGTCTTGTCCACAATTACTTGGCGTAGTAGTATTCAGCAGAGCTATGGTAGCTTGCAGGACTGGAAGGAAATAGCAATATGTTCATATTTTGTTCTTTTAGGCCACCTACAGAATTATTTTGTGTTATATAGAAGATTTAACTTCTTTATTTGAAACCTTAGATCCCTTGAATGGGATGTGATGTTTTATGACATACGTTTCTGTAATAGTCTTTAAATTCCTGTTGTGAAATGTATTTCCAATAACGCTGGCTCCTGACAGAAACTATTCTATTTTTCTGCCTTTTCTTTGGCCTCTAGAATCCTAGAAACTGTGCTTTTTGATTATTCTTGTAATTTGTGGCCCTTTAAAATATTAATTGTCTTTTGCTTTTCAAGAAAACTCAAAATCATGTCAATTAGAGCTATTTCCTTTGACTCCTTAAATCTGGAGTGGCAAGCCCACTGGTCAGAGTAGGATTCCTGTCAATATCCCCTGTCTACACTATAGCCCAGGTTGCCATATACACAGTAGAGTTGTAAAGATCCTGTTTTCTGTTCAGTTAGAGTTCTTGCTGCTGAACTAGGTGGATTTTACTCAGTTTTAACCTAATCTGAAGATTGCATAGCACGATCTACAATTTTGTGTTACATTTTGTGGACAATTTAGATGACTAAATGTTTTTCATTTTGAAGGACTTAGAAAAGGCAATGTGGAGCTGTGAAGAGCTCAGATGCTAGAGAAAGCCAAACACTAGCTCTGCCACTTACAAGCCAGTGATCCTAGGAAAAGTGAGCTTCACTTTTTCATTTGCATAAGGGACATATTAATAGCAAACTCAAAACTGCAGCTGGGATTCATTGAAATAATGCATGCAAAGCCCTTGACTTGGTCTGGTGCACACTAAACCCTCATTGTTACCTGAAAGAAGAAAAATGGTAACAAAGTACACTTGGATTTCATAACTACAAAATCTCTTCCCTTCTAGGATCCTCCAAGGGAGTTCCATAAAGTCAAGTGTGAAATAGTCTTTGATGGAAAGGCTCATATGGTCTGGTTAGAGTCCATGAAGACTTCTGGATTCATGTTGCTTTTGTAAGGTTAATTTGGATTATACTATTGTGTTGAAGGACACAATTGGGAGCTGGGGGAAGATGCTTTTGTCTCTCTTCAGAGTATAGTAGTTCAGTCTTCCATCCATTCTGATAAACTAATGTAACTCTGAAGATGATAGCAGGGCACTTGTCTGGCTTTTGTTTAAGTTTTTCTACCACAAAATCTCAAGTTCCGGTAACCTGAAGGGCTAGGCTTTCCTTTGTCTGGTTTGGTGGTTGCTAGAATAGAGTCTACCTGCTAACATTTTATTTCAGAAATATTTTGTGCAAAACTTCCTTCACCTGCTATTGTAATGTTCTTGTTAACATGCAACAGTTTGCTAAGGGATCTCTGGCTTTGGTCCTGGCAGTCTGGAGGCAATGAAATATGTACTGCCAGGTATATATCATAGAACATTTCCATACAACTGAACAGAAAGACAGACTCTTATATAGAGTCAAATGAAATAATAAAGGAATCCTGTAAATCTCAAAGATCTCATCAAAATTCTTGGATGGAATTACTTAGACCTGGCAAATAGAAATACAGCTGCATTTTCAATGATTTAAAAAAACTCATTAAAAATACTGGTGATAGCAAAGCAAATTAAAAGTTTAGAATCTTTTTGTTTATATAGTATGGTGAAAGAAATCTTGGTTATATGCTAAATGTGAGAAGAGCTTGGTTCAAGTACTAGATCCTTTATTTAATAAATAGGTGCTCTTGGACCAAATAATGTTCTGAGCCTTGTTTTTCTCCTCTGTCAGATGGGGTTAATACTCCACCTACTTCATTTGGTTTTGGGGAGGCTTGAATGAGATAATATGTATAATCTGTAAAGTTCTCTGTAAATAAATTATTAATTATATGATTTCCAATATTCAAAACTGAGAATAAAATCTTACATTTGAAAGGAACATTAGAAGACATCCAATGTATGCATCTTTCCTGTAATATTCAAAAGTAACAACCCTATCATTGTTTGGCCATTTCCAGCAATGCACTCAGACTATTTAGGATGCAAGCATTCCACTTGCCATTGGGCAAGTTTCTGAAATTGGGCTCTTCAGTTAGCAGACTTAGGAAAATTAAGGTGTGGGGCATTTATTAGGGAGTTCCCTTGGCATCACCCCTGAGGAAGGGAGAGAAGGAGATACTATAGGGCAGAAGACAAAGCCTTTAGCTGAACCCATGGTGAGCTTGGACCTTCAGTTGCCCCCCAGAGTTATCATGAGTTTGGGCTGGAGGGCTGGGCCTTTATACCTCCATCATGACCAGTCATTGCAGGCTGGCTTCCCCAAAAGGAGGCGCCATCTTGGCAAGGCAATTCTCTTCAGCTGGGTCCATCCCCAAGAAAGATTAAAAACTGAGGCACATCTTCTGGCAGTCCACCTGCAGCTAGTGGAATAAGTCCTTCCTTCCTCAAGGAGAACCTGTGCATTATGGCATCCAGTATAAGACATTCTGCCTTATATTGAGTTGACACCTTCCTCACTGTGACTATCATGTAAGCTATTCTCTTCTGAGTCAATTCCAAGTCTTATCATTATTTTCTAACAGATAATTCTTTACTATATTCTGGCAACACTAGTGCTATAATACTGATACACATATATGTATCTATATCACATATACAAGCTATATATCTCACATATATATCACATACTCAAATATATATTACACACATATATATGGCTCAAATATATATTTATACACTTTTGCATATACATATGCCCAACTACACCTGACACATAGCTGTTAGTAACCATAATTATGTCATTTATTGGAGACAATAAAACAAGTCTGCTCTTCTAAAAGAATCAGATTAGGAGATCATGGATTCTGTTTTGGACATATTGAATATGAAGCACTTTCAAGACATCCAAGTAAAAATGTTGGGTAGGCATTTGAATTTATCTGGAGCTTCAAAAAGGGCCTACTCTATGGATAAGTAATTACAAGTTGGTGTTTATATAGTAATTGAACCATGGGGCATGGGTGAGATTATGAAAAGAGAATAAAGAGTAGAGCAGAGAGATAAACATTCTAGTAGGCATGTTGGATTTACTTTGATTAGCACATTAGCTTTTACAATTATTAGAAAATGATTTATTTGCCAGTATTTAAAAATCAGGAGGTTCCACATGATCCAGATTTAAACTCTTGAAAAACTGAAAAATCAGGCAACACTTATTTTTTTATTTCTGCATGCCAGTAATGACCTAGAGCTGGGTTTCCCCTTTAGATACTGGATTTTCCCTTCAATGGAGGGCTTCACCCCCTGAGGTGTGTGCAATCACTAGTTTTGTGTCGGGGAAGAAAGGACCCATGGCTGAGACACAAAGAGCATCAATATTTATTTATTTTTATTTTATTTTATTTTTTTTGAGGAATTAATAGTCTTTATTTTGGGCTCAGACCAGGAGTTCGTGGGTCTTGAGGACCTACCTGTGTGTATTTGTCAATTTTCTTCTCCACGTTCTTCTCAGCCTGTTTCCGTAGCCTCCTGAGCTGTTTCTTCCTCTGGTAGTGGATCTTGGCTTTCTCTTTCCTCTCCTCCTCCAGGGTGGCTGTCACTGCCTGGTACTTCCAGCCAACCTCGTAAGCCAGGCGCCCCAGATAGGCAAACTTTCTTGTAGGCTTCAGACGCACGACCTTGAGGGCAGCAGGAACCACCATCCGCTTTTTCTTGTCGTAGGGTGGCGGGATGCAGTCAAACACCCTGCAGCGGCCCAGGGCAGCCTGGTCTCGCTTGTGAGGCAGCTTGCCTCGCACAGTCCGCCGGAAGATGCGGCTGGGGGCCCGGAAGTGGTAGGGGCCTCGGGACGGGTTGTGTTCATCCGTTTGCGGAGGAAAGCCAGGTACTTCAACTTGTTTCTGTAGAAACTGCCAGACATGTTGATGCCTTCGCAGAGTAGGACCACCACCTTCCGGCCCAGCAGTACCTGTTTAGCCACGATGGCCGCCAGGCGGCCCAGGAAATGGCCTCTGCCATCGAGCTCCAGGACCTGCACCTCCGCCCTCTTCGGCAGCCGCCTGGTAAAGCTATTTTATTTATTATTTTATTATACTTTAAGTTCTGGGGTACATGCTCACAACGTGCAGGTTTGTTACATATGTATACGTGTGCCATGTTGGTGTGCTGCACCCATTAACTCGTCATTTACATTAGGTATATCTCCTAATGCTATCCCTCCCCCCTTCCCCCACCCCACGACAGGCGCTGGTGTGTGATGCTCCCCTTCCTGTGTCCAAGTGTTCTCATTGTTCAATTCCCATCTATGAGTGAGAACATGCGGTGTTTGGTTTTCTGTCCTTGCGATAGTTTGAAAGAGCATCAATATTTAAAGACTGGTGGGTGAGAAGTCTGGCACCGAGATGTGGCTAGAGATGTAGGAGGCTGCAGCCATAGGTGCAAGGGGGGAGAGAAGCGGTTAGCAGCATAAAATTCTTTTTTTTTTTTTTTTTTTTTTTAAGGCAGAGTTTCACTCTTGTTGTCCAGGCTGGAGTGCAGTGGCGCAATCTTGGCTCGCTGCAACCTCTGCCTTCTGGATTCAAGCGATTCTCCTGCCTCAGCTCCCCGAGTAGCTGGGATTACTAGTACCCGCCACCAGGCCCAGCTAATTTTTTGTACTTTTTTTAGAGAGACGGGATGTAACCATGTTGGCCAGGCTGGTCTCGAACTCCTGACCTCAGGCAATCCACCCGCTTCGGCTTCCCAAAGTGTTGGGACTATAGGCATGAGCCACTGCCCCAGGCCAGCAGTATAAAATTCTTCAGAGAAGTAATATCTTTGGGAGATGGAGCTCATTGACTTTAGGGAGAGTGGTTTTGGTGTAGCAAAGGGAATGGAAGCCAGATTGGAATGGGTTGAGGAGTGAATGAGGGGTGGGGAAATGAGGGAAAGAATGTGCACAATAAGAAGTGTAGCTTTGAAGGTAAGGACAGAAATAGGGATTAGCTGGAGGGAAGTTCGGTTGTGTTGAAATGGTGTGGGGGAGGGGGTTGAAGGGCAGTGGGAAGAAGAGAAATAGAGGTATTTTTCACATAACATTGCTTTAAATATCCTCTCTCACTTTTAAGTGGTTTGAACTATTTCTGAAATGTTAGAGAACTGAAAATTCAAAGATTTTAGTGCTTTGTTGGAAACAACCATGACCAAAGTACTAGGATGGTAGAAAACTTAGACTGTACAGCTCAAATTGAAATGGGTAACTAAATAAAAGATTAAAAATTTTATACTTGAATTATTTAGTCCAACACTTCATGACCTCATTTTGCTTTTAATGAAGAAAATCTCACATGGCATGACAGAGAAATTTCATATTATTTGAGAAGTGAAGTCTTAAGTCTGACTTACTTTTTCAGATAAAGTGTCTTTGACAAAAACGAAATGAAGCATTTCTGCATGATTCTAGTGCAAACATAGATTATGTGACACTAATACACTATTTAAAAAATATTTTCCTATATATGGGATAGGAAAAACATTATGGATTTTATTCCTAGAAACTTTTCACAGATTCTTTCGTTGAACACCTGTATCATGGATCACTCTGACTCTAGCGCCCCTCAGCTCGGGGAAAGCAACAGTTCTCAGTGTTCCTATAGCCCCCAGGGAGTGCTTCCCAAGTGCTCAGCAACATTTCACTGCTTTGTGCCACACCACTGGGTGCTTTGTTCTATCCTTGGCGTGCCATGGTAGCTTCTGGGGCTGCTGCCCAAACCCTGCGGGCTTGCTGATAATTTATCTCACTCTTGGCAGAAGGTGCTCTAGAGTTAAATTTTTTCCACAGCCCAGTTTCCCCAGGGTGTGATAATTCAGGGTGGAGAGGGAGAAGAGAGTGAAGGCCTCTCTCTTCTTTTGTATTAATTTCTTTTAGAGAGATCTTTTAGAGTTTTCACTCTATCTCTGATATGCTTATATATCAGTCTTTCCTTTTTAAATAATAAATATCATGCCAGGTAAGATTTTCTTATTAAAAGCAAAATGAGAACATGAAGTGTTGGACTAAATAATTCAGGGTAGAAAAATGTTCATTTTCTGTTTAGTATTTTTGTGTGTGTGTGTATTGTGTGTGAGAGGGGGTCTCATTATATCACCCAGGCTAGTCTTCAGTTCCTGGGGTCAAGCGATCCTCCTGCCTCAACCTTCCAAATATCTGGGACTATAAGCACGCACCACTGTCTCCAGCCGTCCCTATATTTATCTTCAATCAGAAGGGTCATCAGGATCACCTCCAGAATTATAAAATATGAATTTTCAGATTCACTCACCGAATCCATATTTTCATAAGTTTGTTCCAAGCATCTGCATTTTTAACAAGTTCCAAAGAGGATTGTAATATATACCCTTAGTTAAAAACATTGCCCTATATATTCTTAACTTTGCTCCCCCACTCTCCAGAATAAAGACAGGTATCACCCTCTCTTTAGAGGTCTTTTGTTTTTTGTTTGTGAGGAAAAAACATTCAACATTCATTCTCCAACAAACAGCATTGGCAGGTACAACTACAGGGATTTCTCCATAGATCATACATTCATGAGGCATCATTAGCTTAACATTGAAAAAGCCACTGGTGTGTTCTGTGTAACAATATCCACTTCACGTTTAAACAGGTGGTATTATTGTGTTCACTTACAATTCCAGAAGGAAAGGCACCAATTGGAATTTTTTTTTTGGATCCTAAAGTCAGATGCAAAAACAGAGACAAAAGTTTGAGTAAGGATCGTGATCTACATTTCAATAAGGGCCTTCCACAAAGAGGGGAAGAACTTCTCTGTCAGAAGTTAGGGTCTTTCTCCTTCCTCATGAAACCATTGGAATTACATTTCATTGTTTGTTCAGCATTATTACATGTACAATAGAGGATTAAAAAAGGAATCATAAAAATATATTGAATGTCCAGCTATTCTCACCAATACGTGAATTCTTAGGTTTAAGAGAGGGCCTGGGAATACTTCAGCGGTCATAAAATAGGAAAATAAGACACTATGGCTACAAAAATTAAAAAAAAAAATCCCCCTTTGGCTGGACTGTACATGCTCCAGTAATTGCAGGTGGGTTCTATACTAATTATTAAATGTGTTTCTTTGCTCAGCTCTTCTTGGTCCTTTATCTCTTCTGATCAACAGGACCTTTTTAATGTTAGGTCCCTGGGATGGATCTGAATGACAGCTATGGCCATTAACTGAGAGCTCTTAACATTTCTTATTATCTCTCTGTGCATCTGGCTACTTATCCATCTATCCATTGATCTATCTTAATTTATTCATCCATCAGTGACAGGTTTGTTTATATTTATTGAGTATTTGCTGTGTGCTGGGTACTGAGGATATAAAGGTGAGCATGGCAAACCTGGTCCTTGACTTCAAGGAGGAGGAATAATTAATGTTTGCACAAATAGGTAATTATAAACCATGATAAAGGCCATAAAGGTTGATGTGAGATTGTTTGACAGAAGCTTCAGATCTGGGCTGGTGAAGTCAGGGAAGATTTTGTTGAGGAAATTACCTTGAGCTAAAACCTGAAGGGTGAATAGACGTGCCAGCTTATTGGAGGTGGGCATGTATTTTGAATCATTTCCTTAAGTAGACTATCAGAAGTGAAATTTCTGGGTCAAAGTACATGACTTTTAAAAATCATTTAAATGTTTATTATTATTATTTTTTCTTTAAATTTTAAATTCATTTAAAATTATTTTTATAATTTAAACTTATAGAGCAGTTGCAAATATAGTATAAGGACCTTTTCTTGCCTTGAACTATTTACTGGTTTCCACTATGATGCCCCAAATACTTTATGCGAATAGCCTTCAAACAAGGACATTCTCTTAAGCAAAATATGATACTACAATTCTGGGAATTACCATTGAATTATTAGTACTTTCTAATCCTTAGACCTCATTTGAGGCTTGTCAGTTTTCCCAAGGGAGGTCTTTTGTAACAAAAGATCCAGTTCAGAATCAGGTGTTGCATCTTGTTGTCAGGTCTCTTGAGTTGGCTTCAGTCTTGAACATTTCCTCAGTCTTTTGTGGACTTTGAGGACTTGGACTCTTGAAGATCACTAGTTATTTTGTAGAATGTTCTTGCAATTGAATTTCCTGATGTTTCTTCATGATTAGGTTCAGGTGATGCAAATTTGGCAGGAATATCACAGAAGTGTGTTCTTCTCATTACATTCTATTAGGAGGCACAGGGTTTCAATTTGTCCCATTACTGATGATGCTCAAGTTGTTCACCTGATTAAAGTGGTGTCTGCAGAATTATCTCCTGAAAAGCTACTTTTTCCTTTTGAAATTAATAAATATTTGGAAGATGAAAATATCCCATTCTTTATAAAACTTTCAATTTATTCTTTTTGGTATTTATATCAGATTGGACTTCTTGTTTTCCTCTTTTATGCAATGGGTCATAATCCATTACTATCATTATTTAATTTGATGCACAAATTATCTCATATTTGGCTGGCTTCTGTGTCCCATTGCCATGATGGCTTCCCCTCCCCCTCTCAGATGCCCACCTCAGCCATCTCAGGCCACCAACACCCTGAGCTGAGCTGCTACTCAATGTGGATGCTCTCTTTCCCTCTCTGCTCAGGATCCGACATCCTTTACCAGCTGTCCATACCTCCTGTTTGTGGAGGAGCTGTGGAGGAGGTGTGGACAGCCACCATTTATGTGGAGACATCCTCCTCAGCCTTCATGGGCTCCAGCACTCAATATTGGCTGTCACACACTTCTCACCCTAATTGAGCTCTAATACCCTGTTCCCGGTGTAGCCTGGGGATTCCTGCCATCTGTGCATTTTTCTAACTTCTGCTATTTTATCACATTTCCTTCTAATCTTTTCTCTATGCACTCAACATAATGCTGGTAACTATGATTTTTAAATCCTATTTATTTATTTTTAATAATTTCAACCTTTATTTTAGATTTGGGGGTACATGAGCAGGTTTGTGACATGGATATATTGTGTGATGGTGGGGTTTAGGATATGAACAATCCCATCACCCAGATGGTGAGCATAGTACCCAATAGTGACTTTTTCAACCCTTTCTTCTCACCTTCTCTCCCCACTCCATTAGTCCTTAGTGTCTGTTGTTGATATCTTTATGTTCACTAGTACCCAGTGTTTAGCTCTTATAAGTGAGAACATGATGTCTTTGATTTTCTGTTTCTGTGTTAATTTACTTAGATTATGGCCTCCAGCTGCATCCATGTGACTGCAAATGATATGATTTCATTCCTTTTTATGGCTGTGTCATATCCATATCCATGGTATGTATATATGTACTATATTTTATTTATCCAAGCCACTGTTGATGGGCACCTATATTGATAGCACCTGATTGATAGTCTTTGAATTTGTGAATAGTACTTCAGTGAACATAGGAGTGCATGTATCTTTGGTAGAATGATTATTTTTCTTTTGCATATATACCCAATAATGGGATTGCTGGGTTGAGTGAGTTCTATTTTAAGTTCTTTGAGAAATCTCCAAACTGCTTTCTACATTGGCTAAACTAATTTACATTCCCACCAACAGTGTATAAGCATCCCTTTTTCTCCACAGCCTCACCAGCATCTGTTATTTTTTGACTTTTTAATAATAGCCATTCTGGCTGGTGTGAGATGGTATCTCATTGTGGTTTTGATTTGCATTTCTCTGATGATTAGTGATGTGGGGCATTTTTTCATATGTTTGTTGGTCACTCGTACGTCCTCTTTTGAGAAGTGTCTGTTTATGTCTTTTGCCCACTTTTTAATGGAGTTATTTGTTTTTTGTTTGTTGAATTTTTAAGTTCCCTACAGATTCTGGATATTAGACCTTTGTTGGATGCATAGCTTGTAAATATGTTCTCTCATTTTGTAAATTGTCTGTATACTCTGTTAACAGTTTCTTTTTCTGTACAGAAGCTCTTTAGTTTAATTAGGTCCCACTTGTCAATATTTTGTTTTTGTTGCAATTGCTTTTGAGGACTGAGTCATAAATTCTTTCTCAAGGCTGATGTTCAGAATGGTATATCTTAGGTTTTCTTATAGGATTCTTGTTGTTTGAAGTCTTATATTTAAATCTTTAATCCATCTTGAGTTAATGTTTATATATGGTGAAAGGTAGGGGTCCAGTTTTATTCTTCTGCATTTGGCTAGCCAGCTATCCCAGCACCATTTATTGACTAGGGTGACCTTTCCCCATTGCTTACTTTAGTCAACTTGGTTGAAGATCAGATGGCTGTGGGTGTGTGGTTTTATTTTTTGGTTCTCTATTCTGTTCTATTGGTCTATGTATCTGTTTTTATACCAGTTCTGTGGTGTTTTTGTTACTGTAGCCTTACAGTATTGTTTGAAGTTGGGGAATGTGATGCATCTGGCTTTGCTCTTTTTGTATAGGTTAGCTGTGGCTATTTGGGCTCTTTTTTTGATTCCATGTGAATTTTAGAATAGTTTTTTTTAGTTCTATGAAAAATGACATTGGCAGTTTGATAGAAATAGTTTTGAATCTATAGATTGCTTAGGGCAGTAGGGCCATTTTAACAATATTGACTCTTCCAGTCATTGAACTTGGAATGTTTTTCCATTTGTTTATTTCATCTATGATTTCTTTCAGCAGTGTTTTGTAGTTCTCCTTGTAAAGATCTTTCACCTCCTTGGTTAGATATATTCCTAGGTATTTTGTTTCTTTTTGTGTGTGACTATTTTAAATGGGATGGCGTTCTTGATTTGGCTCTCAGCTTGAACATTATTGGTGTATAGAAATTCTACTAAGTTGTATACGTTGATTTTTGTGTCTCAAAACTTTCCTGAAGCTATCTATCAGTTGAAGGAGCCTTAGTGGAGTCTTCAGGGTTTCCTAGGTGTAGAATCATATTGTCAGTGACGAGAGATCATTTGACTTCTAAGCCTATTTGGATACTTTTTATTTCTTTCTCTTGCATGATTGCTCTGACAAGGACTTTCACTACCATGTTGAATAGGAGTGGTGAGAGTGGGCATCCTTATCTTGTTTGCACAAGACACATTTTCTCAGACTGTTAAGAATGTTTCATAAATGTGACTTTAAATGACTTGAAATGAACATATCATTTTTTGTCTGTAATTGCACATTGGTGCCTTATGATAGACTACTAGAAGAGGAATTACTAGGTCAAAAGTACCAATATTTAGGTTCTTGATACACATTTTCAAATAATCATTTCAGAAAGGTTACATATTCAATTTTTTTGTTTTTTTGAGTTGGAGTCTTGCTCTGTTACCCACTCTGTAGTGCAGTGGCATGATCTCAGCTCACTGCAAGCTCTGCCTCCCAGGTTCAAGCAATTCTCCCACCTCAGCCTCCTGAGTAGCTGGGACTATAGGTCCCTGCCACCATGCCCAGCTAATTTTTTGTATTTTAGTAGAGACAAGGTTTCACCATGTTGCCCAGGGTGGTCTCCAACTCCTGAGCTCAGGCAATCTGCCCACCTCAGCCTCCCAAAGTGCTAGGATTGCAGGCGTGAGCCACCATACCTGGCCATGTATTCAAATATTTTTAAGTTAATTTATAAATGCAATGCTGTGCCAATAAAAATAGCATTAGATTTTCTTAATGAGTTAACCAGTTTGATTTTAAAGTTTGTTGAGATGAATAAACAAAGAATGGCCAGAAGAATTCTGAAAAAGAAAAGCAGCATATGGGTGTAGGGGAGCTACCCTTATCAGCTTCTCTATTGAAAACAGTGTGATATTAGTGAGTGTATAGACAGAAGCCCAATGAAACAGAACAGAAAATCCAGAAGTAGACTCAAATATATACTAAAATGTACTATATGTGAAAGGTGACACCTCAAATAAATATGTTACATGGTGTTAGGATAGATAGTCACCTGGAAAAAGATCTGATTGGATCTGTTCCTTTCTCCACATACCAGGACAAACTGCAGATGTTTCAGAGAGGTAGCTAAAAAATGAAACCATGGAAGTACTAGAAGAAAACTTAAGTTTCCAATATGAACCAAAATTAGAAGCATTAAAAACAGATAAATTTAACTACATAAAAAAATCTTCCCAGGCTCAGGCCTATAATCCCAGCACTTTGGGAGGCTGAGGCGGGTGGATTGCTTGAGCCCAGGAATTTGAGACCAGCCTGAGCAACATGGTGAAACCCCATCTGTACTAAAAATACAAAAATTAGCTAGGCGTGGTGGCGTGTGCCTATGTTCCCAGCTACTTGGGAGGCTGAGGAGGGAGAATCACCTGAGCCCGGGAAATCGAGGCTGTAGTGAGACATGGTTGTGCCACTGCACTCCAGCCTGGGTGATGGGTAAAATGACAACTGAGAAAAAAAATGTTACCCATTCCAGGGACAAAGGACTAATAAATTTAATAATAAAAAGAAGAAAGTGATGAAAAACCTAGTAGAAAATGGTCAAAAGATGTGAGAAGTTTACAGAAAAACGTTGCAAAATATCTTTAAAATATATTAAAAGATGCACTACTCATAATAAGATAAATGTATACTAAAATTATACTGAGATGCCATTTTCAATTATCAGATTGGTGAAATTCCAAAAGTTTACAGTATTTTGTTGGCGAGGCATGGGGAATACAAAATGGCAAACGGCTATGGAGGGTAACTTGATATTACTTAGCAAAACTACATACATATTTCCGTCTTTCAATCAGCAATCCCATTTTAATGAATTTATCCTTCAGATATACTAATAAAAATATGACATGTCAGGGTAGTGGGAAAGAGTGGAGTCAACTCAAATGGCCTTCAGTAGGGTGCTGGTAGAATAAATTATGATACATACATAGTAGATCAGTAACTATGCTAAAATTATGCTCTGTAACAAACCACCCCAGAAACCTTTGCAGAAGGCAGGATTTTAAGGAATGTATGTGTTTTATTATAGTAGAAACACACACACACACAGGATAGTACATATCTTTCATTTTACAAAAATAATAGACTATACACATTTCTTTGTGCCTTGCCATTTCACTTAACAATATATATTAAAGATAATTTTATATCTGTGTATAAAAAACTTCCATATTTTTTGTTGTGGTTATATGTTATTTCATGGTATGAATACACTATTGTTTATTAAACCAATCTCTTATTGAAAGATGTTTAAGTTGCTTTCAATTATTTATTATTAAGAAGTGCTAGGCTGGGCACAGTGGCCACTGCCTGTAATTCAGCATTTTGGGAGGCTGAGATGAGTGGATCACCTGAGGTCAGGATTTCAAGACCAGCCTGGCCAACATGGTGAAGCCCTGTCTCTACTAAAAATACAAAAATTAGTCAGGCGTGGTGGTGTGCCCTGTAATCCCAGCTACTCAGGAGGCTGAGGCAGGAAAATCGCTTGAACCCAGGAGACAGAGGTTGCAGTAAGCCAAGATCGCGCCATTGCACTCCAGTCTGGGTGAGAAGAGTGAAACTCTGTCTCAAAAAAAAAAAAAAAAAAAAAAGAAAAAGAAAAAGAGGTGCTGCAATGCTTTACTGTGTATGTATATATACATACACACATATAATTTTGCACAGACATGAATATATTTTGGCTACCTCCTCAAAAATAGAAATTTTCAGCACATTCAAAATTCCCCTTTCATCCAGCACTTCAGTGTTGACTCTGTTTCTTGTTTAAATTTCATATATAGTGATACATTCTTTGAAGAATACCTCCCCGGCTCTTGTTTTTAGAGACAGAATGAAGTTGTTGTAGAGACTGGGAGCAATGTGTTTCCTTTTCTGTTTACAAAATTACCTGTGACCAACAAATGGGAAAACCCATGGTCTTTAAAAGAAAAAATATGCAATTACATTTCCACTATTTATTCTTGTTAGTTCACTGACTGAAACTGAAATGTGGTTTATCACAATGGATGAAAATTTGGAAAGAAACAATTTGCATAATCAAGCAATCTGCATTATATTGCATAAGGGACAATAAGAAAGTGAATTACGTACAAGGCTAGACTTCATGCTTTGACAAACAAAATGTAGCAGAATAGTTTCTTTAAGTGGAACTTCTGGACAAAATTTCCACATGAAATATAGGTAGCATGGATGAAATAAAGATGTGAAGACATTTTAGGTTTTTTTTGTTTTGATCTTTCTGAAGGATGACTTACCATGGCTTGAGGGGGATGTAAGGAACTAATACATTAAAAAATAGATGTTGGCTATTATTATGATGAAAGGAAAGTGGTTTACACCATGGAAAATATCATGGAAGTTTACACAGATTTGGGAAAGAGAGTGATCAAGGCTCAGAGGATGCCCTGAACAACACATGAAGAAAAGAAGGCGAGAGTAATGTGAGAACATCAACTCTAAAAACTGAAGTGTAGTCTGATGGTCATGAATTCTCGTAAATCCCTAGTCATGTGAGCTTTCCCTTATTTTCCTCAATAAATGGTGTATTTGTATATATGTTTGTGTATGTTTGCTTTTTTCATTCCCTCAGACAACTGAGAAATACTTTGTACTTCACTATCCAGTATTTATATGTCTTACAGCACCTTTTCTCCTTGTATGTTAGTTTTTTCTTCAGTATACTTAATCTTAAAGCTGTATTTCTCTTTTCCACTCAGTAGTCTTTCTGTCATTTAAAGCCAAGAAATTGATTGCTTTTCCTTCTCAATGCATCCATCCCCCATACAAAGACTCTTTTATTTTCTTATTTGTGGAAATGTCTCGCCGTCACATTTTGGCATTCTTCCAGACAATAAGCAGTTATGTAGCGTTGGCAAAAGTCCTGCATCTAGTTCTAAAGATACGTACCCCCACTGTGTATCTCAAATTTCCTCTTGACCTGACCTTTCTCTTTGCCCTGGCTTGACATATCTGAGTTTGCTGGTGTTGCCAAGTTCCTTCTGCTTGTGAGCTGAATTAATGAAAAGGCATCAACATCAACTACCCTTACTGTAATACAGACACACACACACACACACACACACACATCATCATCATCATCATCATCATCGTCATATCATTGGGGAATGTTATCATGCTGACTTTTTTGGGGCAGATGGTTATAAAGGTAGCCAGGTGAGGGTAATAATAGAAATTCAGTAGATCTTGCAGGACAAATTGACTGATTCAAATGGTGAGCCACTCTCATTATATTCAGAGTAGGCGACATAATGTATTCACTTCTTTCCTTTTCATGTGGCAAGTTGTACTTGTGTAAACAGAGGGAGAATAGTACACATCTGTTCTGTTTCCAGTCCTATGATTCAGACTATTTTAAGTTGCCAAGAGCTAGGAAAGTCTGGAGCCATTGTTTGCTGACATAGTCAGTGGAGTTCAGTCAGGAAGTAGGAGCAGCCAAATGTTCCCCAAAACGGAGGTGGTGTGGCTTCCACCAGCCCACCAATGTCAGCCAGCCTTACTTCAAAACTTACTCAACTGCACAAAATTGCATATAAGCTCATATCTCTCATCATTACAATCTCTAAAACACTAAGTTTCTTTTAGCAACCCAGCACTGTATTAACTTTCTGCCAGGCAGAATACTTCTGTAGCCTTCTGTGGAGGTCTTTTTTAATTAGTCACCCATGGATTCCTTTTCCCATAGTGCTGCCTGGAATATTACCAACCTATGGTGAATTTAATTTTAACCATCATGTTACATTCTTTGCTTCCTCCCTTCCTTTCTTTTATTCAATACGTATTGAAGGTCTATTTGCTAAACATCATGGGAGGTACCAAGGATACAGTGGTGAAAATACAACACCAGGATGCTAGAGTCTAGGAGAGAAGAAATACTTTAAAAATGAGTGACTTATTATCATAATATGTCCCACAGAGGGGAAGTATAAGATACTATAAGTATGTATACCAGGATGAACTAACCCACCTGTGGAAGTGACATTTAAAAGGAGACTTGGGAGAGTGAGTAGGAGTTACTGAGACAAAGGGTTTGAATGTAAGGGCAGAGCTCACGGGACTTTTGTCAGGCAGAGGAATGGAATGTGCATAGGTCCTAAGACCTAAAGGAACTGGGTGAATTTAAGAAATCTCCAAAAGGGTAGTGAAGCCTCAACTCAGAGTGAATGGAGTGTCTGAGATGTTATGCTGAGGCCAGATGAACCAGGACCTTGTAGTCAGGTTAACAGTTTAAAGTTTATCCTATTATAATAGGGTGAGTTTTAGGGTTTATCATGTTGCAGAAGGTTGCCTGTGAGATGAAACTAAAGAAAACAGACACAAGGCACACAGATTTATTTATTTATTTATTTATTTATGACAGGGTCTCACTCTGTCACCCAGACTGGGGTACAGTGGCACAATCATGGCTCCCTGTAGCTTCGACCTCCTGGGTTCAAGTGATCCTCCCGCCTCAGCCCCCTGAGTAGCTGGGACCATGGCTACTCCTGGGCTCAAGCCATCCTCCCACCTCAGCCTCCCAAAGTGCTGGGATTATAGGCCTGAACCACTGTACCTGGCCCAGACACTTAAAAGAGATAAACTCTTATTCTAATCTTGTCAGCAATTTTATTTGTAAAGTGAAACCATTACTTTATCTTCTTTGTTTCGGGAAGATCTGTTTTTGTGTCTCAACAAGACAAATTGGAACCCACTCGTCTGGGGGAAGTGTAATGGGAAACAATTTTGGTGGGGAACCACCTCGTTCTTGCTCTGTGTAGAGAGCTGTGTGGCGTCTCCTCAATAACCACAGACCTGTGAAACTTGAAGACTAGAGAATGAGTTATCCCACTTTCACAGGAGCTATGGGATCTTCTGAGAGGTAAAGGATTATAATCCCCCATGGAGTTCAAAATTATTTTTTTTTCCTGATAGATCAGGGTAGATGAGGCCATCTTGTAGGAAAAAATGAAGTGCTTTCTTCCCCCTTCCTCTCCAAAGAACATATCAGTGATGTATAGTTAGGGTCTGGTTGGAGAAAATGGAAGGCATTGTATGCATTCTGCATATGGAGGATTTCGATACAGGAAAATAGAGGTTTCCTAACTGCTGGAAGAACTTCAGGAACAAAGGGCAAGAAAGCTGCACTGATGGATGTTTTCCTGCAGCTTTCCTTTTCTTCTGCCTTCTAGATCTAATGCAAATGCCTCTCATTAGCTGACCTGGAACCACAGAAGGAACTAGAGTCTGGAAATGTATTTCCTGGTTACTCTTATGTAATGCATGGGAGACCTCTGAAAAGAATGGCAGTGATGTCAAATTGACAATAGGACAATTCAGCACAGGTGACGACCCTGGTTTAACAGCAAAGCCTTGGCTGTTGTGAGGGGAAGAGGGTTCCCAGCGTAACAGACTGCTGTTCTGACAGTGTGGATATATCTTGAGGCTTCTTGCATTTGTCAGGTTGCTTCAGAAAAATGGAACCAATTAGATAGGTAGATGTAGATATATTTATATACACACATGGAGATTTACTTAAGGAACTGGCTCATGTGATTATAGAGGGTTGACACGTCCAAAATCTGCAGGGTGAGTTGGCAGGCTGGAGACCCAGGGAAAAGCTGATGTTGCAGTTCAAGTCAGAGAGCTGTGTGCTGGCAGAATTCCCTCTTGCTCAAGGAGGTCAGTCTTTTGTTTTATTCAAGCCTTCAACAGATAGAGAAGGCCCACTCACATTATGGAGGGCAATCTGCTTTATTCAAAGTACACTGATTTAAATGCTAATCTCATCCAAACACACCCTCACAGAAACATCCACGATAAAGTTTGACCAAATATTTGGGCACTGTGGCCTAGTCAAATTGATGCACATAATTAACCATCATACTTCTCTTTTCTTATTCATACCACTGCTAGATGGTGTTTTGAATTAAGTTTTATATCAATATGTCTCGAGTGAAAAATTCATGGTCTTTTTATGTATATATTGTTTAGTTCTGCCCTTTCAAACTAAAGAATGTGACGATAATTATTTCTTTCCTTTCTCTTAGATTTTACAAAGAGTAGAGATATCTCTTTAGGCCATATTTTCTTAATATTTCATCATTAATTTATTCATTTGTTCAGTCTTTCAACAAGTATTTATTGACGATTTAGGCACTGAGGATGACTCAGTGATATGAATAAAAGATCAGGCCCAGGAAAAAGACTTTAAGCTAGAGAGCAACACAAGCGTCTTGCTGTAATTGTGAAAACAAATAAGGAAAATGCCAAGTGCAAGAGACATTAGATTTACAAGCCTTTAAGAGATGAGCCAAAATTTTAAAGTGGAATATTTTATGAGCAAATTCAATAAATGAAAATTTACAAGTTTTACAAATCACGGTATCTGCAGGTATGTTCCTGAATAAAATTGAAGATGAGTGAAGACAGTTGTTTATTGAAACACTTTTTAATGTCAACTCATATGGTTTGTTTTGGAACCAAATGCCCTAGTAAAGAATACACAGACCCTAACATATATTTAATGATTCTTTCATTGGGACCCCAGTTTCCTTTCTGATCTCAACACTATTGTCTTGCCAGCTGCTATACTTTTCAAGAAGGTAACTGCTATGGTTGATAGAGGATTACTACCTTGAGCGGTAGCTGAGATGGCAGTTACTAGCTTTATGACAGTGCATATTTCACAACATCATCACCAATGCTACGGTGTTAATAAAATCAAACAAAACTGTGGTAGGTTGAATTCCAGGATGACTCCCAATGACCCTCACCTTCATCTAATCCTCTCCACTTCGAGTGTGGATGAAACTTGTGAATATAATGAGACATCTACTCCTGTGTTTATATTACACTCCATAAAAACACCTCCAGAAGGGAGGTTATATTGAGTGGTCCTGACCCAATCAGTTAAGCTCTGCAGTAGAAGAGAGCCTTCTCTGGAGGATGCCAGAAGGGAAATCAGAGTTTTGAAGCAGCAGAGACATATTCTGGCTGGCCTTAAGGAACATATCAGGAACATACCATGTTAAGGGCTACTTGACAGGGAACAACAGCAGGGGGTCTCTAAGAACTGGTTGACAATCAGCAAGGAAACAGGGACCCCAGTCACAAAACCTCCAGGAACTAAATTCTGCCAAGAGTTAGAATAAGCTTGGAAGTAGATTGTTTTTCTCAGAGCCTCCGGATGAAAACTCAGCTCAACTGACTTTGATTTCTGCCTATGATACCCCCAGCAGAGAATCCAGCCACATGGTGCCAGACTTGTGACCAACAGAACTGTGGGCTAACAAATGGTGTTGTTTTAAGTTGCTGAGTTAGTGGAATTTGTTGTGCAGCAAAAGAAAACTAAGAGAAAAACAAAAACAAAACAACTTTTATCCTACTTCTCTTTCTTTGGGATGTGAAATTGTGCTGAGATTGGTCCTGGGGTACCCTCATCTTATTCAGCTTACATAGGGTAAAGGAAGGGCTCTGAGCTCAATGGCAAGGCCACGTGGCTGAGAGCAGAATCCCATGGTGCAAAGGCAGTTTCTTTAAGAGAGACCCACTGCAAGCCTTGCAAAATCTAGGAACAGCCAAGAAGGATATTTTCTCCATAATCTTTCTGAATATGGTTGAGTATATTTGGGTTCCCTACATTTTGTCATTTATATTTCTATGAACATGAGGTTTAGACTATTCAGCTAATTTATTAGTCATTCCAGGACTTGATATTATAGTAGTTCCTGCTTATCTGCTGTTTCACTTTGTGCAGATTCATTCATTATCTGTGGTCAACTGCTGTCCGAAAATATTAAATGGAAAATTCCAGAAATGATCAATTCATAAGTTTTAAAATTGTGTGCCATTCTGGGCGGTGTGATGAAATTTCTTGCCATCATGTTCCGTCCCTTCCAGGATGAGACTCCTGTCTTTATCCAGCACATTCATGCTGTAGATACCACCTGCCTGTCAGTCACTTAGCAGCAGTCTCAGTTATCGGATCAAAAAAGCATAGTATATTTAGGATTTTGTACTATCCTTGGTTTCAGAATCCACTGCAGAGATTAGAGTGTATTCCCTGATGATAAGGGGAGACTGTACACTTCATGTTTTGACCCAAAGCAAATTCAAGTATATGACTCAAATAATCACTTATGAATTCAATAATGTTCAGTTCACAGTTGCTGGTACTAATTCTATTTTCTATTTTCTTTCTTTTTTTTTTTTTTTTTTGAGACAGGGTCTCACTTTGTTGCCTAGGCTGGATCACTCAAGTGATCCTTCCACCTCAGCCTCTCAAGTAGCTGAGACTACAAGCTTATGCTAATTTTTGATTTTTTTGTAGAGATGGGATCTCACTATCTTACCTAACTGGTCTTAAACTCCTGAGCTCAAGCAGTTCTCCCACCTGGACCTCCCAAAGTGATGGAATTATAGATATGAGCCACTGTGCCTGGCTAATCCTATTTTCATTTTTATTTTTTGTAAAATATTTTGCTTTTTAACTAGTGAGACATAATTTTCAAAATCTTTTAATAATACACTATCATAGTTTGAATAACCAGAATTGTATTTATTTCAAGAAAGCTAGATCAAATAATCTAAATATGTAAAGTTAAAGACTTCTTGAGAAAAATATAAAACGAAAATTTAGATTTGTACCTTATTCAATAATCGTGTAATTTAAAATGAAGTTGCTTTATTTTATTTTGTTTTATTATTTTAGTTTATTTTTTAAGACTGAGTCTTGCTGTGCTGCCAGGCTGGAGTGCAGTGGTGTGATCTCGGCTCACTACAACCTCCACCTCCCAGGTTCAAGCGATTCTCCTGTCCCAGCCTCTTGAGTAGCTGGGACTACAGGTGCATGCCACCATGCCCAGCTAATTTCTGTATTTTTAGTAGAGACGGGATTTCACCATGTTGACCAGGATAGTTTCAATCTCTTGACCTCATGATCAGCCCACCTCAGCCTTCCAAAGTGTTGGGATTACAGGCGTGAGCCACCGTGCCTGGCCTGCTCTTGTTTATTTTATACTCTTGTGGGGATAAAGACCTTATGTCAAGGTTCATGGCTTGTCAAGTGGTGAATAGGCTGGATTCAATCTCCATTGATTCTCCTAGCTGGGCCCTTTCATGCAGAAAAGAACTGGTACATGGCAGCACCAGTGGAGAGCCATTTGAGTAAATGTAAAACAAGCAGAGGATGAAGAGGAAGGCTTATGTTATGAAAGCTAAGGGCAATTCATACTTCCATGGAAAAGCAAGTCTACTCAAATTCTTTTCCAAGCCAAATAAAGTAGAATGATCATCAGGGTTTATAATAAGGTGTTGGAAATATGTACTTCAGAAGGAAATCAGAGTAAAATTGAAAGAGTAAAGATGGGTAGATGGGGTATATAGAGCAGGGGCTGGTGAACTTTTCATTAAAGGGCCAGAGAGTAAATATTTTAGGCTTTGTGGACCACACAGTCTCTATTGAAACTATTAACCTCTGCTTGAAAGCAGCTATAGAAAATATGTAAATGAATGGGTGTGGCTGTGTTCTAATAAAACTTTATTTACAAAAATGAGGTTGGGGTACAGGGGAGCCTAGTTTGCAGTATGGATTACTGAGAAAAAAGGATTCTCTGAGGCATTTTGTTGCTGTGACTCTAATGCTGATGCAGAAAGAACTCCAAATCTGAGTAACAAGTATTGGTAAATTATTCAACAGATACACTCCTTACAAGATGAAAAATAACATTTGGTAACCAGTGTTTGTTTGTAGATCTACAAACACCAGGAATGGAAGTTTGTCAGGCACATATTTCTCTGTTATATCCCCTGTAATATATACTCTGGAAGAGGAAAAAAAGAAGGGGCGAATAGCCTATATTTCACATAAAATGTTACTCTTTAATCTTATCTTGCAGTGTCAAATTTAAACAATATATATGGATGTGTGTTATGATTCCTGGGGTCAAGGTGAATTGTATTCCTGTTCCTTCTGAGCAACTAGCTGTAATCAGGGCTGATGTTTCTTGGAGCTGACCTCACTAATAGAACTCAGATGATTTACTCAGATAAGAAATTCTTTGGAGAAAACTCACTGTAAGCAAAATACTTGAAGAGATATGAGAAAGGGCAATAATTAGGCCATAAAAACAGACTTTATATTTTCAATGGGGAAAAAAAAAACCCTCCAGGATCCCAGCAATTTACTCATTTCCTAAGTATCTGAATGCATTATTCCATAGCATAAGTAAAAAGATATTTTGCTCTTTGAGAACAAATTGCCCTGAGTTATCAAACTCTCAAAGTTGGAAAAGAATCAGTCTTAGAAAAGATCCACATTATTGTGTGTGTGTTTTAGTGTGTTCTCAAGATGAAGATAGATTGTTCGGCAAAGTCTTTACAAAGAATTATGTGAAATAGGTGGGCGCTGATAGTTTCTTGGGCAACTGGACATCTGAGCCTTAGCGTTTCATGCAGGGAGCAGAATTCCTTTGACCACATCAGCCCTCCCACATTGTCTATTGCAGTCTGTAACCTCTCCTTACACCAAAGGGGAGACGTTTATGAAGGAGTTCATACAGCTGTTCTGATTTCTTAAGGCAACTAAGGCCAGCTGGAATATTCACTGTAATATACTTTATTTTGTAAGATTTTTGCATTCTACTGAAAACTGGCAGTTAACAGGCCTCAGAGGCAGGGTTTAGATTTTGATTGTCATTTACCACCACTAGAAAGAAATTAAATTTTAGTGGGGTCAGACCTTAATGAAAACAAATTGATCTCCTCCATAGCACATTGATGAAAAGAAAGCTCAAAGATTTAAGAACTTTCTGAATTCTCTTGACTCTTTACTGTTAATTAGTCCCATGACTGTTATTTAACAATGTATAAAGTATTTTGGTACTTGTTTTAACTTGTTTTTAATTATCTCTCTAATTTCCCATGGCACCTTTTAGTTCTACACTTGCTGCTAACAAATATACAAACTGTGGACAATGGTGAATTTTTTATTTATAAAACAAAATTTTGTTTTTCTTAGGTTTGGAGTTCATTTCTGTGCGGTTAAAGATAGAAAGTAATTAGTACTTTTCTTCTAATACCATTTTGAAATTTTATGAAAAAAATATGGGCTAGAAAATTGGTTTGGTAATGCAGTAGGTGAAATTCTGAATCCTACTCTGTTTGTGGAGCTGGATAGATTTTCCCGTACTGGTTTTGGGCATGGAGATGGTGTATTTCTATAAGGTTGGAGTTTAACAGTTACATCCATAATTTCCCTGTCTATGTGTTTTCTGGAACCAGCAACTTAGAAGACTGTACCATTAAGAGAGCTAGTAGAGATGGAGCTTATAAATATTCAATAACTTGGCTCTGCTTATCTTCTTATTAGCTCTAATTTTGGCTTATTTTTATTTGAATATGATGAGAGAAAAGGGTGAATGCAATGTGTCAGTGAGAGAAAATTGTAATCTGATTGCTTACTTGAAAGACCTTAGTCTCAGTAGCATAGAGCTTTGTTAGTGAAATAGTACAGTAGAGCATTAATTCAGGTCTGTGAGATGAATCTATTCCTTATTGAAGAATTACTCTAATGGCTGCTAACCCTAAAGCTTAGCGGTTCCAAGTAAATCACTGATTAACACCAGATCTTCAGACTTAGGCCCGTCTAGCATATGATACTATAAACACAAGTTATTGTTATTTACTTCATTGTAGAAATATTCAGTGCATCATGAATTCATACTGGTTAAGAGTTGGGAAGTCTTTCTTTTAAGATTTCTTCAGCCTATATGTTACTACTGAATGTTTTCTTATTTTTTCCTTTTTTTTTGGTTCAGCAAAGATGAATTCTTTTAGGCCCTGTGACTAACTTCTCTAGATCCAGAGATTATCTAATGAGTTCCTTAGAAAACTTTGGAACAAAATTAGTTGAAGACTTACTGAGTGACTAATGTAATCGTATCTCTAGGGAAATAAACTGGCTCTTAATTTACTGGTTGTTTGCAAAAAGTTCTGGCAATGAATAGAAACTAGAATAAACAGCTATTATTAAGAAAAAAATCCATCAGGCACCTTGGAAGATATAGGCCAGCTTTAAATGTTTCTTTTTTTTTTTTTTCTCAAAAGACATGACATTGCATCCTTGGCCATCTGTTGATAAAGTTCACCATTTGTATGCATGAAAATCTGATTTATAAAGTTTAAGAAGTAGTCTGGACCTTTGTTCTATAAAAGCTTTTAATGGATTCTTTATGGAAGAGTAACTGAGAAAAGGAATCGCAGGAATGTTTATTTATACCATGAGTTGTGGAAACATATATAACCATAAAGGATATTATTGGAGGAAAAGAAAATGTAACATCAGCAGATTCATCTGTTTCAGATTTTGATGCATCAGGATAAATTTAATCTTTGCTCCAGAAGCATTTTAAATAGTCATAGGATATTTTTTCCATCAGACATTTTTATATTTGTGCTGAGATAATGCTTCAAATGTTTCAACACAACAGAGAAATGCTGTGGAAAAAATGAACTGCATATTACTCTATTTCTAAACTCTAAATGATTGTAACTAATAGTCTTGACCAGAATTCTGTTTTCTTAAAATTATCCCTTACACTCATGTTGATTATTTGATACAATACTTCCCAGTATCATGAATATATGTGCTGTGTGTGTGTGTGCGCGTGCGCACACACATGTGTGACTTGAATGTGTGAATCAGGTCTTTCGCATCTTATGAGTTTTTGTTTGTTTGTTTGTTTTTGAGATAGGCTCTCTGTCACTCAGAGCTGGAGTACAGTGGCACAATCATAGCTCACTGAAGCCTCAGACTCTTGGCCTCAAGTGATACTCCTACTTTGACCACCCAACATAGGATTACAGGCATGAGCCACCACACTTGGCCTGTGAGTTTAATTTGGAACACAATTCCCATATCTATCTTCAAGGCCTAGAATAATGGACATTGTGAATGTACCCATGATTTACCTCAAGTGCTGGGACAGATTTGAAGTAAGTGATGTTTATCTTCATTGAACCTTGTCTCTCTTTCCATCGGAAGAAGTTTTGTCACATGGAAGTTCTGCCTCTGGCTTGGGAAGGTACCTTGGGTCACACAGAAGAGGACTGTCGTGGGACATTTGTATTTTGGAGAGTGGTTTCTGAATCAACTTTTATCTTTTTGTACTTCTCTCTGCTATTCTGAATTTCTCAGTCTCTTTTTCTTTCTCTCCCTCCCTCTTACTGTATGTATTTATTGTTTTATAGCATGCGACTTTTAATGCAAATACATACATAGAATATAAAATTCTCCCTTCATTCCTCCCCACCCTCCAATTCCCATTCCCCTCCCAGCACCACTGTTTACGTTTTAATGTATATCTTTTTAGTCCTTAACACATACATTAAAGAAAGTACTTTGACTTCCAATGTCACTATTTTTTTCGTTTCGTAAATATCATACTGTCTTATCTTCCCCAAAATCACCATTTTTAAGACAAATGTATTAATTTAATAACTGGAGGAGATACGGACCTTGGTATACAGAAGCATATTTTGAGTTTCAAATGTCTTCACTTGCTAGACTACTCATGTAAAGCTCTTGCTACATTTCACATTCTAGGTAACATGTGAAACACTATAGTGGATTGAATGGTGTCCCCCCAGAACGTATATCTGTGCTCTAATTTCCAGAATCTGTCAGTGACATCTGTTTTTGGAAAAAGAATCTTCGTAGATGTAACTGAATTAAAGATGTTGAGATGAGGAAATCACCCTGGATTACTTGGTGAACAGTAAATCCAATGACAAGTATCCCTGTAAGATAGTCACTCAGAGAAGAATGCAAGGTGAAGACAGAGGCAGAGAATGGAGTGGTGTGGCCACAAGCCAAAAAAGTCAGAGAATACTGGTGGCCACTAGAGGATGGAAGAGGCAAGGAGTTCTCCCCGGGAGCCTCCAGAGGGAGTGTGGCTTAGCTGACATTTTGATTTTGAACCTCTGGCCTCCAGAACTGTGAGAGGATAAATTGATTGCTTTAAGCCACTTAGTTCATGGTATTTTGTAACAGCAGCTACAGGAAACTAGTACAAACACCGAAAAAGCCAAAATACTATATTTCCACTACTTAGAAGTAGAATAAAGTGGAACAAAATTTGATTTAAAAAATTAATTCATAAAATTCACTCTTAAATAAGCAATACATAACTTTTCTTGTTATAAAATAATGTCCCAAGAATTGTAATTTTACCAAGCTTCTATTTAAATGTCATATAATTCCTTGACTAAAGCACTAAAATAAAAAGATGTGTTTCTGGATTACTAAGAGGGATTTATTAAATAGTAACAAGAAAATGCTGAATTAACCTTATCTAAGCCTTAAAGATAAACATTTGGAACTGAAATCTAATAAAACTCATAAAATGGGAGCATTTTATTATTAATAATAAGATTTATATTTATACAATGTACATTTATAAAACACCACCTTAAGAATGATAATTCTGTCAAGTTTCCATTTGAGTCATTTCGTATTTACTTAACTAACAGCAGTAAAACAAAAAGAACAAAATCAAAATTACTTTAGAAGAGATATAAAAGAACATCTTCCTGTGGTCCTGGATTTCAGAAGGCTGAATCAGTTTTGGAGATGACTCATTACTCTTTTCAGTGTTGGGACAGAAGATGGGGGATGAAAATTACTTGGTGGAGAGGATTCTTGGAAAGATCCATACTGGCTTCCCAGGGGAGGAAAGGGACAGGAGGTCTTCTTCTTAGCAGTTATTCCCTGGCATCCTCTGCAGCACCTGACCCCTGAATGCAGAATGAAATGGAGGTCCCGAGTCTGGGCCAGCTGTGTTTTGTTCAGGTGGGAGCATTGAATCAAGCATGTGTAAATGACCAAGATTATCTGTGATGCCATTTTTATTGGATTCCATTTCAGAAGATGAACAACCTTTGTGATATCAAAGGAAAACATAATAAAACTTACAAGTTCTGCTGGTCCTGAGACTGGCAGTACGTGCAGCACCAGGGCAAACTCTGTATTGCTCTTTTAGAGGAATTGCTGGATCAAGATACAATTGGCTGGATAGAGGAATTCTTTTCCTGTGATTCTGCTCCTATGAGGGTGGTGTCCTTGGATCACTGAGCCATCCCTGTTGTATTAGTTTGCTAGGACTGCCATAACAAAGTACCACAAACTAGGTGACTTCAACAACAGAAATTTATTTTCTCACAGTTTTGTAGGCTACAAATCCAAGGTCAGGTTGACAGTGGGTTTGCTTTCCCCTGAGACCTCTCTCCTTGGCTTGCAGATAGCCACTGTCTTGCTGTGTCCTCACGTGGTCTTTCTTCTGCATGCATGCATCCTGATGTCTCTCTGTTACAATTTCCTCTTCTTGTAAAGAAGAGATTGGATTAGGGCTTACTCTAATGGCCTCCTTTTAACTTAATCCCCTCATTAAGTTAAAGGCCCTGTCTTCAAATTTAGCCACATTCTGAAGTACTGGGGATTAGGGCTTCAACATGTGGATTTTAGGGAAACACAAGTCAGGCCATAACACCACCCTAATGCTCCATTTAATACTCCCCCTTCTTTAGCGGGCTGGTAATCCAGAGAATTCCCTAGATTTAGATTCATAGAGAGATGATTATTCATTTCTGTTCAGCACTGAGGCTCAAATTCTTCTTGCTCTCAGAGATGGCAAGTGTGGTAGATGCTGTAGGGCCTGCCCAGATTCCTTAGGCCCTTTCACTTCTGTGTTTTCTGGCTGACTTCAAATACTGGTGTTGGATGAGGGCTCTCCACACTGAAGAATACTCTTTTCCTTGTGAGCACGGCAGGTTGGCCATGCTGGGGATTAATGACTCTTGGGAGTGTCTTTCATCCAATGACTGAGAGAAATTGGTGTCTAACTATCCCAGTTTCTTTGGCTTTCTAGATGATTCCGAGTCATGTACTTTATATCATTTCCCAGATATTCTCCAAGGGATTAAGCTCCAGTTATCCAACATGCTATTTTGTTTGATAATGTACCCTTCATTGACTGTCTTCCCTTTTCTGTCTCACATTCTCCCTCCTCTGCCTTGTTTACTGTACCTTCCAAATAAATATTTTTCATTTGAATTATTTTCTGTGGATCTGCTTGTTTTAGGGAGGAGGATAATCTAAACTAAGGCAATTGATATTAGAAGTTGTTCCAGGAAGCAAATCTTCAAGATGGATTCTAGAATAGAAGCACTTGACATTCAGATTGAATCAATGACCCATTGTTAGCACTAAGAGGGGTGGTGATAGTCTCTGATGTATCATAGCATTATAATCATTAAGACTCTTACTGTGGTGAATTAGGTTGGGCTGAGGTGAAAGGGTGTGCACTGTCTCATGCAATATCTCTAGAATCTGACAGATGGGGTGATAGAGTTAGGCTTTGTGTCCCCACCCAAATCTCATTTCTAATTGTAGTTCCCATAATTCCCACATGTCATAGGACCCGTTATGAGGTAATTGAATCATGGAGGCGGTTTCTCGCTGTGCTCTCCTTGTGATAGTGAGTGAGTTCTCATGAGATCTGATGGTTTTATAAGGGACTTTTCTCCTCTTTGCTCTTCACTTCTCTCTCCTGTTGCCATGTGAAGAAGGACATATTGGCTTCCCCTTCCACCATGATTTTAAGTTTTCTGAGGCTTCCCCAGCCATGTGGAACTGTGAGCCAATTAAACCTCTTTCCTTTATAAATTACTCAGTCTCAGGTATTTCTTCATAGCAGTGTGAGAACAGACTAATACATGGGACATTGGTAATTACAAAGACTATAGATTTGGTCAGTTGCTATTAAATGACATTGATGTGTTGAAGAAAGCAAACCACTCAAACTAACCAGCCAAGAACCCAGGAAATTATGTAAAAGTCACAAAATCTTTTTGGCAATATTTAAGGAAGCTCCCATCTTCTAAAGCTGGAGAACGGATTGCAGTGAAAATCAAGCCTGGCATTAGATTGTGAGAGTAGTAGAATTACCAAGAAGCCTAAGAAATAGTCCTGGCAAGTCTCTTTCTAAAATTATGGACCTGATAGGAAAATCATGGGACTCTGATATCTAGAATGAATTGATTTGAGAATCTTAAAATCTTTCCAGATCTCCATGAACTTTTGGACTTGCATAAATGGCCCACTGAATTTCCCTAAGATTCCCTTGAACTCTTGGGCCTGGAGAAGTTGCCAATCCCTCTTACTAGAGGAGAGCAGTCACTTTCATTCCCAACCCTTCCTTGCCTGGATGTGATGCCGAAGACTCACCGAAGGCAGATACTTTCCAAGATAATATGCTTGCAAATATACTTACCTCAAGATTTGCTCCAACCTCCCCTCTTAGTATGCAGGCTTAATGTGAGCATGGCCCAACTGGGGAAGCTGATGGGTGCATGTGTGATCAGGAAAGGGACACCCTCACACAATACTCAGTAATTACATGTTAGTTAACACATTACAACATCCTGGCCCAACTGGGGAAGTACTGTCTCTAATTTGGGAGGAAAGAGACAATTCAGCAGATGAGTTGCAGGACCTGGCTAAAATATATATCAGGAAAATGTGTCTAGAAAATGATCTTGAGAATTATGCACAAGGAGTCACAAAATAAAGGTGAATACAGGAGAATTTATTGATATGAGTCTATCACATGGATTTAATATCTTCACAAGGACACCAGGAGTCAGTTATAATCTTATGTGTGTATGATGGACATGCCAGAGCTGCCTTGACCAATTTTTGAAGTAGGTGTCAGATGACTCAGAGAGTTCAGTACATTAGAATAGATTTATAGTTTTTGCTTTGATTTTCTGATATGCATTTTCTGATATGAATTTCAGTTACTAAGTTTAGTTAACTAATACCAGTGTCCCAAGAGCACTGTCTACATTTTAGTTATGAAGATATATTAACTGTGAGTAATTGCATAAAATACAAACTTTGCTATCTCTTCAGTGCATAAAGCGCTGCATAAATGACAGATGCACATCCTGACCAGTGATCAATTGTGTCACTTTTCAAAATATCTTTAGGTAATTGGCCAATGCACATCTGTTATTCAGTTCACACACAGATGGCAAACGTATAGTTGTGTCATCTCCTTGTCTCCCAGTAATAAAGCCATCTGACATTTTACAAAAATGGATACTTGAAAGAGGGAACCGACTGCCAAAAATGAAAGTACAGCAAGGAAACTAAAAGCATAATGTGGGAAGTGAAATTCTAATCAAATGTAAATGGGCTTATAGAATAAATAGTTGACTGTGGAAATGTTGACACCTCTGCTATTTATGAGACTCTAGACGTGCAGTCAGAGAAACTTAGCAAAGGCAACTGTATCCGTCTAAATGAGAAAAGTGGTCATGATGGAAAGGTTAAAGAGAAAAGGATGCCAGTGAGAAATTTCACATTTAAGAGAACTCTCAGAGATATTTCAACATATTAAAAGTAGAAAGGATAAAATGCGGGCAGCTGATTCAAACTTAGAAAGTAGTATGAAAATGTGCCAAGGCATACAAAAGCTGCTCACTCTATATTGTATGCGATAGGAGAGGAAGAAGCCCAGCACTGTTAAAACTACTCTTGATAAGTTTTTTTCTTAACAAAGAAATGAAAAACTTCAATCATCAATGCTTTTACTAGATAGGCACTTAGTGAGAGTATTATTTTATCTGTTTAAGCAAAATGATCAAGAGCAGGTGATCTAAACGTTGATGTCAGCTGCCAACAACAACAAACAGACAAAGTCATGATCCTTTATTCACTTTCCAGATATGAGGCAGTTCTCAGACTCAGCATTGATTGAAGAGAAACATGGGCCATCGTGAGGAAGAACTTTGCAGGGCCTCAGCAAGCACACACACTAGTAATTTCCCCTTTTTTTTTTTTCCCCGGAGCCAGTTACCAGAGTAATAATACAGTGGTGAAAGGGAAATGCCACGTTATTTCCAGGGCTGTTGGATAAGGGTCTGAACTGCCCTTGGTATGTTTTGAGGGAGGGAGTTTCTGGTGTTTGGTTCTGTTATAGGTTGAATAGTGTCTCCTGCAAAAAGAAATGTTAGTGTCTTAACCCTAAATACCTAGCATGTGACCTTATTTGGAGATGGGGTCTCTACAGAGATAATCAAGTTAAAATGCAGTCTTTTGTGTGGGCCTTAATCCTATATGACTTGTGTCCTTACAAAAAGTGGAAATTTGGACACAGAGACAGATACTTATAGAGGAAAAATGATGTAAAGAGACCCAGAAAGAAGATGCCATCTACAAGCCAAAAAGAGAGGCCTGGAACAAATCCCTCATAGTCCTGGGAAGGAATCAACCCTATCAATGCCTTCATTTCAGACTTCTAACTTCCAGAACCATGAGACAATGAGTTTCTAGTGTCATAGCCACCCAGTGTGTGGTACTTTATTATGGCAGCCTTAGAAAACTGATACAAAACCGTAAATGGAGTCCTGGCCTAAGTCCATCTCACAGTGAGTTCAAAGGCTCCTGTGGTCATGAACTCATTCCCTGAGTCCCTACTCATGATGAACATATTTAACAGAGTCAGAACCTTCAGACTGGTTAACTGATCTGGAGAGTCAGAGCTGCCACTGCAGGAAAGACTGCACAGAAGCCCTTGAAATACCCCTGCTGCCATTCCAACCAAGACAGAAAATCAGAAGCAAGACTGCATCTCAAGTGGAATGGCAGCAATAAGAGATACCCTCAAAGAAGTATTCAGGGGTGGTTGTCACCATCATCGTAACTCTTACCTCTAGAAAAAAGCCAGTGGATTGGAACAGAAGATGTAAACTTCTGAAAACTTAGCCAAGTTTCCAGCTGCTCTTTTGTATATACCTTTACCAGAACAGATCAACACAGTCTCTTGCACTTGGTGTACAGAAAATGATCTGGAGAAAGTGTTCTTTTCATTCTGTGCCAGAAAAATTTATTAGAAGCAATTTTCATTCATTTGGAAGAGACCAAATTATGCTGAGTTATATTAACTCTCTTACTCTTCATTACAATGTAGTGAAAAGGTAACTTGAATATTTAAACATTCTGCAGAAAATTCATACTGGTCTACTATTTAGATGATGTCACATTAAATGAACCAGGAGAAGGAAGTCATGAGTCCTCTGGATGCCTTGGTAAGACACATATACCAAAGGGTGAGACAGAAATGCTACAGAGATTCAGAGGCCTCCCACATCGGTGAAAGTTTTAGAAGTATTGTGGTCTTGGTCCCTACCAAGCTAGAAAAGCTATTGTGCCTTTTGTTTTCTACCACTGAGGAAAATGTATAGTACTGGAAAGGCTGGTTGATTAGAGATCTGGAAGAAGTAAGAATGAGAAGATCAATTACAAGAAATCTGTGGAAGAAGAATGTGGGTTGACTGTTAGGAATGGACACAAAGTATGTGAGTCTTTGCATCCCACATCAGTACTTACAGAGATCATCCACATCAGAGAAGGAATAGAAGACAAGATGGGTAGGATGATTTTTTCCAGTGGAGTTTAGCAAGCTTTTCTTTTTGGCCATCCCAGTGTTTGCACAATGGGCCCGTGAGTGGAGTAGCCTTGTGCCAGGAGTGCAGGTGATGCATGAGCCTGGCAGCGGAGGCTCCCTCTCACCAGGGCTGATCTAGGCACTGCTACTGCAGAATGGTCAAACGGTCAGTGGTAAAAACTGATGCTGAGTCCTTGATAGGATGCTATCCTCTGAAGACACCAATCTGGAGGTGACAGTCGTTTGTCCTTACTGGATTGATATATATTTTGGTTATAAATCTCCCTTCCCTGTTTGAGTGTTTTGGCTCATGCCTGTAATCCCAACACTTTGGGAGGCCAAGATGGGAGGATTGCTTGAGGCAAGGAGTTCTAGAACAGTCTGGGAAACATAGTAAGACCCTGTCTCTACAAACAAACAAACAAGAAACAAACAAACTGGGTATGGTGGTGAGCACCTGCAGTCCCACTTGGGAGGCTGAGGTGGGAGGACTTCTTGAGCTCAGGAGTTCAAGTTTGCAGTGAGCTATGATGGAGCCATGGCACTCTAGCCTGGGTGACAAAACAAGACCCTGTCTTTAATAAGAAACAAGAAAGTCTAATTTCCTAGCCATAGCACCTTGTTCTGTGCCATTATCTGAGGGATCAACAAGTGTCTGATTTGTGGTTGTATCTCACATAGCTTCACCTTGGATCAAGGGACCACATTTGTACCAAGGAGTAAGCACGTGTCCATGAAATCCACTTGTCTTACTATATCACCCAGGAGTTGCTGGCTTGAATGTTTAAAAGGCCACAGAGAGGTCAAGCAAAGGCATCAGCCTGGAGTTGTTGGATGCTATGTTCAAAGATGTGGTATATACCTTGAATCAACATATACTGCTATGTCTTCCTTAGGTAGAAGAAATGCATGTAGGATCCAAGTCATGGTAGTGTAAGTTGCCTTTACATCATTACTCTGTAACCCACTTTGAGGGAAGATGTACTTTCTATTCCCACAACTTTGAGCTTTGGTCTCAAGGTCTAGGTTCCCAAGGGACAAAGTAATTGTTTCTGTAAATGTAAGATTATAGCAGTTGCCTGGTCATTTTGGACTTTTTACACTAATAGACTAGAAGGTAAAGAAGGATTAGTATAGCGAAAATAATAATTGGCTTTAATGATCATAAAGAGAAAGATTGCTGCTACATAATAATGACAGGAAGAAGTATGTTTGAAACTCGGGAGATTCACTGGGTACCTCTTAATAACTTCAAGTCCAATGATTACCATAAGTGGAAACTGCTGGAACAACATCCTGACAAAGTTAAGGTAACTGGAGGGGCAGATCTCTTAGGCATGAAGGTCTGAGCTATCTTGTTGAATGACAGACCTGCATGAGCAGAAGTCCTGTCCAAGAGGGAGAAGAATCTACAATGTGTGTTAGAAGCGGGAGAGGGTGAATATCAGCTGTGCCCTTGGGAACAACTGCAACAGCTAATAGAAACTGTAGCTTGTACCAGTATAAATCTTGTTTTAAGTTTTTATTTTCTTCAATAAAAATTGTGTCTGGCTACTACTCTGAAGAAACAGTAGCAAGATGTTGTGAAATCAACATGGGGACAGGGAGCATCTGATTGGCACAAGGGATAGACAGTAGCAGATACAGTCAGTTCCCCATCCACATCTCTGGAGAATTCACCACATTTCCAATGGCAGCTATCTGCATTTGTGACTAAGGCTCTTTTTTACCTGCAGTGGTGGAGAGCTGCCTGTACTTTTGACAATCTAGAAGCGCCAGTGAATCAACAGTCCCTACAGGACAGCCCCCAGACAGCAACCCTCCTATGCAGGTGTATGAAAACCTGAGCTTCCTTGCTGCTGGGCATGGACAATTCTGAGGTGTATGTTTTGCGTGCATTTCTCAGAGCTTGCTTGTGGGATTAAACTTTAATTGCTCACTGTGGAATACTATGCAGTTAGAAAAAAGAACAAGGTAATGTCTTTTGCAGGAAAAGATTAGTTATCCTTAGCAAACTAATGCAGGAACAGAAAACTAAATAGTGTATGTTCTCATTTAGAAGTGGGAGCTTGATAATGAGAACACATGGATACATGGAGGGGATCAACACACACTGGGGCCTGTTGGAGGGTGGAAGAGGGAGAAGATCAGGAAAAGTAACTAATGGGTATTAGGTGTAATACCTGGGTTGATGAAATAATCTGTACAGCAAACCCCCATGACACAAGTTTACTTCCTGTATAACAAACCTGCACAAGTATGCCTGAGCTTAAAATAAAAATGTAAACAACTGCTTTAATTTCTCACTGTGATAACTAGTTTAATGGCACAGCCCTTATAGGTTACTTTCCCTTTCTTGTCTTACTGTCCCATTTTCTTACTAGTGTTACCTGCACTTCCCAACTAAACTATGCTCATGAATCCTTGTCTAAGGGCCTGTTTCTGGGGGAATGCTAAATAAGACAGATCCTAAAATTTTTACATATATACTTATTTCTTTATCATTCAGTGTATATCGTTACAAATAGTAATGCCAGTATTAATGCTAGCAGTAAACCTAATGTGAATGGTTTAAGATTTCTTTAATCTATTTTTATTCTTAAACCATATCACATTTATGATGTGTAACCAGAATATTATATTAAAAAAGTTACATGTAGTTTGAATTAAAGCTTATTGTCCCAGTATTTCTAACTGCTGGAGATGACGACGAGAGGGGGATTGTCTGTGTCCGTTTAGGCTACCATTTTGCCTGGAAGTTCAATGACATGATTTTTTGATTATCTGCAATGTTATTTTCTAGTTGAGAGGATTACCAGAGTTCAAATAAGGATAGAGAGGGTGGGGAGGCAGCGAAACATGGATCACAGCACACTGAGTTGGGACTTATCAGCATTGCTGTGAGTCACATCAATCTTTTTAATGTCAAAAATTTAGAGTTAAGGAAATAGCATACTTGGTTAGCAGAAAACCCAAATCAAGGCCTCTCTCCTTTTTTTTTTTTTTTCCAGTAAATGGCTAACCACATTCAAGGATGAATGATAATATAAAAAAGAACCAGCACAAAGGCTTTAATAAAAATGGAAAGGAACAAAAACAAAATGGAGATTCATAAAAGGAATTATCTAGGGAAATAGAATGATTCACTCAGAAATAAGAATTCATTTCAGCTCATAAAAGTCAATAGGTTCTTTCTATACCAGCAAAAATGAAAGAAAATACAACATAATATAAAAAGTCATTTGCAAAAGGAAAACAACTCTATCTTATCTAGGAATTAACAATGAACAAAAGAAAAATCTTCAAACTCAATTGAAGGACATAAAAAATCTGAATAAATGAAGATACATGATATGTATGACACACACACACACACACACACACACACAGAGCCCATAAATTCAGTGTTTCTCCAACAAATTGCCATGGGCCCTTCTGAAAGTGCAAGTCTAGGCAGCCATTTCTATTGTGTGACTCTTAGTGAATAAGACACCCCCTTTCCTAAAGTCACTATTAGAATAATTCTGAAAAACAAAGAGAATGTAAATCTTATCCAATCAACCTCTAATAGTATACTGTTCGTAATTAAGAATTAATCTTCACAGGGACAAAGCTATAATGACCTTGTGTGGTGCTGATTCCATACTCCTCTTGCCAGGAATGTCACCTCTAGTACTAAATGGGGTGTGGCTGTATTCAAACTAGGCAATGTTGAGGGCACAAGACAGTTAGCAGTGGGAACTTAAGCTGAAAGGTTGCATATGAAGAGGCTAGGAAGTAGAGCAGGAACATACAGAGAAAAGAGAGAGTCTACACAATGAGCTATCATGTCAAAATCAAGGTGGTGATGAAAAAGCCTAAACTATGCAGTAGTAAAAGGAATACAACGTGAGGGAATGGATAAACCAGAAGCATAGCAGGAGAGAACTCAGCAAACTGAAAGCCAGAGGAAAGAGACAAACGTGCAACATGGAGAGAGTAATTGGTTCCTAGGGATTCATCAGTTTCTAACTGCTTACTAGTTAACAGTTTTATTTCTAGACCTTATGTATATCTTCATAATAAGCTCAGTATTATTCTTAAGGTGGTCAGAGTGACTCAGTCTTTTCTTTTTAAGACATAATTTTCCCTAGTATCTTGGTATCCTGGCACATTATTATTATTGATCAATGAAAGGTATTTAAACATAATGTATCATTCTTTTGCACTCTTATCTACATTTTCTTCATTTTTTTTTGCTTTGCATGTACCATTTGTTCTCTTGTCTTTCCTTTCATTCTCTTCCTTTCTCTCAGATCTTCAATTCGATTTCATCCCCTAAATGCACCCACTCTGAGACATTTTTTACATGTACTTAAGCTTCTTGTAAAATATATGGTGTTATACATGTGTTTTTATTTTTCTTAAATAGCGTGGGGCTATGAATCTCATTCTATCTGCTTTTTTCCCCAATCAACATTGTTTTAAAGATCTATTCACATTGCTGTATATATGTTTATTTTGTTGCTTCTGATTTCTGAGTATTATTCCATAGCATGCATTTATCATACTTATCCACCCACAAAATGGGTAAACAATGATTTGATAAACACTCTGTATTATGCTCCTGTACTGACTTTTTCTTATTTCTCTGGATATGCATATCACAAAATAAGATCGATGGGTCTAGGGCCTATCCCTATACAATTTTATTGAGTAATTTTACAACATTCTGGCAGATTGCTCTTAAGAATGGCTCTGGAATATGAGTTTTAATTTTCTTTTGTTTTCAGTTGGTATCATCAATATTTTTTAACTTTAGACATTCTGACAGAATAAAGTGGTATCTCATAACTGAGTCACATGTGGCTGATTACTAAGTTAGGGCATTAATTCAGTAACTTTAGGTATTTAGCATTAAGTTCATATTCTGTAACTCTGTAACAGAATGCTAATTCTGTATTAGCATTAACTTCATATTCTGTAAATTGCTAATTCATATCCTTATTTTCTATTGGGCTTTCTGTCTTTTTTTTTTTGATTTGTAAAAATTTTTGTATGCTTTAAATATTAATCCCTTGTGGGTTTTAAAAATTGCATTTTTTTTCTTAGTTTGTCATGACCTTTCAGCTTTGTTTAAGCTGATCACCATTGAACTGAAATCTTTAATTTTGATATAGTCAGTTCTATGAAGTTTTAAAAATATTTCAATTTTATATTATCACTTAAATTTTTTTTTAGGGACAGGGTCTCAATCTCCCACCCAGGCTGGAGTGCAGCCTTTCATATTTTTATAATAAGCTCCATTTTTCTTAAGGTGGTCTGAGTGACTCTTAACACTTTTCATTTTAAAGAATTAATTTTCCCCAGTATCTCTATCAATGGTACTATGTGGTGCCATCACGGCTCACTGCAGTCTTGAACTCCTGGGCAGAAGCAATCCTCCTGCCTCAGCTTCCTGAGTAGCTGGGATTATAGGCAATTTTGTTTTTAATTGTGGTTACAATCACATTACATAAAATTTGCCATCTTAAACATTTTTAGGTATACAGTTCACTAGTTGTAAGTATATTCACATTGGTGTGCAACAGAATTCTACAACTTTTTAATTTTGTAAAACTGAAACTGTGCCCATTAAACACCAATGTCCCCTCTCTAAGCCCTTGGCAGCCACCTTTCTACTTTCTGTTTCTATGATATTGACTATTTATTTATTAAATTTTTAATAATTTCAACTTTTACTTTAGATATAGGTGGTACATGTGCAGGTTTGTTATGTGGGTATATTGCATGATGCTGAAGTTCAGGGTATGGTTGATCCTGCCACTCAGGTACAGAGCACAGTACCAGTAGTTAATTTTTCAACCCTTGAGCCCCTCCTTCCCCCCCAGTAGTGTCCAATGTCTAATGTTGTCATCTTTATGTCCATGAGTACCCAGTGTTTAGATCCCGCTTATAAGTGAGAACATGCAGTGCTTGGATTTCTGTTCCTGCGTTAATGGCCTCCAGTTGCATTCATGTTTCTGCAGAGGACATGATTTCATTCTTTTTTATGGCTGCGTGGTATTCCATACGTATCACATCTTCTTTATCCAATCCACTGTTGGGCAACTAGGTTTATTCCATGTCTTTGCTATTATGAATAGTGTTGCAATGAACATTTGAGTGCACGTGTCTTTTGGGAAGAATGGTTTATTTTCTTTTGGATATGTATACCCAGTAATGGGGTTGCTGGGTCAAATGGTAGTTCTAAATTTTTTGAGAACTCTTTAGACTGCTTTCCACAGTGACTGAACTCACTTACATTCCCATCAACAGTGTATAAACATTCCTTTTTCTCTACAGCCTCACCAGCATCTGTTATTTTTTGACTTTTTCATAATAAATTAAAAATGTCTTTTTTAATTTATTAAAAATGACTGGGGCGAGATAGTATCTCATTGTGGTTTTGATTTGCATTTCTCTGATGATTAGTGATGTGGAACATTTTTTCATGTTTGTTGGCCACTTGTATATCCTCTTTTGAGATGTGTCTGTTAATGTCTTTTGCCCACTTAATAATAGAGTTATTTGTTTTTTGCTTGTTGATTTAAGTTACTTATAAATTCTGGGTGTTAGGCCTTTGTCGGATGCATAGTTTGTGAATATTTTCTCCTATTCTGTAGGTTGTCTGTTTACTCTTTTGATAGTTTCTTTTTCTGTGCAGAAGTTCTTCAGTTTTCTTGGTTCCCACTTGCCAATTTTTGTTTTTGTTGCAATTGCTTTTGAGGGCTTAGTCATAAATTCCTTCCCAAAGCTGATGTCTAGAATGGTGTTTCCTAGGATTTCTTCTAGGATTCCTATAGTTATTTATATTTAAATCTTATATTTAAATCGTTAATCCATCTTGAATTAATGTTTGCATATGGTGAAAGGTAGGTGTATTAGTTACTGTTCTCTAGAGGGACAGAACTAATAGGATATATATACATATGAAAGTGAGCTTATTAAGGAGAATTGACACATACCATCACAAGATGAAGTCTCACAACAGGCCTTCTGTAAGCTGAAGAGAAAGGAAGCCAGTAGTGGCTTAGTCCGAGTCCCAAAACCTCAGAAGTAGGGAAGCCAGCAGTCAGCGGCAGTCTGTTGCTGAAGGCCCAAGTCTAAGAGTTCAAGCACTGCAGCTGATCAACAGGATGATAAACGTTGCAACCAGATTGCTCTCATGTTTCATACTTGGTGATCAGTTTAATGAACAAGATGAAGAGGAAGGTAAAAAAAAAAAGATTTCTAATCTGGATGACAGAGATAGTTAGATTACTATCACTGAGATTTCAAACACAGAAAGAGGAGCTGATAATATATATGCAATCTACAAAAAAGGAAAAAGAGTGTTAATGTCGACTGCAGAATTCTCTAGAGCAAGCTTGTCCAACCTGTGGCCCATGGGTGGCATGTGGCCCAGGATGCTTTAATGTGGCTCAACACAAATTTGTAAACTTTCTTAAAACATTGAGTTTTTTTGTGATTTTTTTTTTTCACTCATCAGTTATTGTTAATGTTAGTGTGTTTTATATGTGGCCCAAGACAGTTCTTCCAATGTGGCCCAGGGAAGCCAAAAGACATCCCTGCTCTAGAGCATTAAAAAAAAAAATTAAGAAACACCGCATGTTCTCACTCATAAGTGGGAGTTGAACAATGAGAACACATGGACACAGGGAGGGGAACATCACACACCGGGGCCTGTTGGGGAGTGGGGGGCTAGGGGTGGAATAACATTAGGGGAAATACCTAATGTAGGTGGCGGGTTGATGGGTGCAGCAAACAACCATGGCACATATATACCTACGTAACAAAACTGCACATTCTTCACATGTACCCCAGAACTTAAAGTATAATACAATTAAGAGTGATGTAGTAGAGATGCTTTTGTCCTAGTAAAATGGAACAATAAAACAATTCCAGTAAAACTTAATGACTAGCATGCCAAACTGTCTAATTTACAATAGAAAATAAGTTAGAAAATCTGACCCATTTTGACTGACATTGCTATGCCTTTAGCTTTGCTTAGATTTGTTGGTTTGGAAGGAAACTATAAACTCGATTTCAGGGATGCATGTTAAGCAACTTCAGATTTAAACTGTTTACAACTGCTAGCTTTTGTGTATGGTTTTCATTTGACATTCTACATTTCCACTCTGCATGGGAATCACCTGGAATTCATTCCAGATGGGTGATTCTGAAAGACATTTTCAGTTAGTCAGAAGTCTAAAGCCGTGTGACTTCTAGTCTCTGCTAGAGTGTTTTCTATTTTTTTAAGTTCTAGTAAGAGTTTTCCTGAAGTAATAGTAGCCAACTCTTTATTTCTAGTGACTGGGAATTTCATTCAGAGGGGATGGGTGATTTAATTTTTAGGAATAGAAAGCTTTACTAATGAATTAACTTAAAATATTTTCACACAGGGGTCTAATTAAAATTTACGTAATATATAACATTCTGTTCATGTCCCTAATAGCTGACACATGCTTTAGCTGGAAATAAATGAAAACATATGGGCATGAACATGTTGCCATCATATCAAAACAATGTGTTCATTTCAAAATATTTTATGAAACTATATTTGTTTCAAACATGGTATGTGCTGTATTGCCATAATGAGAAAACTTTTCCTGTCAAAATGCTTTTTACGGAGTTTATCTGAAGGGCAGCTATGGAGGGCAGTTTCTAAAGAAATCTGTATCAATATCCTTAGTCCATCCTTGGAGGGTTGCATATATCTTGGTGTTCTTTCCTTCCTTTCTCCCACTTTTCTGTTGTAGACTTAAAGTGTGATATAGCAAAAAAAAAATCAATTTCATAATTTTGTGAAACTATTACTAAACTAGAGTCTAGGGATTCTTCTTTCTTTGCATCTATGATTTTTTTCTTTTCTTTTAAAATTTATTTATTATTTAAACATTTTCTATATATTTAGAGGGTACAAAGGCAGATTTCTTACATATGTCTATTGCGTTGTGATGATGTAACTGCCTGAGGGGTTCTTCCTGCCCACCGCTCAAAGAAAGACCATGACATTGGAGTAGAGAAAGAGTTTAATAGACACTAAGCCAGCCATGCCACATGGGTGCTGGAATTTGTACTCAAATGATCTAGGTTGAAGCTCATGGGTTAGGGGTTTTCAAAGGTAGTTTGAGGGAACAGGTGGGTGTGGTCAGATAACAGGTGCTTGTTGCTGATTGGTTGGGGTGGAGATGAAATCATAGGGGGTCAAAGCTGTCCTCCTGAGGGCTGAATTGCTTCTGGTTAGGAGAGACTCAGCCGCCTCTCCTCTCCAGGGTGCCTGGTGGCCTCCCATTAGCTTTTAAAAGCAGTTGAGTTTTGGGCGAGGCCTATTGTCATTTACACTGTAGCCTAAATGTCTTCCAAAGTTATCTCAGCCCAGCAGCCCATGAGTAATTTAAGGAAATGCAAGATGGGGGTAGGTTAGCTTAGCTTACTGTTACAATTTTTCTCACTTCTATAATTTTTGCAAAGGTGGTTTCAGTGAAGTCTGGGTGATATTGTACCCAACAGGGTAATTTTTCATCCCTCCCCCTCCCCCTGCCTCATCCTCTCACCTTTTGTAGTCTCCAGCATCTGTTATTTCACTCTGTATGTCTGCGTGTACCCGTGGTTTAGCTCCCATCTGTAAGCGAGAACAGGTGGTATTTGACTTTCCATTTCTGCGTTATTTCACTTAGGATAATGGCCTTCAGCTCCATCCACTTTAATACATCTACGATTATTCAGACTCATAGTCCTCAATGCCTAGGTCTAGTTGCTCCATGTTATTTTTCATTCATCCTCTATGCACATTTCTGCTGTGTGCCTTCATCATATCTACTATCTGCAATGCCAGCCTCCTTTCTTTTGATTTATTTACAGCTGATTAGTTCTATTCTAGGTGCTACATTTAGTTTTTTTTACAAAGATCCTCAGTAAATCCAGATAGCTTTGTCTTCATTTTCTGTTTGTTCATCTATAATTTACTTTTGGCATTGTATTGTATAGACATTTGTATGATTTTGTATTTTGAATTATTTCATATATATTGTAAACCAAAAATAAAATTCTAAGCCCCCAACTGATTGATGGACCCCCCCCACCTTGGCCAAGGGCACTCCAAAGTAATCTGAAAATCTAGTTCAGGCCATGATGAGAAGAGGGGGTCAGACACACTTCATTATACCCTCCTCCCCTGGGAATTCAGGCACACCTGACCAGCTTTAACATTAAAACAGAAATCTTAAGACTGATAAAGACTCTGTAGCAATAAGACACCGTTTCCAACCTGACTCTAGTGTAGCATCACGTGACAAATGCAGGCCTAAAAAGAATCACAATATTTTACCCCAAAATATATTTCTTTGACATATTTTGAAATGACCCTGTAAAGCTGTCTCTTGTGAGGGAAAATAAATATACATACTGTAGAGAATCTCTTTCTCTTTTCAGGAGAGATTTAACTAAGCTCTAGGAGAGCGTTACCTAAGAGTCTAGCACCTTTTCAGGTCTGATAAGAGCTCTGAAACCTGCTACCTGGAGGCTTCAGCTGCATAATCAAACCTTTGTCTCCACAGCTGTTTATCTTGAGAGCTTGTTTGGAGGTTCTCGCAAGAGAGCATAGCTACTTGTACACCCTTGACTGAAGACCCGTCCTCCTCTATCAGGGATGGTCGTCCTCTTCGACTGAGAGCACACCTTCGGGAGGGACACACATGGAGCAGTAAGGGAGGAAGGGGCTACCTGCCGAGCCAGCCAGATCAGCCAAATCATCCCTGGCAATCAATGGGGTGACAGATGTTGCAGCCAGGTTGCCCTCACATCCACGCAACCATTTATCTTAACCCAGACGTTTCTTTCTATTGATTCCAAATCTTTACATAATAATGGATGTGGTTTGGCTCTATGTCCCCACCCAAATCTCACGTCGAATTGTAATCCCCACCTGTTGGTGGAGGGGCCTGGTGGAAAGTGATTGGATCATGGGGGGAACCTTCCCCCTGGTTCTTGTGATAGAGTTCTCATGAGATCTGATGGATTAAAAGTGTGACATTTTCTCGTTCACTCTCTCTCTTCTGCCACTTCGTGAAGAAGGCACTTGCTTCTACTTCACCTTCCACCGTGATTGTAAGTTTCCCGAGGCCTCCCCAGCCATGCAGAACTGTGAGTCAGTTAAACCTGGCAGTAACCAATTGCCAATCAGAAAATGCTTGAATCCACCTATGTCCTGGAAGCCCCCACTCTGAGTTGTCCCACCTTTCCGAACTGAAGGAATATACACCTTACATTGTAGAGATTGGTGTCTTATGTCTCCCTAAAACACAGAAAAACCAAGATGTTTTTATAGGTTTTTACAGGTCTTGTAGCCTGATGGCACCTTGGGCGCATGTTCTCAAGATCTCCTGGGGCTGTGAAACAGATTGTGGTCCTCATATTTGTCTCATAATAAATCTCTTCAAATATTTTACAGAGCTTAACTGATTTTGTCAACCATATGTATCTTTTTGACTTGAAGAGTATACATTCCTTGAGGGCAAAATATAGTTTATAAATTTTTATTAATATGTGTTTTTTAACATTGTGAGGCACATAAGTAGTGCCACATCCACTGGCGTTTTATTGGTCTGTTTGAATTTTATTAGTCTAATTTCAACTCTACCACCAACTGTGTTTTCTGAATGAAACTTTAAATTTATTTCCTATATTAATAGTCATTTATTAACATATATTGGTTAATTTATATACTGGTTTTGATTGAATTAATCTTTTCCAATTTTTATCTCTATGAATTCTAATTGATTTTTATGAGTGATGTGGTATGAATCCTTTTTTTTTTTTTTGAGATGGACTCTTGCTCTGTCACCCAGGATGGAGTGCAATGGCGCATCTTGGCTCACTGCAACCTCTGCGTCCTGGGTTCAAGTGATTTTCCTGTCTTAGCCTCCCGAGTAGCTGGGATTACAGGTGTGTGCCACCATGCATAGCTAATTTTTGTATTTTTAGTAGAGACAGGGTTTCATCACGTTGCCCAGGCTGGTCTTGAACTCCTGACCTCAGGTGATCCACCCACCTTGGCTTCCCAAAGTGCTGGGATTACAGGCGTGAACCACCATGCCTGGCCTGAATCCTATCTTTTAAGATTCTCCTCAAACTTCACCTTCCTGAATCTTACGCATTCCTAACCCACCGCTCTAAGCTCCCTCTTCTGTGCTCCTTTTCCTTTGATTTGCTCCCATTACTTTATTTACAGAAAATACTACATCACCTTATAGATTTTTTGATGGTTGTTTGCCCTGCAAGACTGAATTCATTAGGACAATGACCAATGTTTAATTTTTTATTTTCAGTATTTATATAGTCAGTCCTTAGTATATAGTAGATATTCAATAAGAGTTTGCTGCATAAAAACTTACAACAATTCCGTAGGATAGGCACTATTTTTATAGAAACTGAGACTCAGAGAGTCTAAGCGAGTTATGAAATTCACACAGCAGCGATTCCATGCTGAAGGATTCTATTCATAGTTGTGACTCCAAGTTCAAGGATTTCTTCTAAAGGCTGCCAGTGCTAGAAATGTGCTTCCCTCTGAGACTCAGTGTTGTTTATAGTTTCCAGTTGATTTGTGACTTTGAAATTAATGGAAATATTATTTATATTTTTCCTATTTGAGGTATGATTCTTTGATAGCTTTATTGAGATGTAATTTACATACTATGCAATTCACTCATTTATTAGTTTTTAATATACTCACGGATATGCACATCACCACCATAGTCAATTTCAGGCCATTTTTTTCAATTCAAAAAGAAACTTAGTATCCGTTAGCTAAGCCCCTACCCCCAGCTACCACTCCCGAGGTAAATTCTTAAGGCGTAAGGGTAATTCAAATAATTATGTGCTGTAAGTTTAATGTCCCTTTCACAGCATTTACTAGTAACTGTTTAAGTGTTGTCAGCAGGTTAATTATTTCTAGTTAAAAAGCATTGAAAGGTAACTTTCTAATTAAATAATTTAAAGGGTGAAACTTTTAAGACTTGAGTGTTGTCAATATGCGTATAGTGGTTACAATATTTTCATGCTACTTAGGCATAAAGAAATAATATTTTTTATGTTTGAAATAACTCATCTGAATCTCTATTTCAGTTCCTGATGGCAGAACATATAGTCTTGGTGCATTCTGGGTAAACACAATAATTTTACAATTAAACCCAGTAACATTAGTTGTAACTCTACAGGATAGCATTGAGAAGCACTGACTGCTGGTTGTTGCCATCTGTCCAGTTTGTCATCTGTTGAGGTGCAACTTGCTCCATCTGTCAGCTAGGCATGCTTCCTCTCTACATCTGCACCCCCTGAATGGTAAGGCTTCTTAGGATTTGGTTTATGTTCTGTACTGTTCTTGTCTAAAGAGAAAGCCCTTAAGGCGTCTTTTTCCTAGTTTGGAGGGAGGTAGGAAAATAAGGCTGCTTTCTTAAGTCACTTCAGACCTGCGGGGAACTGGGTGAGGTAGCAGCAGACACTCCCTGCCTCTATCCCACATGCCTCTAGTCAACTTCTCATCTGCTCTAGGAAACTTTTAGGACTTGGCTTATTCCTCCAGGCCTCTGCCAAGAAGAGAGCCTCTCCTTTTTACTATCATAGCCCCAAACTTCTCTGGAGCTTCACATTTATTCACTTCCTTTTGAAGCTTACTCTTGTTTTGGATGGTGGAAAGGCGGAAGAAGTGCAGGGCACTGAGATCATTTTCATAAGTGTCTGTTTTGCTTTTCCTTCAATTCTTTTCGAGAACATGAATAGCAATATTATGGGATGTCTAGGAATACATATGTCACAGTCATATTATAAAAATATGTCTGGAAAAGGCAAACCCAAATTCAAATGAAAGTAACCTCCTACAATGGTTAAAGAAAAAGAGTTTATGAGATATTTGAATTTATTAAAATTTTAGTTCATAACATCATTGTTACATCTTTATTTGGTTAAGAATAATGAATCATTTCTAAATATTTGGACTCCCTGTGTGCTTAATCAGAGAGGATGAGACAGTTAGCAGGATATGCCATTTCAGCAAGACGCAAGTCAAAAACAGCCAAAACATCTTGATTAGCATTAGAAAATTCTGATGACTATAAAGACATGGCATAATGTGACAAATCCAAGAATGGTCTCAGAGCATAATGATAAAGGTTCTCTAAATTTACTTTCAGAAATAGAGTAATTATAATCACGTAATACATTCCAAGCCTGAGTATACATGAAATTGCTGTCAAAATCTGCCTCAGGGTATTTAAACTTTCAGTAATTGTAAGTTTAATTTCTAGAGAAGAGTACATGTGTTCAGTTGGAAATAATTTTGCCTCCCATAAAATAGACCAAATTAAACCAAATTAGTGCATTTCAAGAGAAACCGAATGCAATAATGTGATTTTTTTCAGTAAATTCTTGTGAAGTACAATATTGTGTCACTGCTTAATTTCTTAAACGTCCAGAGTTGTCAGATAGGTTTTAACTTACATGGTACCTCCTGGGGAGCTGTAAGGAAAATAATTTTCGGGCTGGTTCCTGGCTTTAAGGAAGCAGTACAGGAATTGAATGATTAATGCCCATTTTGTGTTGGGGGATGCCCTGTCTGCCCTCAGTACTAACAGTGGTGCCACATAGAGTATATTGTACACAGTACTTTGGATAACATATACATTTTGATATGAATTTGTTTTTTTTTTTTTGAGATGGGAGTCTCACTGTGTTGTCTAGGCTGCTCTTGAAGTCCCGGGCTCAAGCATTCCTCCCATTTCAGCCTCTCCAGTAACTGGGACTACAGGCACACACCACCATGCCTCACTATTAATTCTAATATGATTTTGTAGATGAACTGTAACAAAACAATGAGAGCTAGGAGAATGATCTGAGGAATGAATAACTTCAATATTTTGCTATATGAAATCATAAACAAAATATCGATCATTTTCTTTACTCATCACTGAACCCTTGTTAACCCATTGCTCTGGGCAGGGCACAAATCCTGTTTGCTTCATGGTCTTCCTTCATACTCTCACTGAACTGTGATCTTTTGTGCAACAAACTACCATGGCAATGTGTTTGTATCTTTCACTGACACTTTTCACATTATACCTTTTATTACTTATCTATCCTTGTTCCCCATTATTTTGTTTTCTTAAATTAATTAATTTTTAAGTTAATAAAAATTGTATATATTTACGGCATATAACATGGTGCTTTGAAATATATATACATTATGGAATGGCTAAATTGAGCTAACTAACATAAGCATTACTTCACGTATCATTTATTTGTAGTGAGAACACTTAAAATCTATTGTCTTACCAATTTCCAAGTATACATTACATTGTTATTAGCAATAGTTATCGTGCTGTACAATAGATGTCTTGAACTTATTACTCCTGTCTTCCTCATAACTTTGTGATGGTAACACTTTCTAGCATTTGCATTTTTTGACAGCTTTAAAAATTATTAAAAGTTCATTTGTATTGTCTTATTCAGTTCTCACCCAGACCATGTGATTCAGGTTAATTACTCCCACGTCAGTGAATCAAGGGATGTGAGATAGTGCAATGACACAGCTTCAGAAGACTTGGGTTGTAGCTTTCACTGTGTAACATATGCGTTTTGCAATTGTGAAGAGGCAATTTACATACTTGAAACTTCAGCTTTCCCTCCTGGAAAATATGTAAGGGGGATACATTGTTGTGGGGTTCATTGCTATGAGGCATTAATCAGATATTTAATAACTTTCAAACACCATTAAAGTGGTGTTAACATAATACTATTAAGAGAATGTAGTATCCTAGAGGGTAGTAATTATGTCCCTTTTTCATCTTTTTATTTTCCAAACACTTAGAGCAGCACCTAATGGTAGTTGGTGCTCAGTGAATATTGGTTAAATGGATGAACAGCGCAGAGGTTGGCAAACTTCCTGTAAAAGTCAAGATAGTAAATATTTTAGGCTTTGCGGGCCATACGATCTCTGTCACAAATACTGAGAGCTGCTTTTTTGTAATGCAAAAGCAGCCATACACAATATGTAAGTAATGAGCATAGATGTGTTTCAATGAAATTATTTATGGCCACTAAATTTGAATTTTATATAATTTTCATATGTCATGAAATACTCTCCTTTTGATTTTTTCCAACTATTTAAAAATGTAAAAACAGTTCTTGTCTTACAGTGTTATGGGGGTCCTTGCTCCTAGAGCTCCCAAGATGGTGGCCAACTGCTTCCAAAATGGCAATGGGCTGCTTCCAAGATGGCGGCAAGCTTAGTGTTCTCTGACCTGGGGTTCTTGGCCTCACGGATTCCAGGAAATGGAATCTTGGGCCATGTGGTGAGTGTTACAGTTCTATTAGAAGACGTGGGTCACAGAAGAAAACTATGGAACCCAGTAAGTAGTGTTCAGCTTGATTAGGACAAACCCGGGCACTTAGCTGTGCAGGAACAATGGTGAACCTTTAGACCAGTTGGGAGCGGCAATGGGCACCTCGTTGGATCAGGAGCACAGTGGACACCCTGCCGGATCCGAGGGATGGAAGTCATGGGCGGGTCTGCGACAACAGCAAACAGTAGTGGTGGACCGGGAGCAAAAGCTCAGCTCAATCCATAACAAACACAGACCACAAGAGAGTGCAGTGGCAAGATTTAATAGAGTGAAAACAGAGCTCCCATACAAAGGGAGGGGACCCAAAGAGGGTAGCCGCTGCCGGCTCAAATGCCTGGGTTTAGATCCCCATCATTGTCCCTTCTGCTGCCCTCTCGGAGGATAGATGATTGGCTATTTCTTTACCTCCTGTTTTTGCCTAATTTGCATTTTATTGAGCTTTCTTTACTATCTGATTGGTCTGGTGTGAGCTAAGTTGCAAGCCCCATGTTTAAAGGTGGAAGCGGTCACCTTCCCATCTAGGCTTAGGGGTTCTTAGTTGGCCTAGGAAATCCAGCTAGTCCTGTCTCTCAATAGGATGTACAAAAACAGATGAGCCAGATTTATTTTGTCAATCCTTGGAATAAAATATGAATGTCAGTTAAATTAAGCATGTATCTGAAACCTCAGCATCACACAATATACCCATGTAAGAAACCTGCACATATAACCCTGAATTTAAAATTAAAGTTGAAATTTTTTTTTAAGATAAAACTTATTATGGTCATTTTATGAGCACTTTTTAATAATCTTATTTAAATAGACTAGAAAATTTGGTCATTCACTAATATGATATTATGAGTATAAGAATCACAGAGGGAAAAAGCAAACACTGTACTAGGTTAAATACTATTTTATCTTTGTTGTATTGTGATATGCAGAATTTTATCAAATATTATGGGCTTTTAATTCATTTCTGGATTCATTTAAATAGATTGAAAACGGTTGCAAAGGAAAGTATGCATTGAGGAACAATTGATGAGGCGATAAGATGAGGTAACCTGCTTGGTCTTATGGAAAGTCACGACACTGTGCAGACTTGGTCCATTGCAAATTCATGCTGTATCACCTCATTTGGGTTCTTAATGCTACTTGTCAATTCTTTTCTTATTCATTGCTTGTTAAATTCTTATTGCATTCCTCATAGCAGCTGTTTTGATTTTCTGTGCTTTCAACTTCCACTCTCCTGGCCTCTCACTCACTCTAAGCAGATGACTCTCCTCCTTCTGGATTTACTGGGCATTGCAAGCTACTGTAGTTTTTCTCCCCTCATCCTCAGACATATCTGCTGCCACTCATTTCCCATAACCTCATATTCCTCTTGATCTTCACTTCTTTGTTTTCTTTCATTGCAAAGGGATAATGTGTCACTTACACTTGTGCTGTTTCCACAACCATTTTATTTTCTCCTAAGCTGGGAGTTTTGCTGTATTTCCCAGGCTGGACTTGAGCCCTTGGGCTCAAGCTATCCTCCCACTTCAGCCTTTTGAGTAGCTGGGATTACAGGTACAATTCACTGCACCCTACATCTACCACTATTTTTAAGCTTCTTCCATAAAATTATTCAATTGATGATTTTGCTTATCTCTTCTGTTAGCATCTCTCGGCCTTTTTACTGGCTCTTTCTCTTCTTCTTATAAACATTCTTACATCTCCCAGCCTTTTAAAACAGGACTTACTCAGCTTTTCTTCACTAATGTCTCCCGCAAGCCAGCCTCTGTTCTGTTTGGGCTTGCCTGCACTTCTGTTCTCACTGGTGAGTGCCCACACACATCACCCCTTCGCACTTGCCTTAACACAAACAATGAACAAAATCCATATCAAACTTAATCATCTCTTAGACCTTTTGCTTATAAAGTTCAATCTCCTTTAGGTTAATCATTTTATGTCCCAAAAATACAGTCTATATGTGTTGCCTTTATCTCCCGTTATGACTTATTCCTTTAGTCCTTGCAATCTGCATTCTCTTCACTGTTCTTTGAATCTATTCTCAAGAATCTACAGTGACTTTCCAGGGTATAAACACAACAAACTCTTATGAATAATGATCTTCTTTTAACTCCCTGGCATTTATCCTTTGATAACTAATGCATACTTCTTAGAAACATTTATTCTTTGGCCTCTGGAAGAGTGCTCCTTTCTTATCCCAGATGGTTTTCTCTCTGAAAATGTTGATGACTCTTTTTTGTCCCTGCCCCAAAGATTGGTGTTCTCCAAAGTCATATCCTAGTCTCTCCCTTTTCCTTCTCTCTCTATCTAAAACTACCCGTTTATATTCCATTTTACCACCTTCAAGGTGATGGTTCACACACCCGTTCCAGGCTGCTGCTTCTTCCTGGACTCCAGTTCTGCATTGTTAGGAGTCTTGTGAACGTCTCCCCTGAATGTCATAGGCACCTCAAACTCATCATGCTTAAAACTGAACTAATGACTTTTCACTTAAACTGTCTCTTACTCTACTAATTTCATTCTTGGTTTTTCTAAAAGAAGTTCCATTTCCTTGGTAATGAAATCTTGGGGCCATCCTTGACTCACTGCTTTTTATTGTCTCCCTTAGACAATCAATTCACCAGTCCTAACAACCTACCTTTGAAATATTTTTGGCATCTTTCTCTTTCTCTGTATTCCTCCTTCTGTGACCTTAGTTTAGTCTTTAATTACCACATACTTAATGAATTAATAGTATTCTCTTTATTGGTCTCATTTCTTATAGAGTCACCCCTCTCTAATACATTTTAACACCTTCCCTAAATATTTTTTAAATACTTCGCTTTGGTTTTAAAGTACTTCACTTTGGTTATATTATTTCACTGCTCAATAACAACAGCTAGAAATTATGGAGGGCTTACAGTGTATCAGGCGAGGCTCTAAGCAGTCCTGAGTTCTTGACAGATAGACTTAATTAATCCTCACAGTAATCCTATGAGGTAGCTAGTATTATCGTGTAACTGTGAAGAACACTGAGCCTGCTGGAGTTCAGCAACTCATCCAAGATCACACAGCTTATGAGCTGTAAGTTCAGGAATCCAGGGTTGCCCTCTTCCACCCGTCAGTGCAAGATGTAGGGTTGAATGTGTGTGGGGATTGGCAGGGGGGGCAGCACCTAGGCTCTTAATTGCTATACTATAATGTCTTTTGTGAGTGACTGAGGAAAGTTCAGACTCACTAAGTTGGCTTTCAACTCCCTGGCCTCCAAATGGCTTTTACTTTTCAGAAATATCAAACACAAAACCAGTGTAATGGCTAATGTCCTATTCATAATTCTCATACATATGCACTGGGTCTTTGGTCTGCATAGTTCTGTTTATATTGTTCCCTCGACTCCCATCATGCTTTCCTTCTTCAACCATGCTTTCCTTCGTCAACCAAGCCGAAAGTCTTCAGTATAAAACCCTTTCATTACCTTTCAACACTTAAGCACTACGGAGTCTATCTCACCCAAGGGTGACCCTTATCTCCTGGCTACCAATTGCATTTACCTTGTTTCATTTATATTTTACTTATTATATATTGAGTGATATTGAGAACCTTGATGTTTATGTGTTATCTCTCCTACTAGACTGTAATTTCTGCATGCATTAAAGCTGTAATAAATAGCAATAAAATGACGGAAGTGACTTCAATATATTTTCTGTTTATCATTTTAAAAAATGTAAAAACTCAATTGAAGAAAGAGAAAGAAACAGGAACTTTCTCCCCAGACTCCAGATAGTCTCAGATTATGCCACAGCTTCTAGGTTTTAATTACTATTCAAAGTTCAAGTACAGTTACCACAAGAATGGAGATTTTCCCAGTAGCCCTGACTCCAAATAAACAGGAAGTATAGTATCAGAAATCTGGCATGAGAAACTGGTCTTGTGAAACTTCTCATCCTAAGTGCTTGAACCTTTTCATGCCTCTTGTTAAATCTTCACAAGTGTGCCCGTAATTCTCTATTATCTAACTAGTTTGGACTCTAGAATATTAGTTCCAAAACCATATACAGAACAGATGAAAGCTAGATATGACAAGACTAAAACTGTTGCAACAAAATCTTCCTGACAAATAGAGCTGTCAGTTTGTGTGGTTACAGGGAGAAACAGAGGAGGTCTATGAAGTGCTAAAGTGTTGTAAGACTGTATTTGCCTCTTTTAGTTACTCCAAATACAAATCACTCTTGCCCTTGGAAAAGTGGTATAGTTGGAGGATATAGTTACAGTAAAACAAATTTGGACTCATTTTTTTCTGTGAACCTCAAGTTTAACCAAAATAAACCCCCTTTATCAGAGGTTCCATGAAAGGTCGTATTGTTTCATTTCTTTATTATGGCCATGAACTTCCTAATTAAATTCAGAATCATAGCAAGAGCTCCCTAGCTTGTGAAAGTCTAAATTTGCTGACACCTTAGTGTCTTAAGTTCCCAGCCAAACTCTGGTCTTGCGTCCTATGAATGCTTTCGTGAGTTGGAGCTTCTTAGTCCTTCCCCTGCTTCTGACTTTCAATCAGCAAAATGGGCAACGTTTACATTTTATGATTTGTATGGCAATCCAGGCACCTTGTAGGTGTCAGTAATGCTTGCTGGCTATGCCATTTTAGAAGAATACTGTCTAAAACTGATTAGTAGAAGAACATATTGTCAAGGGGAATAGGTGCACTCCCTCTTCCTATACATAGGATTCAAGAGCTCCTGTTCTGACATTAGGTGATTCAGGTGTTGTGCCCCATACTAGTTGCTTTAACCTGTGATCTGAATTTTTCTCTGTGCTTGTGTTCCTGTTTTGATATTCCTCTAACCTAGAATTCTAAGTTAAAAGGTGTAAAGTAAAAGGAATGAAAAGGTATAAATAAAGGGCTTGGAAGGTTTCAGAGGAGGGAAGGATGAACTTGGGTGAAGATGGAAGTTAGAGAAGGCTTTATAAAAGAATCAAGGTCAAGACCAAGAAAGATGTGAGCGGACAGTGTACTCTGAAGACACAAGCCAGTGTTTGATACAACTTTAGGTATTTAGTGAACTGAAAGGATAATCAGCATAATACCTTCCAGGAAATTATTTCAGGCCAACTTTAAGCGCACATAAATTCACACACCTCATAAAACTGCTTTAGGCATTAGCTATTAGCCAAGAGAACATTTTCTTTGTCATCCACCAACATAAAAATAGCAGTCATCTTTGGGGCACACTCTGAACAGGACTGAAATTTTTTAAGCAAAAACTTTCCCCCAAACAACAACAACAAACCGAAAAAACTCTCTACAAATTCTCCATAACGATAATATAAGTCAACATTACATTACCTAAGAAAAATTTGCAAAGCACCTACATTTTTGCTACATCTTTCATTAACATTGATTTTTTTCTTAGATAGTTCCAAAGGTTATAAAATACAGTCTATGCTTTAAATTAATTATAATTGAACTCAACTGAAATAAATGTCTTCCAGGTGAGGTATGTGTAGAACTTCCTTTGAATACTTAAAGACTCAACAGTTTACTAGATAGAATACAATGACCAATGAAAATAAAAATTCTGTGTGTTTTCAGCGATTTACATCATCAAATGTAAAAGGTTTTCTAGCTAAAGTCACCTAGATGTCTAAACCTCCTTAAGGTTATTGGATGTAGATCTTTTGGGGAAAGTGTTGACCAGAGGACACTGGAGTGACCTTGAGCTCTGACTGCTAGGAGTAAGAGAAGACAAAGTTTGAGGATGAACCTTGTTTGGGAGAGATGACTAAACCACCTATATTCCTGATTAAAATAAAGAAACAGAACAGAAAACTGAACAAAAGGTTGAGAGTCCAGGAGAAATGGTATAGAAGGCAGAGTCAAGTTGAGTAGCGCAATATAGGTTTGTGGACTGAGCCAACGAGTCTGAAGATGTTACTGTTGGATACCTACGACGTGACTTTTTCTGGGTTTGGCACATGGGGTAAAAAACCAGAGAAATCACTAATGATAAGAAAAGCTGAGCAACTGACCCTGTCATCTCCAGGCCGTCTCTGATCCGACCAACCCTTTTAAAAAATCACCTTAATTAACTAATTTAAAACTCTCCATTTTCTGACTTTGACAGTCCTCATTGCTGCCACTTTGTGTCTTTTAATATACGTTCACTTAACTATTTACACAGTTCTTACATTTTTGAGAATTTAACCCTCCCTTGCCATATTCCTCCTTCTTTAACCAGAATAAGAAGCTCTTCCTTTGAACTGACCATACTAGATGGGCTTTAGTAATTTCTGTTGCTGCCATAAAATCCTATGTCGTGTGTCTGAAGTTTTAGTGTCCATGGGAATCAGCTGGAAAACACTGAATATAGAATCCTCAGATTCCCACCCAGTCTGCACAAATCATAATTTCTGAGTGCAGAAGACAGAATTTCATTGTAGCGATTGCCTTGGTGATTCTTTTTTTGTTTTTCCCTCAGCCTCCTGAGTAGCTGGGACTATAGGCACCCACCACCATACCTGGCAATTTTTTTGTATTTTTAGTAGAGACGGGGTTTCACCGTGTCAGCCAGGATGGTCTCGATCTCCTGACCTGTGATCCACCCGCCTCGGCCTTCCAAAGTGCTGGGATTACAGGCATGAGCCACCGCGCCTGGCCGCCTTGGAGATTCTAATGCACATAAATGACTGAAAACATGCCTCTGTGGTTATCACTTTTATTGTAATTATCTTTGTCTCAAAAACTCTTTTACAGAACAGTCAGTGTTTTGGTCAAATTTTTGTGTGTCTTTGGTATCTACTTCAAAGTCTGAAACATATCACACACTACCATGTGTTTATTTAACTAGCTCATGAATACTTCATGTAGTAACAGCGAACCAGAGTGGGGAAAAAGAATACCCAACTGGTTTAGGATTTGAGTTGCTACTCTCTACTGGAGTAGGCATCATTTTATTTTTGTTTCTTACAGATAGGATATTTTAAAAGGGTAGTTATTCCTGGTTATACTTCATCAATAACTAACAGGTGAGTAATTTAAATATAGTATGTATGGGCATTAGACTACTTATTTGAAGGAAACTATTCAAAATGTATTAACTTAGGCCAAAAGGCAGAGGACTAAAGGGCAGAGAAAAGTGAGTTGCTCATCCTACCACATGAGTTTTACATTTATTTCTGCCATTCAAAGCCCCTGAGAATTATGAAGGCTTTGTAAATCATACTACTTCTACCTTATCTCTTGTCTTTATGTACTTTCCTTCTATTTCTCCTCACAGATTATTTCATTTTCTCTTCTCCCCTATCCTCTATTTCTTTCTTTATTCCTAATTCTCTCTTATAGAATTACAATCATAGCCATAAATAATTTTTTAATGAACTTGGAGGTATAATTTGCATAAAGTTAAATGTATCCATTTAAAGAGTACAGTTGAATGAGTTTTGAAAATTACCTGTGTCCATGTAACCATCACTGCAACCAAGGTACAGGACATTTCCATAACGCCCATCATTCTCTCATGATCCTTTGCAACATTCTTCTTCCCATCCCCATCTGCCCCTGGCAAACGCTGGTCTGCTTTTTGTTGTCATAGATTAGTTTTGTCTTTTCTAGAATTTCATATAAATAGAATCACACAGTTTGTACTGTTTTATATTTGCTGCTATCATTCAGCATCACGGTTTTAAGATTCATTTATGTTGTTGTACGTATCAGTAGTCCATTTTTATTTTTAAATTCCATTGTATGAATATATCACACATTGTTTATTCATTCGCGTGTTGTTCACGTTTGGGTCGTTTCCAGTTCTTGGCTATGACAAATAAAGCTGCTATGAACTTTTGTGTCTGAGTCTTTGTGTGGACATATGTTTTAATTTTTCTGAGGTAATCACCCAGGGGTTGATTTTCTGGGTAGATGATAAGTACTTGTTTAACTTTATAAGAAACTGGTGATTCGTTTCCAAACTAGTTGTATCATTTTTACATTTCCATTAGTAAAGTAGGAGAGTTGTAGTTTTTCCACATTCCTGTCAACACTTGGTATTGTCGGTCTTTATAATTTTAGTCATTCTAGTGCATGTGCATGGTATTTCATGGTGATTTTATTCTGCATTTCTCTGATGTCTAATGATATTGAGCATCTTTTCGTGTGCTTATTAGACAGTTGTATAACTTTTTAAGTGGTCTGTTTCAATCTTGTCCATTTAAATTATATTTAATTTAGTAATCTTGTTATGAGGTACAAGAGTTACTTATATATCAGCAACATATAATTTGTTTCTAATTTAAAAGTGTTATTTTTCTGTTTAATTAAAGTAGATAAGTCCTTGATTTTATTCAACAATTCCTGTATTTTGGCTTACATCTAACTCAAGCACGGTCATTAGCCAGCTGGAAAATCCGTCATGAAGCCAGAAATTGCTATTAACTGCTACATGAGAATTAATACTTTTATAAAAGACCCAAGGCTAGGGTAAATATTAGATAGTAACATGATCAAGAGAAAAACAGCGGTCAATGGGTAGCTGAGTGATTCCATAAACAATCTCCTATACCAAATAGAAATGGAATTTGATCAACTATAAAAGCTAGATTAATTTCTGCAGTTAAATTGGCAGACCACATGATAATATTGAAGCATGTGTCAAAATAAGCACATATACACTTGGGGTAAGAATGATCTCCCTCAGTCCTCTCAAAGTGCAAAACTGGAAGTCACTAAGATGTCTCAGATTCTCACCACCAATGTCGAGATACAGTAGATTCTTGATATTTGTAGTAGTTATGTTCTGTAAAGTTGCTGAAAACGTTGAATTAGTGCAAACAGTGAATTAACTCTTAGAGAAAATATATATGAATCAAACATCATATTTAATCTTAAAAACTTATCCTGGTGGATTCTATTCTCTTTATTTTACAAAAGAGATAAGGAGATTGAGAAGTGCCAAGTGACATGCCTGTGTTGCCACACTAACAGGTGCCAGAGTTGGGATTCGAACCCCATCCACCTGGCCCCAGGGCTGGAGCTTCTCACACTACCCAGCACTGCCCTGACTGTCTGTGTTTTCTGGTCATCTCTGTATGAGAGCAGAAACATGAAGGCAGCACATTGCCTTATTCTACCTCAGCTGCAAACCAGCGCTTTGGACAACTCAAATTTTTCGCTGCTCTGTGCATGTCCACAAATTAACACAAAATTTCTTGGAATATTGATTTGGGGGTTACAAATAAAATTTAACGAGTAGGTGAATTCATGGTTACTGAATCTGTGAACAAGAACTGATTTTACATATGAGAACATAAAAGCACGCATTCACACACAGTCATTCACACAAGCACATGCAGTTTCTGCATGGGTGGAAGAGGAGCAGGCAGGATGGTAACGAGCAATGGCCTCTGATCTGTTTTCACTGTGATTCTGAATTGGATACCAAAGAGATTCTTTGATTATTTTCAGGTTTCTGATTTATGTCATTGTTGTGTCTATATGGCTAGCTGACTTTTTATGGTCAAAATGAAGTAATCTATTGGTTAACAGAAATAAAAAATTTGGGAGATGTAAATAGCTAATCATTTTTACTCATTCATAATGTAGCCTCACATCTCAAATTAAACAAATGTTGGTAGATTTTGTCAGTAATATTTATAAAATCTGAGTAACAAAGCATAAAAGAGTTCCATCAGTTATTATATCTTTGCTTTTGCCATTTCTTCATTTGAGGTCATCAAAGGTCTATGTAAGATGATTCCAGCTATTTCCAGGGCTCTGTTTGAGAGATGAAGTAATGACATTTGGCAGAAACATTAAAGCTATACTAACTTCATACAATTGTTAACAACCAGAATATTACTCCAGACAACTTAGACCTAGGAAGCAATTGGAAGGGTTCAGCAAATCACAAAATAGGAGCAGGTGGAAAATTTTTAAGGTGGAAAATCATTTAGGTATGAAGTCTATAGTCTTAGGTTGCCACCCTCAGCCTTAATACTTTTGGAACAGATAATTGTTTGGAGCAACATTTTTTTCACCAAGTTTTGATTATTTCTAAAATATGCTGGATAATTCATTTTACAATATAAACACTTTCATGTTTAGACCATTACTTAATAGCAAAAAAATTTTATGATTAATTTTTCTTTATCTTAATATGGTGTTTATATTTTGAATAAAAATTAATTTTACTATCTGCTAATGAATATTTATCTTAAAATACATTTATATTTGCAGTTTGTTCTGTAGTAAGCTTACATATTTTTGGATTTGAAATGTATAAAATATTTAATTTCAGGTTTTTTATGAAATCTGTGGTTATTTAAAATAAACTGTAAATATTTAAAAAACACCAGAGTTACCATTCCTACTGAAACTATTCCAAAAAATTAAAAAAGAGGGACTCCTCCCCCAACTCATTCTATGAGGCCAGCGTCATCCTGATACCAAAACCTGGCAGAGACATAACAAAAAAAGAAACTTCAGGCCAATATCTTTGTTGAGCATTCATGCAAAAGTCCTCAACAAAATACTGGCAAACCAAATCCAGCAGCACATCAAAAAGCTTGTCCACTACAATCAAGTAGGCTTCAACCCCAGCATGCAAGTTTGGCTCAACATATGCAAATCAGTAAATGTGATTCATCACATAAGCAGAACTAAAGAAAAAAGCTACTTGATTATCTCAATAGATGCAGAAAAGGCTTTTGATAAAATTCAACATCACTTCATGTTAAAAACTCTCAATAAACTATGTATTGAAACAATATACCTCAAAATAATAAGAGCCGTATATAACAAACCCATAACCAATATCATACCAAAAGGGCAAAAGCTGGAAGTATTCCTCTTGAAAACCAGCACGAGACAGGTCTGTACTTTCCCACTACTCCAACTCAACATAGTATGGGAAGGTCTGGCCAGGGAAATCAGGCAAGAGAAAGAAATAAAGTGTATTCAAATAGGAAGAGAGGAAGTGAAACTATTTTTGTTTGCAGATGACATGACTTTATATCTAGAAAACCTCATTGTCTCAGCTCAAAAGTTTCTTAAGCTGATAAGCAACTTCAGCTGTCTCAGGATACAAAATTAATGTGCAAAAATCACTAGCATTCCTATACACCAACAGTCAAGCTGAGAGCCAAATCATGAATGAATGAACTGCTTACAATTGCTACAAAGAAAATAAAATACCTAGGAATACAGCTAACAAGGGAAGTGAAGGAGCTCTTCTAGGAGAACTACAAACCACTGCTAAAAGAAATCAGAAATGACACACACACAAAATTGAAAAACATTCCATGCTCATGAATAGGAAGAATCAATTTTCGTAAAATGGCGAATCCGCCCAAAGCAGTTTATAGATTCAATGCAATTCTACTACCATTCAATTAAATTCAATTAAACTACCATTGACATTCTTCACAGAACCAGAAAAAAACTACTTTAAAATTCATATGGAACAAAAAAAAGAGCCCGAATAGCCAAGGCAATCCTAAGCAAAAAGAACAAAGTGAGAGGCATCACACTACCAAATTTCAAACTATAGTATAGGGATACAGTTATCAAAACAGCATGGTACTGGTAGAAGAACAGACTATTTGATTTAAGGAATTGAGACTTTGCTGAAATTGCTTATCAGCTTAAGCTTTTGATCTTCCACAAACCTGACAAAAACAAGCAATGGGGAAATGATTACCTATTTAATAAATATTGCTGAGAGAACTGGTTAGCCATATGCAGAAAATTGAAACTGGACCACTTCCTTACACCATATACAAAAATCAAATCAAGATGGATTAAAGACTTAAATGTAAAACCCCAAACTATAAAAACCCTAGAAGAAAACCTAGGCCATACCATTCAGGACACAGGCACAGGCAAAGATTTCAAGACGAAGATGCCAAAAGCATCTGCAACAAAAGCAAAAATTGACAAATGAAATCTAATTTAATTAAAGTGTTGCCACACAGCAAAAGAAACTATCAGCAGAGTAAACAGACAACGTACAGAATGGGAAAAAATTTTGCAAACTGTGAATCTGACAAAGGTCTAATAGCTAGCATCTATTAGGAACTTAAACAGATTTACAAAGGTCTAATACCCAGCATCTACAAGGAACTTAAACAGATTTACAAGAAAAAACCAAACAACCCCATTAACAAGTGGACAAAGGGCACAAACAAGCACTTCTCAAAAGGAGCCATACATGCAGCCAGCAAACATATGAAAAAAGGCTTAACATCACTGATGATTAGATAAATCCAAATCAAAACCGCAGTGAGATACCACCTCACACCAATCAGAATGGCTATTATTAAAAAGTCAAAAAAATAATAAATGCTGGCAAGGTTGAGGAGAAAAGGCACACTTTTACACTGTTGGTGGGAGTGTAAATTAGTTCAACCATTGTGGAAGACAGTGTGGCAATTCCTCAAAGACCTAGAACCGGAAATGCCATTTGACCCAGCAATTCCATTACTGGGTATATAACCAAAGGAATATAAATCATTCTATTATAAAGATAATGTGCATGTCTATGTTCATTGCAGCAATATTCACAGTAGCAAAGACATGGACTCAACCCAAATGCCCATCAGTGATAGACTGGACAAAGAAAATGTGGTGTGGTACAAAGAAAATATGTATCACATCATGGAATACTATGCAGCTATAAAAAATGAGATCATATCCTTTGGAGGGACATGGATGGAGCTGGAGGCCGTTATCCTTAAACTAACACGGGATCAGAAAACCAAATACTGCATGTTCTCACTTATAAGTGGAAGCTAAGTGATGGGAACACACGGACACACAGATCAGCAAAAATAACTGATGGTCACTAGGCTTAATATCTCCATGATGAAATAATCTGTACAACATACCCCATGACACACATTTGCACATGTAACAAACCGACACATCCTGTGCATGTACCCCTGAACTTAAAATAAAAATTAAAATAAAATAAAATATCAAATCAAAAAAATATCAGAGTTGTTATTTTATTTGGGTACTGCAGTATCCACTGGAGTGAAAATAATGAGCTGGGTCTATTGACTACTGCCAACCCTGGAATTTTTGTTCACTATTTAAATAATTATTATATTAAGGACTTTGAAGCTACTGCTGCACAATTGACTTATGAAATAATATATGTTAGAAGAATAAAATGAACAATTATTAAATGAATAATAAGTGATGGTTGGCTTGTTGTTTTAAATATAAAAGCACTTCTATGTCAATGTATAAATCATAGGGAATAGAAATGCCATTTTAACCTGCAAGTTGACTACTAATTTAATTTAAATTAGTAAATATTTATGTAGTATTTTAAGGAATATCTCTAGGTGTTAAAGAGATAAACAATAATGTGATTTTTTTGGGCTTCCAGAGGTTTACACTTCAGCAGGAATATTTTGTAAACCATGCTGTATAGTGCAATGAATGCTCTATTAGCACCACAAGCAAATATATCTGTTACAAGCAATATCAGCAGCTAAAAGTACAAGTAAAATTTCACGGACGGGAAGTTTAAAAAATTTGTGAGACAGAAAGGAGGGATGATATGTATGGGGGAAAGGCATTTTAGGCAAAGGGAACAACAGTAAAAGCATGAAAGCATAAAAAGTGGTGTGTTTGGGAATATGCCATTGTAATGTAGGGTATGTGTCTTAGCTCAGGCTGTTATAATAAGAATACCGTATACTGGGTGGCTTACTCAACAAACATTTATTTTTCACAATTCTGGAGTTTGGGAAGTCTAAGATGTAGACGTTGGCAGGTCTGGTGTCCGGTGATGGTTTGTTTCATGGCTTGCAGACAGTTGCTATATCCTCCCATGGCTGAGACACAGACAGACAGAAAGACAGACAGACAGACACACACACACGCGCGCGCACACACACACACACACACACACACACACACAGAGAGAAGCTAAGCTTTTTCATGTCTCGTCTTATAATAAGTGCACTGATCCCAACATGAGGGCTCCACTCATGACCTCTTAGACCATCTCCAAGGACCATCATGCTGGGGATTAAGGTTTTGACATACAAAGTTTGGAGAGACACAAACATTCAGTCCATAGCAGTGTAATACATAATGATAGGTTTAAAATTAAAAAAAAAAAAAAGTTGGGGATAAGATTTAAGGTAGTATTGACAGCAAAATTATAGATTTTGTCTAAAGCAACATGAAGACTTACAAGGTCTTTAAATAACAGTGAACCCAGTCATATTTATGTTTTAGAAAGGTAGTTTTGGTAATATTATACAGAATGGATTAGAAAGAGGAAGGGTTGGGACAGGGAGACCAATTAGAAGACTATTTCACAGGTCTCAGTAAGAAAGGATGAGGGCCTGAGGTAGGGATACTGAGGAGGAAATATAGAGGAGGGAATAGATTGGAAAGATATTGTTTAGGTAGAATTATCTGGGGACAATGTCACATGGTAATGAGAGAGACTGAGGAATCAGGAAATGCTCATAAAAGCTGGATAGGGGGAAGATAATCATTTAACCAAGTAAGGGCAAGAGGGCAATTTATCTTCTTTCAAGTTGTTTGGTTGAGAAAGGAGAAAATTGGATTTTTTTTTTTTTTTAGAAAAATAAGTGTTTTTTTTTTTTGTTTTTTTTAAAGATTGGGGCTAAACTACATACAGAAAGAATGTTTATCAGATACAGAGGAGAGAAATATAAAAAAAATTCCTACTTGATCTCTTGTTGCTGTAGGTTGGTCCAGGCCACACAGAAGGAATGTAACAGTGTATGAGTGACAGTCTAGAGTCCTTGGCACATATATTTCTACTTTATTTTGTCATGGACCACCTTGCTATTGTAATCCATTTGTTACATTCTTCTACTGGTTCCCCTACCTACTTCTGGTCTACTTTACTTTCTGTGACTGTACTTCCTGTGACTGCTCTCCTTAAACTCTGATGAGCATCCTCTGATTGTAGCTGAAAGAGAAAAGGAATTTATTAGGAAGGTACATGGGGCCTAGCAGAAGTCAAGGGCAGGCAGGTACTGGGCCCAGGCACTAAAAAGGCAGAAGGATCCTCACTTATTAGAAGATGTGCATTTCTGGCATTCTTTGTCTTTGCAGAATGGATTCCTCTGCTTTGCTGGAGGAAGTATGGTAGGTGGAAGATGCCAAACCACAGTACCCAAGCTTCACATGTGTCTAATAGGTCTAGTTACATCAAAAAGACTAACTTCCCCCAGGCCTAATCTTAACTAATTGTCTCAGCCTGGATCAAGTGCCCAAGTCTGTTCCAACCAACAGCGGTCAATGGAATGGGTCCCATTGCACAAGCATGACTCATCGGACCTCAATATGGGGACATGTTCATGGGGCAGAGGGAGAAGGAGTGCTATGTTTTGTGCATAGATGCTGGGCTGGCAACACAGTGGCTTAGAGTTATCACACACTGGTATACTCCTGATCTCCTCTACCTAGCTATCAATTCTCATTTAGATGGATTGCCAACCATTAAAACCTTATCAGTTATTTATCTGGGCATTTATGATATGATATATTTTTATTAGGAGAATTACATATTGTATAACGTATAATAAGAGTATTATATGTAACAAAGCAGAAATATTTTTAGTAATAAGAAAAAGGATACTTAGACTTTAACAACTGAGACAACATCTTAGTCTTTCTGCTCCAGACTGTACAGGAAATTCCTCATCAAATTTCTGAAAACCATTCTCAGACATTATCCGTTTTTTATGGTCCTGTCATCTCTTAGTGTTCAAACAGCAGGGATGTTCTTCTCTATAAAAACATATGTTTTTGTTGGAATAATGAGCTAGAAATAGAAGTTAATTCCAACTGGTCATTCTATGCTTTCCTGTAACTAAAACATTGAAAATAAGACTTTTTTGACCCATAATCCTAAAGTAATATAGAAATTTCTTAGAGTTACTAGTACACTATAGCTTGGCCATGCTGCAAAGGTCAGTAGAAATGACTGATGTATTGTTTTGTCACCTCAGAGTCAACAATAATTGCTGACATTTATAAAGTATCTCTTATTGCAAAATATGGCTATCTTTTCTGTTGCTCAAAATGAGTAGGCTTTTGTTCATGATTGCATCCTTTATTGTTAGAGCAGTGCCAGACATGTAATAGGCCCTCAATATTTCTGAATAAACAATTGAAAAGTATTTTGCAAGAAGGAGTCTTATTAAGGAGTCTTATTATAGTGATGTCACTTAATTCCTTGGACTCTGTGGTAGGTAGTCTCCAAAGATGCCTGCCATCATTTCCTTCCTTCAGGTACATACATATTCCTTCATCCAACAAGAGGTCAAATCTATTTCTTCTACCTTTGTCTTTAGGCTGGTCTTGAAATTTTCTTTGACCAATTTGATTTGGAGAAAGTCAACACCCTCTCATGCTAAAAATTCTCAGTAAACTAGGTATTGATGGAACATAACTCAAAATAATGAGAGCTATTTATGACAAACCCACAGCCAATATCATAACGAATGGACAAAAGCTGTAAGCATTCCTTTTGAAAAATGGCACGAGACAAGGATGCCCTCTCTCATCACTCCTATTCAACATAGTATTGGAAGTTCTAGCCAGGACAATCAGGCAAGAGAAAGAAATAAAGGATATTCAAATAGGAAGAAAGGAAGTCAAATTGTCTCTGTTTGCAGATGACATGATTGTATATTTAGAAAACCCCATCGTCTAAGCACAAAATCTCCTTAAGCTGATAAGCAACCTCAGCAAAGTCTCAGGGTACAAAATCACTGTGTGAAAATCACAAGCATTCTTATTCACCAGCAATAGACACTCAGAGAGCCAACTCATGAGTGAACTCACATTCACAATTGCTACAAAGAGAATAAAATACCAAGGAATACAACTTACAAGGGATGTGAAGGACCTCTTTAAGGAGAACTACAAATCACTGCTCAAGGAAATAAAAGAGGACACAAACAAATGAAGAAACATTCCATGCTTATAGATAGGAAGAATCAATATCGTGGAAATGGCCATACTGCCCAAAGTAATGTATAGATTCAGTGCTATCCCTATGAAGCTACCATTGACTTTCTTCACAGAATTAGCAAAAACTATTTTAAATTTGTATGGAACCAAAAAAGAGTCCGTATAGCCAAGACAATGCTAAGCAAAAAGAGCAAAGCTGGAGGCATCACGCTACCTGTCTTCAAACTATACTACAAGGCTACAGTAACCAAAACAGCATGGTACTAGTACCACAACAGATATATAGACCAGAGGAACAGAACAGAGGCCTTAGAAATAATGCCACACGTCTACAACCACCTGATCTTTGACAAACCTGACAAAAACAAGCAATGAGAAAAGGATTCCCTATTTAATAAATGGTGTTGGGAAAACTGGCTAACCATATGCAGAAAACTGAAACTGGAAGCCTTCCTTACATCTTACACAGAAATCAACTCAAGATGGATTAAAGACTTAAACATAAGACCTAAAACCATAAAAACCCTAGCAGAAAACCTAGGCAATACCATTCATGTCATAGGCATGGGCAAAGACTTCATGACTAAAACACCAAAAGCAATGGCAACAAAAGCCAAAATTGACAAATGGGTTCTAATTAAACTAAAGAGCTTCTGCACAGTAAAAGAAACTATCTTCAGAGTGAACAGGCAGCCTACAGAATGGGAGAAAATTTTTGCAATCTATCCATCTGACAAAGGGCTAATATCCAGAATCTAGAAAGAACTTAAACAAAGTTACAAGAAAAAAGCAAACAACCCCATCAAACAGTGGGCAAAGGATATGAACAAACACTTCTCGAAAGAAGACATTTATGTGGCCAACAAACATGAAAAAACTCATTATCACTGGTCATTAGAGAAATGCAAATCAAAACCACAATGAGATACGATCTTATGCCAGTTAGAATGGTGATCATTAAAAAGTCAGGAAACAACAGATGCTGGAGAGGATGTGGAGAAATAGGAATGCTTTTACACTGTTGGTGGGAGTGTAAATTTGTTCAACCATTGTGGAAGACAGATCCTGCAGGATCTAGAATCAGAAATACTATTTGATCCAGCAATCCCATTACTTGGTATATACCCAAAGGAATATAAATTGTTCTACTATAAAGACACATGCACACGTATGTTTATTGCAGCACTGTTCACAATAGCAAATACCTGAAACTAACCCAAATGCTCATCAATGGTAGACTGGATAAAGAAAATGTGGCACATATACACCATGGAATACTGTGCAGCCATAAAAAAGGATGAGTTCATGTCCTTTGCAGGAACGTGGATGAAGATGGAAATTATCATTCTCAGTAAACTAACACAGGAACAGAAAACCAAGCACTGCATGTTCTCACTCATAAGTGGGAGTTGAACAATGAGAACACATGGACACAGGGAGGAGAACATCACACACTGGGGCCTGCCGGGGGGCCGGGGGCTAGGGGAGAGAGAGCGTTAGGAGAAATGCGTGATGTAAATGGTTGATGGGTGCAGCAAACCATCATTGCATTTGTATACCTATGTAACAAAACTTCACATTCTGCACATGTATCCCAGAACTTGAAGTATAATAATTTAAAAAAAAAAAAAAAAAAAAAAAAGAAAGTGGCACCATGAGAGTTTTGGGCCTAATATTTAAGAGGTCTGGAAGCTACTGTTTACCTTTCAAAGCTATTTAGAGAGGTAAAACTATTTACCTCTCAAAGAACTTCTTATGTTATAGTCTTATATTACAAGAAGTTCTTATAAAAGAACTATAAAGGTACCCAGTGTTTAGCTCTAACTTAAGACGTTCTTATGATATAAGAAATTCATATTCTATTATGTTGAGAGAAAGTCCATGTGGAGTCACATGGAGAGGTCAGAGGCACCAGACAAGTGCGAGAAACCTCCTTGGACTTTTTATCTCAGTCTACTCACCAACTGAAAACAACTGAGTAAATGACCCCAATTGACAAGGAGCAAAAGAACTACCCAACTAAGCCCACTTCCAAGCTCCTATCCTAAGGAATTATGAGAAATATTAAATTGTTGTTTAAGACACTGTTTGGGGTTGTTAGGCAGAAATAGATGCCTGAAATAAGCTCCTTCTATATTATATGCCAAAAATCGCATATTGATCTGTCATGAAAAATAATTTTTTTCAACTTTTATTTAGATTCAGTGGGTACACGTGGAGGTTTGTTGCCTGGGTATGTTGCATGACACTGAGGTTTGGGGTATGAATGATCCTGTCAGCTAGGTTGTGAGCATAGTACCCAATAGTTTTTCAACCCTTGTTCCTTTTTCTCCCTCCCCACTCTAGGAGTACCCAGTGTCTCTCATTGCTGTCTTAATGCCCACGAGTACCCAGTGTTTAGCTCTAACTTAAAAGTGAGAACATGCAGTATTTGTATTTGATTTTTTGTTCCTGCATTATTCACTTAGGAAAATGGCCTCCATCTGCATCCATGTTGCTGCAAAGAACATAATTTCATTCTTTTATGACTGCGTAGTATTCCATGGTGTATATATATCACATTTTCTTTATCCAGTCCACCATTGAGGGGTTAACTATGTTGATTCCATGTCTTTCATATTGTGACGAGTGCTGCAATGAACATGCAAGAGCATGTGTGTTTTTGGTAGAAAGATTTGTGTTTTGGGGGATATATAGCCAGTAATAAGATTGCTGGGCTAAATGGTAGTTCTGCTTTAATTTCTTTGAGAAATCTCCAAATTGCTTTTAACAGTGGCTGAACTAATTTACATTCCCACCAACAGTATAAGTATTCCCTTCTCTTCACAGCCTTGTGAACGTTTGTTATTTTTTGATTTTTTAATAGTAGCCATTCTGATGTGTGTAAGATGATTTTTCAGTGTGGTTTTGATTCGCATTTCTCTGATGACTAAGTGATGTGGAGTGGGTTTTCATATGTTCATTGCCCACTCGTATGTCCTCTTTTGAGATGTGTCTGTTAATGTCTTTTGCCCACTTTTTTTCCCAAGACAATGGCTTGCTCTGTTGCCCAGGGTGGAGTGCAGTGGTGCAATCTTGGCTGACTGCAGCCTCTGCCTTCAGTTTTGCCCACTTTTAATAGAGTTATTTGTTTTCTGCTTGTTAATTTGTTATAGTTGCATACAGATTCCAGATATTAGACATTTGTTGAATGCATAGTTTGAAAATATTTTCTCCCGTTCTGTAGGTTGTCTGTTTGCTCTGTTGATAGTTTCTTTTTCTGTGCAGGAGATTTTTAGTTTAATTAGGTCCCACTTGTCAATATTTGTTTTTGTTGCAGTTGCTTTTGAAGACTTAGTTATAAATTCTTTTCCAAGGCGAATGTCCAGAATGGTGTTTCCTAGGTTTTCTTCTAGGAATCTCATTGCTTGAAGTCTTACATTTAAATTATTCATCTTCCTTGAGTTAATTTTTGTATTTGGTGAAAGGTAGGGGTCAAGTTTCATTCTTCTGTATATGGCTAGCCAGCTATCCCAGCAGCATTTATTGAACAGGGCATCTTTTCCCCATTGCTTATTTTTGTAAGTTTTGTCAAAGATAAGATGGTCATAGGTGTGTGGCTTTATTTTTGGGTTCTGTATTCTGTTTCATTGGTCAATATGTCTGTTTTTGTACCAGTACCATGCTGTTTTGGTTACTGTAGCCTTATAGTATAGTTTGAAGTCATTTAATGTGATGTCTCTGGCTTTGTTCCTTTTTTCTTAGGATTATTTTGGACATTTGGGCTCTTCTTTGTTCCATGTGAACTTTAGAATAGTTTTTTCTGGTTCTGTGAAAAATGATGTTTGTAGTTTGATAATCTAACAACAAACTACTATAGCATTTAATCTGTAGATTGCTTTGGGCAGTGTGGCCATTTTAACAATATTGGTTCTTCCAAACCATAAGCATGAAATGTTTTTCTACTTGCTTGTGTCATCTGTGATATAATTTAGCAGTGTTTTGTAGTTCTCCCTGTGGAAAACTTTCACCTCCTTGGTTAGATGTATTCCTAGGTATTTTGTTTTTGTGTGTGGCTACTTTAAATTGTATTGTATTCTTAATTTGGCAGTCAGTTTGAATGTTATGGTGTATGGAAATGCTACTGATCTTTGTGTGTTGATTTGCTATCCTAAAACTTTATTGAAGTTGAAAAATAATTTTTAATAATTTATTAGATAATAGCTCAATTATACCCTTGTTTAATTTTGATAAAAACTAAAAGATTAGCACTTGATTTGTAAATAACAAATAAACAATAAATAACTTATTTATTAATAACTATAGTAAACTAATACATAACAAATAAATAATTATTTGTAAATAACAAATCGGCAAATCAAGATTTCACTTGATTTGTAAAACAATTTTCAATGCAGTTTTAAATATCATTCTTTTTCTTGATTCTAACACCAAGATTTTGAATGTGTCTTTGTTTTGCAACTATATGTTTTTTACACCCTGGGTGAATATACCATAGTAAGATTCAGGATAGTGATAGATGTGCCTTTCTTTTTCTATGAGTGACAGAATATTGTGGGAACAGAGGTGGAAAAGAGGATCAGCTTCTTGAGAATAATTTTAGGAAAAAATTCATGTGATGTTGAAGATCTGAAAATCAAGAGCTCTAAAACTAGCAGCTGTAACTCCAGGAGAAAAGCAAAAGACCCTTGGACACAACCACTGCTAAGATCTCTTTGTCTGTTGCCTCCAAGTTTGGGAGGGAACATAAATCCTGAGATCATCCTAGAGCTGAGGTGTGCAGTTTGGCAGTGCTAAGTCATAAACTGCAGCCAGCACTCAAGCGGCAGAGGAGCCCATACTTTCAGAGCATTGAGAGGGAACACGATTGCAACTGTAAGGAAATATATAGAAGCCATATAACTGAGCAAGAGCCTGACTACTGCTTACTGACCATTACACTTAGGTACCACCTACTGGATGGCACCCCAAAACTTCAATACCAAAAATAGTTTGCTAACATACACCCCCATGAAACTGAAGACAACAAATCAGCTAAAAATAAAGACCATGCACAAAGCCTTAATCTTCTGGAAATATCCAGTAGAGAATTCTGCTAACTGTACTCAATCTACACTCTCATTAAAAGAACACCCTCAGCCAGAGATGAGAAAGAACCAGTGCAAGAACTCCAGCAACTCAAATGGCCAGAGTGTCTCCTCCTCCAAACAACCACACTAATTGTCCAGCAAGGGTTCTTAACCAGGCTGAGATGGCTGAAATGACAGGAAATAGAATTTAGAATATGGATAGGAACAAAGATCACTGAGATTCAGGTGAACATCAAAACCCAGTGCAAGGAACCTAAGGATTACAGGGTGACAGTACACAAGCTGATAAACAAAATGGCCATTACAAGAAAGTGCCAAACTGATCTGATAGAGCTGAAAAACACACTACAAGAATTTCATAATGCAATCACATGTATTAACAGCAGAATAGACTGCTGAGGAAAGAATCTCAGGGCTTGAAGACTGACTTTCTGAAGTAAGACTGACAAAAATAAAGAAAAAAAGAATGCAAAGTAATAAACAAAACTTCTGGAAAATATGGCATTATGTAAAGAGGCCAAATCTACAAATAACATCCCTGAAAGAGATAGGGAGAAAGCAAACAATTTGAAAAATATATTTTGGAATCTCTTCCATGAATACTTTCCCAATCTCACTAGAGAGGCCATCATTCAAATTTAAAAAATGCAGAGAATTCCTGCAAGCTGCTGCACAAGAAGATTATCCCCAAAACACATAAGCACCAGATTTTCCAATGTCAAAATGAAAGAAAAAATGTTAAAGGCACCTAGAGAAAGGGCAGGTCCCCTACAAAGGGAACCCCATAAGTCTAACAGTGGACTTTTCAGCAGAAATCCTACAAACCAAAAAAAGGGGCCCATATTTAACACTTTTAAAGAAAAACAACTCCAACCAAGAATTTCGTACCCTACCAAACTAAGCTTCATAAGTGAAGGAGAAAGTAAATCCTTTTCAGACAAGCAAGTGCTGAGATAATTCACTAACACCAGATCTGCCTTACAAGAGTCCTGAAAGGAGCACTAAATATGGAAAGGAAAGGCTGTTACTAGCAAATACAAACACATACTTAAGTATACAGACCAGTGACACTATAAAGCAACCACACAAACATGTCTGCATAATTACCAGCTAACAACACGATGACAGGATAAAATCCACATGTATCAATACTAACCTTGAACGTAAACAGGCTAACTAAATGCCCCAATTGAAAAGCCCAAAGTGGCAAGCTGTATAAAGAATCAAGACATGCTGTCTTGATGGCATGCTGTCTTCAAGAGACTTATCTCACATGTAGTGACAGTCAAAGGATCAAAATAAAGGGGTGGAGAAAAATCTACCAGGCAAATGGAAGATAGAAAAAAGCAGGGGTTGCAATCTTAATTTCAGGCAAAATGGACTTTAAATAAACGAAGATCAAAGAAGTTAAAGAAGGGCATTATATAATGGTAAATGGTTCAATTCAACAACAAGACCTAACTTTTCCAAATATATATGCACCCAACACAGGAGCACCCAGATTCATAAAGCAAGTTCTTAGATACCTACAAAGAGACATAGACTCCCAGACAATAATAGTACAAAACTTCAATACCACACTGACAGCATTAAACAGATAATTAAGGCAGAAAATTAACAAAGGTATTTAGAACTTGAGCTCAACCCTTGACCAAACAGACCTAATGGATATCTACAAAACTCTCCACCCCCAAAAAAGGAATATACATTCTTCTTATAGCCACATGGCAAATACTGTAGACCACACAACAGGACATAAAACAATACTCAGCAAATTTAAAAATGCTGAAATCATACCAACCACACTCTCAGACCACGGTGTAATAAAAATAAAAATCAATGCTAAGAAAATCACTCAAAACCACACAACCTGCTCTTGAATGACTTTTGGATAAGTAATGAATGAAATTAAGACAATAATCAAGAAATTCTTTAAAACTAATGAGAACAAAGATGCAACATACCAGAATATCTGGGACACAGCTAAGGCAGTGTTTAGAGGGAAGTTTATAGCACTAAATGCCCACGTCAAAAAGTTAGAAAGATCTAAAATTGACAACCTAAAATCTCAACTAAAAGAACTACAGAAGCAAGAGCAAACCAACCCCCAAACTAGTAGAAGACAAGAAATAACCAAAATTAGAGCTGAATTGAAGGAATTTGAGAACATAAAAACATCATATAAAAGATCAACAAATTCAGGAGTTGATTATTTGAAAAACCTTAATAAGATAGATGGACTGTTTGCTAGAATAATGAAGAAAACAGAGAAAATCCAAATAAACACAATTAGAAATGACAAAAGGGGACATTACCACTGACCCCACAGAAATACAAATACTTATCAGAGACTACTATGAACACCTCTATGCACACAAACTAGAACATCTAGAGGAAATTAATAAATTCCTGGACACATACATCCTCCCAAGATTGAACCAGGAAGAAAGTGAATCCATGAACAGACCAATAATGAGCTCTGAAATTGAATCAGTAATAAATAGCCTAGCAACCAAATAGAAGCCTAGGACAAGACAAATTAACAGCTGAATTTTACCAGATGTACAAAGAGAGCTGGTAGTATTTCTACAGATACAATTATAAAAAAATTGAGGAGAAGGGACTCCTCCCAAACTCATTCCATGAGTTCTGCATCATTCTAATACCAAACCTGGCAAGACACCACCACAACAAAAACAATAACACCAAAAACTTCAGGCCAACAACCTTGATGAACATAGATGCAAAAATCCTCAACAAAATATTGGCAAACAGAATCTAGCAGCACATCAGTAAGCTAATCCACCATGATCAAGTAAGCTTTATCCTTTGGATGCAAGGTAGGTTCAACATACACAAATCAGTAAATGTGATTCATCACATAAACAAAACTAAAGACAAAAATCGCATGAGAGCTGGGTGCAGTAGCTCATGCCTATAATCCCAGCACTTTGGGAGGCCAAGGCTGGCAGATTACCTGAAGTCAGGAGTTCGAGATCAGTCTGACCAACATGGAGAAACCCTGTCTCTACCAAAAAATACAAAAATTAGGTGGGTGTAGTGGTGCACATCTGTAATCCCAGCTACTTGGGAGGCTGAGGCACTAGAGTCACTTGAACCTGGGAGGCAGAGGCTGCAGTAAGCTGAGATTGAGCCACTGCACTCCAGCCTGGGTGACAGAGCAAGACTCTGTCTCAAAATAAAGCAAATGTGATACATATACACCATGGAATACTATACAGCCATGAAAAAGAATGATATCATGTCCTTTGCAGGAACATGGATGGAGCTAGAGTCCATTATCCTAAGCAAACTAGCACAAGAACAGAAAACAAAATACTGCACTTGTAAGTGGGAGCTAAATAATGTGAACCAATGGGCGCAAAGAGGGGAACAACAGACACTGCAGCATTTTTGAGGTAGGAGATTGGGAGGAGGGAGAGGGTCAGGAAATATAACTATCAGGTGCTATGCTTAGTACCAGGGAAACAAAATGTTCTTTACACCAAAGCCCCATAACATGAGTTTGCCTGTATTAACAGACCTGCACATGTACCCCTGAATCTAAATTAAAAATTTTAAAGAAATAATTAGTGGAGTATCACATTTAAGACAGGGAGCATCAAACTATCATTCCTCAAAGGATTTTGATAACAGAGAATGAAAGAAAAAAATATGTCAGTCAGGGGAGTGCAAAGAGGATGGGGTAAGTAGGTCTTATTGCTCTTATTCAGGCTAATATGTAAGACAGTCATTTCTTCTCTGCTCAAAATAGCTACTAATTGGTAAGAAAAAAAGTCAAGTTGTTTTTGCAGAAAATTTTGAGAGAAGACAAAAATGGCAATTTATTTTACTTCCTGCTTATTCTAATAATGGGTATTAATATCTTTCTTCTTTCCTTCTAGTTTCTCTCTTCTTCCTTCTTTTTCTTTCCCTGGTATCCCCAGGGAAATGACTTTATCAGGTAGCATCGTTATAAGTGAGATCATTAGAAGCCAGATATTTAAAATCTTTAATACATTTCTAAGCCATTGCTGTGGTATTACCTCTGGTTTTGTTTGGGTCTGTGCCATTAGCCTTTCATTACACCCCAGGCAGGAGAAGGTTGTGTTAGAGAGAAATAATTATGCTCATTCCCAAGCCCAGGGGATGGGACCTTTGATGGCAGGAATAAAAGGTCACAAAACTAAGGAAGATGTTTAGGTGGAGTAGAGATTATCGTCCTACTTATTTCTTATTTCCTTTCATAGAAAAGAAATCAAGGGCCAAGTATGTCTTTGATTGAAGAAGGACTTCATCTTTGGAGAGCTGAAGAACTCCAAGTTCACTAACATGGGCAAAGCTTTAAGATGGGCCTGACATCCAATAGAGAATCTTCTACTTGGAAGATACTCCACAGATATTTGCTGCTTTGGATAAATATATCTAGTAGAGACTGGCTTTGGTGCAGGTTGAAAGAGAATACAGAAGAGTTAGACATCAGACCACCACACAGTCCAGACTATCTCACCAGAGTAGAAAGGCAAGGATTTGTAACTAGAAACCCTACATTGAAATAAAGGTTGCCTACTGGATTGGTTTGAACTCTGGTATCTCATAAAGATGTCAATATCATACCAGGGTTTTGGCTAAGATACATTTCTAGTAGAGTCAAGGGAGAAACTCTAACATGATGTCTGATGCCAGCTCTCTGGTTTAGAATGAAATGCTTTAGTAATTTACTAAATTGCTCCTGGGTTGAAAGAGCTAGTTTAACTTATTCACCTCTTCTGAAATCATCTATTGTGTATTTACTATATGCTAAGCTTTGACAGTACTAAGATAAATAATATCTATTTCCTATCTTTTAAAGAATCATAGTGTAGAAAGAGAAAATCAGAGGTAGCCAACCTCACTGGGATGTGATCAGTACCATAATGGAGACAAAAACCTGTGAGAACCTACATGAAGAAGGGAATAGTATTGTATGGGGAGAGGAGGGAGCTGGGAAAGGTGAATTGATGCATATACTTAACTTTCTGCCAGCCTGTAAATAATGGACAAGAATAAAATAAGCCTGTCTTTTATTGTACTCTTCTTTACTTAAGTTGGGTCTATTGCTAGATGTTTTGGGGATAGTAAGGCAGGAGCAGAGGGTAAGTAAGGGCAGATACCTTTGGAATCTGATCGCCTGACACCTCCTAGGCCTGAATAGGAACCCTTGAATTAATATTGAGACCCAAAGCTCAGGACTTACTATACATTTTTTTCTTCCAATTTTGGCACACATATCAGATGTTTTTTGGGTACTATATACTCTAGACTCTCAGGTCTCTCACATATCATCTCTCTCAACTCATAACAAGCAAAAAGAGTGGGAGTGGGAGGATACTCCAGGGACAACTCAATTGGAGAAGGAGGCTCTGCTGCTTCACCAAGTCAGGGACACACTAGAGGACTGTCATAGGTCATTACGTCAATTATTACAGTTAACTTGTATTGATATGAAATATAAGTAAATAGTAGTATGATTTGATGTTTGGGAAATAACTTCACAGTCTCCCTAAAAAGAGTTTGGTTGATATACTCTGCCTTTGCAGCGGGGAATTGGTGTTTATAGTTCCTCCTTCCTCTGAGACAAGTCAAGCCTCATAATATAGAAAAACGACAATATTATAAAATTAAAAGTCCATACATAAGTCAACAGACACTATCTAATGAAAGCACAGAAGAAAAATATAACCTCAGACTTACAGTTCTTTATATCTGATTTATTTATATCTTGTTATATTGACAGTATTATGTACTTCAGACTCTCATATCTAACCCTTCCACCCTCCCATCTTGACACGAGAGGAGAGAGACACAAAAGGTGAAAGAGTTGTGAGGAAGTGTGATCTGATTCATCAGCAGAATCACAGATGCTTTAGTCTTGGAAAGCCCTTTCAACATGGCAGAAATTTCTGTGCTGTGATTCTGTCTTTGCCTTTTTGTTAAATGTCAGAATGGATGTCTAGTGGTGCAGTTGATAATGTGTTAGAACTAACTTCATGTCCTGCAGAGGCAGGCTCCCTGTTGGGAACACAAATCTTTTGGGAAGACCTCCCTTCCACCAGAAACCCTAGGGGACGACTGATTCTTAACAGGCATGGAGACATGGATCTCACTGCTCTTGCCAATTTTTTTTTCCTCAAAGAAAAACACCCAATTTCTGAGGAACTGAGTGAAGATGAGAACCAGGCAGTGGAAATCTGGTTCTGCAGCTATGTCCGTCCCCTGCATGTTTGGAGGCGTGCTTGAAGTTTCCCTTTGGCCATTTATAGAAACACTTGAATTTAGGAGATAAAAGCATACTTCAAATCCTACATTTGGCTCAGTTAAATCAGTAACTTAAAAGCAGATGCCCTTGCATACTTTCCTTGAATTTCAAGAATACAACAACAAATCAGAGCAATCAGAGCTGGAATTATGCAGCATTCATTCACTTAACTATTTATTCAACAAACATTAAAAATTCTCTGTGTATCAAGCTGTGCTATTTCCTGGAGATACAGTAAGAGAAAATGAGGGACCCTGGCTTAGACAGAAATGGTCAGGGAACCCAGGCATGTGGTGGCTGAGAATTACCTAAAAAAGAGGTGAAGGGCAGCAAAGGCAAAGAACTCCACGCAGAGGACCTGGTGAAGAGTCCGAGATGGAAAAGGGCATGGGGGATGGAAGAATGAAAGACCAGGATTCATTGGGGATGGCAAAAGCAAAAGCAAAAATGAGACCATAGAGAGAGCTTAGTACATGACACTTCTGTATACCTGGTTGATCTTTTCAGTAGAAGAAAGTCATCTCCCCTAATCCACCTCTTTCACATCAACTCTGTCCCTTGTATACACTTTTTCCCATACCCATTGACACTGCTCTGGTTTACCACTCCACTGTCTGCAGTGTACTGAATTCTTGTTCTTTTCTTTTCTTTTTTTGGTTTTTAAAATTTTATTATTTATTTACCAATACATAATGTTTGTATGTATTGATGGGATACATGTGGTATTTTGTTCTATGCATAGAATGTGTAATGATCAAGTCGGAGTATTTAGATTATCCATCACTGTTATCATTTATCGTTTCTATGTGTTGGGAATGTCTCCAGTCCTCTCTGCTAGCTATTTTGAAATACACAATATATGGTCGTTAATTATAGTCACCCTACTCTGCTATTGAACATTAGAACTTATTCCTTTGATGGTTTTAAAAATTCTTTACTGAGATACAATTCACCTTCCATTAAATTCATCCATTCAAAGTGCACAATTCAGTGGGTTTCAGTATATTCACATCATTGTGCAACCATCACCAAGATCTAAGTTTAGAATATTTTCATCACCTTGAAAAGAAGCTCCTTATGCATTAACAGTCAATCCCTTCTTTCCGTAGCCACAACCTCTCCCAGCCCTAGGCAACCTCTAATTTACTTTCTATTCTGTCTGTGTAGATTTGCCTATCCTGCTCATTCCATATACATGGAATCATATAAAATATGGTCTTTTGTGACTGGTTTCTTTCACTTGGCGTAACATTTTCAAGGGTCATAATGTTGTAGCTTGTATCAGTAATTCGCTACCTTATATAGCTAAATATATTCCATTGTAAGAATATAACACATTCTTTTTTTTCTGGTAATCACTTGGACATTTGGATTGCTTCCACTTTTGAATAATCCTGCTCTGAACATTTGTGATACATTATTGTATACACATACATTTTTATTTATCTTGGATATATGCCAAGGAAGAAAATTGGTGGGTAATATGGTAATCTTTTTATGTTTAACCTTTCTGACAAGTTGCCAAACTCTGTTGAAAAGAGTCTTCACTAGCTTTCTCTTCCCAACAACAATGAATGAGAGTTCCAATTTCTTTATATCTTTATCGGCACTTGCTGTTGTCTGTCTTTTTAAGTATGTATCATTGAAGGGTAATGAAGATAAATCATGAGGATAAATTGTAAAACCTCTTATGGTTTGATTTGCACTTCCCTAATAACTAGTGATGTTGAACATCTTTTCATTGCTTGTTTTATTTGCTTTTGCATATCTTGTTTGGAGAAGGGTCTGTTCAAATCCTTTGCTCATTTTAAATTGAATTATTAGTCTTATTATTATTTTAATAATTTCAACTTCTATTTTAGATTCAGGGGTATGTGTAAAGGTTTGTTATATGGGTATAGTTTGTGATGCTCAAGTTTGAGGTCTGAATGGTCCTATCACCCAGGTAGTGAGCAAAGTACTTATAGATAGGTTTTTAGCCCTTCCTCCCTTCGTTCTGTATCCCTTCCAAGAGACCCCAGTGTCTATTGTGGCCATCTTTATATCCACATGTACCCAGTGTTTGGATCCCACTTATAAATGAGAACATGCAGTATTTGGGTTTCTGTTCCTGCATTAATTCACTTAGGATAATGGCCTCCAGGTACATCCATGTTATTGCAATGGACATGATCTTGTTCCTTTTTGTGGTTCTATGGTATTTCATGCTGTATATGTACCACATTTTCTTTATCCAGTCCACCACTGATGGGCACCTGGGCTGATTCCATGCTTTTGCTATTGTGTATAGTGTTGTGGTTACCATATGGGTACATGTATCTTTTTGGTAGAATGAATTATTCTTCTTTGGATATATACTTAGTAATGGGATTTTTAGGTTGAAGAGTAGTGCTGTTTTAAGTTCTTTGAGAAATCGTCGAACTGCTTTCTACAGTGGTTGAAATAATCTATTAATGTATTCCCATCAACAGTGTCTAAGCATTCCCCTTTCTCTGTAGTCTCGTCAGCATCTGTTATTTTTCGACTTCTTAGTAATTGCCATTCTGACTGGTGTGAGATGCTATGTAATTGCAGTTTTGATTTGCATTTCTCTGATGATTAGTGATGTAGAGTGTTTTTCATATGTTTGTTGGCTGCATATATGTCTTCTTTTCCGAGGTGTCTGTTCATGTCCTTTGCCTCTTTTTTTTTTTTTGAGACATAGTTTCACTCTTGTTGCCCAGGCTGGGGTGCAATGGCGCTATCTCGGCTCACCGCAACCTCCGCCTCCCGGGTTCAAGCGATTTTCCTACCTCAGCTCCTGAGTAGCTAGGATTACAGGCATGTGCCAAGACGCCCAGCTAATTTTTCGTATTTTTAGTAGAGACAGGGTTTCTCCATGTTGGTCAGGCTGGTCTCAAACTCCCGACCTCAGGTGATATGCCCGCCTTGGCCTCCCAAAGTGCTAGGATTACAGGTGTGAGCCACCATGCCCGGTTGTGCTTTTCAATGAAGTTATTTGTTTTTTTTTTTGCTTGGTGAATTGTTTAAATTCCCTATAGACTCTGGATATTAGACCTTTGTCAGATGAATATTTTGCAAATACATTCTTCCATTCTGTATGTTGTCTTTTTACTCTGTGTATAGTTTCTATTTCTGTGTAGAAGCTCTTTAGTTTATTTAGGTCCTGCTTACCAGTTGTTATTTTTGTTGCAATTGCTCTTGAGGACTTAGTCATAAATTCTTTTCCAAGTTTGATGTTCAGAATGGCATTTCCTAGGTTTTCTAGGATTCTTATAGATTGAGATCTTACATTTAAATTATTAATCCTCTTTGAGTTAATTTTTGTATATGGTGAAAGGTAGGAGTCCAGTTTCATTCTTTTTTTCTTTAAGAATGCTGAAAAATAGGCCCCCAACCTCTCCTGGCTTGTAAGGTTTGTGCTGAGAAGTCTGCGTTAGCCTGACGAGGTTCCCTTTGTACATGAGCTGACCTTTTTCTCTAGCTGGCTTTAAAATTTTTTCTTTAGTTTTGAGCTTGGAAAGTGTCATGACTATATGCCCTGATGATGTTTGTTTTGTATAGTATCTCACAGATATTTTTTGGATTTCTTGTATCTGAATTTTTGTACATTGATTTTGTATCCTGAAACTTTGCTGAAGTTATCAGTTAATTTTTCTTCAAATGGTAGAATTTAATAGTGAAGCCATTTGGATCTAGGCTTTACTTTGTTGGAAACTTTTAAATTATTAATTAACCTCTTTACTTGTTATAGCTTTATTCAGATTTCCTATTTCTTCTTGAGTTAGTTTTTGTAGTTTATGTTTTTCTAGGATTTATTCACTTCTTATAAGTTACTAATTTGTTAGAATATAATTCTTCATAGTATTCTCATATATTTTTTAAATTGCTGTTAGATTTGTAGTAATGGCTCCTCTTTTATTTCTGACTTTAGGAATTTGAGTCTTCTCTTTTTCTTTGTTAGTGTTGCTTGCAGCAGCATTTTTACTTGTCTCTCAGTTTCTACTTTTATTGCTTTCCACTCATTCTTCATGCAGCACACAGAATGATGTTTTAAAAATGCAAGTCAGATCATGTCATTTCCTGCTCACAAAATGATCATATATTTAATTAGGATAAAATAAAAGTTTCCTATCTCGGCTTACAAGGTCATAGAAAATCTGACCCTTGATTTACTTTCAAACTTTATCTTGTGCCAACTTTGTAACTGTAATAGGTCTGTTGCTCAGTGCACATGGCATGTCAGTACATTGAGACACTGGGTTGCAGTACAGAAAGAGATATAATCGTAGGGCTGTTCAATGAGGAGATGGGAAGAAAACTGAAATCTATCTCCCTAAGAATCTTGGGGAAAGGTTTTTAAGAGTTTTGAAGTGGGGTGAAGTGTGGAGATCATTGATTGGTTAAAGAGTGCAGGGTAGAGTCATGAGGCAGGGAGATGAAGAATCTATGTTCTCATGTTAATTCTGTTCCTCTGTAAGAGTCTTCAAGCTGGTTGGTGTCAGCTGTTTCACTGGAATTTGGGATCTGGAAAGCATGTTAAGTAAACTTAAACAGAAGTCATATAATTCTAAGGTGGAAATCCTATCTATAGGAACAACGGGGATGCAAATGGTCAGTAGTATCTGGTACTACATTTGGTTAAAAGCAAGTGGGTCAAACTGCAGACTGATTAATGCTTAATTATAACTATATTTCTGTCTGGAATTCTTGTGAACCCTGTGAGGGTGGCTTTAATTTCAGTACATTCAATATGCTTCTGCCAATACTAGCTGCTTTTCTGGTTCTTAAATATGCTGAATTCTTTCTTCTCCTTGGGCCCTTGCATATATTGTTATTTCTATGTAAAACTCCCCCCGTCCCTCAAACTGACTAAATTATACTAATAATTTTGGTCTAGTTTAACTATTACTTCACAAAGAGACTACCAAACCCTTTATGTTACTCTATTGCAACTCACTCACAATTTATAATTATATATTGTGGGGTTTTGTTTAATATTTACTGAAATTTATGAGCATATGCTCATGCTATTATTATATAACCAATTTCAGGATATTATCTATGTTAGGGAAATTTCAATGTATGAAAAATATTTGCTGATAGGTTTTTAATAATACAGACAATTTAATTGATCTTGTAAAATAATGCTCTATTTCTGGTATTTTAAAAAAATTCTTGGATATGACTATGTTGCCCAATATAGGTCTAAAAGAGAGAGTGTTAGAAACCAAAACAATTGTTCAGGTCCTTTAACTACTGCCCCTCGTTTCCTTGCTAGCATAATTTACAAATGATATACCAGTACAAATATAGGATGTAGCAAGTTTAGGAACTTTGAAATTTTGTTTACATACTTTCTTTCTTTTGTTTTTTGAAAACTTTCATTCCATTTTCCACTGATCAAATGATTCATAATGTTATCCCAGAAAAAATACACTGTACTCTTGCTTCCTGATGCTTAAACTGAAAATCAGAGATAGTATTTTGGCATCTGAGTAAACATAATGTAGTTACGTAAATAGATATGTCAATTTTCACACTTATGTTCCCATTTACAAATAATGACTTGCTGATGAAAGTCAATTCTTAAATAATTTGAGTTTTCTGCATATTTTAATCTCATAGTTGAGATTCAAGTGTAACAGTCTTCAATTGGAAGTACTCAGTGGAGTGGGCACATATATGAAAGCTGATTTTATATTTAAAATACTTACTCTCAAGTAGCCCATTTTCCCCAAGAAAATATGGTTATGAGAGTAGATCCTGATGATTCTAGAACATAGTTGAATAAATATTTGAAATAAAGCCCAAATCTGTTGTATATGTTTACTTATGAACCTGAAAGAAATATTTTAAAAGTTCTAGTCTTTCTTATCTATCTAAAAGAGATCAAGAAAGTCATTTATTTTCTTGTCTTAGTTTCTCTCCCTAAAAACTGAATCCACAAGATTGTCACTTGGTTCCATATTGTCTGTGAAAACACTGAAAGCAGAGAATCCTCCCTATTTGTGTTTATTCCTAAGCCTCTTAATTCCGTGGCAGAAGTTATTAACCTTCTGTATTTTCCTATATTCCCTAAGGAAAAAAATGTAGAATTCCAAACTTCATTGAAAATATTTCATCTCCCTAATGTTGACTACATTTAAAAAGTATTCTTACATAATAGGCTTTTAAATATATGTAATCTTGAATCTTTAGAACAACATGCAAAGGAAGTATTTATATTCTTATTTTAATATGAAAAACTGAAGACTGGAGAGATTAAGGAATTTTTCCAAGTTTAAAGCCAATAAAAATTAAAGCAAAAGTTAAATGTAGGTTTATATTTAACCAAAGCCTTTTTTTAAAAAAGAGATTCTATTTTCTTTATTGGACTTTGTGAGTCTGAAAGGCAAAAATATGATTAGCAGGTGGTGAATTCTAAGAAGGAATCTATTAATGTGTTTTATTTGTAGAAAGGATGGGAACTCTATGCTTTGTTTTGTTCTCAGTGTACTTTGAGAAATTTACTTTGGTTATAAATTCATGAATAATCTGTAACTCATTTTGGTGGACTATGAAAGCTAACCTTATGTCTTTTCTTTGGAAGATTCATTGTAACCATAGATAAATTATTTCATTTTCCTTTGTTTTAATTAAAAGAAAAATGATTTTAGGTCAAAAGCTACAAGAAAGCAGGGCTAGAAACAGTTTATTTTTATTTTTATTTTTTGAGGTGGAGTTTCTCTGTCACCTAGGCTGGAGTGCAGTGGCACGATCTCTGCTCCCTGCAACCTCTGCTACCCGGATTCAAGTGATTCTTGTGCCTCAGCCTCCCGAGTAGCTGGGATTAAAGGTGCACCTGCAACCATGCCCCTCTAATTCTTATATTATTAGTAGAGATGGAGTTTCACCAGGTTGGCCAGGCTGGTCTTGAACTCCACCTCGGCCTCCCAAAGCGCTGGGATTATACACATGAACCACCACGCCCAGCTTTAGAAACAGTTTTAAATTGCTTATGGATGCTTTTGAGTATTGATGCCAGTAAAGCAATGAGGAAGACATTTGTCATTTAGTCTACACAGCATTGGAACCATTTTCCATTTGAAAGAGGTTTCTCTTTTTGAGTGGTATAGAGACTAATAAAAGCTGAGATTGCTATATACTCACTTTCCCTTGTAGCTCTACTATCACAACGACTTGTGAAAGACTTTGAGACAAAAAGCCAAAAGAAGTAATAGTGAATTCCTTTTCATCACAGTGACAGCAGACGTGCTTGTAATGTCAAATTCACAATGCAGAATGGGCATCAAGTCTGGTGCCATTCACAGCCGCAAAAAAATTGTATTCCTGGTAGAGAATTCGCTGCACTGAAAGTTGTAGTATTTAGTGTTTGGTGGTGAAGGTAAAGGTATCCTTACCAGTCTAGGCCTGGTAAGGATATCAAATTAAATAAATAATATGCTTTATCAGGGAGAATATTTTTACAATACAGTTCTGACTTATGATGGTTTGACTCAAAAGTTTTCAACTTTATAATAAGTTTATCTTGACATCACCCCATTGTAACTGGAGAAACATCTGTATAAATAAAAACCAATTGCTTTCTGGACTATGTAAATAATTTCTACATATCAAGAGGAAAAAGACTAATAGTCCAACAGAAAAATGGGCAAAGAATGTATACCTGTAATTTTCAGAAGATAAGACCCAAGTAACAAATAAGCCAATTAAAATTATAACAATGAGAGTATCTTTCATATCCTTCATATTAGCAAATATTATATAGTTTCAAGTATCTCTAAATCTTGTAACATTGTAGGAAACATTACCATTAGAGCATAAATTGTCATAACACAATTGGAGAGGCATTAAGGAATATCTAATAAAACTGAAGGTGGACACTTCCTACATTCATCGAGTGCATCTACCCTAATTGTGTCTATCCTAGAGGGTCCTGGATATTGCAGAAGGAGACATGCACAGGAATGTTCATTGTAGATACTTTTGTAATAGTAATAAATGGAAAGCATCTAACTATCCATTAGTCTACGAACTGATAAACTATGGTTCATCTTCGCAATGGAAAACTTTTCATAAAATAAAACAAATTCAATCAGTCTACATGCATTCAGCATAGATAAATACCCCAAAATATTGTTTTATTTTTAAGCAAGTTGCAAAAGTTTGGTATAACACATTATAAACATGTATATGTGTGTGTGTATATATATATATGTGCGTTATATATATTTAAAACATTTAAAAATTTAAAAACATCCCAAACAATAGTATAAGTTGTTCATAGATACATTTATATCCAGTTAATAACACTCCAATTTCAGAATAGTGGCTAGTTTAGGGGAGGGAAGGAGGGGAATCATGGGGGAAATATGTATTTATTTTTTAAAAATAAAAGGAGAAGAAATGGAAGAAATATGAAAAATGTTCATATATGCTTAAACTTGATTGTGTGTGCACAGATGTCTGTCACAGTACTTTTCATGTTTAAAACATTTCAAAATTGAAAATTAAGGAAAAACTGATTTAGGTGCTTTAGCTAAAATGAGTCTGTGATGTTAAGCTCATTGTTAACATAACTCTAAAGGCCTTATATTACTAGACAGTTAGAAACTAATTCTGATGGTTTTATTTTTATCATTATTCTCTACTTGAAAGAGCACACTTATTAAATATATGGTGATTAAAATATATTTAAATTTATGTATAAAAATAAATATGTAGAGATAACATACATATGACATACACACACATATATATTTGATGTTTCTGATGTTTGCTTGTTTTAGATAGTAGACAGAATTGAGAATTTTTTTTAAAGAAATCTGGGTTTGGACTTTGGTAATCTCTTTGAGACTTAGCTTTACTTTATTCCTCCCCAAATTTTCTCCAACCTAATTAAGATATACTTCTTAACTCAATATGTTGCTTAAGTCACTGGAGACTCAGTGTTTTTGGATATAAAATTTGAATACTATTAACCATTTATTTAGATGTTGATAAGCATTAAATAATATCATGTATGTAAAAATTCTTTGTAAACTCCAAAAAGCTATATTTAAGATAGATATTGACATTTCTTTAATTTCTGCTTTCAATGCCCCAGACTAAAAACCAAGAGATTAACACATACTTCTGTATTATTCATTGAGTGCCTAATGTACAAAGTACAAAATTCATTGCGGTCATTTTATCAAAATGAAAGAAAAGTAGACATTACTCAATATTTTTGTCTGTGGACAGTCATGCTTGTGATCCCAAATGGGGAACTGGCTTGTGTGATTCTTTTTGTTTTTCTGCCCTCTAGAAAGAACCCATGGACTTTTTGAGAGCAAAGTCAACCTCAGATTCTGCTTTGGTAACATACATTCCAAAAATGGAATGATTTCCTAGCAAACTCCAGGATTGAGGGAAAAAAAAGTTATTTGACATTTCTGAATCCCATAATAGTATCATAATAGTATTTCTTTCAGTGTGGGTCTTTTGGTGACAAATTCTCTTAGCTTAATTTTGCTTTCTTTTGAAGGATCATTCTGCTGAATAATAAGTTCGAGGTTAGCATGTTTTCTTTCAGCATTAATGATGCCATTTCATTATCTTCAAGATTCATTAGTAGCATTGAAATGTTAGCTGCTAGTCTTACCATTGCTCCTCTGGAGATACGGTGTCTTTTTTTTCTCTGATTGCTTTAAAGATGTTTATCTGTCTTAGGTTTTCAGCTATTTGGCTATCATTGGTTTGGCTTGTTTTTCTTTGTACTTATCGTGCCACAGGCTTGCTGAGCTTCTTGAATTTCTGTGTTGCTATTATTTATTGGCTTTGGAAAAAGTCTTGGCTATTATCTCTTCAAATATAGCTTCTGCCTCAATTTATTTCTTTCCACTCCTTCTTGATTTTAGGTTACACATATATTAGCTTTTGACCGTGTTTCACTTGTCTTATGCTCTCTCTCTCTCTCTCTCTGTTTCTCTCCCCCTGCACCCTGCCATGCTTCAGGCTGCATATTTTCTATTAACCTGTCTTTGAATGTGTTAATCTTTTTTCTGTGTTTAATTTTCTGTTAAGCACTTCTGCTCAGTTCTTAATTTCAGATGGTATATTTTTCAAATCCAGAAAGTCCATTTGATGATATTATTCTGCCAGAGATGGGTTCTTTCTTCACTTTGTTAGGCGGATAATGGGAGGAACTGATTATCTCAATCCAATCCACCGTTCATCTGGGTTGGTTTTGGGTTGCAATTTTAGGAAGACTCAGCCAACTTGTGGTTTGACTCTGTTCCTTTGGATGTTTCCCTCCCAGGTTTGTGATTGATAGCCTGGCAAGTCTCCATCTTTTCAGTCCTGAAAACCTGGGAGATTCAGTTCTACCTTTCAGGTTTTCTGGGTGTAATTCATTCCCAATCGCTTCAAAATCAGGCAAAGGTATTGAGGAGAAAACCAATGGAGTGTTGGAAGCAGGCTCCCTCTTTCTAGTGGACTTGTCTTCTCGGTACCATGAGACTGTGGGAAGCTTTGTTTCCAGCCTAGAACACCAGGCTCTTGTGCTACTCCAGAACTGAAAAATATCCCTTAGGGAAAAATCATATCATGAGTTTTGAGTTATTCTAGTTTCTAACACATCATTCCAGTCCACATGAACTTCAAAGGTTCCACTGATGTCCTTTTTTCAGTAGAATCCTTCTACCTAATTGAAACTGGATTCTCAGCCTGCTCTGATTGTCAGCAGACTCCTAGCTGCTGCAGTGGGACCTACTGCAATGGAGCTGGTACCACCTACTCCATTCTCCTGAGAAGGGGACTTCCTATACATAGTTTTGGATTATGTTTCTGGAAGCTTGGACTCAGGTCTGGTTCCATAGCCTTCTTGTTGTTTCTTCAAGCCACACACAAAATCTTGTTATAATTCTCAAACCCACCACCCTCACCTTATTTAGGTAGAATGAGTTTCTATTGCTTATAACAAAGAAACTTGACTATGCAGTAGAGGTTGAGGATGGGGAAAAAAACTGTTGAGAGAATCATTGGTTCATAAGAAGACTGAGGTTGGTATAAAGAAGCCACGGTGTGTAGAGGCATTTCAGGGCTAGAGGCAAAGCATATTTCCATGATGACCAGCAGCACATATGAGCCTAACTCTAAACAGACCAAGTAGGAGAAGTCACATCTCTGTGGACACTATGTTAGGTTATGCCATGACCAGGCAGACATATCTGCTACAGCATCAGCATCTGCAGATGCAGTGAGAAAAGAGGTCAATGCTCTAACCAAATGGGATGAGTCACTACAACCAGAGGAAATCATTAGGGCCAGACACTTCCTGCCCTTTGCTAATTGGAAATTTAGGTTTATTTTGTACCCAGAGGCCATGTTGGGAAGAAGGAGTTGGAGAGAAAGTGAAAATCTGGAAATGAGCAATTACTCTAAGTAGACTATTTCCAAATAAAGCCACTAGGATACATTTAGTTGGCGAACTTGAGAGCCAAGATGAGGTAAGTAATTTAAAACACAGAAAATCATATTTCTGCATGTCTGAGTATATAGACGGTAGATTTCAACCCCTTGACAATACATGGTGAGACACAGTCCAATGTTAATGTAGAAAATAATTTTTTCCTTTGGCTGTGGTAGATAAAAACTAAAAATTCAGTTCTAAGTTATAAAAAATATATGTAATCTTATTATACATAAATTTTATTAACAAAATTTGTTTTTGGCCAAGTTGCATTTTCTTCTGGATAACAGTGAAAACAAAATGTTTGTTTACCGTGAATTAAAGGATTACAAAAGACATTCTAAAGCCAATAGTTTGAATACTTGCTGCTTCCTGTCATTAAAAAAATGAGATTGGAATTTCTTTTTCTGTCCCACCTCCAAATATAGCTGATGTAGAAGGGAGCAGATAATCTCGGTGCTTTAGACTTGAATTTATATTTAAAAACAGAGAAGACAGATAACAGAAAGCTATAACAAGCTATTACTTACCTATTTATCTAAAAACATATCTACATAATAGACTAAATAAAAATATCAAAGCTCTTTGATTTGAGCTCTTAAAGTTCCAGAGATGAGAGAAACTTAGTTTCCCTCAGTGAATGCAGGTTTATTCTAAATGTAATCTGTTTATTGAATGGACTGGACCCAGTGTTGTCAGTAGGAAAGGACTCCCTCACCTCCCTCACCTCCCTCACCCCCCTCACCCTCAGCTGATATCAAAAATGGTCTACCACTCTCTCTTCCCTCCCCTAGGATGGCAGCTTGGGAAGATCCCAGAACCTTTTAGTATCTTTCAGTTCTGAGAATTTTATTTTCAGGTAGTATACTGGAAGTCCAGCAGACTACACGGAGCTTTTAAGGTCATACCTAATTCAAAAATGCTTCCTCTCTGAACAAGGCCCCAGCTCCCACTCTTGCCACTCAGATCTGTGGCTCAAGAACAGGCAGTAAAAGGTTTATTCATGTGCCTCTTCTTCCTCCCACTCCCTCATCTGGTTTGTCCGGGATGTAGGAAAAGAGAATGGAGATTGGGGGAAAAGGCTAACACCTGTTATTTTGCTGGAGCTCTTTCTTCTTTGGTTTGCGTTGGCTGAACATAGCCTTTCTTTGTGGCGGTGAAATGGCGTAGTTGTCTGGCATAATACTTGAGGTTCATTGCCTCATGCCAAGGAAATCAAGGACAGGGACACATGTGGAGTGAGGATAAGACCAGAGAGGTTTAGGCAGGGCGTGGGTGGCTCAGGACTTCTGCAATCCCAGCTCTTTGGGAGGCTGGGGAGGATGGATCATGAGGTCAGGAAATCGAGACCATCTTGGCCAACATGGTGAAACCCTGTAGCTACTGAAATTAAAAAATAATAATAATAAAGGTGTGGGGGCACCTGCCTGTAGTCCCAGCTCCTCGGGAGGCTGAGACAGGGGAATCGCTTGAACCTGGGAGGCAGAGGTTGCAGTGAGCCGAGATCGCACCACTGCACTCCAGCCTGAAGACAGAGTGAGGCTCCGTCTCAAACAAACAAAAAAACAAACAAACAGAGCAGAAGTTTAATAGGCAAAAGAAAGAGAAAGGAGAACAGCTGCCTTTCCTGTGAGAGAGAGGGACCTCCCAGTGGGACTTCTGACCCGGTGGTGGAGTGCACAGGGTTTTACAGACAGGCTTGAGGTGGCTGTGTCTGATTTACATAGGGCCCAAAGATTGGTTGGACCAGGTGTGATGTTTACATAGTGGGTGGGGAAGCTGACCACCCCACCCTCATCTTATTATGCAAATAGAGTCTTTGCCTGGCTGGAGGGCACGTTGTCTGCTCCCCACTGGACACGTGGTAGGCAAGAAAAAGGGAATATAAAGCCGCCATTTTGAACATGCCTAGTCCCCAAGTAGCCTCTTTTTCTCTTGTCACAGATGCTGGCATTCACCTGTGCAAGCTTCCAGCTTGCTTTTCTATGTTTGCAGCTCGATTTTGCAGGCAGTTTTTTGCTAGAAAAGAAGTTATTTTGGGCTGCTTTTATTAAAAGGGGAACCTTACCAAGGACTTCTTTACCCTCACTCTGCCTAAATAATTTCTTTTTAACTCCTGTATCAGCAGGAGTCCAAACACTGTCTCCTTACTGTGATACATTAGTAGGTTCTTCTTAGACACCTGTTTCCACCCTGACCTCCACACTCTACCAAGTCGCTGGCATAGACAGTGCCACTTATGACTAAAATAATGTAATGTCTTTTCAGAACCTGTCACATTTGATATTTCTTCAGTCTATTACAGTGGAATTCTGTCTTGACAGTTCACCTTTCTTCAACAAAGTCCTTCATCAAGACACTTGGGCTACCTTGGGAGGTATCCACTTGTGCTTTAGTTTTGAGGAAGAAGGAGCTATTTAGAAATCCAGGGAGGAACTTTAGCATAATAGGGTTTCTTGAAGTATATTTAAACAAGAAGACATCAAGATTCCACATTAATTTTTGGGGGAGTGAGAAACAAGCCCCCTTTAGGGCTTCCCACTTACGTTTCAGTTCTGAGATGAAATGATTTCTGTCATTCAATGCCTTTAGTTTAAAAACTTATATTCCTAAAGGGGTACAGGAGAATAACACAAAATTTCTGTAAAATCTAAAAGTATGGCAGGTAGCCTGCATTTTTTTGGAGGTGTGGAAGGAGTAAGTTTCCTCAAATGTCAACCTAAGAAGTTTTTGACGTGTACATAAATTTAAAGTATTCCTACTTAACAGTTTTCTTTCCCCATTCACTTTTAGACCCTGAAAAATGATAAATAATAGGTAACACACGAGTTTTAAGTAAAGTTAAATTTACCGGACAGAGGGTTTCACTCCAGTCACTTTTGTTTCCTTTGGAGAATGTTTTCTTTTTACCATTTTTTTTCCTTCATTCCATATATTTTGCCACAAAGCACTTTTGCACATTTCTTCCCCTAGAAAATGATGATGTATAGGATAAATCTGAAAGAGTAGAGTCTATTATTCTCAGCTTTGAAAAAATTCCATGCATCAGACTTTCCTGTGGTAAAGCCAGATACAAGTACAGAGCAATTAAATGACAGAAACGAGAAACACAGAACTTGACCATGTGCCTGGTGTTTCTTCTTCCTTGTAGGAATTTATTTAAGTGGTTGATAACTGGGTTTTTGGAAAGAAAATCTTCTGCAGTATAAAATGCATTTATCATTCAGGTCTCATAGGGCATATTTACTGGAGCAAAAAATTCTTTTGAGAAATTTTGACTTTCTAGACTGAAACAATTAAAAATGAAAATAAATTCATTGAAATCTCTCTTGACTTTAAAAACCTATGCTCAGTTTCACAGGTCTTGGAAGTGTGTGTGTGTGTGTGTGTGTTTACAGATATATCTACATATGCACACATAAGGCATATTTTTATGTATGCTATACTTCATCATTCAGTATTTTTGCATGTGAACATTTATGTTTGTAATAAACTCAAACTAGAAGGATATTTTGGTATCTGTGAAAAGAAATAGTAATTTACAATATTTTATAGGTTTATTTTCTTGAAAGAAAATATTCTATAGCCTTATTTTCTTTAAATTAAATCTTTCTTTTTACTAAACCTAGTACCTCCCCAACTTTGAATACCTGATCCAATGCTATAATGAAAATATTAATTATAACTCGGATTATTGAATGCTTTCTATATGCTAGGAATTGTTCATAGCAATTTATGTATATATTTAGTAATTTAATCTCAACAGTAACATTATAAAATAGGTACTAATATTATCTGCTTTCTCAGATGAGGAGAATGAGGCATAGAGAAAATTTCACAGGGTCATGGAGTTAACATGTGACTGAGCCTGGATTGGAACCAGGCCACAGGTCTCCTAAATCTATGTCCTTAACTATAACAATACACTGAAGTTGTAAAATGGGAAATGGACAGCAAAAACATCTTGATCAATCAGAGTCAATAAAAATGGACAGAATCGCATGAGGTTTTTTGTATTGATTTCTACTTATTTTATTGGAATTGGCATTTTGATTGCTTGTTATGGTGACTTTGAAAGAAGGGATACAACATAAAATGAAAAACTGAAAGATCACTGTCTAGAGTAGGGATTGACAAAGGCTTGTTCTGGGACTGCTGGCACCCTAGCGTCACTTATTAAAAACACCTTTTTTTAAATTTTATTTTGAGATGGAGTCTCACTCTGTTGCCCAGGCTGTAGTGCAGTGGCACGAACTCGGCTCACTGCAATCTCCGCCTGCCAGACTCAAGTGATTCTTCTGTCTCACCCTCCCTAGCACCTGGGATGACAGGCGTGTGGCACCATGCCCAGCTAATTTTTGTACTTTTAGTAGAGACGGGGTTTCACTATGTTGGCCAGACTGGTCTCAAACTCCTATCTCAAATGATCCACCCGCCTTGGCCTTCCAAAGTGCTGGGATTACAGGCACGAGCCACTGTGCCTGGCCTAAAACTTACACTTCTTATCTGTACCCATAAAGGCTCTGTTTCAGGGGGTTTGGGATGGGATTTAGGAATCTATGTTTAAAATCTCCCTTGGAGGTCTGGGTGTGATTTAGATAAGAGGTTTCCAATCCAACTCTTTTTAGAGCTGTTACACTGTTATTGTTTTAGTTTACTGTACTATATGTTATTACTTAAATTGTAATCTAAAATCTTTAATTTTAACTCATCTTTTTACATGGATTTTAAAAGTTTAATTAAAGAGATTAATGCTTGAATATTTTCTATGAAGGGACCAATGTGGGTTACCCTGGCCAAATCGGTAGTTTAATGAGTGTGCTACTGTATTTGAGTTTAATGAGTGTACTACTGTATTTCCTTCATTCAATGCTGCCTTTGTTCTCTTTGCATTCTTATGTTTCTGAAAGTACATAGTTGAGGGAGTTGAAGGTTATACATAAATCTCCCTCCGTTTTCATTATTATTAGATTGATGGTGCTTTTGACCTGAGGAAAGGGAATGCTTCTACTTCCTTGAACCCTGCGCTTTCTCCAGTGAAATACAGAAACTCTGCATGAGACTTGGGTTGTGGGGCAGAGTCACAAGAACTGGGGCTGATGTGGTTACAGGAATTACAGGGACTCTTGAAGTCAAGAACCATGGTCTAAGAGGCTGAATCTGCCAGGCGTGGTGGCTCACACCTCTAATCCTAGCACTTTGGGAGACTGAGGCGGGTGAATCACCTGAGGTCAGGAGTTTGAGACCAGCCTGACCAATATGGTGAAACTCAGTCTCTACTAAAAATACAGAAATTAGGCTGGGTGTGGTGGCTCATGCCTGTAATCCCAGCACTTTGGGAGGCCAAGGTGGGCGGATCACTTGAGGTCAGGAGTTCGAGACCAGTCAGGACAAGATGGCGAAATGCTGTCTCCAATAAAAACACAAAAATTAGCTGGGTGTGGTGGTGGGTGCCTCTAATCCCAGCTACTCAGGAGTCTGAGGCAGGAAAATGAACTCGGGAGGTGGAGGTTGCAGTGAGCTGAGATGGCAGCACTGCACTCCAGCCTGGCCCACAGAGCGAGACTCTGTCTCAAAAAAAAAAAAAAAAAAAAAAAAAATTAGTCTGGCTTGGTGGCGTGGCCTGTAGTCCCAGCTACTGTGGAGGCTGAGACAGGAGAATTGCTTGAACTTGGGAGGCGGAGGTTGCAGTGTGCCAAGATTGCGCCACTGCACTCCAGCGTGGGTGACAGAGCCAGACTCTGTCTCAAAAAAAAAAAATAGAAGCTGAATCTAGGGGGCAGGAGTGAATCCCAAGTCAGGTAGATAACCAACTAAATCATCACTCCAAATGGAAAATCTAGGTAAGAGGGAATAGGAAGGAAACAGGGGCAGAGAGTACCAAGTGCAGACAAGGGGCTGAGATTACAATAATTTAATAATTTGCTGAGTAGATTACGATTGTTGAAGGTGTATTTTATCTGGTACCCACAACCATAGCTCTGGATGAAAAGAGGGTCCTGACGTGCTTCAGACCTCCATCTAGAAGGATGTATTTACATAGATGGAAGATATGAATTGAGATGAACTGTACTGATAAGAATTACTCACCTCCTCTTTATTTGCTGTGTATAGAAATCACTTACTGTTAAAAGTGTAATTGAACATGATAGTGCTCAGTTTCATGTATGCATACATATTTATACATTGCTCCCGCCTCTCAGCAATAGAGGAGTCAAAAGGTAGATGATAATAAGTGAATTCTGAGCCACAGAAATGTATTTTCTCTGTCTACTATTATTCTATTGTTGCAAGTTATTTTCAAATTGCAAGTTGCTGGGCGTGGCCCCTAGCATCCATAATATCTAGTGTTTCCAAGTTGAGAGAGGGGACAGATTCTCTCTCCATCATCTCATTTTCTATCTTTTTTTTTTTTGTAGAACTTGGCTACACGTCAGTGCTGCGTGACCTTTTATAGAATATTTAGTAGATTACATAACGTTTGAGAATTGTGCTTACTCTGAGAGAATAAAAGTGTTCTGGAACTAAGTCACTGATCTAAAATGAACACACATGGAGGAAGACCCAGCTGACATTTGTGCCTGCAGTGGGAGACACACATAATTCTTTAAAGCCTGGAATAAAAAATTGTGGCAAGATTTTGATTTTTACAACAGGAGACTTAAGAAATAGGACAGGCCTATTCTATTGAATCCTATATCAGGTTTGATTTTTAGTGGTCATTGACTGTAATTGGCTAGTATTTTAGGGAAAAATATGAGAATGAAAAAAGGTGATTAAAAGTCTTGAATTTCCTTAAGACTCTGATAAAGAAAAATTAGTATTTTTTGTCCAGTTTTTGTATTTTGTGTGTATGTGTGCTGATTCCTTATTCAGTACAGAAGGAAACAACATATTTTTGATCAGTTACGGTTCCTGAAAGACCTGACATTTCTATGTACCATTTCAGTTATAATAATTGTCAGTTGATGTGACTAATGAACTTGAATATGATTTTTAAAACAACTACTTAAACCGTATATATGTTTAGAAGTTTCCCAGACATATAAAACACATAGGAATGCATTGCGTTTTTTAATCAACTTTTCTTAAATTTTGTTAACTCTATCTCTTTAGAATCTAAAATGGCTCACTAAATACATTTGAAATCAAATTTGTCATCACCTGGTATGAACAGAGTAGACAAAGAGAGTCGCCAAATTTATTAACTATGTTAATCAATAAGACATTTGACTTCAACATACATGGGAATACAGAGTACATTCTTTTTTTTGTTTTTTGTTTTTTTTTTCAATTTCTCTTTGCTCTTTTTTTAAAAAATTATACTTTAAGTTCTAGGGTACATGTGCACAACGTGCAGGTTTGTTACGTATGTATACTTGTGCCATGTTGGTGTGCTGCACCCATCAACTCGTCAGCACCCATCAACTCATCATTTACATCAGGTATAACTCCCAATGCAATCCCTCCCCCCTCCCTGCTTCCCATAATAGGCCCCAGTGTGTGATGTTCCCCTTCCAGAGTCCAAGTGATCTCATTGTTCAATTCCCACCTATGAGTGAGAACGTGCGGTGTTTGGTTTTCTGTTCTTGTGATAGTTTGCTGAGAATGATGGTTTCCAGCTGCATCCATGTCCCTACAAAGGACAGGAACTCATCCGTTTTTATGGCTGCATAGTATTCCATGGTGTATATGTGCCACATTTTCTTAATCCAGTCTGTCACCAATGGACATTTGGGCAGAATACATTCTTTAGTGAAGTTATTCACATTCCAATAACTTACCTGTTTTCTATGAAGAATATTTGAATACTGAGTAAAGGCTGTAACTGGTAGTTATAGCTCCTTTAAAACTAGATATACTTCTCTTTATTAGATTTATGGATTTTATTTTTAATATACTTTTTAAAATGACTGTTTTTTAAAGAGTGGTTTTAGGTTCACAGCAAAACTGAGAGGAAGGTGCAAAGATTTTCTATGTACTCCCTTTGCCCACACATGCAAAGCCTTCCCCATCATCATTATCCCCCACCAGACTGGTACATTTGTTACAACTAATGAACTTATATTGACGCATCATCACCCACCGTGCATAGCTGACATTAGGGTTCATTCTTAGTATTGTACTTTCCATGGATTTGGATAAATGTATAACGACATGTATCTACCAACATAGTATCACATAGAGTAGTTTCCTTGCCCTAAAACTCCTCTGTGCTCTGCCTATTCATCTCTCCCTGTCTCTTAATCACTGCTACCACTAATTTTTCACTGTTTTCATAGTTTTGCCTTTTCCATAATGTTATATATTTGGAATCCCACAGTATATAGCTTTTTCAGATTAGCTTCTTTCACTTAGTAATATGCATTTAAAATTCCTCCATGTTTTTTCATGGCTTGATAGCTCATTTCTTTTTAGTGCTCAGTACTATTCCATTGTCTAGATGTACCACAGTTTATCCACCTACTGAAAAATATCTTGGTTGCTTATAAGTTTTGGCAGTTATGAATAATGTTACTATAAACATCCATGTTCTGGTTTTTGTGTGGGCAAAAGTGTTTAACTTTTTTGGATAAACACCAAAGAGTTCAATTGCTGTTTTGTATAATTAAGAATATGTTTAGTTTTATAAGAAAACACTGGCCGGGCACAGCAGCTCACACTTGTAATCCCAGCACTTGGAGAGGCTGAGGCAGGCAGATTGCCTGAGCTCAGGAGTTCGAGACCAGCCTGGACAACATGGTGAAACCCAGTCTCTACTAAAATACAAAAAAAAATAGATGTGCGTGGCAGCATGCACCTGTAGTCCCAGCTACTCGGGAGGCTGAGGCAGGAGAATTGCTTGAACCCGGGAGGCAGAGATTGCAGTGAGCCGAGATTGCACTGCACTCTAGCCTGGGTGACAGAGCAAGACTCCATCTCCAAAAAATTAAAAAAAATAATGAAAGAAAGAAAACACCAAACTATCTTTCAAAGTGGCTGTATCATTTTGCATTCCCACCAGCAGTGGATGAGATTTCCTGCTGATCCACATCCTCATCAGCATTTGATGTTGTCAGTGTTGATTTTGGTTATTCTAATAGGTGTGTATTGATATCCCATAGTTGTTTCAATATGCATTTCCCTGATAGTATGGAGCATCTTTTTTATATGCTGGTTTGCCATCCGTATATCTTTTTTTTGGTGAGGTGTCAAAATCTTTGGCCAATTTTTAAATCAGGTTTGTTTTTGAATTTTTAAGCTTTAAGAGTTATTTGCATATTTTGGATAACAGTCCTTTATCAGATGCATCTTTTGCAAATATTTTCTCCCAATCTGTGGCTTGTCTTCTCATTCCGTTGACATTATTTTTACAAAGTAGAAAAATTTAATTGTAATGAAGTCCAGTTTATCAATTCTTTCTTTCATGGACCATGCCTTTGGTGTTGTATCTAGACCTAAGGTCATACTGATCTCTCCTGTTATTTTCTAGAAGTTTCATAGTTTTGTAATTTACAGTTAGGTCTATAATTGATTTTGAGTTAATTTGTGAAGGATGTAATATCTGTGCCTTTATTTATTTATTTAGCATGTGGCTATCCAGTTGTTTCAGCATCATTTGTGGAAAAGACTGTCGTTGTTGCATTTTATTGTCTTTGCTCCTTTGTAAAAGATCAGTTGACTGTATTTATGAGGGTCTATTTCTGGGCTACTGATTCTGTTCCATTGATTTATTTGTGTATTCTTCTGCCATTACCACACCATTTTGATTACTGTCACTTTATAGTGAATCTTGAAGTTGGGTAGTGTCAGACCTTCAACTTTGTTCTTCTCCTTCAATAATGTGTTAGCTATTTGGGTCTTTGCTTCTTCATATAAACTTTAGAATCATGTTGTCAATATCCACAAAATAACTTGCTGAGATTTTGATTGGGATTACCTGACATCTTGACAATAGTGAGTCTTCCTATTCATGAACATGGAATAGCTCTCTCTTTATTTCTTCTTTTTTCATCAGTTTTGTAGGTTTCCTCATATCGATCTTATAAATATTTTGTTATATTTATGCATAAATATTTCATTTTTGGAGTGCTAATGTAAATGGTATTGTACTTTCAATTTCAAATTCCACTTGCTCATTGCTGGTATATAGAAGAGCAACTGACTCTTGTATATTAATTTTGCATCTTGCAAGTTTGTTATAATATCATATTAGTTCCAGGAGATTTTCATTGATTCATTCAGATTTTCTACATAGATCATTATGTCATTTGTGAACAAAGACAGTTTTTTTCTTCCTTTTCCATCTGTATACCTTTTATTTCCCTTTTATGTTTTATTGCATTAACCAGGACTTCCAATATAATGTTGAACGGCAGTGATGAGAAGGTACATTTTTGCCTTGTTCCTGATCTTTTGTGAGAAAGATTTTAATTTCTCAGCATTAAGCATCATATTAGCTGTAGATTTTTGTAGATATTCTTTATCAAGTTGAGAAAGTTCCCCTCTATACCTAGTTTACAGAAAATTTATATCATGAATGGATGTTGGATCTTTTTCAAATGCTTCTTTTTGCCTCTATTGATATAGGTATGTGATTTTTATTCTTCAGTTTGTGAAGTGAGGGATTACATTAATTTATTTTTGATTGTTGAACCAGCCTTGCATACCTGGGATTAATTCCACGTGGTTATAGTATATAGTTCTTTGTATGCATTGTTGGATATAATTTGCTAAAATTCTGCTGAGGACTTTTGCACCTAAGTTCGTGTGAGATATTGGTCTATAGTTTTCTTGTACTGTTGTTGGTTTCAGTGTTAGGATAATGCTGATCACAGAATGAGTTAGGAAGAAATTCTTCTGCTTCTATCTTCTGAAAAGAGATTATATTTTCCTTAAAAGTTTGGTATATTTTAGCAGCGAGACCATCTAGTCCTACTCGTTTCTGTTTAGAAAGATGATTAATTATTGTTTTAATTTCTTTAATAGATATAGACTTATTCAGATTATTTCTTTCTGTGTGAGTTTTGGAAGATTGTATCTTTCAAGAAATTGCTGCATTTTACCTAAGTTATGAATTTTGTGGGCATAGAATTGTTCATAATATTTTTGTTAACTGTGAGCCAAAGCTTTCTTTGTTTATTTCTTGCATCCAAAGTAGTCTTCGATGTCATCCTTGGCCTGAGCTTCTTTACCATAGTCCTTAACTACTACAGAACTGCAACCAATCACTTTAAAAAGTTTTCTCTCTTTGTCAGTTATGCAGAGGACAACCCATATTCTTAGTTTCTTGTCATTAACTTTAATTATGTTCATTTGGTGTTCAGCAGAAAGGACGTTCACCAACTTGACATACATAGGCTCATTGCAGTTGGATGCAAGCACACAAAGATGGGCTTGGTGCTTGTTTAAGGCTTTGGCAGCTCTGTGAATTCCATGTACTGGGCTCCTGTGGATGAGGACAGTCTTCAGCACTTTTTGTAAAGCAGTATTAATGTCCATTATACCTTTAGCAGCAATGCCTTCCTCGATCATGGTGGTGGGTTATGGATGAAGCCAAATATTGAATGCACCTGAGCCTCCACCTCTGCACAATTTAGCTGTGGCAGGTAAAGATCTATAGTATTTTTTGATCATTCTTTTAATGTTCACAGAATATGTAGTGATGTTCCTTCGTTCATTTAGGATATTAGTAATGTATCCTTTCTTCTTAGTTATGGTTGCTAGAACTTTATTGATTTTATTGATACTTTTAAATAATCAGCTTTAGAATTTGTTGATGTTTTTCTGTTGATTTCTTGTTCTAAATTTCATTTATTTCTACTTTAATTTTTGTTATTTCTTTTCTTGCGCATGCTGTTTTAATTTAAATTTTCTAGTTTCCCAGGGTGGAGGCTTAGATGACTGCTTTTAGATTTTTCTTCTTTTCTAATATATGGATTCAGTGACATACATTTCTCTCTCAGCTCTGCTTTTGCAGCATCCCACACATTTTGATAAGTTGTTTTTTCTTCTAGTGCCAAATACTTTAAAATTTATTTTGAGATTTCTTTCTTGACTTATGTGTTATTTAGAAGTGTGTTGTTTAACCTACACATATTCTGGGACTTTTCAGCTATCTTACTGTTATTGATTTCTAGTTCAATTCCATTGTGGTCTGAGAGCAGACGTAGTATTATTTATATTCCTTTAAATTTGCTAAAGTTTGTTTTGTGGACCAAAATTTGGTCTATCTTTGTGAATGTTTATGTGAGCTTGAGAAGAATATATATTCTGCTGTTGCTTGAAGTAGTCTCTAAAAGTCCATTTTTATCTAGTTGATTGATGGTGGTGTTGAGTTCAACTATGTCCTTACTGGATCTGTCCATTTCTAAAATAAGGGTGTTGAAGTCTCAACTATAATAGATTTATTAATTTTTCTTTTCAGCTTTATCGATTTTTGACTCATTTATTTTGACACTTTATTGTTAGATGCACACATATTGAAGATCGTTATGTCTTCTTGAAGAATTGACACCTTTACATTATGCAGTGCCCCTCTTTAACTCTGATAACTTTCCTTGCTCTGCAGTTCTGTCTAAAATTAACAGAGGTACTCCTGCTTTCTTTTGATTGGTGTTTGCGTGGTATAACTTTTTCCATCCATTTACTTTCAATCTATATTTGTGTTTATATTTAAGGCAGTTTCTTGTAGATAACATATGTTTTTGTCTTGTTTTTTGATCCACTCTGACAATCCCCATCTTTTAATACGTACATTTAGAGCAGTGACATTCAAAATGATTACTGATATAATTAGATTAATATCTACTATATCTGTTACTGTTTTCTATTTATTACTCCAGTTCTTTGTTCCTATTTTTGTCTTTCAATATTTTTCTGCATTTTCAAGTTTTGAGTATTTTATATGATCTTTTTTCTCTCCTTTTTTTAGTATATGAGTTTTACCACTTAAAAATAATATTTTTGGTCAGGTGTGGTGGCTGACACCTGTAATCTCAGCACTTTGGGAGGTCAAGGTGGGTGGATCACCTGAGGTCGGGAGTTTGAGACCAGCCTGACCAACATGGAGAAACCCTGTCTCTACTAAAAATACAAAATTAGCCAGGCATGGTGGCACATGCCTGTAATCCCAGCCACTCGAGAGGCTGAAGCAGGAGAATTGCTTGAACCCGGGAGGCAGAGGTTGTGGTGAGCCAAGATCGTGCCATTGCACTCCAGCCTCAGCAACAAGAGCAAAACTCCATCTCAAAAAAAAAAAAAAAAAAATGTATATATATGCAATATTTATTGGTTCCCCTAAATTTTGCAATATAAATTTACAACTAATCCAAGTCTACTTTCAAATAACACTATACTATGAGCATATGAGTATTATACCTTGTAATAGTGGTGCTCACATTCTCACAGGTAGTGCAGGTACCGAATAACAAAATAATTATAATTCCTCTCTGTCTTTTTTCATATTATTGTTGTTATTTGCTTTGCTTGTATGTAAGCATATTAAAGCATATGTTGCACATAAGGGTTGTAGGAGTCAGGGGAGAGCTTTCTCCTTAGCCCTCTGAAAAATATACTCACAAAAGGCAGATAAATTGGAGAAAAGGCATATAAATTTATTAACATGTATGCATTGGGAGAATGACAGAGTGATTGTTTACCCCTCAACAAGATGAAAGCAGCATATGTATCATCCTGGAAAACAGGAGGGAGAACTGTCTGTTGAGGGACAATATTGTCTGTTGAAGGAAAATAAAGGTATACTAGAGAGAATGAATGGATCCGGTAACAGATATTAACTTGTATAGGGTCTATTCATATGTGGCTACATTTTTGGTATTACAGGGAAGGGAAGAAGAAACAATTTTTTGCGGGGGGGTCTGGATCTGAGGCAGATAAAGGTTTTGGGAGAGACAGTACTAGGGAGAAGGCCCTACATTGTTATCTGTTAGACCAATTAAGTAAGAAAAAAGAGGAATTTTAATTTTACCTTCATTAATTTTTTTTCTCCAGTGCTCTTCTTTTCTTTACGTAGGTTCAAGTTCCTGACCTATGTTATTTTCCTTCTCTCTGAAGGACTTCTTTTAGCATTTCTTGCAAGGCAGGTCAAAACTATAAAACAAAATGTGGGGTCTCCATCACATTGAATCTCCTGGAGCTTTTTAACTCTCAGACTTGTCCATCCTGTGCCTTTAGCAATTTATCAGTAACAATTCAGACATTCCTACCCTGGGATCATTTCCTGTGAAGGTTTCATCTTGTGGGTTTCTGTTCTGGCAAGTTGTGATTCGCCGAATTAAGTCTGTTGGTTTCTCCAATTGAAGGGAAGCAGTTTGTTATGTGACCTCAGTTGTCTTGTGGATCTAAGAAGAGTTGTTTTTCAGTTTATTCACCTTTTTATTTGTTGAAAGAATGGAGTGGTGACATTTAAGCTTCTTACAAGCCTGACTGGAAATTGGAAGTGAATTTAGTTTCAAAATTTAGTCTTCTTGCTGAAGTTTTCATTCTAATGTTGGGCATTTCAAATAATACTCTCTTAGTTTCCATAAATGTGGAGAGATAGTAGCCTACGACTCAGAGGTCTGTGAGAATTTGGAAGGAAAAAGCCAGTACAGTTTTTTTTGGGGAATGGATTAACTGTGTCCACAGAAGCAGTGGCAGCCCTCTTAGCAGGCTGATTTTGTAATGTGATTCTGGGACTTATTTCTAAGATGCAGGGCTGTAATCATTCTGCTTCTCGTATCATGGAAGAAGAGATCAAAAAGGCATTAGAATGTTGACTGTAGTGATTTATCCTGATTATCAGTATGATACAGGAATGCTGCTTCTTATTGTGGATTGGTAGGGATGTGCCTAAAACCCAGAAGATCGTACAGTTACTAGTGTGTACCGCCATATCCAGTTATAAAAGCAAAGGAGCAAGTATTAGGCAGGATTACCAAAAATTAATAGCCCTCAGAAAAAAAAGTTTGCATCACCTCATAAGTAAGGAATACTGGCTGACTATAGTGTCCTCAGGTTTTAGAATGGTTTTTTATAATTAGATTTTTAAAAATGTCATGTGAGAGGGTATTCATATTAATAAATGGATCTAGTACTTTAAATATTAATTATATTACATGACATATTTGGCTTTGCTTTTTTGACCTTATTTCATTTTATAATCAATAACTTTATTTCATTTTCTTGTTCATATTTTGTTTTCCTTTCTTTTTCTCCTTTTGTGACATCTATTTGCTTCATTAAATTTTCTTTATTCTCCCCATATCTTTACTAAGTTTTGAAATTGCTAATTCCATTTCTTTTTTAAAGTGGTTGCCTAGAACATTTTAGTGTATGTAGTTGACTTTACATATTTTTATGATTTTACCTAATAGGACAAGGACTTTAGCATGCCCTAAGTTTTTCCAGACTTCACATTTTGTGGTATTTTTGTATAGTATTTTAGTTCCGAAATGTTAAAAGAAACATCAGTTTTCTTGGGTTTTAATTTTAAAATCCAGTTTGTGATTTTTTTTTTTTTTTTTTTTGAGACAGTCTTGCTCTGTTGCCCAGGCTGGAGTGCAGTGGCATGATCTCAGTTCACTGCAACCTCTGCCTCCCGGGTTCAAGGAATTCTCCTGCCTCAGCCTCCTGAGTAGCTGGGATTACAAGTGTGTGCCACCATACCCTGCTAATTTTTTGTATTGTTAATAGAGACAGGGTTTTACCATGTTGGCCAGGCTGGTCTTGCACTCCTGACCTCAGGTGATCCACCCACCTTGGTCTCCCAAAGTGCTGAGATTATAGGCCTGAGTCACTGCACCCAGCCCAGTTTGTGATTCTTTACATACCTCTTCTCTCTGTCATGGTGATCAAAGAACTATATATTGAGATGAATTCTGCATCAACCTGGATTCCTATGAGATTATTATGAGCAGTTTCCCCTACTGACTCATACTGAATGGATAATGTTGGTAAGAGACAAATTTTCATTTGGTTACCTCTTGAGATTTGGGGACTGTTTGTTACTGCATATAACCTTGTCTATCCATCTGATACTGAAATTAATTACAGAGAGTGTGCTGTTACTGAATCAAAAACTTCAATAAGGTGACATTGTCATAGTAGTTATTGGGTGGCAAAGAAACTGTTATTGGATGCTGGAAAGATAGTAATCCATATTTTGATGATGTGGAACATTTCACAAAACTGTACTTTGGTAATTGTAGCTCTAGGAAAAGAGGGAGAAAAATGGAGTGTTGGTTCTTTGTGTTGGTTGATATTGGCTGCTTTTTCAAGAAATGAGATGTGTTAAAAAATGAATCAGCTAATATATGGGTAGAAGTGAAGGGAGATTGAGAGAGTCCACAAATTCATGGATTGTTTATGAATTTTATATAAATGAAATTATACAATGTGTATTTTGTGTCTGGCTTCCTTTGTTCAACATTGTGTTTGAGATTCATTCATCTTGTTCTGTGTAACTACATTTATTTAGTTTTACTAAAATATATTCTTTAATTATCTGAATATATCTCAATTTTTTATCCACGCTACTGTCAATGGATATTTATGTTGTTTTATAGTTTTGACTACTGTAAATAATATCATTAAGAACCTTTTTGTACATGTCTTGTGGTGCATATATGCGCACATTTCTATGGGACAGTTATCTAGGAATAGAATTATTGGGTCATAGAATGTGTGCATTTTCAATGCCAATCTATTTTCTAAAACGTTTGTATCAGTTCATACTTCCATTAGCATTGTATGTAAGTTCTTCTTACTTCACATCTTTGTCAACATTTACTCTTACCAGCCTTTTAAATGTTTTTCCATTTAGTGGGTGTGTGATGGCTTAGTTTGAATTTTCTTGATTAATAATAAAAATGAATACCTCTTCCCATGTTTATTGGTCTTGAATTATGTCTGTTGTGAAGTGCCTGCTCAAGAGTTTTGTTTTCTAGAGTCTTCCTGCATTCCTTGGCTTGTGGTTTCACCTTATTTTGGCCTCTGCTTCTGTGGTCGTATCTCTGAAACTGACCTTCCTGTCTCCCTCTTATAAAGACCCTTGTGATAACAACATTGGCCCACCTGGATAATTCAGGATAATCTACCCATCTCAATTTACTTAATTATATTGGTGAAGTTTCTTTTGCTGTAGAAGGTAGAATAGTCACAGATTCTGGGGATTTGAACGTCTTTGGGGGGCACTATTGAGCTATATCCTTTGTGGCTTATTCACCTTGCTATGTGCTCAAGAAAGCTAGACTCCTGCCAATAATAGTAAATAAAATTAAAAGTCCACTGTCAATAATTAAAAAATATTTTTTCTGTATTATTGTTAAAACTAACATTTGCTTAAATTGTACTGCCAAAATATTTTTAATATTTCTGGGAACAATGATCAGTGAGTGATCTTAATTTCTGGACCACCTAGGTCAATAATATTGAAATGGTAATAGAAATTTTAGTCTCTTTGGAATAATCTGTACTTTTATAGGCTTCTGTTCATTATTCAAAATGTTCTGGGTATGGTGCCATTATAATAGTCATTATAATTATTTCCTGGGGCCTTCAGTCCTTCTGTGTCTAAAGGTGAAAAAAAGTGATTGATTGCAAATAAATGAGGCTCCACAGTATTATCAATCAATTTTGTCCTTTCATTCGAGCTTCAAAACACGACTGCATTTCATATGCTTCCTAATGGCAAAAAAGAGAACTCTTACCTTTTTGGATTAGGAGTATGTCTTAATTCTTTCGGGCTGCTGTAATAAAATACCTTAGATTGGGTAAATAAAAATGGAAATTTACTTCTCACAGTTCTTATGGCTGTAAAGTCCAAGATGAAGATGCCAGCAGATTTGGTTTCTGGTGAAGTTTGCTCTTTGCTTCTTTTTGGTTTCTTTGCTCTTTGCTTCAAAATGGCACCTTGTTGCTATGTCTTGGCATGGCAGAAGGGAGGAACAGTCTCCCTCAAGCCTTTTTATTAGGTTACTAATGGGAACTCATGAATGTGGAACTTTCAGGATCTGATTACTTCCTAAAGGCCTCAGCTTTTAATACCGTCCCCTTAGGGGTTGGGTTAGATTTTAACATATGAATTTTGAAGGAACATAAACATTCAGACCATAGCAGGAGACAATGATATTATACAGACCTATTTATAATTTGTATTACTAACTTATGACCTTTCGCTTAGATATTTGAATATAATTGAAGCTCTAGGAGGATAAACTGCACTTAAATTATCTTTTTGTACCACTTGACATGCCACTGAGCCCCTTATCGTCCTTTTACTTGAGATTTGAAGAGGAGAAGTGGAAAAAGCATGGGATTTGAATTCAGAAGACCTCAATGCTACTAAATACCAGCTGTATATTCTTGGGGAAGCCATTTAACTTCATCTGTTAAACGGGAATGTAGTAACACTTACTTCACAGAGTTCTTGACAATGGATAATGAAGAAGCTACTCTGTAGCTGCAGTGGATCTAGGTTTTGTTTATTCAGTTTTGTTCCTGAGAGTGGAGTCTGATTATTAAGAACTTTTCTAGAATCAATAGATACATTGGCTTAGCATAAAAGGGGAGTTTATTGGCTCGTATGACTTCACTAAAAATTCCAGAAGAGTATCTGCTTCAGGAACAGTTTGATCAAGGAGCTGACATGTTATCAGCAGCTGTCTATCTCTTAAGTCTATTTTTCTGCATAGTATTTTCATTCTATGTGGTGTCAGTATGACTTTAGCAGCTTTAGACCTGTAGTCACCTATGTTTACTCCAAAGAAAAGGAGTGTATCTCTTTCAGGTAGTTTCTGTACAAACCCTAGGATTTAGTCTAAATTGGACCAATTTGGACTACATGTCCATGCCTATCTTTGACATGCCCTGACCTGATCACGAGGCTAAAGGGACTGCCCCAATTTGAATCACATGATTCATTCCCAGAGCCTGGGTGAGACCCTTGAACCACAAGTACCAGAAATGGCAAAGGATTTGGGATATTATAAGCTAAAGAAGTGGGCTGGGTTCTGGATGATACAAAGTGTCCATTCTAGGGTCACTTATGTTTTTGAGAAGATATCATTTTATCCTTAGTTTCCCCTACTCAATAGAGATAGCTTTTATGGAAGAAACTTTGTCCTTTTGTTTTAAAATATTCTTCTCCCTCCCTTTGTTTATCTGAAGCTCATAATTATAACATGATGTATGTCTTTCCTTTCTTTCTGGCAGAATTTTTTCCTCCATCTGTTTTTTATTGAATGATGTATGGGAAAGCCACATTTTCCTAGCTAGGAAAGCTTGGTAAGCTATTCTCAATGTCTCTGTGCATTCTGTTTAACACATTCCTATTTTTAGCTTTCTGGGAAGATTTATACAAGTGATTGTGGCCAGTATTAGCTTTTTAAACTCTTTCTTAGAATATTTAAAGCTGCGTTTATCCCTGAATACTTTTCCATGGCTACTTAGGATATTGTTCTAAATATGTAAAATTTTAGCTTATGCAGATGTGGTTTTAAACATTTTATGGATATTAACATGGGTGCATATGTATTTTTCTCTGAATTCATTTATATTTACTTATTTTGATACTAATACTAAATGCGGATAAAGAAAACTTAAATAACATATTTTCTTTCTGAATAAGGCTGAAAATCTATCATAGATAACCTCCTAGGTTTTGAAGTATCAGTACTACCATAGAAAAAGAAAAAAAAAATTCACTTTTAAAGCTTGTACTTTAAAAGTATTATATGACTTACCATTATACTCTACAGTTTCAAGTGATAAAGTTGAATAATTCAATTTTAGAAGGAAGCACTGGAATCTTTAATCTTTATCACAGTTCATTGTTACTCTTTGTAAACTTTACTGGAAGAGAATAAGATAATTGGATTGTCACTGGTGTACAGTTTTTCGTTACATTTTAAAATCCTTATAGAAGAAAGTTTTGGCATTTTGTTTTCGGATAGGTTTGTATTTTGATTTGGTAGTAGCACTCAGTAATTAATGCTTTTGTGATTACATTAAGTATTTGTGAATAAATGCATAAACAAATAGCTCAATTGACCAAAATAATTTCCTTTTTAATAAAAAATGTAATTTTTTTTTTCTTTTTTACTTCTTTGAGTTGCTTTCACTCAGTTGTCTTTTCAAGATCCAAAGTTAATAAAGAAGGTCCTTTGCTTTTGCTACCCTATGCTTGCAAGGCAGTAATAAATAAGTGGCATCTTCCTGGATAATTTATGATGTGGATAGGAGATAACACCTGAGATAAAAACCCTCTTCAGTTCCCCCTTCCACTACTCTATGAGATCCTTTGGCAGTTTGGTAGGAGAAAGCAATTGGAAAGCTTTTCATGAAACTTCCTTACCTAAAACCACTATGTACAAAAATCAGGAGTTGAAAGGTACTTCTGTCCTATCAAATTTTATATATTTTCTTTAAAGTCTAGATCCACCAATTACTCTCATGTAGCCTTGTAGCATTATGTAATTTTTCTGTCCTAATTTTTCTCTTCTCCAAAATTGGGATTAAAATATTTTAACTTTTAGGGCTATGGTTGGGATTAAAGGAGTTATACATGTTTGATATTTAGAAGAGTATTTGGTAGATAGTAAGCACTCTGTAAATGTTAACCATTATTATGGAATGGAGTACACCTTGGCAGTGAAGAGCTAAGGCTCTGGAGTCAAACTTGTTTTATTTCATACTATTTCTGCCCTTAAGCAAGCTAGTTAATCTCCCTGAGCCGTAATTCTCTCAATCGTAAAACTGGTATAATAATGGTATCAAAGGTATAAGGTTGTTGTGAATTTAAATAAGGTAATATACACAAGGCTCTTAGAATAATACCTGGCACATGCAATCACTGCACAAATATAACCTATATAACCTATTATTATCATTAACAGCATCTGTGTTTCATTATAAACTCCACAAGAGCACATAGAAGACATTTACTTAATTCAATTGGCGCAGATTCTAAAAGAGAAACTCCTATGAATAAATACCTCCAAATAATTAGATTTAAAATTTGGAATAGCCATGCTTTTCTTTTTTACTTCACCACCCAGTATTATGGTAAGTGGTTGAATACCACTAACAAATATAAGTAAACACACATATACTAAATATGAAACAGCTAAATAACAAAGCCCTGTGTTAGAAGGCTCAACTCCTAGAGAAAATGGATCCAGAGACAGTAAATACTTGTTTCAAGAGATAGGAAATAACCATAAAAGAATGGAGGAAAGTGTCAGAGGATTCCCTCAGCACAAACAAGTGTTTATTCACTTAAGAATCACTCCTTCTGCAGTAGCATATCCCAGAAGATGTTCACAAACATTCCGAGAGTTTCTATTGGGCAGCCCCAACTACTATAGTTTCTGGGTTGTGCACATTGGTGCAAAAGTATCTAGAAAGAGAAAATAAATGTTACTCTAAAAGTGGTAGAAATATACTGATAAACTATGTATAGATGAGGCACTAAACCCCTACTCTTTTCATTAAACTTTGAGCAATTGCAGACAATAATATTTATTATTTATTACTATTATTTTTTGCAATTGTTGTATCAACACTGGCATCAGAAAAATGACCTGCATGGTGGCAATTAGCTTGAAGAAAACAAAAGCCCCCAACACCAAAAAGTTAACACGGGCTGGAACCTGCTGGAATTACCTAAGGAGAACAAGATCAGGACCAGGCAAGTAATATGACTCAAGTCATTCATGACCAAAAGCTTCATAATCTCTAGTGAGTACTTACTACATCCCAGGTACTGTGCCAAGTGCTTTAGATGTCTTATTTCATTTAATCTTCCCTGCAACCTTTTAGGCACTATTGCTGGCAGTCCCATTTTGTAGTTGAATAATTTTTTCAAGGCTAGGAATGGTAGAGATGGGGTGAAAATCCAGGCATTCTGAATCCAGCGTCCATTTTTTTACAGTTGCTACATATTCCATATCGTTCCATTATAGAAGATAACTTTACATTTTTTTTTTTTTTAATTCTGTAGTTATGGTCTTGCACTATGGTTTGAATATTTGTCCCCTCCAAAACACATGCTGAAACTTAATCCCCAATGTGGCAGTATGGAAAAGCGGGGTCTTTAAGAGACTTTGAGTTCATGAATAAATTGATCTATTCATTAATATATGAATTAATGGACTAATGAACTAAGGGATTAATGAGTTATTATGGGAGTGGGACTGGTGGCTTTATAAGAAAAGAAAGAGAGACCTGAGACAGCACACTCAGCCTCCTCACCACGTGATACCTTGCACCACCTTGGGACTGCAGAGTCTCCAGCATCAAGAAGGCCCTACAAGAAGTGACCTCTCAACCTTTGACTTCTCAGCCTCCGTAACTGTAAGAAATCAGTTCCTTTCTTTAAAAATTACACAGCTTCAGGTATTATGTAATAAGCAGCAGGCAATAAACTAAGACACTTTGCTTAAGTTGTTAATGAACTACTTCGAATTAACTTTACAATGTAGGTTAAGTTCTCAAATAAATTCTTCTGTGGTTGTTACAAAGTCTTGAGTTAAAAACATTGATACCCAAGTGAAGAGGGAGGACCAGCAGCACTGTCAGCTAGAGGTTGTGGTCCTGTTTAGGGTAAACAATGGACTGATGAACTAGCTGGGGATTTGACAAGGATTTGCCGGGAGTGAAACAGTCATAGGGTATGATAAGCTCTCCACGTATCCCGGATTGACTAAAGGCTCTGTGCGTGTGCAGCAGAGACAGAAATGGGCTCAAGCCACCCACACATTCCTGGCTGACAGGCCTTAAGCACGTACAAAGAGAGGACTCAAAAGATTTTAGTGGGAAGTAAACACTGAGGAAGGCTTGAAAATGGCACGCACTTTGAATCTGTTCTCCAGGCGACACACAGATCCATCAGCAGAGTGGAAGCCTTGCTGGCCTGAGGTTTCTGAGCACAACCTGTGAAAAATCTTTGCATGAACACTAAGCTATGTAAATACATCAGTGATTTTTGGAAAACCAGGCTTGGCCATAAAAGCAAGAAAGAAAAAAAAAAAAAAGAATGAGCAGAGACGTTATGACTGAGACACATTTCACAGATTTAGTCTAGTTATTAAACAATCAACAACACAATAATAAGCCTCAAAGAGTAAATAAAAGTCCAGTGTTTCTACAGTACATTATCTAAAATGTTTATTATTCAATAAAAAATTACAAGATATGCAAGAAAACAAGTGTGACCTATGCCCAGGAAAAAAACAGTTAATTGAAAATCTCTGGATTTCTCCAGATTTTGCATTTAGCCAAGAAAGACTTTAAAGCAAGTATGATGATAATATTCAAGTATGTAAACAAAATCATACTTAGAGATTGAAATTAATGTATGATGATAATGACTCAATAAACAAAAAATATGAGGACATAGAAATTATGTTAAAAAACAGAAATCCTGGCTGGGCGTGCTGGCTCATGCTTGTAATCCCAGCACTTTGGGAGGCCGAGGTGGGTGGATCACGAGGTCAGGAGATCGAGACCATCCTGGCCAACACGGTGAAACCCTGTCTCTACTAAAAATACAAAAAATTAGCCGGGTGTGATGGCGAGCACCTGTAGTCCCAGCTACTCGGGAGGCTGAGGCAGGACAATGGAGTGAATCCAGGAGGCAGAGTTTGCAGTGAGCCACGATGGCACCACTGTACTCCAGCCTGGGCAATAGAGCATGACTCCGTCTCAACAAAAAACAAAACACAAAAAAGCAAAAAAACAAAAACAGAAATCCTGGAGATGAAAAGTACAAGTGAAATGAAAATTTTACTAAAGGCATTTAATAGGAGATTTAACAAGTCAGAAGAGAGGTTAATTAAAGTTATCCAATCTGAAAAACAGAGACAGAAGTAATTGAAGAAAGTGAACAGAGCCTAAGAAAACAATAGGGCAACATAAAGTACACATATAATAAGAATCCCAGAAAGAGAGGTGATAGACAGAAATAATTCAAAAAACAATGGCTGAAAAAGAAAATGAAAAATAAGAAAGGTGGAGAGAATTACTTGTCCACATAATTGTCTTATAAAAAATACTAAACAAATGTTTTTTATTTTTATTTTACTTTTCAACTCCACAATTTCCTTTTTATAATTAAAGATAATCTTTTAGTCTGAAAGAAAGTGACACCAGAGGGTAACCACCAGAGAAATCCACCAGGGAAATGAGAAGGGAATGGTAATTATATGGATAAATATAAAATCTTCTAATAATATTGTATTAATATTTTTACTCATTTCTTTTTTGAACTCCTTCAAACGACATAAGATTGCACAAAACACTAATTATAACACTACTGTTGAGTTCATAATGTATATAAAGATAATATATAAAACAATATTATCACAAAGTACTGGAGAGGAAAAGGAGATATATTGGAGCAAAGATTCTATATTTTACCAGAATTAAGTCAGTATTGTTTTGAAGGAAACTATGATAAGTTAAAATGCATTTTGTAATTGCTGGAGTGACCACTAAGAAAATAGCTAAAAATATAGTAAAAAAAAAAGCAGAGGAATTAAAATGGTTATACATACACAAGCATACACATATACATGTATATACATGTATATGTACATCTGGTGCCTAATTTTGTGAAAGTGTGTGTGTGTTCGTGTGTGTGTGTGTGTGTATATAAATATGTGTATATATATGTATAGTGCCTATAAGTTAGGCCCTAAATGAACAATGTTGAAAAAAGACACAAGACATATAGAAATCAAATAGAAAAATGCAGGCATAAATCCAAACACAGTAATAATTATATTAAATGTGAATGGATCAAACACATTACTTAAGAAACAAAGATTGTCAGATTGGATAAAAATACAAGACACATGCTGTATGTAAGAGACACATCTTGGATTCAAGGACATGAATATGTTGGAAGTCAAAGGATGGAAAAAGATATACCATGCATAAAGTAACCATAAGAGAGATGGAGTGGTTATATTAATATCAGACAAAACAGACTTTACAATAAGAAATTTTACTAAAGGCAAGGAAGGACATTCTGTAATTATGAAAGGTAAAATACAATCGTGAAGGTATAACAATTATAGATGTATATATGACTAATAATAGCCACACTTGAAACAAAATGTGAGAAAATTAAGACAAGAAAAAGGTAATTTAAGAACAATAATTGGAGATTTAGTTACTTTATTCTTAAAAACTAATGGACCAACTAGACAGAAAATCAGCAAGGTTAAAAAAGGCCTGAACAACATTATCAAACAGCTCAATCTAACTGATGTACATACTGAGTAACTACAGAATGCATATTCTTTTCAGGTATACATGTAAAATTCTTCAGGATAGGCTGTATTCTGGGCCACAAAACAAGGCTCAATTTAAAAACTATTGAAATCTTAGTATGTTTTCTGACCACTGCGGAATTTGATTACATCTCCGCAACAACAACAAAAATCAGGGAAACTTGTACACATATTTCAAAATTAAACTTCTATTTAACCCATGGGTGAAAGAAGAAATAAAAATGGAAATTTAAAAGTATTTTGAACTGAATGGAAATAAAAATATAACATATCAAAATTTAGTTAAAGCAATGTTTAGACCAAGAGGGCTTAGCAAGGTTTGTAAAATCTGCAGTTACAATCTGAAAGCTTGCAACTTATTCATGAAGTGTGTGTGGTTTAAACATCAATGGCAGGGTTTTGTATTTAAGTCATGACTTTATAATGCTATCAGTGGGTGCCTGCATTAGGTATCATAACATTTAAATAGATTGTTTATGCTAATATCATCCTTTAAAGATAAAAATTTAAGAAACATTTGTGCTTTCCCCAAAATATCTTTAAACTTCAGTGTTTAAACACAAGTTTCAACAGGCAAAGACTGTAAAAACTGTGAGGTATTGAAATAAGACCAGAAATTCTGCAGTATTGATGAGTTATGATGAATGTAAGTTTGACTGGTATATAAGAATTAATTTATAAAATTTTATCTTTTGACAGTTCAGTCTGAAGGTAACACATCTTTGCAGATGTTGTTTTCTGAAAAAATTAAATAGAATAGACTGCTGAACGTTTATTTGATATATTTATTTGGAATCCTTCATAATTCAAATGTTAAGTGCCTAGAAAAAAATTTATAAATTAGGAAGTCATCTACAAAGTAGACATTGGTCTCGGCCAAATGCCTAGTTTCTGCTTAAATATATTTCTTCTCAGTCAGTTTCTTCTTCTATGCATAATTTCTTCTTTATATAGTTGTAATCATGTTACATAAGTGTTAAATAGCTTTCTTCAATTAATGATTTTTTTTATGTTATTACATAGACTTCTTAAGCCATTGTATGGAATAGTGGGATAATTATTGAGAGCAGGTTCCATAGTTTACTTAACTATTCCTGTACTGCTGATCATTTAGATAATTTTCAGACTTCTGCAGATATATACATTAGCCTTTGCTGGTTTTAACATTATTTCATCAAGTTAAACTTTAGTTAGTGAATACTTTATCATTTTGATACATATTGCCAAAGTGTCCACAAGATACTATTTTACCTCAGCTTATTTTGTTGTTTGTTTATGTCCTGTGACTGTTGAATGTTTCTTGTCTTTGCATTTATCTCATTAATTTGTAGGTCACTTACATGAATAAACTTTTAAACACTTAGTACAAAAACATTTCAAAATCTGTTCTTTAACAGATAACTTTTATTTTTATTATTTTTATTTTTTGTGACAGAGTGTTGCTCTATCACCCAGGCTGGAGTGCAGTGGCCCAATCTCAGCTCACTGCAACCTTCGCCTCCCAAGTTCAAGCGATTCTCCTTACCCAGCCTCCTGAGTATCTGGGACTACAGGCGTCTGCCACCAGGCCCGGCGAATTCTTGTATTTTTAGTAGAGACAGGGATTCACCATATTGCCCAGGCTGGTCTTGAACTCCTAACCTTGTTATCTACCCACTTCAGGCTCCCAAAGTGCTGAGATTACAGGCATGAGTCCCGCACCTGACCTTCTAGATTTTTTTTTTTCCTCGACTTTGTGAAAACTCCTTATAAAAGGTTGAAAACTATTGTATTCTCTTTAAAGTTTTCTGTGTTTCATTTTGGAACTTACTCTATTTTACTGAATGGTGTTGAGTTGAAGAAATAACTTTTTTTTTTCAAAAAATTACTCATAAATTATTCCAAGGCCAATTACTTTATAATTTTTTCATCTCTGTGAATTTCTGGTAACACTCCTATCTGCAAAATTTTTACATGTAACAAAATGTGTTTCTGAACTATTTATATTTTTTTCTTAACATGTCTGCCCATTCTTGCACTAGTACAAAAATATTTCTGAAGTCCATTTGAGAAAACAAATAGGTAGAAACAGCAGGGGGTAAAAAACCCCTAGAAACTATGTTTACTTGACTTTCCACTCATTTTCAGTCCATGCCTAGAACACTGCTCTGCACCTGACAGATACTGAGTAAAGATTAGTTGCTAATTGAATGAATGAAAAATAAGTTCAGCAGTTGAGACCAAGTTAGCATGCATTTTAAACTTTTAGACTGAATATTCTTCAGTGATATTTTCTCAATATTTCTCTCAGTTGATTTCTTAATAACCTATAACTAGAGATTGAATTTTGATGAGGACCTGGATGATGGCTGTATAAGTCCATATTCATACTGCTATAAAGAACTACCTGACACGGGATAATTTATGAAGAAAAGAGGTTTAATTGACTCACAGTTCTGTAGGCTTAACAGGAAGCATGACTGGGAGGCTTCAGGAAACTTACAATCATGGTAGAAGGCGAAGAGGAAGCAAGCATGTCTTACCATGGCGGAGAAGAAGAGAGAGAGAGAGAGAGAGAAGGGGGAGGTGCTACACAGTTTTAAATGGTGAGATCTCGTGAGAACTCACTCACTATTATGAGAACAGCAAGAGGAAAATCCGTTGCCATGATCCAATCACCTTCCACCAGGCCCCTCCTCCAATTCTACATGAGATTTGTGTGGGGACACAAATCCAAACCATATCAATGGCAATCTGGGATTACTGGCTGACAGTGGATTTCTAGTGGACAGGGATAAATTTTTCACCTTATTGCATGACTTGAATTTTACTTGGATTCTCACCTGGTGAAAGGCCATTTTAGCTTTACAAAGAGGTATGGGTGGTAGGAATAGCAGAAGTTGTGGTATATTCATCTGCAAAAGTTTTTATGAATTTTGCTAAATAATGTTTTATAGAACACTGTCAGTGATATATATTCCATTTTCCAGTAGTATTTGGGATATCCAAACCATGGGATAACTGCATAGTTATATTAAGAAATTTAAGCAGCAGAAAGTATGGGTCAAGGCCAGGCATGGTGGCTCACACCTGTAATCCCAGCACTTTGGGAGGCTCAGGAGGATGGATCACCTGAGGTCAAGAGTTCAAGACCAGCCTGGCTAACATGGGAAACCCTGTCTCTAAAAACACACAAAAATTAACGGTGCCTGGTGGTACGTGCCTGTAATCCCAGCTGTTTGGGAGGGGGAGGCATGGGAATCACATGAACCTGGGAGGTGGAGTTGTAGGAAGCTGAGACTGCACCACTGCACTCCAGTCTGGGCGACAGAGCAAGACTCTGTCTCAAAAAAAAAGTAAAAAAAAAGTCAAATATAAATCTATGCTAAACACCTTAGTTAAACAAAAATCACATATTACATAATTACCTCCTATGAAGTATATAGGTAAATTTATGGATAGCCATTGGCAGCCAGAAATAAATAATAGCAATTCCTTTTAGCAATATATAAAATTTGAAATTGTTTTTTGTCACCATGACCTCACATTTTTCATTTTTGGGAATGTCTTTCTTTGTCTGTTGTTGCTATAAAAGAATACTAGAGACTGGGTAATTTATAGAGAAAAGAAGTTTATTTGGATCATGGTTCTGCAGTTTGTACAAGAAGCATAGTGCTGGCATATGTATCTGGTGAGGGCCCAGGAAGCTTCCACTCATGACAGAAGCTGAAGGGGAGCCCATGTGTGCAGATCACATGGGGAGAGGGGAGGCATGAGAGAGAGAGGAGGAAGCACCAGGCTCTTTTCAGCAATCAGTTCTCAGGGGAGCTAAGAGTGAGAACTCACTGACTCCCTGGAGAACGGCACCAAGCCATTTATCAGGGATTTACTCCCATGATCCAAACACGTCTCACCAGGCCCCACCTCTAATACTAGGGATCAAATTATAACATGTGACTTGGTAGGGTCAAACAAACCTTATCCAAACCATAGCAGTACTCGTTATGTTACTCCTCATAAAACTGGTAATTGTCTGCTTCTGCTGGTCTATCTAGAACTTACACTATAATCTACATTTCCTATCTTCAAAAGAAACTTCATATTATAGTAAGGTCATGAGATACTCATCTGGCGAAGCGTTATGTCTTTCAGATCTGCTGCCAGCTGTACATACATTTGAGATAGGTAAAATACGGCAGTGAGCAATAATATCATTCTGGACATAAGAACTGGCAAAGATTTTATGACAAACACATCAAAAGCAATTGCAACAAAAGCAAAAATTGACAAATGGCATCTAATCACACTTAAGAGCTTCTGCACAGTAAAGAAACTATTAATAGAGCAAACAGACAACGTATGGAAGTGGAGGAAATATTTATAAACTACGCATCTGACAAAGGTCTAATATCCAGCATCTGTAAGGAACTTAAACAAATTTACAAGAAAAGAACCAAACAACCCCATTAAAAAGTGGGCAAAAGACATAAACAGACACTTCTCAAAAGAAGACATACATGCAGCCAACAAACATATGAAAAAATGTTCAACATGACTGATCATTAGAGAAACGCAAATCAAAACTGCAATAAGATACCATCTCATAGCAGTCAGAAAGGCTATTACTAGAAACCCAAAACAAAAATAATAATAACATGCTAGTGAGATTGTGGAGAAAAGGGAACACAGTTGGTGGGAGTGTAAATTAATTTAACCATTGTGAAAAGCAGTGTGATTATTTCAAAAAGAGCTAAAAACAGAAAGAACTACCATTTGACCCAGCAATCACATTACTGGTTCTATATCTAAAAGAATATGAATCATCCTACTATAAGGATATGTGCATGCATATGTTCACTGCAGCACTATTTACAATAGCCAAGACATTTAATCAACCTAAATGTCCATCAGTGGTAGACTGGATAAAGAAAATGTGGTACATACACACCATGGAATACTATGCAGCCATAAAAAGAATGAGATCATGTTCTTTGCAGGAATGGAACTGGAGGCCATTAACTTTAGCAAACTAATGCAGGAACAGAAAATCAAAGCCTATGTGTTTTCACTTATAAGTGGGAGCTAAATGATGAGAACATACGGACACAAAGGGGAACAATAGACACTGGGGACTGCTGTGGGTGGAAGGTGGGGTGAAGGAGACTGTCAGAAAAAATAACTAATTAGTACTAGGCTTAATACCTGGATGATGCAATAATCTGTACAACAACCCCCTGTGACACAATTTACCTATATAACAAACCTGCAGATGTACCCTGAACCTAAAATAAAAGTTTATAAAGAAAAGACCAATGAGTTTGAAGTTAAAGGTGTTGACTTTAGTAATGATAAAGAAGTTGCTAATAGGAAACTTATTTTAGTTTTAGAAGGTAATCATTTAGAAGGTAATTATTGTTCCTGTTATCTAATATCTATATTAGGAGATGAAGCAGTAAGGTCCCAACTTGAAATGAACACAGAGGGGTAAATTAGAATAAACTGAGGAGGTTTTATTTATCAAGAGACTATTTCCAAAGGTTTAGAAAGAGCATAGGGAAACCACATAGATAATAACCAGATAGAGTGTAGGGAAACCACATAGATAATGAATAATTAGTCACATCCAGCAAAGACTCCTGATTTCCAGGAGTAAAAATGGTAGAGGAGTTTTATCACTTTTCATGTGGAAGGAATTAGGGGAGGAATTCAGCGGGAGACTTATGTAGAGATGGCAGTCTTGAGCCACATTGTAACCTTGAGGGGCTACAGCCAGGGCAATAAATAACCAGACTTACCATCTTCCCTCCTCCCCATTGGCTGAATTCAACAAGAAGTCAGAGGACATGGAAACCTGTTGACCTTGTCCGTACCAGTCAGCCTCTTGGGGCCAGAAAGCTGTATGGAGAAGGATTTAAAGGAGGAAATGGAAGATATTCAGCACAGTGGAGGGGTGTGGTGGGAGTAAGGTGTAGAATTAACTGATTTGCGTCATGTTCCACTAAAAGGAAACTCAGATGTGATAATATTATAATCTGAGAGATTCTTACAAGCTATGACCACCATTCTGTAAATAATTCCCATCATGCATATGAATATAATAAATTACTTCATTTGAAAAATTTGTCATGAGCATCATGTTTCAAAAGGATCTGGACCAGTTTTTACATGGGTTTGGTTTTCCATTGATGGAAAAAGAAGATACAGAAAGATACAAAGAAAAATGAGACAACACTGCTCATATTTTGCCTTTGTGCTTCAGAAAAAAAAAAGTGTGAAAAGAAAATAAGGCCATAAATAGGCACAGTGTGATCAAACAATTTTTCCTTAATTTTTCATAATTAAAAATCTATATTTTGTATAAAAAGAGGCAATTCACTAAAGAAGAGAAGCAAATTGATGATAGCTATTTTAAAAAGTTAACCTCACTAATAAACAAATGCAAAGCACAGACATGGTGAAATTTACTTTTTGAACATTGGATAAAGATCAGTTTTCCCAGTGTTGATGAGTTTGTGGTGGAACAGGCCTTTACAGGGTCCGATGGGAATTTATATTGATACCATCTTTTTGGAAATAATTTTGGCAATACAAATTAGTAACATTGAAGCAGTTCATACACATTGACTCATTTCATTTAATTTCACCAGAGAGAACCTAAATGTTTAACATTATAGATATGCTTGAGGGTATTATATATTAACCATAAGATGGACTATTATGAAACATTTATTATGGTTTTTGAAAGTTCTTAATGCATGGAAAATGTTTATAATATAATGGTTTTAAATGTTAAAAATACAATGGTTTTAAAAAGGATATAAATAGATAAAAATGTCAATGGTGACCATCTAATAGTAATGAAAGAACGGGTGACTGCTATTATTTCTATTATTTCTCTTTACTTTTATGTTTTATATATATATATATTTTGCAGTGAGCATGTTTAACCTTAAAAACACAAAATTAATAATAAACATATTTTTAAAAAGTTGTTTCTGTTGCTGGTTCTCTGAGCAACTATAAAATGTTTGACAATCAGCTGGAGACACTGGTTTGCTTAATTCTCTGTAAAGAATAAAAGAGTAGAGTAAGTTTAAACCTCTTTGGGAGTCATGTGGAATTTGAAAGCTTCAGAAATATTTGTATTTATACTGTTTATATACGTATGGTTTGAAAAAAGTGATTTTAATATTTTGTTGTTTGTGCTTTAATGTGTTCCAAAATGGCTATAATGACATAGTTACTTAAAAAAACTTTTTTAAAGAGTAGTTTTAGGTTCACAGCACGTTACTTTTTATAACAAAAAAACTGCTCTTATAAACAAATTGGTCATGGTGGGAATTAAGCTATTAGGTACATGAAAGTTTATTTCTTTTGTGTACTTTGAAAGTAATTTTAAAATATAATTATACCTGTTGTGCTTGGTTGTTTTAATAATAAAGCATTTCATGGAAGCAAACCCATGATGAGCTAACCTCAAGTTGGTATACCACTCAGGTGAACACCACATGATGGAGATTTTTTTTTTTTTTTTTGCTTCCTGAAGGCCTGATGCAGGGAAGAGAGATGGAAAGTGACAGAGAAAGGCTTTTTTCCCTTGGCTCTTACTATCTTAATACAGAGCTCATATCACTGTGTAGAGTAAATAGTCAACGTGTGCTTCAGAGAATTAAAATGGAGCAGAAGATCTTAGATGCATTAATAAAGTTTGTTAAGAAAACAAGTATTACCCATTTCTACTGAGAGGCATGAGAAGAGAAAAAGGGAAGAGGACAGCTGTTACTCCTTGTTTCCTCTGCTGATTCCTTCAAAGAGCTTCTGATAATGCCTAATGAACTCCTGATCCTCATTCCTTTTTCCTCCCTCTTCCCAATTTATTTCCATCTTCTTTCTTCTTTATCTAACACTGTGTCTCGATATCTCTTTTTTTCTCATCTGTTTACCTCTATATCTTCTCTGTTTCTGGAACTTTTTTTTTTTTTCCTTAATATAGGAGCTTTAGTTTCCTAGTGCTGTTGTAACAGATTACTGCAAACTGGGTGGTTATAAAACAACAGAAACTCATTCTTTCCCAGTTCTGGAGGTCAGAAGTTCGAAATTAGTGTGTCTGCAGGATTGGTTCCCTCTGGAGGCTCTGAAGGAGAATCCGTTCCGTGTTTCTCTCTTGGCTTCCGCTGGCTGCCAGGAATCCTTGGAGCTCCCTGGCTTACAAATGCATCCCTCCAATCTCCATCTCTGTCTTCAGGCTGCCCTCTCCTCTACGAGTTCTACCTTTCTCTTTTCTTATAAGGACACTTGTCATTGGATGTAGGGCCCACACTAATCCCGAACGACCTCATCTTGAGATCCTTAACTTAGTCACATCCTGCAAAGACTCTGATTTCCGAATAAGGTCACACTCGCAAGTTCTGGGTAGACATACCGTTCGAGAGGCTACCATATAGCCTACTACAATAGACACTTCCTGGTAACGTTTCTCTCTACTTTATAACTACTCCCTTTCCCTAATTCCTACCTTCTTTCTTGCTGTCCTTCATTCTGCTGTATAGAACTTGGAACTTAGATTCTCTGCTGCAGTTTCCCAGAACCCTGCTCTGCTAGATGTACTGTCTACAGGGTTCTGAGGCCTAACCAGTGTGGGATGTACTGTATTCTTTATCTTCCTATTGGATATTTATAACACACGTTACCATATTAATGGCCTGAAAAATCCTTCTGTCTCATTTCCTAGACCATGAAACCATTTTCAGAAAAATGTCCAATATAATTTTGTGAAACTCTGCTTTGTGGCACATTCTTCAGGAACTACCACAGAACAGATTTTTTTTCCCACTAACTGATATGCTGTGTTGGTAGTTTGTTTGTTTTTAAAAATTGATTTCCTGCCTCTCTCTCAACAGATCTCACTTTTTGTTTTTCAACTCCTTCTTTGCAAAAATTATATTATCTTCAAAATTTCTGCCTCATGTTTACGTAGGTAACTGCTAAATTCATTTCTTTAGTTTTGACCTGTAATTGGCTTAAATTCTCAACATTTTCTCTCTAGTATTAGTTGAGAATGAGCAATTTCTATATTTTTACGTTTTTCTTGTGATGTTTAAAACTCTTGATTTTTAAAAATTATATTTCAAAATAACAGCCTTGAAGCATATTAAAATAATTTTACTTCAAATGGGAGAGACAGTAGAAAGTAATTAGTGTAGAAACTTTAATATCTATTTGCAAATCCATAACTCTTCATAGTGTTTTAGAAAATTGCTCCAAGAACAAATTATACTATATCAGGTAAGCTGCAGAAAGAAAATGGCTGCATATTTTAACACTGGTTCAGGTATTTAGGCTACTCCCATTACTCAAGGGATTTTCTGCACATTTTGAGTTGATGTTGGAATTTTAAAAGGTATGAGGCAACAGCCACACTGATATTTCTAAGCCTCATTCATCTTTATAAATTTCATGTTTTATTGCTAGTTTTTCATATAACTATGATAACTTTCCTATCTACAAGGCTACTGCAAATGGAAGTTTAACTTTTTGGAGTACCTTTAAAATGAAATGTAAAATCAACTTTTAAAAACATAAATGTATTTCTCTTTGTGAAGTAATATGCTTCAGTTTGTCCTGAACTATTAACACTCAAGGACTACTTGGTGGCTGTCACTATTCTCTAGATAGTCTTAAAACTTTTAATACAGTGGAACCCTGACATGTTAATTAGAGTACCATATAACTCTTCACTCTTCAAGAGTTTCCATATTCATAGATGACACATATATTTGGTTTTCTTTACATATACCATTACTCCATTTATTCCATTGTACTCGAATCTATCTAATGAGCTTCTTGTTCCACCCATGAGCAGTGCTTTGAGTGGCTTGCCAAATTTTTACTGAAAGTTTAGGTGTTTGTTGAACCCAGTCTGACAGCTGCTGTTTTCATTTAATGATTTTGCAGGGAACTTGGTAACTTACTTGGCCATTGGCTTGAGTTTGCAAGTGCTCTCGCTTCTTACATTTGTAAGTATGGAAAAAAGGCCCTCTTCTCCCTGGTTAAACCAAATGAGGAGAAAATTTACCCTAGGGAAGTAAGAAAATAACGAACATAGAATTGTGACAAAACTATTGGTATATCTGTGAAATATGAGGATCTTTAGAGATGGGAGTTAATAACAAAAAAAGACTATCGAAATGGTATTTGAGTAGTGATAAAGCTTAAATTTGAATTTAATTTCCTTTTCTCTCTCATAATTCGATGATTTTACAGAAGTTGATTGAAAGATAGGTGGCTGGATCCCAAGGCATTTCTTTATGGAGATAAGACCTCTAAATTTTTCTTCTAAACCACCTCGGGATAGACTGAGTAGATTGTTCTGGACCCCTCCAAAGTAGGTATGGTAGACAATGAAATAATTTATTTGCTTTTAAGACTGCTGAGAGATAGTTCTCTATGGGTGTCTCTGGCATCTGCACCTGTTATGAGCAGAGGCATTAACTCTCCTTTTGTTCCACACTATATTTCAAAAGTGTTTGGATAGATAATATCTTTGGAAGATAAAGTAGTGCCTCCCCTGCAACAGACAGAAGATTTACTTACTTTTCAGCATAATAAAGACAATTTCTTTCAGAGCAGAGATCAAGCCGGTTTGATTAGTGCCCATTATAAAATATTTTGGTTACCTAAGCTCAAGTTTCCTTATCTGTGACACTAACTCACTGTGTGTGATGCATCCACCTGGCTCACTCCACATTGCCCTCGTGGGACCTGGGGGACAAGAGGGAGATACACAACTTGCGAGTCTAGAAAGCTCAGTTGCTGTGAGTAATTATGCTCTATGTTTCTGATCCAGGGGTCTTTACTCAGATTTACTAAGTGTTAATTCTTTAGTTTAATTTTCAGAGGCTATTTTATTTCTCCTATTTTCAAGGTTTTGGGGGCTGTTCATAACAGCTCTCTTGACTGTTTTATAGGACTTAATGAAGATGACTAATAGGGCTTTAAAATTGAAAGGTACCAATATTATTATTATTTTTATTTTACTAGTCAGAATAGGCTATGTATGCTGCGATAACAAATTAAACCCCAAATCTTAGTAGATGAACACAACCAAGGTTTATTTGTAGCTTACACAGTGTTCATTGAGAATTAGGTGACTCTCTAGGGCAGTCTTATCTTTCATCCTCCACATAATGATTGATTCAGGCTGCTCTTATTGTGGGATGTTGCCATCTGAATCTGTGTACTCCTAATAGTAGAGTGAGGGAAGAGAGTAAGTGCACAACTCACACTCACCCTTGTATGCCTTGACTCTCATAGCTTAGTAACATGGCCCTGCCAGGTTGCGAGGTGGCTGAGAATTGTAGGGGGAACCACAGACGTTAAGTAAACAATGAATGTCTGTCACTTTCATGGGTATCTTTGCAAATATTTTTAAAAAGTTGATTGACTTGCCAAAATATTCTCATGCTAGCAATGCATTTAAAAATATTTTAGTTTCATAATGAATTTAAGTAACTGCTATGTGCAAATCCCTCTCTCCTTTAAAAAAAAAAAGTGTCTTTACTATTTTTGTCTGATTATTTTTCCAGATAAAACTCAAAATCCTTTTTGGGTATTTAAAGTTATTTCAAAAAAAATTTTTGACATTCTTATTGGAATCAAATTAAAGCTATAAACTAATATAGGAAGAATTGACATTTTTATAATATTAGTGTTTCAGTGCAGAAACAGGACTATTTATGATTTCTATAGTAATAAAGATTTATATTTCCTTCATAAGATACAAATACATTTGTAAAATAATAATTCATAAGCATTTTAGATTTTTAATTGCTTCTTGTGAATGGAATTTCTTTTATCTTATTACCCCTTACATTTGATTATGAGAACTAATACATGTTTCTTTGAAAAAAATTGATAAGATAGATAAACCTGTAGAAAAGGCTACTGAGAAAATGTAGAAGAAACAAAAACAAAATGTGAAAAATGAAATGTAACTATACACACATATAAAAATGATTTAAAAAATCATAAGCAAATATGAATAATTGCATACTAATTTGAAAATCAAAATGACATGGTTACATTTCTGGAAAAAATTAAAATGATGCAATTGGTTCCTAATGAAACAGAAATAGAAAAGAAACAAAATACTTGAAAAGATAATGAGCATGAAATAATTTGAAATAGCAACAAAACTATCCCTTCTATAAAAGTACTAGTTTAGATGATTTTTCAGCCTAGTTCTACTTTCAAGTGTGTGAAAGTTGATTATACAAATTGGGTCATTCTTGTCATAACCAACTAAATCAGAGTCAAGGGGCTAAGGGAAAATGTCACACAGTACCTGCTCCAATAACTGAATTTTCTGCAAGCCCAGTGACTGAAATGGCCTACGGTAAACCTCAAATCAGTTTTATCTAGTAGCTGCTGAAACAACCTGCTGTGATACTAGCATTACTCACCAGTCAGAGCTTGCCAGCTCCTAAAAACCTCTCTAGTGTCAATGAGCCTGCTTTCAAAATAGTATGTAGTATTTTTCTTTCTAACAAAACCCCAACCTTTCCTGTCTTCTTTGGACACATTGAAGATCACCTGGTCTGTGTATGCCCCTAATTGCAATTCAGCAATTCTCGAATAAAACTTTAAATTTAGAGATTTGTCTCTATATTTTATTTTTATTTCAATGCTAATACTACCCTAAATTAGACTGTCCATGAAAATAGTAAAAGAGGCTAAAAAACCTGATCAATTCTTGTGGGTTGTTTTTTTTTTTTTTTTTTTTTTTGAGACAAGGTTTCACTCTGTCACCCAGGCTGGAGTGCAGTGGTGCAATCATAGGTCACTGAAGCCTTGAACTCCAGGGCTCAAACTGTTCTCCTGCCTTAGCTTCCTGAGTAACTAGGACTATAGGTGCACATCACCATGCTGGGCTACATTTTAAATTTGTAATAGAGACGGAGTCTCACTATGTTGCCCAGGCTGGGTTTGAACTCCTGGTTTTAGACTTCTGCCTCAGCATGCCAAAGTGCTGGGATTACAGCGATGAGCCCCCATGCTAGGCCAAACTCAATTCTTTTTGAGGCTACTATAATGTAGATAGCAAAAATTCAAAGACAGAAAGAGAAAAAGTTATAGGCCAATTACATTTATAATTAGAGGTGAAAAATCTATAATAAAAACGTAATAGTAATTAAAAGGCTAAACCTGCAGATTTAGTGTTTCGATAAATAATTTAAAGAATATATTACAGTTGTTAAAATAAGAAAAGTGCATTGGAATTAATAATATCTTGCTTCCTTAACTCTTTTTGCATATGTAGAGTTAAATAGGTGCTTCTAAATGAAAGAACAATGGGTATAACTAATATCCATGTGGCAGGTAATTTGTCAGAATTAACTTGACAAACATATTTTGACATATCTCTCATAAAACGAGAATATGAATGACTCTATTAATTAATTGAGTTAATTGTGTAGCAAATCCTTTGCAGTCAGTTGGTTTCCCATGCTTTGTTTTCAGTAGTACCGAGGAAAGATCTAATTGAGTTTTCAGCTGGTTGATCATGAAAAGTAATTTTTGATTTTAAGTCACTGTATTTTTGGTGAAGGAGTACAAAAAACTCCATGACATTTGCTAAACAAACAAAATTTCTGCCATTATCATTTGTCTTTTTATGTGACTAAGGTTTCTTTGTACTTAGGCCTATAAAAATGAAAAATACAAGGAAAATCAGTGCTGTGCATTATTTCATGCTAGCCATAGGTAATATTCTACTATGAATACATTACTTAATGGAAAAACTAAAAAATACCTTTAATCAACGGAAGCATTCCTAATAAAATTTACTTTTGTGTTTTAAAGTTACTTATGAAAATGTATAATGTTGTTTTGATGACTTGTGTGTTAATATTAACAAATCTATTCCAAAGAATGTTTTTAACCCAGTTTAGTTCCCCAGTAACCTCCCCCTTGATGACAGTGCTGTTGGTCTAGGACCATGTTTTGAGAAGTGAGGTTCTAATACATGCTTGAGAAGCTTGTTAACTGTTCCGAAAACACCAACCCACTGAAAGAGAGCAAAAAGGGTACCGTGGCCTATGTGTTCCAACTAGGTGAGGCACCAGAGGGCCATCCAGAAGAAGGCGAAACTGTGAAAACCAACAAAAGGCTAAGCCAGCCCCTGTTGGGCAGTTTGGCTGACTTAAAGTTGACACCATCAGAAACAGAAGTCAGTGCTCTGGAATCAATAATACCTCATGAATGAAACCATGAAATGAGGGAAATTTTGCTACATTTGAACAGCCAAATAACTCCTCTTTTCTAAAGAAGTACAGTTTTACTGTCTGCTCTTAAAGGTGGATCAGAAACTTGCCTTATGCAATGATGCTCTTAATGCAAGATTATTAAGTGGTTTGGCTCAAAATAATCAGTCTTTTCATGAGTGTAAAATTGAGGCAGAGTGTGAGTTTACCTGTACTACTTTGATTTGAGTCTGAATCGAGGGCTTTTAACTAAGAAGAGAGTCTGAGTACACATTTAATAACCCAATTACTCAGTAAAAAAATTCACTACATGCCTGTTATATTGAATTATTAGGTTTATGATATTGAATTAGGGAAAAATTCACTTAAAAATGAACTAGTACTGTAGTTATTAAGAAAGAAAACATAATTGCTAAATTGTGTCAGTGATATTCTCCAGCTGCATGGATATTTTGAGAATATTAAGTTGTGATGTCCCTAGACTTGAAGCCTATTCTTGCCTTTAGGCAATGGTATACTTTAACTAGTTCACATGGGATATTTAGTGTTGTCAGTTTCCCTGTGGGGCAATTTAAACTTTTGCCATTTTTACTCCTATGCTGGAACTGTGGCTAAATTACTATATCTTGCAGAAATTTGTTTTACCTGCTTATGAACATAGTCTCATCCTGAATTGCATAATACCAGTTTGAAAACTAATGACATTCATGATGTGATTAAGAGAGCAGTTTTCAAAGTCAGACTGATTGTGTTTAAATCCTAACTCTGTTATTACATAGTTGCTTAATCTTAGTTTTTTAACTTCCCACAGCTTCTGTTTTTCTCCTCTGTAAATGGAAAATAATAATTAGATTAAATAAAATAACACATGAAAACACTTAGCATAGAGGGTGGCACAGAGAAAGTATCAATACGTGTTAACTATGATGGTTATTATATTTAATCATCTATTCATTTGTTCATTCAACTTATTTTATGTTGCATGCCCACAGGTTAGGTGCATGGAAATCAGGATAGATTCTGCTCCAGTCATTGAGGCACTGATGAGCTCATTGTCCAGTTGGAGATAGAGACAAGTAAAGACATGAATACTATTCAGTGTTATAAGTGGTAAGACAGAGGATCTAATGAGCCACTCAGCATGAGTGGGAGTGGACGTCATAGAAGATTAGCTGGAGGAGGTGATATCTGGATTAGAGCTTAAAGGATGAGTGGGATTTTCCAGGGCAGTAGGTAACAGAGTTCCAGGCAGAAGGAATAGGATTTAGGACTGATATTATATCTGAGTGTGACTCATCCATGTAAAATCGCCTTTTAAAGTGTATGATAGCAGTTGTAAGATTGTTTGGTTTTTGGTTCATCAATTTTTATTTCTCACTCTCTATTTTTAATTTGAATCCTACTCAATCATGAGCTGGATCCTGCCGGATCATGGCACCTCGGTGGCTTACAGAATGACTGGCACACAGCAGGAGATAAAAATGTTCATTGAATTGAATAAAATGAAATTAAATATCAGGAGGAAAAGTCTTTTAGGGTTTAACATATAAACCAGGACATCTACTCCAAGGAAGGTCTAGCAATGAAGAGAGTAATTACAAATATATCATGGGTTGCAGTGGGGAGGTAAATCAAATTCAGGTTGAATGAGCCAGAAACACTATTACTCTTTTTGAGGCAAGTCAATCAAAATACATTTTTGAAATATCGGATAACTTTAAATACAAGCAAGAAGAGAATTCTAAAAATAATTCAAAATATTTTCATTATTCCACTTGTTCCTGTTTAGTAGTATAAACAATTGAGAAATATGTATAGTCTCATATATTTGAGATTAAAATAAATATATGATGAAAACATAGTTTAAAATATATAAAAGGATGTCTAATTATTGAGCATTAAAAAGATGTTTAGGAATGACAACCTGAGAAGACAGGACAACCTGAGAAGACACAAACCCTTTGCTATAGAATAAAACTACTTTATCACTGAGGAACAATTTTCAATTGTTTGCATATTTTCTGAGCAGCATGTAGTCTAAACAGGTAGATCACAAGTGAGAAAATGGGGACATTTGGTTATATTGAAATAATGATCTGAAGCAGTAAATTGATTTTCAAAGGACATTTTTGGACTTTGACGTTCTTGCTTCAGAGAATTTGTTCTTATCATTCTCCCCACCCTTTGGTGTTATCTACAAATGCTGTATAATTGTACCAACAACTGAAATTATTTTGTGACTACTTTATTATTTTCATGCCTTGAAGATTATTCAGTTGTGTATCAAATCATACAAATAAAACTAAGGAAGGAGAACAGGATAGGCAGTTGGGAACTTGCATTTAATATACTTATATAGTTGACGCCAAATTAGATAATCATGTCAGCCTTAATATTCCCTTCAGATTGACTAGATTTTAGACAACCTTACTCCCGAGTCTGGGCTCCTGACACCCCTTTTCTTAGAGCATTTACTTAACTTGTAACTGTAAATTCTTTCTCCACTCCTTTGAGATGTATATAAATCTTTTATAATACATCTTGCCAGTTTCACAACCCAGGAATGTCATTCTTACGAACCTGGGATCCATCATCTATGACCTGTTAAGATCAGAATAAATTACTTCTTATTTAAGATAGTAAAGAAGAGCCAGATTTTAAAATTCTCCCCAAATCTAAAAATGTAAGTAAAAATTAGTAGGAAAAAAGAGAATCTGGCAAAAAAAAAAAAAAAAAAAAAAAAAAAAAGGTGAGCACAAATTACACAATGCAAAGGAAGAGCTTGTGGTCTATAAAAGAGTAAGCAGGGTTTCCAAGAGTTAGTAAGGCATTGCTTGGGGCCACTCAGAGCAACTCCTAGTTTTTCACAGAGAGACAATTTGGCATACAGGTCAGGGTGGAGATGGAAGTGTGGGGAGAGGGCTGTGAATAAACAATTCTGAAATATCTAACTCCTCAGGAGGCAGATGGAGAGACAGAAGAAGAGGGCAGCCATGGGAGAAGGGAAAATGTGCTTGAAAGATAAAAATTATTTTTTGCCTTTTCCTTTACCCTTCAGTGTCAGGGAAAATAAGAGTTTTCCATAAGAAAACCCTCTGGTTGGAATGAAAGAGGAGGAAAAAAAGACATGATGATCCCCAAAATAACAAATACTCATTAATACAGGAATAACCAGAAATCAGGTGAAACAAAAGGCAAAAGAGTTCTTAGATGAAATCTTCTGAGGGAGACAGAAAAGGAGGTAAGTGGGAGATTCTGGTAAAGTTTCCTCCACTGAGCTGTGGCCTCAACAAAGGGGTAAAACAAAACAAGCAACAAAACAAAAATAAACAGACAAAAAAACCACAAAGGCAAAATTTTCCATTTCTTTTGTAGAATGGAAGTGGCTGGTGAGAAAGGAAAGGTAAAATGTGATTAGGAAAAGTCCAGGCTGACCGTCATAGAACTCTCTGTAGGGACTCATGTTTAATTGAGGAATTATTTAAATTTCAAATTATCTTGCACTGGATTAAGACAAACTCAAGATTAAGTAGAGAGAACTGGGAGACGGGCTATTCAACAAAATCCCTGAAGACAGAGAAGAGCTCAGTTTTGCTAATCAAGACTACTCACAACCTCAACTGAAACTTACTTTTCTCCAAACCTAAGTAATAAGGTCTGAGGCTATTAGAAATAGAACATAAAACCACAGTGTGGAAAGGGAGTAAAGGGAAGTCCATTCAGAGTCCATCAGATCAAATTGCAGATCCTGGCTCAGTCACTCAATCAGCCCCTTTGCATGAACAATATACAAATTAAACAAAAAACAGTACATAAGCCTGTGGTCTATGTAGCTAAATTGTAGTAAATATATTAGGGAAAAAGTAACAGGCAGGGGACCAAAGAAAAAAATTACTGCAGGAAAAATACAGATTTAAAAAATTTTTAGAAGTCAACTTGACCCAAGAAATAGAAGAAGCTTCTCTGTGAAAGCATCTCATTATTTAAGGATTTACAAAAAATATGAATTAAAAAACCCCTCAAAGATAAGAACAGAAAAATCAGGCTGAGAATGAAAAAGTAAAAGATTGCATGAAACTGGAAACAAATTGAAGACAAAGAATTACAATTAGAGAACTAATAAAAAATTATAAACAGAATAGATATAGCTGAAGGTTTATTGTCAAAAGACTTAAAGTAATTAAAGTAAAAGTAGAAGAAAAATACATGAAGATTAGAACAATTAAGGAGAATTTAATAGAGACTTAGAAGAGCTAAAGATGGTCCAACAAAAGGATAAATGATGTCGTTGGTGCAGAGAATTCAAATTTTAGGAAAAAGTGAAACATTAGGATATTTATGGACTCTAAACGAATAACCTCTTACAATGGTTAAATTTTATTTTGAACATATATCTTCTTTCCTGCCATTTGATTGCTGATACATTTAACTTAAAACATAACAAAACAAGATCCCCAAAACATGTTTATAATTGATATTTTAGGCTAACCTGTGTTTTTTCTCAAAATGTTAGAATTTGAGCTTAGCTTGTTAATTACTGAGGGAAGAAATGTTAAATGATCAGCTAATATTTAGTGACTATTTTCTGGAATCAAACTTGAGACACATGGTCTGACAAATGTGTTTACTTTTTAAAAACTGTTCTTGCTGGTCTTTACGCATTGTTAACAAAGCTTTTTATCTAGAAGTTGAGAAACCATGGGATTTGGAAATGCAGAGACAGGTAAATTATTGCAGACCCACTCATTCAAAAATCTTTTGCTTGATGCTTACTACATACAAGAGTCTGCATCACAATCTCTTCCACTAGGTATCTTATAATTCAATATAGGAGGCAGAGCAGCAGAGGCAGCTACATTGCTGAGTGATTGGGTAGCATGGTGTGCTACGAAACCATAGGTATCAAGGACTGAGGTATGCTTTCTCCTAGAGAAGCTGACTGCTAAGGAGCATCTTATTCAGGAGGCTCTTTCCATTATGCCATACAGACTCTTTTTAAAACTGGTTTTAAGACGGTACTACTTGGTTGGAATTTAACTGAGGGGTTGACTTTTTAGGACCTTCTGTATACGGTATACAAAAAGTAACAGAATTCAACTTGTTTTACAAATAATCTTTAATTTCGATTTCTCTATATGTAAGACAAGCCTTTCTTCTCCTTCATCGCAAGGCAGCATATTGTTGAATATAATGCAGTTATGAGGAAATTACTGAAGACCATCCCTACTAATCCCTGAGAATGAATTCCTCCTTCCTCAGTGCTCCTACAGCAAATGGTTGATTCTCCTGTAGCACTTAGAGATTGAACTTAATTATTTATGTACACACTTTGACCCATCCTTCCAATACCTTCGTCTTCCAAAGACTGAGTAAAATTTTGTAAATTTTCGAGGAAAGGAAGGTACCATGTTACCATGTTTAATTTGATATCACCTAGCAGAGTGCTGGCACATAGTTAGCTCTCAATAAATATTTGTTAAGTCGACTATTGGAAGATTGAAAGTAACAGCGTGTTAAAACAAGTTTCAGCTGAGGCAGACACCAAAGTGAATGTAAGTTGTATGACTGTGAAGGAATCTTCAAAGTCGATTATTGAAGAACTACATTTGTGATGCTTAAATCCCTCTCTCACTTTGAAAATATAAAAGAGCAGAGTGAGAGGGTGGATCTAACTACACTACTACCAACAGCAGGGCAAAAAGACAGGCAGGTTACCCTAGATGATCGTTCCACACCTGAGCGTTGATGGGGAAAGTGGCCAGTGGAGGCACAGCACAGCTCATCTCAGGGGAGCTGTGATCAGAAGAACCCACAGAAAGGACCAAAGAGTCCAAAGCAGAACTTATGGTAGAGAGAGTAAATTTTTGACACATATGGGGCCAAAGAGACCAGAGTTAATCCCAGGACCACACATTCGCTAATTAAAACTTTTTCCATCTGGTTTTCTTGCCTTTCCTCCATCTCCTTGACTGGGTGGAAACCAGTGCTAGAGAATCAGGAGGAGGTAAGAGAAGACAACCACATCATCCCCATCTCCCAAATCAGACGGTCTGCCAATGCAAACCTTAGGCAGCCAGGAGGTTGTCCTACATTTCAATGAACATTAAAGCGTCAGTTAATACCTTCGACTGAACAGATTACATTTCTGTGATACATCCAAGTGACTGTAGAATTATTTTATATGCAAAGTGAAAAGAAAATCAGGAATGATTTCTGGTGAGATTTTATCTAGTGACAGGGGGACATGCTTCTCCCATTGAAATGGAAGACCGAAAGAGCTGCATTTTCATGATGCCTCTAATTGTTCTTGTTCAAGGTAATATAATGATTGACACGTGTCTCTTAGTACATTTTGTGTCTTTCAAATCTGGGAAGGGTCTCAGTGAATAGACTGTGTGGATCTGATCTTGTTTCTGTTGAGAAGGAAAATTATAACTTGTGTTCAGTTGTGTGGGTTTGAGAGTGTCAGAAACCCAGTGGGATATCTGGTTGATTACATTTGGTAATAGGCGAACTCCCCTTCATGCAGGATGGGGGAAGGAGGCAGAGACTACTATGCATCTAGTGTCTATCTCTTAGAGCGCTCTGAGCCCTGGACAGACTCCACAGCAAACATCCCATCTCAGGTTTGGAGCACAGCTTCAGTAATACTTTTGAAATTAAGATTAAAGACTAGGTGTGTGGGGTGCTGCCCAATCAAGTTTTCCCTCAGGCCATTTTTTGCATCTTTAATTTGTAGACAAACTGCCTGCTGCAAAATTGAAATAGCAAAATTTCTGTGGAAAAGGCATGTGTGTGCGAGCCCATGGGAAGGCAGAGCACGTGTTGCCCCAGGGAATACCAGCAGTATTATCTTGGTGATTTTGTCTCATGCCACTTCTTCTTTTATCTTTTGGAATTAGAAATATGATTTTGGCAGCGCCAAGATCATATCCAATTCATGGGAAGAGATTCTCAGAAACCAGGTTAAAAAGACTCATATATAAAACTAAAATGACAACATAATAATTCAGTTATTAAGAGGGAAAAGGCCAGGCACGGTGACTCACACCTGTAATCCCAGCACTTTAGGAGGCTGAAGCAGGCAGATCACTTGAGGTCAGGAGTTCAAGACCAGCCTGGCCGACATGGCGAAACCCCATCTCTACTAAAAATACAAAAGTTAGCTTGGGATTGTGGTGCTTGCCTGTAATCCCAGCTACTCGGGTGACTGAGTTAGGGGAATCGTTTGAGCCTGCAAGAGGCGAAGGTTGTAGTCAGCTGAGATTGTGCCACTACACTCCAGCCTGGACGACAGAGCGAGACGCCATCTCAAGAAAAAAAAAAAAAAGAGAGAGAGAGAAGAGGAAAAGAATCTCATGAAGGATGGAATACATGCTCTTACATCAATGCTCTTCTCTTCTTGTGGTCAAGCAACCTGGGCAATAAAATGTCAAGCCAGAGTTGCTCTGTATGAAAGCCTCAACATGAAGGAATGCTGACTGTGGGCTCCTGCAGCCCAGCAGAGATTCAACAGAGTGCTGGTTGTGAGGGCTTTCCTTTTTATGTGCTGGCTGCACAGTTGTTTTATGCAATCTTCTCTATGTCTGATAGATCGTAAAAGCAGAGGTTTAAAAAACGAAAAGAATATACAGTATCTCAAATTGTAAAAGATACTGCTTAGGTATTTTTTAAAAAGTAAGGGCATATATTAACTTAGCAACACCAGTTATCTCTACTGATATAACTGTTACCTTCTTTATAATTTTTGATAGAGTATTTAAAATTATTGGATGTGTGTTTTGTTACCTAGTTGAGATCTGTTCAGTTCATTTGTTTCTATTTATAAGTCCTTTTGAAAAGTTTTGAGGAAAGAAAGGGAATTTTATGTACATTTATGTAAACATACATAAATGTACAAAAAACATAAATGTACACAGATATATACATAATGTACATAAACTTTACAGAACTCCCCCAAATGTGTAGAAGATTCAATGGGAGTATGAAGAAAGGAAAAGAATGTATGAAAGCTTTAGGCTATCCCTCATTGCATATCAACAGTGTGCTAATTTTAGTTCCATGTTTACCCAAATCATTTTTTTACATTCATTAAATTTCTTGTTAAAGGCTAACACTAGGTCCCAAGTCATGAAACTATAATTAAATGAAATAAAATAATGCAATACAATGTAGCATTGTAACATCCTTTAAAATGGCAAGGTTTTTATTTTCAGCTGTTGCAAATTTCCTTAATATCTCAGCTCTAAGGGTAGAAGTGGAATTCACAAATGAAAACAAATGAAGCCTCCTGACTGGCAGCCAACCTCTTTGGTGTGCTTTCCGTTTCTTCCTGGCTTATAGAACAGCAATTTATGTACACTGCTTTCCTTCAAATAGCACAGCTCCAAACCTGCAGCTCTAAAAGTGGAAAGCACAAACAAAAGCTAGAAAAGAGATTCTTCCAAGTAGCCTTTGTGTTGGGTTGTGCTCCTGCCTCCTAGTTAACCTGTCACTCAGAGGTTGAAATGTTAAAGAGTGTTTCTGAGCCCTGTGGGGACCCTGCTTCTTTGTATCTCAGGTTATGCAGAAAGCAGACCCCAACCTGCTGTGACTACCCTGGACTGAGACAAGCAGGAGTGCCTGAAACTAACTCCAAACACAAGGAGTCTGGCCATTTGGAGAAACTTTTTCCTCCTTAACTCAGTTTTCTCCACAGTGACCTTGGTTCTGAGCAACCAGAGCAGGACCAGTCCAGAGCAAAGAAAGGGGTGGGAAGAACAAAGGATGTAAGGGTGATAGGGAGAAGAAGAGAGGAGAAAGAAAAAGCGGGCACTTATGGGTGGTTTATCTCAGCCCTGGCTGTCTTTTGTTAAGCAATGATTCTTTCAATTATTTTGATTTTGGGGGACGACAACCATCTTACATGAGCCAAAGATATGAATGCTAACCACAGATACAGATTTTGCTCTTGAAAACAAGACTTCAATGACCTTTCAACAAAAATAGCCTAGCACATTGAATGACAAACATGATGGCATTAAATTGCATGATAATTTGAAATAAGTTACAAGTGATTCATACAAGTGACTGTAATTTCCATTAATTTTATAAGACCATAGTATTTTTATCCTATGTCTTTTTACTTTGTGATTTCTCTAACCTCTATTACCATTATCAATATTCAGAGTCTCCCCTGAATACTCTGTGCCATTTAATTGTCGTGTGTGCATCCACACACGTGCTCACTCCACACCACATACCGCACACCACACACAAGTATTCTTGGCCTGTACTTTGAATCCCACCACATTTCAGGGCAGCATCCTTTATCCATGAATCCATAGCCTCTACTGGCTATTCTGGTCTCTCTGATGGCCTCTGCTCCAGTGTTGGGAACCCTGGAGATGGCCAGTGGTTTGGGGGAGCAGAAACACAGGTCATGAGACTGTGAACTCCCTGGCTGTAAAAGCATGATCACCTTACTTCAAGAATGGAGAGGGAGGACTCATGTGAACTGGTGGCACAGAAAAGGCACAGTTGAGGAGGACAGGCAGAAAGATGGCCATTCAAGTCAGGAAAACAGCATGAACGATGACCAGTGGATTTAAGCTTTTGGTCTGTTAGGATGGTGCCATGGGCTAAACTGGGTCTGCCTCCTTCCTCTCAAAAGCTACATTGGAGCTCTAACTCCCATTACGTCAGAATGGGACCTGATATGGATTGGATTTGTGACCCTACCCAAATCTCATGTTAAATTGTAATCCTCAGTGTTAAATTTGGGGCCTGGTGGGAGGTGAGTAGATCATAGGGGCAGATTCTCCCCTTGTTCTCATGATAGTGAGTGAGTTCTCACGAGATCTGGTTGTTTAAAAGTATGTTGCACTCCCTCCCCTTCGTCTCTTCCCCCTGCTTCAGCCATGTAACACATGCCTGCTTCACTTTTCCCTTCTGCCATGATTAAAAATTTCCTGAGGCCTCCCAAGCCATGCTCCCTCCACAGCCTGTGGAACTGTGAGCCAGTGAAACCTCTTTTTTTAAATAAATTACCCAGTTTCAGGTATTTCTTTATAGCAGTTCAAGAATGGGCTAAGAAAAGATGTTATTTAGACATAGGTTCTGATATGGTTTGGATCTATGTTCCTGGCCAAGTCTATGTCAGGATGTAATCCTTGGTGTTGGGGGTGGGGCCCTGTGGGAGGTGATTGGATCATGTAAGCAGTTTCTCGTGAATGATTTAGCACCATCCCTTTGCTGTTCTCACAAGATCTTGTCTTTTAAAAGTGTGCAGCACCGCCCCCACTCCTTCCTCCTTCTCTGGCCATGTGAAGTGCTTGCTCCCCCTTTGCCTTCCGCCATGATTGTAAGTTTTTCTGAAGCCTGTCCAGAAGCCAAGAAGAAGCCAATACTCTTCCTGTACAGTCTGTGGAACCATGAGTCAGTTAAACCTCTTGTCTTTATAAATTACTCAGTCTCGGATATTTCTTTATAGCAAAGTGAGAACTGACTAATACAAGTTCTCACAGAGATAATCAAGTTAAAACGCAGTCATTAGGGTGGGCCCTAATCCAATATGACTGATGTCCTTATAAAAACGAAAAATTTGGACACAGAGACAAACAAGTTTAGTGGAAAAATGTTGTAAAGAGACACAGGGAAAATACAATTTGAAGGTAGAGACAGAGATTGGAATTATGTTACCACAGGCCAAGGAACATCTGGGGCTACCAGAAGCAAGAAGAGACAAGAAAGCACCTTCAGAGGGAGCATGTCCCTGCTGACACTCAGTTTCAGACCTCAGGCCTCCAGGACTGTGAGACAATACATGCCAGTTGCTTTAATCTGTCCAGCTTGATGTACTGCAGCCCTGGAAAATGAATACAGATGGCTACAGGTAGTTTTCTGATACTGGAGGACAAGAAATGCAGGATCAAAGTCAGTCTTGATCCTTGAATACCATGCTAAGGAAATTATGTTTTATTCCCAGGCAAAAACTGGATGGAGAAAAAGCTAAAGCAAATATTGATCTATCAAAGGTATTAAAGAGAAGAATAGCATAATCAGAAGTGTCCAGAGAGTGCTGGGCATGGTGGCTCATGCCTGTAATCCCAGCACTTTGGGAGGTCGAGGCGGGTGGATCGTCTGAGGTGGGGAGTTCGAGATCAGCCTGACCAACATGGAGAGATCCTGTCTTGAATAAAAATACAAAATTAGCTGGGCATGGTGCTGCGCACCTGTAATCCCAGCTACTAGGGAGGCTGAAGCAGGAGAATTGCTTGAACCTGGGAGCCGAGATTGTGCCATTGTACTCCAACCTGGGCAACAAGAGCAAAACTCTGTCTCAGAAAAAAAAAAAAAGAAATGTCCAGAGAAGTATATCTAGAGATGCTCTGGAAACAATAAGCTTCTATAAAATCAAAGTTATCATTAGTACAGACATTCTGGATTCTTGAAACAGAGGGTGAGCTAGAAAATGTTTATAATTATGTAATGGAGCCTAGTTAGGAATTACTACTGGCTTTTGTAGTAATTCAGCCAGTGAGGAAGTGGCTTTGTACTAAGGCAGTGTCCCTTAGGGTGAGTAGAAAATGCAGTTTTCAGAGACTTTAGATAGGATAATCTAGAGAATTTTGAGACTGATGGATGCTTGGTTTTGAAAGAGATCTGAGTTGAAAATGCCTCAGTGATTCAAAATTTTTGGTTACAAGAAAGTAATTAGCCAGAAAATGATTAAAGAAGAAAGAATGTGTTTGGAGAGAAAAGGACGAATTCTATCTTGGTTGCGTTTCAGTTTGAGGTGCCTTTAGACATAGTGATATTTAGTCTGCCATTAAAAACCTGAATTTTGAAGAGACTGGAATCCAGACATTTTTGTTAGTAGTCTAGGGCACTTTCAGTTTATCACAGTAGCTGTGAGAGGAGCCATGGAAGTGACTGGACGTCTACCGTATGATGGTGAGCAGGGAGGACCCATGTCTAAAAGTAATTATAAAATAATGGGGGAGTTTATTACATTGGAAATCTAAAAAGTGATCTTTTCTATCCAGCAAACATTTTCTTTTAGGCTCCAATATTATGATGATAGTATTAGTATATTTTTGATCCTGTGGCTATTTAAAACACATGAAAGTAATCTGTCATGAGATTAGAGTAAAATGAATTTCTCCTAAGCATGAGTTGCTTTTAGATGTACATTATGGGCTACATAGAGCATTTTAAAGTTCTTTGTTAATTTTTTTTCTATCGAATGTATCCCAGATATGTGATAAATAAGGGTGAGGAACTAGAAGTAACTGTTTTTGTGAAACCAGAACTAAAGCAAATAATAGGCCAAAAAGAGGGGTTTTGAGGTAAAAGAAATTTTTGAACTAGAAAATTGTGAAGATCTATATAAAAACAAGGAAAAATGTTTCTGGGCAAATTCCCAAGGACATTGAATTTGTAGAACTTTTGGAATCACAAGAGGACACCTATTGATACTGGATGCTTTGCTTAAATTCTCATCTATAAAATAAATTTATGTCATTTAACCTCTGTTATTCAGTTAAAAACTAAATTATCAAGGCAGTTTAGCAAGTTGAAGTTGTCTGGGATGTAATGTAGATTAATGGCATTCCTTACAAAACTAGTAAAAGAATGACAATAGTTTACTCTTCCTATAAACGTAAATAAATAAGCAGGCTGGGTGCGATGTCTCACACCTGTAATCCCAGAACTTAGGGAGGCTGAGGCGGGCAGATCACTTGAGGTCAGGAGTTTGAGACCAGCCTGACCAATATGGTGAAACCCTGTCTCTACTAAAAATACAAAAAATTAGCCAGGCATGGTGGTGCATACTTGTAATTCCAGCTACTAGGGAGGCTAAGGCAGGAGAATCGCTTGAACCCGGAGGCAGAGATTGCAGTGAGCGAGATCACCACTGCACTCACTCCAGCCTGGGTGACAAGAGCAGAAACTCTGTCTCAAACAAAACAAAACAAAACAAAACAAAACCCAAATAATATGATACAATTTATAACAACTTATAACATGGTTTTCTCTCTTGCTTTTTGTCCTTGTTGGCCTGAGACACCCTTCTACCTGAAGGATGACTGGGGGAATGGGCAGCCTCTGACATCCAAAATAGGATATTTCAGTGAACATCCGCCTTGCAAACCAGATTACTCTCTTGAGGCAGGTTTTAAAAAATTCTATCTTCTGTCCCTTTAGATGGTTAGCAACAAAACCTGAAGATATAGGCTTCCAGAGTTCCACTTGCATACAGAGATGATATCCCTTTGCCTATGACAGTAAGTCCATGAAGCCTCCTTTCAGGGAGGATGTGACCCAGCGGAAGTGAAACCAAAGGCAACCTGCTTTCCACCATAAGGGAATTGTGGGGTGGAGAAAGAGGGGGCACAGGCAGGTGTGAGTGTGTGTTCTGATTTTCTACTCTCCAAACTTCAGCCCCAAGTGACGTGTATTAGTTGGGTGGGGGTAACATGGAGAGTATAGGGAGGTCTCCTCACCCTCCACTCTTTGACCCTTTCCTCTTCCCCTGCCTTTCTCTACCCCCACCATAATGTCCGTTTATTATTTTGGAAAGTGATCACCTTGCCGCAGAGCCAGGCTGACTTGTTGGTGCTGTAGGGAAGCAGAGGGAATCCCGGAGGTTGAGCTTTGCTCATCTGCCTGTGGTTTCCTTAAGGCGTGGATGGGTCTGGCTGCTGAGCTTGCTCGAGAGGGCCACCCTAGCTGGGGCAAGGTGGATGGCCATGCCAGAGAGAGTGGACTGCCCGGACAGGGACAGGAGGGAGTCCTAGGTGACTTTAGAAGGGTTGTTAGCCTCCATGGGAGCTGATGTGAGGCTGAGTCAGCCGGGAAGTGGATGCAGACCTTACTAAGCAGATGAAGAGAAGGTCAAAAGCAGCCTCACGAATGGACCTCTGACATGAATGTCAGCAAGGTAAGTGACACCAGGTCAAAAAGCACATTGCCCTGAGACCAGGGGTGCCAGAAGACCACTGTAGGTGACACAAGCCACAGCCCTCCCTCATGCACCCCCACAGTCTCTTAGGGAACCAAGCTGGGAGCAAGGAAAGCTGTCTGAGAGGCCAACTAGGTGTTCATGAGATAGTGAGAGGAACAGTTTAAATGATCAGATTGGACTGAGGTTTAAACTGCGCTGAACGCCATTATTATTCCATCATTACTCCATCCTCCTGTGCCCCTTCTTCTCCCCTGTCTCTAACTAAGGGGTTCAAAGTAATCACATGGAAGACCAGGTGATTAAAGGACAAATTTAAGAAGTTAAACTTTCTCTGCATATATGAGCTGCCCTTGGTAATATGTAATATACTAATTTTGCAAGTTGAATTTGCATTTCCTCAATTGCTACTGAGGCTGATTATCTCTCTTGGGTGATTTTGTTTTCCCTTCTATGAATTGCCTAGTCATGTACTTTTTCCTTTTCTTTGTTAACTTTCCTGACATCTTCTTTTTGGATTGAAAAATTCCTCTATATTTTGGATACTAATCCCTTATCAGTTTTATATGTCACAAATATTTTTTCCCAAGTGGTCTACTGAATTTTTTTTGAAGACTTTTATTTAAAAGAAAATTTTAAAGTTGTCAAAACGATGTAACTTATATATATTGTTCTGTTGTTTAAGAAACCCCTTTCCATCTTAAGATTGCAAAGGCATTGCTTGTATTTTCTTCTATTATAGCTTTATAGCTCCTGTTTCACATTGGGACCTGGAGCATCGCTGTGGGGAGGGCATTTCTGCTCCCTTAAAGCCTGCTTTCTGCAATTTTCTTCCTTCTGTTCATTAACTTACGAATTATGCAGGGAACCACAGTCTGCTATAAATATGCTTATTTTACAGATGAGGAAACCAGCCAGTCATAAAATGATGAAATATCTTCTTAAATACGTGCCAAGAGAATTCTTTTGCCCACAAACAGCTGTTTTGGTTCATGCAGATGTTTAAAATATAGATGTGAGGTTGGGTTTTTCAAGACATTTCAGGTTGATATACTAATATGCTAGAAAAATTGGCAAGGATACAAGTAATTTATGAAGGGTAAACAAAAGAAAACACACTGAGGAGCTGTTAAAAATAAAAAGGTACCTGAGAAAGCCCAAGTACCTTTGGTCAGAGCAAATGAGTTTCCCATAGTGTATACATACTAAATATATACATACTATACACACACTTCCCACAGCATATACATACTAAGCATATACATACATATACTTCCCACAGTGTATACATACTTTAGACTTTGGGCTAAAGCAGTGGGCCTCAAGTGGGGGGCTGTTTTTCTCTTCCTCCACACTGCCACCCACTGGGGACATTTGACAATGTTTGAAGACATTTACGGTTGTCATAAACGTGGGGGAAAGGTGTGGGGAGTGTTGCTACTGGCATGCAGTAGGTTGAGATGAAGGATGCTGCTAAACATCCTAGAATGCCGGGACAGCCCCCCATAACAAAGAATTATCTGACCCCAGTGTCAATAGTGCTGTGGCTAAGAAATTCTGAGTTAGAGACCATTCAGAGCCTGAGAAAACAGTGACTCCAAGTAGATGAGGTAAAGTGGTGTGATGGGTAATTTTATGTGTCAACTTGATTGGAGTAAGGGGTGCCTAAGTAGCTGGCAAAATATGGTTTCTGGATGTGTCCTTGAAGGTGTTTCCAGTCCAGTTAGCATTTGAATCAGTACTGAGTGAAGAAGATCTGCCCTCACCAATGTAGGTGGGCCACATCCCTGGAGGGCTTGAATAAAACAAAAAGGTGGAGGAAGGACAATTTCACCCTCTCTGCTTGACCTGGGACATCTGTCTTCTCCTGCTCCTGACAATGTCCTTCTCCTGACATTGATTCTCCTAAGTCTTGGACATTCAGATGTAAACGGTTGTCCCCACTACACTCCCAATTATCGGCTTTTGGACTGAGACTTTCATCATTAGTTCTTCTGGTCCTCAGGTCTGTGGGCTTGGACTGGAATTACTGTGCTGGCTCTTCTTGGCCTCCAGTTTACAGATGGCAGACAGTGAGGCTTCTCTGCCTTTATAATTATGTGAGCCAATCCTTCGTAATAAATCCATTTCTTTCTATCTCTGTATATCCTGTTGGTTCTGTTTCTCTGGAGAACTTCCACTAATCTAAATGGTAATTGCAAGGATGAGGAAAATTGATTTGGAAGTATCCTGAAGTTGGAGGCTATGTAAGGTAATGGGGTGCCCTTTGTGCAGAACATATCCTTATGAAGAGCAGAAATTTTAAGACTGAAAAGGCCTTATCCCACCTAAAGCAGAAGCATGTATATATTTATTTATGTTAAATACGTGCTTTTGGATGGTTAGAATGACCTGCAGTCATGCTGCCTCCTTCTGAGAGGCCTCCAAGTGATTTTCATGCCCACATACTCTTTCTGAGAGGTTCTTTGTGCACCTGGTAGCTCTATTCTATTCCCTGAGATCTCCTCTATTCACTTTCCCAACACTGGCCACTGCTAGCTTCCACCAGACATGGATATCGAATCCAGTAAGTCTTTCATCTATAAGATTTCCAAGAGCCAAATCATGATCTTTAGCCCTTGATCATGATGGCAGCTTCATCAAAACCATCATTGGGAGAGTTTGAATTCTGTGCCTGCAGAGAGAGACTTATTCAGTAGCTAAGCAGGAAGAGGAAGTAGCATTCCTTCTTTCATGTCAAATTAAATGGAAGCAATTAGAAAATAGGTCAAAATCTAAGGTCATTCAGGGTCAGCTCCCAAAGGCTCAGATCTGTAGGAGAGTAGAGGTACGACTCTTTGGACAGCATCGCCAGGTTAGTAGCACTAAGAGAGGGAGAAGCTCAGGGTGGGAAGCAGTGTCCTTTGGCTTCTCTTGAGGCCTTCTTCTTGGCCTGGGTAGGTAAAAACAGGCTTAGTCCATAGATGGCGACTGGTTCCCAGGCTGAGGCAGAGTTCTACCCATGGCAGTGACTTTGGCAAAAGACAGGCTGCTGGATCCTCTGGGTTGTCTGCCTGGCTCCAAGGGCTATACACTGTCTCCTGGACCACATTGTGGAAACATATTTCAGAAAGGAATTGTAATAATAGATGCTGAAGTTTCAGAGACAACTTGGTCCCTTACTCAATAGGTAAGATCAGTTCTTTGGTTTTTCCAAATATTATTGGACTTGTTAGGTTATGGAATAGTGCTAACAATTCTGGAATACTGGTGATGATTCTCAACTTTAATCCAGATACTAGATGGCATCCATATCATTTACTGAATGTTTCTTATGTGTCAGGCATGGTTTTAAATTCTTTATACATATTAACTTTTGAAATACTGATATTGATCCTGTGAAGTCGGCATTGCTTTTTATATCCATTGTACAGGTTTAGAAACTGAGATACGAAGAGATTGTGCAAATGCTCATGGTCACACAGCTAGCAAGTGGCTGATGTGGATAAGCACCCAGGCAAGTCTATTTCCAGAGCCTGGGCTCAAACTCTCAGCTCTGTTGCCAGGCTGACTGTAGCATCTTAGTATTTATGCCCTTTTGGGCCCTCAGGTACTAGGAGTGTTAGTTCCATCTCATGGGGTGCCTAGGCATACTCATTTTGGCTTTCAAGTTTAGAGGACAGAACCTCTCTTCACCAATCCATTAGGTAGTCAGGGGGTGTCCTCAATGGGTTGCTGAAGCTTAGCTTGTGTGTGGCTCTCACTCCCACATTAATGGGGTAAGGTACTCTTTGAAGGTAAAGGGAAGTTCGTTTACTCAGATGCAGACAGTGTAGCAAGCTGGCTAGGACTGTTCAACAACAGAGCTTCTAGACTTGAGCAGAGGCCACAGCAGCAGTTCTTGCCTGGGTCACTTGCCAGAACCTCCCAAAGCAACACCCCACTTTTGCAACTCTCTTAGTTCGGTGGCCCTTGGCAATTAGGTTCCTTCCTCCATCTGTCTTCCTTCCAATCCTTCCCAAGCTCCCCACTTTCTACTCTTCCCTGGTTTTATTTCCCTATGCAAGAAACCTATTCTTTTTCTTTTCTCTCATAACATTGACCTCGATATCTGATCTGGAAGGTCTACAATCTCCTATTTAAAATTCCTCCCAAAAATAAATGTAGAAAAACAGAAAACCCACCTTCCTCTCCCTTTAGATAGAAAGGCTTCCTCTTTAGCAACACAGTATCTGGTTCTTATTCCTCACATCTGAGAGCAAAGATTCAAATTCCATTGAGGGGAAGGTTGTCCTTCTTAGCCAAAATAATAAATTTGTGAAATACAATTGAGATTTCATATTAAAAATAGGTTAAATATTTGTGTCTTGTTATAACTGGTTGAGAGCTAGAAGGAATCTTAAAATCCCTTATGGCTCTTTGGAATAGTTCAAACAGTTTCATCCTATAATACTTTAAGAAAAAGATGAAACAATCCTGTGTAGTAGAAAACAGTTTGGAGTCAGATGGTTTGGATTTCAAATCTTGATTCTACCACTTCATATTTAAAGGTCTTGAATAAGTAACTTAAAAGTTTTTGGAGCCTTGGCTCAGGGAGCTAATTATGATCAAGTGGTGGTAAGTTTTGAAGGAGTTGGGGAGGATAACACATATTTCTTGCTCTGTAGATTCTTCCCAGTGAAAGAGGCTTTAGTTTTACTAGCAGATGGCTTCATTCTGCCACCAGCATCTCTCCAGGAAAGATGTGGCTTATTGATGGTAGATTAGGGAGAGAAACTAAGCATGCTTAACTCAAGCCTTTATACTCTCTTCTTTCTCTTGGACCCACTCCTGTCCCTGTCTATACTTTATGCTATGGTATGAGATTGTACAGATAAGGATCCTGGACTGGTCACTGGTCCAGTTGGGGTAACTGGACTAATTCCAGGACTCAACACACCTGGCCATGTTCTCTCCCATAGACTTCATGGGATATTTCCATCTCTTTCTGGCTAAGCTGTTTTGCGTTTTAATTGGTTCTGATCTTTGGCTAGGAAAAGGGAAACTATTTATGGAGTCTCTTAAATGTTAAAGGAGAGTCAGTATGTTGAAGTGATCAGCTCTTAAAACTGCTTTACAAATTTAGTTCTCTCTCTCTGTCTCTTTTGTTCTCTCTCCCTTTCAGTTGACTGTTCTTCTCTTTAACAAGTCTCACTATCAGAGAGTCTAAACCAATCTTTTCTACCACAGCCTGTTTCTTCTTGTTCGTTTTTCAGAGAAAATAAATTGATGGTGGAACAAGAACAGCTGGTTGCAATTTCTTTGGTTTTTTAAATCAGAAAATTCCCCAGTTTATTTTATTTGGCTGCTTTTTATAATATTATTATTTAGATTGAACATTTAAATAGCTTTCTTGAAACTTCAACCAAAGATTTGGAACCCAAAGGGAATAAATGTATAAACTAGAAATGTTAGTGAAAATGAAAGGTAAAGCTTAAAAATAACTAAATTAAAGATCTTATAAAATATTTAGACTCAGCCTTTCTTTATATAGACTTAGAAAAACGTTGTATATTTGTCCTTGGGGACTACTGTACTAAAGATATATGCCTGCATTCCAATTCATTACTCTGAATGGGGAAAGAAAGTGAACGACAATTATTACTGTATCGCCGGGGCCATTGTTTCTTGAGTTATTCCAATGCCATAGTTGCAAGTTTATTACTCACACTGCTTTGTTTCAAATTTCTGTCTTAGTTTTAATGTTTCTCACCTTTATAATTTAATTCATGCACAGTCTGACTGTCTCTGTTTAGAGACAGTGAAATGAAGAAGAAATGGGAAAAGCCCTATGGTTGAGGATAAAACAGATTTCTCATCTGGATTTATCAAGATTACTGTAATTGCTCACATTTATGCTGTAACTGCTAGTACTCAGTTGGCTTCTCACAGATACAAACTCAGTAAGAAAAGAGCAGAAAAATAACATCACACAGGGACACCAAGCATTAAAATTTCTCTATTCTAGTGTTCTCTCCTTCCACCTAGTTTTAGCCCCTCCAACCCAGTCTCTATATAGTTTGTAAAGCGATTTTTCTGAGGGCCCAGTTGTCGTTTGTTAGCTTTGTAGAAAAACCTCTGCAAGAACTGACTGGCTGACATCACCACATCTTCCCACAAAATTTAGACTGCAACAGTGTCAGAGGATTTGTGGTTCCCTATGTTAGTTGTAAGGAAGACAAACATCCTTGGTTTCTTTAGTTTGTAGGGTTTTATGGTAAAAAGATGTGGGGAGGTATGGGAAACCATGGCAGTCCCTTAGGCAGCCATGTGGTGAACAGGAACTGTGTCATTCTAGATCAGCCCTATTCATTCAATGGCCACCCAAAATTGATCTCCTCGGACAAGGGCAACTGTGGCCTCTCTTCTAGGGTCTGCAGCCTGGTCTCAGCTTCCTGTTTTTGTTTTTCTTTCTAGCTATTTCTTCCTGCTGTCTTCATGATTCCTTTTCCATGTTCTCTGTCTTCCATTCACTATTTCCATGTGACCAGGAGAAGGAGTACTCTAAGAGTAGTAACAGGGCATCCTCTTCTGGGTGACCTGGGGAAGGGCCTTCTCAAAAATATCTCTGATTTGGTCACTTGATAATGGGACTCAATGGAGAAGATTGATGAGTTTCCTAACCAGGAACTCAGGACCCGCTACTGGGCCATTGTGGGTTCTGATAATCAGCTTTGCTAGGTTCTGTGTGAGGACAGTCCCTGTGACAAGAGCTATTCTTTCCAGTGAGGTGGAGGAAACAGAGACCACATCAGTCCTTACCCAGACCTCTAAAATTTCAAAAAAGAAAGAGGACTAGAGGATCAAGCTGAGATCTCCCCACCCCTGGTGGGAGCAGAGTTTCTAGGCCAAGGTCAGGGGTCAATGGGTGAGGGCCCATTGCACTTCTTGGACTTTTCAGATACCAGTGCACAGGTGACTGTGATCTCCACAACCCTTGGTACTAGAGTGTGGGTGAAGCAGATGATGCTCTCTGATTTTAGGTTCTGTTTAGGTTTTAGATGCTAAGGCTAGCATCACTGAGACTTTTGCCTGGGTACTTTCGGGATCCCGCAAACCTCCATTGTTGTGGCCTCCACTACCAAAATTATTAACGTTATAGATGTATTGTCTATGTGCATTCATGACTAAGTTCCTCCTCAACCTCTGATTGGAATTGCTGCAATTAAGATTGTGTTAATTTTACACAATTAAGATTGTGTAAAAGACCATGAGCTACTTGACTACAGGTGCCTAGTACTGAGAGGTGACAATGTGCTAGCAGCCCTCACTCTTGGCACCTCCTCGGCCTTGGCGTCCACTCTGGAGGCTCTTGAGGAGTCCTTCAGCCCGCCACTGCACTGTGGGAGCCCCTCTCTGGGCTGGCCGAGGCCTGGAGCTGGCTCCCTCTCCTTGCCTGGAGGTGTGGAGGAAGAGGCACGGAGGGAGAGGCACTGGCGGGAACTGGGGCTGCCCGTGGGGCTCACAGGCCAGCGCAAGTTCTGGCGGACTCCGGTGCGGGCTCCGCGGGTCCCGCGGGCCCCACACTGGGAGTGGGTGGCAGGTGCCCCCGGCCCAGACCAGTGAGGGGCTTAGCGCCCAGGCCAGCAGCTGGGGTGGGTGCATCAGGTCCCCAGTGGGCTCCTGCGTGGCCTGAGCCTGCCCGACAAGCGTGGTCTCCAGGTCTGCGGGCTCGGTCCTATCAACCGCCCAGGGACTGAGGAGTGCGGGTTCAACATGTGGGACCAGCGGGCAGCTCCGCCAGTGGCCCCAGTTCCGTATCCACTAGGTGAAGCCAGCTGGGCTTCTGAGTTTAATGGGTACTTGGAGAACTTTTAGTCTAGCTAAGGGATCGTAAACGCACCAATCAGCACTCTGTGTCTAACTCAGGGATTGTAAACACACCAATCAGCACTCTGTCAAAATGGACCAATCAGCTCTCTGTAAAATGGACCAATCAGCAGGATGTGGGTGGGGTCAGATAAGGGAATAAAAGCCGGCTGCCCAGGCCCGCAGTGGCACCAGCAGTGGCAGCCCAGTAATGTCCTCTTCCATAGTGTGGAAGCTTTATGCTTTCACTCTTTGCAGTGAATCTTGCTGCTGCTCGCTTTGTGGATCCACACTGCCTTTATGAGCTGTAACACTCACCACAAAGGTCTGCAGCTTCACTCCTGAAGCCAGCGAGACCACGAAGCCACCAGGAAGAATGAACAACTCCAGATGCACTGTCTTTAAGAGCTGTAACACTCACCACAAAGGTCTGCAGGTTTACTCCTGAAAGCGAGACCACAAACCCACCAGAAGGAAGAAGCTCCAGACACATCTGAACGTCTGAAGGAACAAACTCCAGACACAACATCTTTAAGAACTGTAATACTCACTACAAGGGCCCGTGGCTTCATTCTTGAAGTCAGTGAGACCAAGAACCCACCAATTCCGGACACAGTACCATTATCTTTCCCAAACAACATTGACTGTTCGGGGAAACAAAAGAAAGAACTGCCCTTACATTGCCAAGCTTAAGGAAGCCAAAATCCCCTGTGGAACGATTTTTCCACTCAGTAGTTCCAGCTGACTTGTGTGTAAGAGAAGGCAGTGGGTAGCTGAAAAATCACCATGGAGGTCGCTCAATACAGTGCTGGCTTTGGCGCTGACAGAACCTAATGTGACTGTCACAGATGCTGTTGCCCAATCTGAGAGAACTTGGTGTACAACAATTGACATCTCAAATGTCTTCTGCATAGCTGATAAATTGATCCTAATCATCCATCTAGGTGATCAGGATCAATTTGCCATTATTTGGAAGTGGGAGCATCATGTCTCTAATGTCCATTCACAAAGGTACCTAAACTTCTTGTCTACCTGCTGTAAGTGGGTATGCCATGCTCTAGTAAAAGTCATGCTTCCCAGTAGAGCACTGGCCTTTCACTCTATTTACCTCTTGGTTAGCCCAGATAAGGGAACTGCCTGGTAAAAAGTGAATATCCTGTTGACCCACGTGCAATAACAGAGCTAGGCCATTAACACAGACAATGTAGAAGGACTTAGTACCTAAGTGAAATTCCTGGGCATAATCTGAAAAGGGGAAGAACGTCTCATTCCAGAGATGATTGCCAAGTTTTAGCCTTCTCTGCCCCAACAAATTTTAAAAAAAAGCCTAGTGATTGGAGGACCTTTGTGACTATTGGGATTCTTACAGTTTATTGAAGGTATGTGAGAATTAGTACTTTTCTATTGAATTACCAGACAGGCTGCTACCTTTGAGTGAGGCCATGACCCATAGGATGTCCTAGAAGTCTTCCAATGAGACATTCAGGCTGCCCTTCCCCTGGGCCTCACATACCCAAATTGCCCTTTGAGTAACAGGTCTTAGCAATCTCTGTTTGCTGACTAGAATGGTGGCAGAAGGGCAACACCATGGGTAATTACCACCCAGTAATTCTCATTGGGCTTTTAGACCCATGAGCTCCCAGAATCACCTAAAAGCTATACACCCTTTGAGAGACAATTATTGGCTTCTTATTGGGCCTTAGTGGATTCTGAATGCATGACCCATGGCTGTGAAATCGTCTCATTATCAGAAATCCCAATCAAGTTGAGGAGCCAAGCAGAAGCCTCAATTGTAAGATAGGGGTGGCTCAAGAATTCTCTTTAATGAAATGAAAATGACTCAGTCAGGAGTGAGAAAAAGTCTGGATGGGATTTCCCAATTGTATGAAAAGGTCTCAGGAATGTCCTTCTGTCTTCCAGAAGCTGCTACTTCCACTGATCCAATGGGGGAACATGAAGGGCCCTAGTTCTATGATGGCTTCTTCTGGTTAACTTTATTTATTTGACACATTTTACTCATACATATTTATGGGGTACAATTTGACGTTTTGATACATATCTATGTTACATAATGATCAAATCAGTGTAGTTAGTATATCCATAACTTTGTGCATTTACCATTTTTTTGTGGTGAGAATATTCAAAGCCTCTCTTCTAGCTATTTTATAATACACGATATTTTACTGTTAACTGTAGTCACCCTATTGTGCAAAAGAACACCAGAATTTATTCCTTATATCTAATTGGTAACTTTGTACCCGTTGACCAACCTCTCTCCATCATCCCCTCTTCCACTGCCTCCCAAGCAGTCTCTGGTAACCACGATTTTACTCTCTGCTTCTATAACATAACTTTTTTTCTTTTTTAGATTCCACATAAAGGTGAGATCATGCAGTATTTTTCTTTTCCTTTCTGGCTCACTTCACTTAACATGGTGTGCCACAGGTTCATCCATGCTGTCACAAATGATAAGATGTTATTCTTTTTTATGGCTGAATAGAATTCCCTTGTGTTTATTTATCACATTTTATTTATCTATTCATCTGTCGTTGGACATTTAGGTTGATTTCATATCCTGGCTGCTGCAAATAGTGTGACAATAGACATGGGAGTGCAGATATCTCTTCAAAACACTGGTTTTATTTTTTTTTGGTATATATACTGGAGGGTAATTGCTGGATCATATGATAGTTCTATTTTTAATTTTTCAAGGAACCTCCACGCTGTTTTTTTATAATGGCAGTACTAGTTTATAATCCCACAGTATGTAAGTGTTTCCTTTTCTTCACATCCTTACTAACACTTGTTTTCTTTTGTCTTTTTGATAATGGCCATTGTAACTGAAGTTAGGTGATATCTCCTTGTACTTTTGATTTGCATTTTCCTGATGATTAGTGATGAACATTTTTTAATACACCTGTTGGCCATGTGTATACCTTCTTTTGAGAAATGTCTCTTAAGGTCTTTCACCCTTTTTTTTTTTTTTAGTTGGTTACTTATTTTATTGCTGTTAAGTTTCCTGTATAGTTTGTATATTTACCTCTTGTCCGATGTGTAGTTTGCAACTATTTTCTCCCATTTTGTAGGTTGTCTCTTTACATGCAGAAGCTTTTTAGATTAATGTAATTCTATTTGTCTGTTTTTACATTTGTTGCCTGTGCTTTTGAGGTCTTATTTTTTTTTTTTTTTTTTTTTTTTTTTTTTTTTTTGAGACGGAGTCTCGCTCTGTCGCCCAGGCTGGAGTTCAGTGGCTGGATCTCAGCTCACTGCAAGCTCCGCCTCCCGGGTTTACGCCATTCTCCTGCCTCAGCCTCCCGAGTAGCTGGGACTACAGGTGCCCGCCACCTCGCCCGGCTAATTTTTTGTATTTTTTTTAGTACAGACGGGGTTTCACTGTGTTAGCCAGGATGGTCTCGATCTCCTGACCTCGTGATCCACCCGTCTTGGCCTCCCAAAGTGCTGGGATTACAGGCTTGAGCCACCGCGCCCGGCCTTTGAGGTCTTATTTTAAAAAGCTTTGCCCAGCCTGATGTTGTGAAGAGATTCCCCAACATTTTCTTTTAGTAGTTTCATAGTTTCAAGTTTTACATTTAACTATTTGGTTTATTTTGAGTTGATTTTTGTTTATGTTGAGAGGTAGGGATCTAGTCCCATTCTCCTGCGTGTACATATCTAATTTTCCCAGCATCATTTACTACAGAGGCTGCCTTTCCCCCAGTGTGTGTTTTTGGTACCTTTCTCAAAAATCAGTTGGCTGTAAGGTGCATGAATTTATTTCTGGGCTCTATTCCATCACCCTGTGTGTCTGTTTTTATGTCAGTATCATGTTGTTTTGGTTATTACCGCTTTGTAGTATACTTTGAAGTCAGGTAGTGAAATGCCTCTGGTTTGTTCTTTTTGTTCAGGATTGCTTTATATATTTAGGCCCTTTTGAATTTTAGGATTTTTTTTTTTCTATTTCTGAAAATATGCCTGTGGTATTTTGATAGAAATTGCATTAAAACTGTAGATTGCTTTGGGTGGTATGGGTATTTTAACAATAGTAATTCTTCCAATCCATAAGCATGAGATACCTTTTCATTTATATGTGTCAGTTTCTTTCATCAAAGTTTTATAATTTTCAGTATAGATTTTTTTCCACCTAGTTGGTTACATTTATTTCTAGGTATATTGTTACCTTTTGTAGCTATTGTAATTGAAATTACAATTTCTATTGTAATTGTAATTGATTTTTTTCCAGGTAGTTCACTATGAGCATATAGAAATGCTACCAATGTTTTATATATTGAGTTTGTATCCTGCAACTTACTGAATTTGTTTGTTAGTTCTAACAGTATTTTCACGGGGTCTTTAGGGTTTTCTATATAATATAATCATGTTTTCTGCAAAAAAGGACAATTTGGCTTTCTCTTTTCCAGTTTGGATGCCTATCATTTCTCTTGCTTACCTAACTGCTCTGGCTAGGACTTCCAATACTATGTTGAATAGAAATGGTAAAAGTGGGCATCTTCGGCTTTTTCCTGATCTTAGAAGCAGAGTTTTAGGCTTTTACCTATTCACTATGATGTTAGCTGTGGATTTGTCATATATGGCCTTTATTGTGTTGCGGTACTTACCTCTATACCTAATTTGTTGAGAGTTTTTATTATGAAGGGATGTTAGAGATTGTAAAATGCATTTTATGTGTTTATTAAAATGATCATAAGATTTTTGCCTCTCTGTTAACATGGTGTATCACATTTATTGATCTGTGTATGTTATTCTTGCATCCCTGGGATGAATTCCATTTGATAATTGTGAATGATATTTTTAGTGTGCTATGCGATCCAGTTTGCATCTATATTAATCTAGGATATTGGCCTATAGTTTTCTTTTTTTATAGTGTCCTTGTATGATTTTGGAATCAGTGTAATGCTGGCCTCATTAACTGAGTTAAGAAGTATTCCTTTCTCTTTAATTTTATAGAATAGTTTGAGTAGAATTAGTATTATTCCTCTTTAAATGTTTGGTAGAATTCAACAATCAAGCCATTGAGTCTTGGGCTTTCCTTTAATGGAAGACTTCTGATTACTAATTTAATTTCCTTACTTGTTATTGGTCTGCTTAGATTTTCTATTACTTCATAATTCAAACTAGGTAGATTGTTTGTGTCCAATAATTTGTCATTTCTTCTATATTATCAATTCATTGGCATGTAGCTGATCAAAGCAGTCCATTATGACCCATTGTATTTCTGTGTTATCAGTTGTAATGTCTTTTTTCATTTCTGATTTTATTTGAGTCTTTTTTTTTCTTAGACTAGCTAAATGTTTGTAGAGTTTACCTTTTTACAAAATAATCTCTTCATTTTGTTAATCTTTTGAATTGCTTTTTCAGTCTCTGTGGTTTGTTTCTGCTCTGATCTTTATTAGTTCTTTTCTTTTACCAAATTTTGGGTCAGTTTGTTCTTGTTTTTTAGTTCCTTGGGATGCATCATTAGGTTATCCCGCATCTACTAAAAATACAAAAAAATTAGCCCAGCGTAGTGGTACATGCCTGTAATCCCAGCTACTTGGGAGACTGAAGCAGGAGAATCTCTTGAACCCGGGAGGTGGAGGTTGTGGTGAGCTGAGATCGTGCCATTGCACTCTAGCCTGGACAAGAAGAGCAAAACTCCATCTTAAAAAAAAAAAAAAAGAAGAGAAAAACTTTCTTTTTTTTTTTTTTATCATGTAGGTGTTTATTGCTATAAACTTTCCTCTTCAAACTACTTTTGCTGTGTCCCATAGGTTTTGATTTGATGTGTTTTTATTCTTGTTTATCTAAAGGAATTTTTTTATTTTTCTTTTAATTTTTTGAGAGATTTGTTGCCAATTTAGGGGCACGTTATTTCATTTCCATGTATTTGTAAAGTTTCCAGAGTTTTCTTGTAGTTGGTTTCTAGTTTTATACCATGTAGTCAGAAAAGAGACTTGATACAATCTCTATCTTCTTAAGTTTGTTAAGACTTGTTTTGTCACCTACCATCTAATTTAAACTGGAGGCTGTTCTATGTGCAGTTACAAAGAATATTTATTCTGGAGTTATTTGATGGAATGTTCTGTAAACTGTTTTGAATTATAATGTAATTGTTTTGAATTGTTCCTGAACTAAATGTCCATTAGGTTGAGTTGGTCTATGGTGCAATTTAAGTCTATGATGTTTCTTTGTTAATTTTTGGTCTAGATGATCTGGCCATTGTTGAAAGTGGGGTTTTGGAGTCTTCTACTTTTATTTATTGTATTGCAGGCTATCTATCTCCTTAGGTCCAGTAATGTTTTTTTTTATTTATTTGGGTGCTCTGGTGTTGGGTACATATATATTTACAATTGTTGTATTTTCTTGTAAAATTGGTCCCTTTATCATTGTATAATGACTTTCTTTGTCTCTTTTTTTTTTTACAATTTTTAATGTCTATTTTATCTGGTTTCTGTTTACATGAGATATCTTTTTCCATGTCTTTACTTTTATTCTGTTTGTTTTTAGCAGCATGGTGAGTCTCTTCTTGGCAGCACGTATTTGGGTCTTGAAAAACAATCAATTTTGCTAATATACATTCTTTAGTTGAAGAATTTAATCAATTTACATTCAAGGTTATTATTGATAGGTAAAGACTTGCTCCTGCCATTTTGTTAATTATTTCTAGTTTCTTTGTACAGCCTTGGGTTTTTTCTTCCTATCTTATTGTTTACCTCTGTGGTTTGGTGGTTTTCTGTGGTGCCAAACTTTGTTTTCTTTCTCCTCCTTATTTGCGTATCTGCTGCAATTTCTTTCTTTGTGATTACCATGGGGCTAGGATTAAAAGTACTGTAGTTATAATAGACTATTTTAAGCTGATAGCAACTTAATTTTGATTGCATGAAAGTACTCTATACTTTCCCCTCCACTCATAATTTGTATTTTGTGGCTGTAATTTGCTTCTTTATCTGTCTTCTTTAGCCACTAATTGTAGCTGTTATTGTTTTTGACTATTTTGATTTTAAACCCTTCATGCCAGAAAATTAAGTAATGCTTTGATTGCTGTGCCGCAAATGAATGTTTCCCTCACCATAGAGTTTTCTGATACTTCAAGTACCTAACCTTATTAATCTAGACTTGATGCCTTTCTGCAGTTGAACTCTGACACTGCAGGAGCAAAATGTCTTCCTAAATGCAAACTCCTCCTGTCAAAACTGGAATATCTGTAAGATAGGGTGCAGGATCCACTACTGGGGCTAGCTAGGTTATAATGATAGTAGTCTTTTCCTCCTATACACACACTCTTCCTATTACTCAGAGAAGTTGCCAGATGGTATTACTGATGTTTTGCTCATGTGTTCTGGGTGGTCATTCCTACTACTGGGGTCATCCAATTAGAAAAGGTTATTCACAACCTGTATGTGGTTTCTCTGATTTTCTCTATTATTTTCTATTCTCTATTTAATTTGTTACACTGTTATTTAATTAATTCCTTCCTAGGTTTAGTTGGCACTTCTGTGTCTACGTTCTTAAGGTGAAAATTTGGGCTATTTATCTTTTTTTTTTATAATTAGATTTTTACTTTTAAAATAATGTAATATTCTTAAAGCTCTAATTTGTAATCAATGCTTTAGATGCATTCTATAGGTTTGGTATGTTTTGTTTTCATTTATCTTAAAAAGTGTTTTCTAATTTCAGACCAGACTTTTTATTTCCTCTTTGTGATTCATTCCCTGGTAATTTCTTCTTTAACCCCTTCTTTATTTAGCAATGTATTGTTTAATTTTTACATATTTGTGAAATTTCCAAATTTATATTATTGATTTATAATTTAATTTATTGTGGCTGGAGAACATACTTTGTGTAATTTAAATTATTTAAAATTAATCCTTTTAAATCATTTTAAATTTATTAAAGGTGTTCTGTGGCCTAAAATAAGGCATATCTTGGATAATGTTCTCTGTGCACTTGAGAAAAATGTGTACTCTGGTGTTTTGGTGGCGTGTCTTGCAGATATCTGTTAGGTCTAGACATACTTATTTTTAGGGAATTTTCCTAGGGGTGACAATTGACCTTTTATTTATATCAATCTAGTTCAAAAATAACACCAACTAGTTTTAATGGTATACAAAACTTCGTTCCTGTATAGAGCTCCATGTCCTCCCCACTTGTGCCATTGTTGTAAAATACATCTTTAAACATTACAAGTCCATTCACACAGTTTTATAAATATTGCTTTATGCAATTTTCTTTTAAATTATTCAGAAAAAGAAAATAGTTGCAAATGAAAAAGATATCTATACTGTATTTCATGTTTAGCTACACAAAGTTTTTTATTTTTTTGTATGGATTCATGTTTCTGTCTAGTGTCCAGGGCTCCCTTGGAGCCCCTGGGAACAATCATTTCATTTCAGCCTGCAGGGCTTCCTTATTGTTTCTTAGAGCGCTGCAAGTGCTCTCAGTGTTTTGTTTCCCTGGGAATGTCTTAATTTAGTCTTTGTTTTCGAAAGGTTATTTTCCTGGATATTGCATTCTTGGTTAGCTGTCTTTTTCTTTCAGCACTTTGAATATGCAATTCCACTGCCATCTGGCCTCCATTGTTCCTGATGAGTAGTTGCCTGCACATCTTATTGATGATCATTTAAAAATGTTGAATCACCTCTTTTACTGCTTCAAAAGTTCTCTGTCTGCCTTTTGACAGTTTGATTATTTTGTATCTAGGTAATCTCTTTCAGTTTATCCTACGTAGTTTGTTGAGCTACTTATATATACGGGTTGATGTTTGTTATCCAAGTTGGGATGTTTTCAGTTATTGTTTACCTCAAATATTCTTTCTGTCAATTTTCTCTTTTCTTTTCCTGTGAGACTGTTATTATGTGTTTGTTGCTATGTTTGATAGTATACTACTGATTTCAGGGCTCTTTTCATGCTGCTGCTTCTTTTTTCTTCTGCTACTCATGCAGGATAATCTCAATTTGCCTATCTTCAAGTTCATTGATTATTTCTTCTGCCAGCTCAGATCTGCTGTTGAGTCCCTCTAGTGAATTTATAAATTAAATTATTATTCTTTTTCAACTCTAGAATTTCTATTTGGCTCATTTAAAAATAATTTATATCTTTTAATTTATATTCTCTATTTGGTAAAATATCATTGTTATGCTTTCATTTAGTTCTTTAGACATGGTTTCTGTTATTTCTTTATCATAAGGAAATAAAAATATTTGTCTAGTAAGTCTGCAACATAGGCTTCCTAAGGGACTGGTTTCCCCTGCATATGAGTTGTACTTTCCTGTCTTTTGCGTGTCTCATATTTTTGTTGTTGTTGTTGAAAACTGAACATTTAAGATAATATAATGAGGTGACTCTGGAACTCATATCTTCTCTCTAAGGTATTTTTATTGCTGTTTTTATCTTGTAGTTGTTGCTGTTGGTTCTGTTTGTTTAGTGACTTTCCTGAACTAATTTTCTAAAGTCTCTATTCTTTCTCATGTGTGACCACTGAAGTCTCTACTTGGTTAAGTTTGTGGGAAGCCAAAGCTTGGATAGAGATGTTCTTATTACCTTACCCACTTTGTCTCCCAACCTTTGTCAAGTGTCTCTGTGTAAAAATTGGAACATAACCTTCACTGTCCTGGTAGTTTTCAACTCTGTTTAGTTTTTATTCTGCCTGTACAGAGACTTATGGTCAACCCAAGTAGGAAAGTAGGTATTTCTCAAGTGTCATTCCCTGCTATGTCCATAGTCCTCTGGGTTTTTGTTTGTTTGTTTGTTTGTTTGTTTGTGATTGTCAATAAGGTGTTTCCGCAAGAGGGGACATAGGACAAACTCAAAGCAACAAAGTTTAATGTACTCACAGGTCTTAGAAACAAGAGACATGACATAACTACCACAACTATGTGAAAAACTTCTTTGGCAAACTTGGCTTGGCATGTTTTCTCTAATTCGATGCACTCTACATATGTTCTCCTCAATCTCTGCTCCTAAAGATGAAAAATTTGTAGCCTCACAAAGAAATTTATCATGATTTCTCAATGCAATATTGAATCTTCTTGCATATAATCTTTCTCCATTTATTTCTATATCACGTGTGTTTTAATAGCCTTTCAGAAATAATTTTATTTTTCCAACTCAAAAGAGAGACTCTAGCAATGAATATATATAAGGTAAAGTGGATAAAAAAGGTGAGAAATGTCAAGGCAATTAAGGATGGCAAAAAAATTTAGATAATTTGGACTTCCATGGATGTCTCTCAAATAATACTCTTCAGATTATGGCTTATTCCATTTATATTTAAGGCTAGCACTATGTAAAACCTCTGTCTCTTAACCCAAAGTATAACTTGCTTTTTCTAAATAGGAAACTAGAAATAATTTTGAAAATGAATCAATAAAAATTTCAAATTATTGCATTAGCTAAACTCAAATTAAAATCTCTCTAGTAAGCTACATTATGCAGTTGCCAATGAAAGCAGCAGGAAGTGCCAGCTGTTTGGGAGGATCTGAGGCATACTTGAACTTGCTTGGCATTGTTATTTGCTTCTAATCACTCTGGGAAGTGTTGTGGTGGAAAATAAGTCTAAGAGGAAATGTGCAGAACAGCCAAGGGAGCCCCTGGGAACAATCAAAGCAGGCTATGCTGAAAGGTTCCTGATATTCCTTCTAGACACTCTGTACTGCTTCTCTGAGCTATCACTTCACAAAAGAGGGGCTCTGCTTTCTTCCATTTCAGATTTTATGCTGGTTTGCATCCGTAGATTATCTCCACCTGTGTTTAAAATGTCTCATGTGAAATGCCTGCAAGGGAGTGATTATCGCTGGGTTATCCTGTATCTGAGCAGTGTAAAGGAAAATTTCTCTAATTTTGGTAACTCTCCAAGGTTTGGGTTTGAAGAACACATACAGAATGATTTAAAGGGAAATAAAGACTATTTATTGATATATTGACCACATAGCTGTTGGTCTTTTAAACTCTTTTTTAACAATATGCATTGAGGATTTAAAAATCCTTTAACACTAGTTTTAGAAGGACTGATATAATATTAAATAGATCATTTTAACTTACCTAATAGTATGATTCAAAGTAGCACAAGGTTTTTTTTTTTTTTTTTTTTTTGCTTTTCCCACAAAATCCATTTTAAAAAAGCAATAATTTTCTTTATATCTATATGCCGATGTTGTGTGTAATATAGTGGAATGAAATGAGTCTGGGTCATATTTAGTTCAAAGTATTATTCTACGTCTTCTTTTTTATGACTTGTTGAATAAGTTACTTAACACTCTTGCATCTCAATTTTTCTTCTTGTGGTTAAGTCTTTAATTGTAAAAAATGCAGTCATTTATGAAAGTATTAGCTTAGTACTTGACACAGTGGGCACTTGATAAAAGTTATTTTGAATCTAAATATAGTCTCTATTGCTCCGTTGTCCTTACCTCCATGGATCATCCAACTGGGAGGTAGAAATCTTTTTCACATCACCTTTGTAATTGTAGAGTTGCTAAATAACCTTATTTACTACCAATTGTTACTTTTAAAAAGCATATTTCTTCTAACCTGTTGAAAAAGGAGGAAGAGTAGAATTCAGCATATATCCAGTATATACTACGTTTTGTGAGTAAGGAAGACAAATATTTCTTGATATCCAACTCATGTTGTTAGCAAGTAAGTGCCTGGAGCACGGTAGGTTTTCTGTAGTCTGCTGCATGATAGGCCCTGTGCCAGGCTCTTTGCACATTGCTGGCAGTGGAGAAAGGTCCTATCCGCAGAGTTTATCTTTCCATGTGGAAGGAATTCCACAAGTATAAAACTCTTGGTGGCTTATCCAACTCTCTCCTTCAGTGCTCCCAAGATGACTCGTGAGTTTGGAAAGAGGAATTTTGCATATGTAGTCTAATTCTTTTTATCTCATCAGAATCTGCCTGCAGACAGAACATATTTGTATATGACCTTCCTTCTATTCCAGTGGAGAGATCTGCAGCCTTCAATATTGCATGTGACTGGATAGTAACTCTGTTTAATTTGAGGATCCAGTATTAGACACAGCTCATGATTACTGAACACTGAAGCCACATTCACGAATCCATTAGTAATAAAAGCTATTTCTGTTTTCCTTCTGCCTAAAGCCTGCTTTAATCTTGCAAACTTTTCTGTAGTTAGGAGGGAAAAGGATGTTTTCATTTATTAGCTTTAAAAAATCCTGTTATACATTTAACCCACATATCTGCTGACTTGTTAGCCTCTATCTACATAACAGTAGAATCTCAATACCTCCCAGTTATTTCCATATATTTCCAGGATGATGTCTCAAAATGTCCACACTCTAGATGTAGTTGTCCTTTGGTGCCCAGACTTTTTCGTATGTTTAAGCTCCCAAGTGTATAGAATTGCTACCTGAGAAGGTTCATTATTGTCACTGCACATCATGGTTTACTAATTTACTTTAAGATAAATGTCTTCCCCAAAATACTTTGCATCATGTTACAGCCCTTGAGTTGCAGGATTTCATGAATGGCCTTTTCCCAATACTATCCCTCAACTTAAAATAAAATTAAAGTCTCAGAGAACCTCTTCTTGGGTTCAACATCTTACAGAATCTTTCATGCAGAAGAGTCTAGTAATTTTTGATCTCATCCCACTAATTTTGTGGGCTGAAACATAGAACAGTAGTTCTGTTTGGAACAGACGTGATAGCATCCCTACCATTTGTCTCTTCTCAGAGTATAAGACTCCAGTCACAAATTCCGTTTTATTATTCTTCTTTCAAAACACAAGCTCCTATGTATATCACTCATCGCAAATGGTTATCTTGGATATAGGTGTCAGAATGAGGGTTGATGGATGATGGCCTGGTGATGAACCCTGACTTAGTCTGCCTTAGACCATAGATTGTATACCTTTCGTTGTTACTTCTTTTCAGTGTTACTCTAAACACTCTTGAGTATTTACTACTATTATAGAAGACAAGTTGTATATGTATCTCCATAATCTGATATATATTTATCTTCATGAATAGAGAGGCATGATATGTGAATAATTGGACTTTATGTATTTACCATTGCTTAGCCAAGTGCATTTCCATGAAAATTATTCTGTGGAAATGACAATATTCATTTCATTAAGAGGTGGTTGGTTAGAGAGCCACAAAACATTTTAGCTCTCCTAGTTAGGTGCAGGTGTTTGGAGGCAACTCAAACCTCAGATTTTGCAGACCAAAATGAATCAGAGACCTGAAATTGCCTCCCCTTTTCCCCTTTGGCTGACTTCCTTTAGTTCATGAAATTAATCTGTGAGTCTGAAAACTCATTTTAAGGTCGAGTTTGGGTACAGATGAGGATAAGAATAAGAGATGTAAGTAGAGCAATGAAGAGGTAACACAACATAAGCATTTAGAAAGTAGTTTTTAATCCTTGACTTTCTCATTGCCGGGAACAATAGCTAAAATGGCCATTAAAAATTAATCCTACCCCAATTCTGGCTGCATACAAATAAAGCAATTTTCAAGGAAAATAAAAAACACAAGAGAAAAATCTCATCCTAAACTATGTTCACATTTTCCAAGAGATTTTAAAATGGCAAGAAGAAGTATTCATTTTCAATTGTTTCCACATTTTACATTGAAAATATGCTGTCTATCAAAATTTACTAGAAAACGAAAATACAGAAATGTGTTCTTTACCATTGGTATAGATGCATCTTCATTAATCTAGTATTTATTTAGCCTTCTTGCTTTCATTTTGGCAGGGGTAGAAATTTCAGCAGGGACAGTGAAAAACTCATGGAAATAAAAATTAGAATGTCTCCAGAAATAAAGAGAAAGTAAAAGGCAAGTACTAGTTGGTAAATATCATTCAAGATGATTTCAGATAAGGCCATAACCCAGGTTAAAAATATATCAAAACACAATTGACATTATTATAACATAAACTAATAAATATTAATTAGATCCCTATTTTGGGCAAAGTACTGTGTTGAACACTGGGGTAGATACAAAGATGTTAAAATTGACTCAATGTGTGTAAGAGGATTACAATCTAGAACGGGTAGTTGTACATATACTATTGAATACAGCTATGCATGTAAGATGCAGTCTATTATAATACAGATGTATACGTTATTTCAAAGCAGCACATTAATAATTGACAACTAAATAGTAAAACCAGTAAGTGCTTAAGAGGAGAAGTAAGGCAGAAAGACACCACTGCCTTCTGGGGTGAGTTTAATTCTAGCATCAGCCAACATTTATTCAACACTTACTATGGGCCAGGCAGTGTTCCATACATGTGAACTTCACATGTATTAACTAATTGTATCCATATGATAACCCTATGAGGTAGAAACAATGATTATCATTCCATCTTGCATATATGGTAACTTAGATCAGAGAGGTTGAGTAACTTGCCTAAGAATTCTGGAGAGTCAGAATTTGCACCTCAGCTGTCATGCTTTGGATGCTGTGTTCTCAATTACGGCTCAAGACTCTGCATGAGGAACTTTGGTTGCTGGTCCTTCAAATTGCTGTAATCCAGATATGTCCAAGCAATTTGCTTCTAAAACAACTATGAATACTAAATACATAACACAAATCATACATTATCTAAATTAATTGTTAAATGTACATTTTTTGGAAATTAATGGCCAGCCAGGGTCATTTGGTCCTTTATGACTCTGCCCCGTTTCCTTTTCCCTTTACTATTGTTAAGAGCTATTGTTGGAGAAAAACGCTTGGGAAAGCTCGTGGTTGGGTGGTGAGACCTTGTGAATATTTCAACAATGAAAAACAGTCAGCAAATTGTTAAGCCATAGAGAAGAAAAAAATGTTCATTTCCTAAGATGGAGGGGGAAGAAAATAAGAAAAAAGGTCAGTGGGAAGTAAGAGCAGTTAGGAAGACGTGAGGCTGGGAGACCAGATGAGGTGCAAGCTGGAGAAGGGGTAAAGAAAGCAATTCCAAAACCCATGTTTGTCGGGGAAATTTTGAGAAAAAAGGGTGTCTGAAAGATGGAATTTAAAATTTGAGCTATGCCACACCCTTCTCTTCTGAAATCTTGAATGCAATCTCCTTTGCTCATAAAGGTCGGTGTGAGTATAATTTTTTACATAAGGTAATGTTTGTTTTAAGTTTTTGAAATCAGTGGAAGGTATGTTTTCACAATTCAGTTGCCACCATGAAACACTGAGACAGACAGTCCATGGGGAAGGAGAGGATGAGGCAGAAGGAGATCGTGGGAAGGCTTAACACGCTCCCACAGCTGTGGAATTGTGGGCTGAAGTCTCATTCAGATTTAGTGGGACAAGATATCCACCAGTAACTTCCACTGACACAACTGGCATAGTTACACGACCTGATCAGTTGAAGGTGGTTAAAGATTTTCTTTTCAGTTACAATCAACTTCCAGACTGTGAGTTTTCCCTTTGCCTGATACTACTGTTATTTTCCTCACAAGCCATTTTCAAATTTTCATGTCTTTTGGGAGTCTTACAATTACACTCAAATTCTATTAAACTCTGTTTTTACTTGACTATGGTGGAGATATTAATGACCTGTTACAAGCAGCTTTCACCCACAGCTATCCTGTTGTGCCTGAAATCATGGTGTTCTAATCCCATATTCTTCTTTTTTTTTATAGCACCTGCCAGGACTTCTGCATTAGTGTCAGTCATACTAATGCTAAAGCAGTTCTCATTTTTTTTAGTGAATTCCTTAGCGATTGAAATTACTACTTTCGATCTCAGCTATCCTTCCTTTATTAACAATTTTCTGTCAGAGACCTAGTCAGAATTGCTAAGGATCTTTTGAGGCTCCATTAGTCTCTCTTCCTTTTAGATCATGTGTTTTCTTTTTGCATCTCACCCAATAGAAGGGAATTCTAAGCAGCCTCATCCCTTTCACATTTTCAGAGCAGTTGCAGAAAACACTTTGTGCTGAGGGTCGGGGCTTAGAATCAGGTTCTGGCTTTTATTTCTGCATCTACAAAACAGTGGTCAGAACATATGCTTCTTAGAGTTCTGGTTATGGGGAAGCAGTTTGTAAACTATAAATGGCTGTAAACATGTTTGGATATTATTATAAAAAAAGATATAAAAATGTCAAAATATTTTCTGGGTGGAAGAAAATAATCTGTTTTTCCTCTTAAACTCTTTGACGTTAGAAAATGGGTGCAGAGGAAATCTTAGCTGCTTTGGCAAGGGAACTCACCCAGGGTAAATCTTTCACCCTTGGTTGCCACTTGTGAGAAGAGTCATAATTCTGAATTTTTACTGAGACAACAATGAAAAATAGAGTTGCAAAGCAGAGTGATGTGGACCGAGGAAGACATGAAGAAACACAGCAGAAAGTGGAACTGACCTTTTTGTTAGAATTAACAGCTTATGATAATTTTTGGCTCTCTCCTATTCTTTGCATGATAAGACATAGATCAGATAGGATTTTATTTTATTTAACGTATTGTATATAACCTCAGTACATTTATTTGGAAAGAATATGTTGTTTCAGTAATAAGATTTTTTTTGTGTCAGAAAATATGTATCTTTTTGTAAATTTAATGTAAATAGCCATTGTGAGACATAGGAATGTTAGTACATGTGACATGAATAATCTTATTTACATAGATTCCCAAATCTTTGAAGTTCATGGAGTTCTAATAATTAAACTTTCTTTCCACATTGAAGAAATTTTGGCATGTTCAGGTGCTCCATGAAGTCTACTGTAATATGCTATATGTAAAGTGATTTCCCGTCTGTTTTGGGAGAATATCTTGCTCTGCATTTGCCATGTACAGGCATGCTCATGTTTTCCAGTTATAGACATCATGAGTAAATTCCACATAGTGGCATTTGAAATAAATTAACCAAAGAAGATTTAAAGATTGCATGAGTAAATATTCAATAACTGACTATGAATCATGTACTTGTCACTATGCAAGGTGTATAGAAACTCTTTCTAACTACTGAATTTGCAATTGAAGAACAAGAAGGGCTAGAATGGATGGTGCATCTGGTAGGATACATTTTGTGAGTTAAGTTTTCTCTTTCTAACTTTTTCCCCACTTTGTAGAGATGTGAAGACAAGGTATCTTCTCTTCTGGCCTAAAAGGGAACATATTTAGACGTATGGGTCACAAAAGCCATTTATGCTAAAAATATTTCCTTAAAGCCATGATTAAAATATCTCTGGCATTACGAGGTCCTGGAAAAACTCAGAGTGTACTCTTCTGATTAGGCCTGGAATGGTGTCCCAGCCGTCTTGTCATCCTTGCCTCCACCTGGCTGAGGCACATCCTCTGTACAGTATGTGCAGTACTGTTGGGCTGCTGTTTCATTACTAACCAGAGGAGGTTGCACACGTGGGCTGGCCACAGGGGGCCTGCGCCAACAGTACACTGTTTGAGTGGAGTTTTCCACTCAGTGTTTGGTTTGGCCTGCTCTGTGCGATGTCTTGCCAAACCTGCAACTCCTGTCAGAAGTCACTCATCCCTGGATGGGAAATATTCCTCATGCTGTTGTCAGCAAACTCTGCTCTTTCACTATAAACCTGGCGGGATGTCTTTTTGGCCAGACCAACGTATTGAGAAGACAGATTTTTTCTCTGTGAAGAACGTGTCTGCAGTGGATAGTACTTGTACTAGTAAAAGTATTTAGGGCTGTGGCGTGGGCCAGTTTTATCCGCTTAAAAAAATGAGAAACTCTTAAATGTAGCACTGAAAAGCCCTTCCATTAAAAATAAGAGAGGCAATGACTATTCCGGTTCTGTTGCCAAAGTAAAGCATAAGGTATGGTACAGGATGTTATCTTAGAAACAGAATTTTGTGTTTGGGCCTACAGCCTCAGAGAACCACATTTTCTTCTACACAGTGATTGTGAGTTCTTCTACCAAGTGGCACATGGGCATACACACAGCTGTGCCAAGGATGTAGTGATTTTGGCACAGACGTTAGGGTCTGACTTTCCACAGGTGTGAGAAGAATGTACTGGTTTTCAAATTTTGTTCCTGTGCCCAGATCTCTCATTCTTTTGATACACTGTGGGTATGACAAGTGAAGTCCACAAATTAAACCAATAGATAAATGTTTACTTTTATCTAGTATTGTACTGGCCCTACAACTTATTATTTTTTAAAAGTTAAGTACACAGATCATATGTGTACTGCTCAATAAATGTTCACAGAGTAAACACCCTCATATTCCAACTACCCATGTCAAGAAATGGGACATTCATCAGCACCCCAGGATTTCTTCTGTGCCCCTCATTGTCACTACCTGCTGCTCCTTTTCCTGAGTAATCTCCATGCATACTTTTGAAGCTATATAAATGAAATTATACGGTCTGTACTTTTTGGGCGTTTGGTTTTATTCAAAGTTAAGTTTCTGAGATGATCCATTTTATTGTAGGTAGCCATAACTTGTTATTTTTTGTCATAGATAGTGTTCTGTTGTATGAGTACAGCAAAATTGTTGATTCATTCTGTTGTTTTCAGTTCTGAACTATTGTAACTCAGGCATCTGTGATCGTGCGTATAGTTTTTGATGAAAATTTATATGTGCATTTTCGTTAGCTATAAAAGTAAAAGTAGAATTTCTGGGTCATGAGATATGTTTATGTTAGCTATAGAAGATATTGCTGAAAGGTTTTCCAAAGCAGTCATAACACATGCTCCAATCAGCAATATATGAGAGTTCCAGTTTCTCTAGGTGCTTACCAACAGTTAGTATTACCAACAGTTAAAACTGATCTTTTCAGTTTTACCATTCATAGTTGTAAAGCACTTTTTCCTAATGACTAATGAAGTTGTACACTTTTTCATAAATTTAATGGTCATTTATTTGCATATGAACCAATTCTTTTAAATAATTTTTCAAGTTTTTTGCCTAGCTTTCCATTGGGATTATCTATTTCTTATTGACTTATACTTGTCATTTGACTATATAGAATCGAAGCCTTTGTGGATTCTCCCATGTGTTTTTCTAATGTCATAACGGGGTCTTTTGATGAACAGGTGATCAGTCGTGTGTGTGTGTGCGCGCGTGTCCTATTTAAGAGACCTTTTCCTATACCAAAGTTATAAATATACTTCTCTATATTATCATCTGGAAGCTTTACTCTTTTATCTTTTATATTTATATCTACAGTCCATGTAGAATCGATTTTTGAGTATGAGATGAGGTAGGTGATAAGTTTCATTTTTTTCTTATAAAAATGAATTGATTCAAAACCTCGTGTTGAGATGACTGTTCTTCCCCTGTTGCTCTTCACCATCACCTGGTCATAAATCTAGTGTCTGTCTGTGTGTTTCTGAACACACTATTCTATTCCATTGGTCTATTTAGCTATCTTTTTGCCATTACCACATTCTTTTCATGACTGTGGTTCTATAATATATGATTTCATATATTATGTAGATTCCCCAAATTTGTTCTTCTTCATTTGAGGGAGGAGGTATTTGCTTTCTATGTAAGCGTTAGAATCAGCATATCAGCATGATTTTCTTTTTTTTTTTTTTTTTTTCCTGAGACAGAGCCTTGCTCTGTCATCCAGATCTGGAGTGCAGTGGTGCAATCTCGGCTCACTGCAACCTCCATCTCCTGGGTTCAAGCAGTTTTCCTGCCTTAGCCTCCCGAGTAGCTGGGATTACAGATATGCAACATCATGCCTGGCTAATTTTTGTATTTTTAGTAGAGACGGGGTTTCACCATGTTGGCCAGGCTGGTCTCAAACTCCTGACCTTGTGATCCACCCACCTCAGTCTCCCAAAGTGCTGGGATTAGAGGCGTGAGCCAGTGTGCCCAGTGAAAATTGTTTTCAAATAGAACTTGCTGAGGTTTTTGTTGGGATTGCATTTCATTTGTATATTAATTTGGGGAGAATAAGCATCTGTACAATATTGACTTTCAATCCATGAACATGAATTATCCCTTCATTTACTTTATCTTCATTAATTTTTCTTAATACAATTTTGCATTTTTTTAGAACTCATGCATCTTTCGTTAGATTTGTTCTTGGATATTTGGTGATTTTTTTTTTTTTTTTTTTTTTTGAGACAGGGTCTTGCTCCATCACCCAGGCTAGAGTGCAGTGGCACAGTCTCAGCTCACTGAAACCCCTGCCTCCTGGGTTCAAGTGATTCTCCTGCCTCTGCCTCCTGAGTAGCTGGGATTGCAGGTGACCCCATCACACCCAGCTGATTTTTGTATTTTTAGTAGAAATGGGTTTTCACCATGCTGGCCAGGCTGGTCTTGAACTCCTGACCTCATGTGATCTGCCTGCCTCGGCCTCCTAAAGTGCTGAGGCATGAGTCATCGCACCTGGCCATTCAGTGTTTTTTGATGATCATCATGGGCAGAGTACTTCAGAAGCAGCTAAGAGAAGGTTTGGTGAACAGGCTATTTATAAGGGGTCAACACCTGTGGAAGGAAAGAAAAGGAGGCAGGACTGGGAAGATGAAGAAGTCAAACTGCAATGTAAATGTGACAAAGACTCAGCCAACCCAATGGGCGCTCTAGAGCAAATATGTCTCTTCAGAGAAGACCCTTGATGGGCTGAAATGGTCAGACCTTTATGCTTCTGCAGCAATTAGTCATTGGGATTGGACTGCCTTGGAAAAGTACACACTTGTGTGAGGTGGCTCTTTGCAGCTGATACCTTTAAGGAGCTCCCAGCCCCTAGGACAATAAGGCCTTCTTTGGAGTGGGATCTAGGTAGTGCATCTCTATGTCCAGTATAATCTACCCACTGTAGTGTATCCATCACACAAGACCTTTTATGCTGCTTAAGTCCAGTTCTTCATGTAATTCAAGCAGCAGTTCCTTCAGGACTCTGGTGGACCTGAACTTAGAAGAGGAAGTTTAGTAGGAAGAACTATATTCCCCAACAGTGCAGATAGTGTTTGGCTGGAATTGGTGTTCATTGTCTTAGTTCATTTTTGCATTGCTGTGAAGAAATATCTGAGGGTGGGTAACTTATGAAGAAAAGAGGTTTAATTTGCTCACAGTTCTGCAGGTTAGACAGGATGTCTGGCACCTGCTTCTGATGAGGCCTCATGAAGCTTACAATTATGGCGGAAGGCAGAGGCGGGGAGCAGATGCATCAAATGGTGAGAGCAGAAGCGAGAGAAAGAGATGGGGGAGGTACCACATTGTTTTAAACAACCAGATCTCACGTGAACTATCAGAGTGAGAACTCACTCGTTACTGTAGTGATGGCACCAAGACATTCATAAGGATTCCACCACCATGACCCAAACACCTCCTACTAAGCCTTACCTCCAGCACTGTAATTACACTTCAACATGAGATTTGGAGGGAACACACATCCAAACCATATCATTGTCTCTTCTACCTCCACTTCCTACCCCCACTCTCTATTCCAGATTTCCTTCAGTCTCAGCTTGTCTTTAGAGCTAATCCTGAGGGGTCGGAGATCCTAAATTCCATGCTGTTTTCAAGCCCAGTTTCCATGCCTGTCACAGTGTGGTCACAAAGCCTTGGTCAACCTCAGGGAAACTTCTAAGCAGGTAAGTCTTATCAGAGTTGCTGCAGTCACCTGATAGGTTCTTCTTGGCCACTGCTCAGATAGAGCTGATCTACTGAGATAGCAGAATTGCAACAGTAAAAGAGTTTAATAAATGCAGGACCAGCTGAACAGAAGACCACAGTTTATTATTCACATCAATTTTCCCAGATTTGGAGATTGGGGCATTTAAAGGATAATTTGGTGGGTGGGGACCTACAGAATGGAGAATGCTGATTCACTGGGTCAGGGATAAATCATAGGGGGTCAAAGTGTGATCTTCCTTCTGTCTTCAGTTCCTGGGTGGGATTACAGTCCTGTTGGAGCCAGTTTATTGGTCTGGGTGGCACTGGATGGTCCAAGGGTATGCAGGGTCTTAAGAATGTCTTGAACACCAACCTTAGGTTTTATCGTAGTGATGTTATCCATAGGAGCAATTGCAGAGGTTACAAATCTTGTGGCTTCTGCCTGGATAACTCCTGAGCCATAATTTCTAATCTTGTGGTCAATTTGTTAGTTTTATGAAGCCAGTTTTTGGTCCCCAAACAAGGACAGGATTTGTTTTAGGAAGGGGCTGTTATTATCTTTGTTTAAAAGTTAAACTGTAAATTCTTCCTCTAGTTAGCTTGGCCTGTGCTTAGGAATGAGTAAAGGCTACTTGGAGGTTAGAAGCAAGATGAAGTTGATAAGGTCAGATTTGTTTCACTGTCATAATTTTCCTATGTCAGATTTTTCTTACTGTTATAATTTTTGCAAAGGCAGTTTCATTGCCTTCCAGGATGATCAGTTATTGTATGTGAACTGCCTCAGGAAGGGCACGCTCCTGAACAAGGTGGCTCTTTGATATTGAGGAAAATCACAAAGGGACTGAGAGATAGGAAACTGTCTGCTAACAGCACTGTTAGCAGCTAGGACAACAAAACTTTCCTTAAGAGGGATCTTAATGACTCATCTTTTTGTCTATCATTTTCTTGCTTTTATAGATGGCACCACTTAAAAACGTTTCATTTTTGAATTGTTTATTGTATATACAATATAGGACTACAATTGATTTTTAAATATATTATTTGTATCTAACAACTTTGCTAAATTTACTTGTTTATTCTAACAGTTTATATATATATGTGTGTGTATATGTGGATTCTTCAGAGATTTCTGTATGTGTTTCAAGTGTGCAGAAATATTTATCAAAATTGACTGTACAGTGGATCACTACATAAGTGTCAAGAAATTTTAAACCATTGAAATAGCCCAAAGTTTGTTCCCTGGAAACAATGAAATTAAGTTAGAAAACAGTAAAAATAATTTCCAACTGTTAGGAAATTAAGGGATATTCTTACATATAATACCTGAATCAAATAAGAAGTCAAATGGATATCAGAAAATATTTTGAAGTGAACGATAGTGAAAATAGGACATATTAAGCTGGGCAAGGTGGCTCACGCCTCTAATCCTAGTTCTTTGAGAGGACGAGACCAGAGGACTGCTTGAGCCTAGGAGTTCGAGACCAGTCTGGGCAACATAGTGAGACCTCATCTCTATAAGAAATAAAAAAATTTGGCCAGGCGTGGTGGCACACGCCAGTAGTCTCATCTACTCAGGAAGCTGAGTGGGGAGGATCATTTGAGCTCAGAAGTTCGAGGCTGCAGTGAGCCGAGATCACACCACTTCACTCCAGCCTGGGTGACAGAGTGAGACCCTGTCTCAAAAAGAAAAATAAATCAATAATAAAAGAGAAAATAGGACATACTGAAACTTGTGGGAAATAACTAAAGAGGCAAATGTAGAGCTATAACTGCATATACTAGAAAGGAAAAAGGAATAAAATTAATGATTTAAATATTCATCTCCACAAATTAGAAAAAAATTAGGAAAGTAAATCCAATTAAAATAGAAAAAATAGTAAATGCAACAGAATTTCTACCCTAGTTGCTAAGAAATTATACATATGTTTTTGACATACTAGATTTACCCCAAAACAGCATTTTTGTTACTTTCTAGATCATGTTTGAACAGCATATTTCCATCCTTTTGTGATTTTATGACATACATTTTAAATTCAAAGAAGTTAATATTATTTTTATATAATAGTCATTTAGATTTACTCATATATTTTTACTCTCTATTATTGTTCATTTTTCTCTCAATTTCCATGCTTTCATCTAGGATATTTTTCCTTTTGCTCGAAAAAATCTCTTTAGTATACTTTTTTGGTGCAGTTCTCCTGGAGATAGATTTTTCTCAATGTTTCTTAGTCTAAAGACATCTTTATTTTATTTTCCTTTTTGAAAAATATTTTCTCCAGATGTAGAACTCTAAGTTAGCAGTTTCTTTTCAGCACATCAGTCACATCTTTCTATCATCTCATGGCTTCCATTCTTTCTTTTTTTATTTATTTTTATATTTTTTTGAGACAGTCTCACTCTATCACACAGGCTGGAGTATGGTGGCACGATCTTGGCTCACTGCAACCTCTGCCTCCCAGGTTCAAGCTATTCTCCTGCCTTAGTCTCCCAAGTAGCTGGGATTGCAGGAGCCCACCAAACCAAAACCAGCTGATTTTTGTATTTTTTAGTAAGGACGGTGCATCACCATGTTGGCCAGGCTGTCTCAAACCCCTGACCTCAGGTGATCTGCCTGACTCGGCCTCCCAAAGTGGTGAGATTGCAAGCATGAGCCATCGTGCCCAGCTGGCTTCCATTATTTCCGTTGAAAGTCAGCCTTATTCTTTGGAGCTACTATTATTTTCCCCTCTGGCTAGTTAAAAATGTTTCTTTTTGCCATTGGGTTTTGGCATTTTTACTATGATACAAAACTGGATATGTTGTTTTGTGTTTATTCTTCTTGGGTTTCATAGACCTTTTGAATTTGTGGATTGATGCCTTCGTTGTTTTGGAATATTCTCAAGCAATGTCATCTGAGATACTTGTGCCCTACCAGCTCCTGTCCCTCTAGGGTTTCAGTAACTTGTCTGTTAGATCTTTGAATCATGTCCTGTAAGTTTTTTATCACCTTTTCTTTATTTTCCATCTTTTTTCTCCTTCTCTGTTATTTAGTTTGGATACTTCAAATTGACCTGTTGACCTATTTTCCAGTTCCAATACTCTCTTCTCTTATTTAATCTGGAAATTCTAATCTATTTAATAAAGTTCTTAATTTTAATATTTGCCATTTTCGTTTTAGAATTTTTAAATGATTATAGTTTTTGGTCAGTTTCTTGCCATCTATTTTTAAAAAATGTTAATCACACTTATTTTAACACCTGTGAGAACTCAAAAATCTACATTACCTGGAGTCTCTTCCCGTATCTTATTTTTTAAACTTTTTCTTGATTTCTGAACATTTAACTCTTTCTCTTCTGGTATACCTAATAATGTTGTAAATTAAATGCCAGATAGGACTGAAAAAATATAGACCTAATTTGTAGAGTTTTGCCTCTTTCTCCAGGGAGGACTTAATGTTAGTCCACCTGGCAGTTAGAGCAGGAGCAGATTACTTTTACCAAATCTAGGATTGAGCTCGTTCAACACTGGATTTTTATAAGAGCTTTGTTCTTAATCCTACAGTCTGGTCCTTTCAAAGTCTTTCCCAGAGGTCTGGGTTGTTTATTGGTGCTGTCTTCTTCAAGAGCCCCGGAACTCCAATGTTTTCTTCTTCAGGTTCATTAGGCTGTTGGGAAAACTCAACTCAACTCATATTTTCAGGGTTTTGGTCACTGTTTTCTGCTTTGCTTCTTGGCCTCTTAACCTGGCTCTTCTTAGAGCCTGCAAATGCCTGGAGGGGAAAAGCACTATATTCCACTTCCCTTCTCTTCATGATCTGGAATTCTCAAATTATTATCTTCAAACAAATATATGTTGTATTTTCTCCAACTTTTCTAATTGTTTCAGACTAAGGTTATAGAAGAATTGTTCTGCAATTCTGCACTGACATCAGGAACAGGAAATCCTGTGGGCTTTTTTCAATGAGAGAAAAGTACTGTTTCATGTTATACTCCCAGTGACTTTCACAACCCTTGATGCATGAAAGTGCTCAGAAATTTTTTCAATGAATAAAAATGTGCAAGAGAAGCGTGAAACCTAACCCATATTCAGAGGCAGTTTTTGATCTGATGAAACAGCCAAGACTTAGTCAATAATTCTTTAATGCTTAGTTTAATACCGAGACATTTCATAGAATCGTTCTTCACATCTTGAATTATCTTATCCTTTTCTGCCCTGAAAAATATTTGAAATTCCTCAAATACAATTTATCCTTTAATCTTATGTTGTATTAATAGTGCGTTTGATGTTATAAGCTGGGAAATACATTGGGTGTATTAGCCTAAGGTGAGTTCTAGAAGACAGGCTCCATCATATGTCTGCTACATTCTTCAAGATACCTCAAGCAGTGCTAAACACATTGATAGTGTGTGATCCTTCCTTTAAGATATAATACAGTCAATATTGAAGTTTTATATTTTAAGAGTGAAGGGCTAAAAATGTGTATTTTATGCATATTTTAATAAAAATCATTTTGGTGTGTGTATTTAAAGAATCTTAGGAAATAGGCTGCATACAATGCATTATATTTTTATGTTCACAAGTAAGCATCCAAATACACCATCAGTGTCATTCACAGCTGCCACCATGGCCTGGTGAGAGGGTGGCAAAATCATAGTGATACAAAGCAAGAAGAGCTGTTTATTGTGTGCTTGATATGCACCCAATACCATGGTAATTATTTTATAGAGATGGTCTCATTAGTCCTTCTAATAACTCAATTCAGAGGTGCTATGGTAGTCCCAATTTTTAGATGAAGACACTGAAGCAGAGAAAGATTAACTATCCAAGGTTATAGAGCTAGGAAGTGGAGGAGCTAGGAAGTGGGGGGACTAGGTCCATGATTGTGGTTGGATGTGACCCCAGGATATTATTTCTGTTCAACTGTCCATTTCCAATTTTCCAGTCAATCCCTGATCCTGGTAATGAAGGAGAAGGAGAGATGTATGACTTACTTTACTGTTTCATTGCCGTTAGCATAGAAACACTGAAAGGGGTGCAGTGCTTATTTGAAAGTTTCCTTTCACCTTAGGCATATATAATTATCTGTAGGAAAAGAAATCTCCTTTCCTACAGTAAGCATCAGTTGGTTTTTCCTACAGTAAGCATCATTTGGCTGAACAATTTGTTTCTTTCATATTATGGTTTCCCTTCTTTCTTCACTTTCCACTGGAAAACTCTCTTAAACTCAAGAAATATGTAACCTAATGTTGAAAGTGTCAGAGCAGCACACTGAAAGTATTAAATGAGATAAGAGTGTTGTTCTATAGAAACAGACCAAAACATTACGCTGTTATTTTTCCAAACCTTTAGTGGGGAAGAGTTAAGTGCTATGTGGATATCCTCAAAGTCTAGAAAGTGACAAAGATTATTTTTTGGATGAACAAAGATACGTGAAAGTGCCAGAGAAGAGCACTAAATGTATTAAATGAAGAACACTGAAAGTATTAAAATATTGTATAAGGAGTTTCAGAGAAGTGCTGTGACATGAATGAACCAAACTACAGGATGAAAGGCCAGGAGAGAGGGTCTCCTGAATGGATCTTTTGCTAATGGTGAAAACGGACTAGCATGTGTGCCCCATGCCAAGGAGAGAGAAGAAAGAAAAAGTAATGGTAGGATAATGTAATTTTTCTCTCATTAATATCTCTTTGGATTTGTAAATAATACATTCCTCCACATTCTATATTAAACCCAGAAATAAAATCACAAAGTTAATTAAAGAGAAAGTGAGGAGAATAATTTGTAACATGTTGAAGGCACAGAATAAACTTTAGAGAATTATTAATATGTCATGAATTTTTCTCTCTTTCTACCAGGAGGCATCCCAAGAATTATGTGTCCCAGACAAGTGATTGTTTACGTTTCTGAGCCTTTATGTTAAAATCTGGTGACTGTGGAGCATAAAATATTGGAAATTGTTCAATCTGTGATGTTAAATATTTTAAGTATATAATTTATAAATTAAAATAAACAAATCACTGAATCAAAAGAATCATTAAACATATAGAAAAATTATTTTAAAATATTTGAATAAATAAAATAATGTGTATAACTATAGTAAATACTAGATCATATTCTAAAGGTGGCAAAATACTAAAAAAATTTTATATTAATACAAAATTTTGTATTTGACATAATTGTTGCAATGGTGAATACCAAAATGACAGTAACTTTAAAAAGTTAGAAAGTGAGTTCTGTGTAAGGCAAAGGTTTGTAGGTATGTAGATCAGCCCTGTTGTGGTGACTTTGCTTCACAAAGCATTAAGGACTTAAGATTTTTTCTAGCTTACAGTTTTTCTGTGATGTCCTCCATTTCCAAAGTCACCTCATGGCCCATAATGGCAGCTTTCTCTTTAGCCATCGTATTCATATTCTAGCTAGTAAGTAAAAGCAAAGGATAAAAAAGAAAGGGAAGAAAGGGAAGATCATGTATCAGCTGCCTTTTAAGGAAAGTTTTCTTTTTTTCTTTTCTTTTCTTTTTTTTTTTTTGAGACCAGGGTTTCACTCTGTCACCTAGGCTGGAGTGCAGTGGCGTGATCATGGCTCACTGCAGCCTTGTGACCTCCCCAGGCTCAGGTAATCTTCCTGCCTCAGTTTTTATATTTTTAGTAGAGATAGATTTCACCATGTTGCCCAGACTGGTCTCAAACTCCTGGGCTCAAGTGATCTGCCTGCCTCAGCCGCCCAAAGTGCTGGGATTACAGGCGTGGGTCACCATGCCCGGCCTACCTTTTAAGGAAGGTTTTCTGAAGCTCCCTCAAAGAACTTCTGCTTACCTCTTATTGACCTGAAGAACCAGGTCACTTGGCCAAATCTACTTGTAAGGGAGTCTTTATTGTGGCTAGCTAAATGCCCAGTTGAAATGAGGTGTCCTGTCAACATGATAGAAGAGCAGAATAATTTTTGGAGAACAACAAGCATTCTCAAACATGCAGTGTATCTAGACTCGTGTGTATTCTGGTTGTCCTTTCAGAGGTGAATTTCAGTTTTTAATTGTTTTATCCTAATGAACACAGTACTCTTGGATGTGTGAAATGTTACATGCTTTGATTGTCAACATCACCTAAGATAGTAGCTGTTTTAGAATCCACATGTTCACCATGGGTTATAGTTAAGAGTAGGTAAAAAGCTGTTCTGTGCCATTCTGGCCTCTTTATTTTGTGACACCAAGAAGTACAGCATGCTTTTAGGTCACCTAACACATTTTTGAATAAAATCTGAAACGATTTGAGTTGATACTTCTAAGATTTAATAAAATTATTTCATCAGTATCATCATTATAATTGCCTGCTATGTTATAGTCTCTGTGCTTTGCACACATTATGTCTTTTAATACTCTCAATAATCCTGTAAGGTAGATGTTTTTGTGCCCTTGTTAGAGTGTGAATATTGATGCTGAGAGATTTAAGCAACTTACCCCAAATCTCAAAAGTGGTAGCAGAGTTGAACTTTAAGTGCAATTCAAAATCTGCTTTTAATTACTATGCTGTATTGATTCTAGCCCTCTCCTGCTGCTTCTAAAATTAACATTGATTTAAAAAGAGTATACATATACACACACACACACATATATATACACTGAATATATACATTTGTTACTCTACTGTTTATACACACATAGTATTTGTCATCACAGTATAAAGTTTTTTTCTGAGTGTCTGAATTATTATTAAAACTGTCTTTGAATATGTTTATAAGGCTGTATTATAAATTTCAGAGATAAAATCTTCTAGATTTTCAGTTATTATCCATGGATTTTTGGGCTTTGTGAAAATATATAGTACAGAAAATTTCTGCAGGTCCAGCAGAAATCAACTTTATGGGGATAGACTGGGTATAAAAATTAATGGAGAGTGTAAAGCCACTGCAGACTTCTTGGATTACTAGTAGATTACAAAATGAACAGGTATTTGCATGAGGAGTAGTTTGACTGCTTATTATACTTCGCTCTTTTCTCTGGTCACATTACATGATGTAACCCGATGAATCAGAAATTGGATCTGAATGGGGAGATGTGGATGACCACAATTTCCTACTAGTCACTGCTTCTACAGACATTCCCAAATCCCCTGAAGTCATTTTGGAAATCAACCAAAGCTCAAGATTTGTTAGGAACATTTGCTAAAATGCTTACAGGTAGAGCAGATAGTGCTGATCTGATGCCTGTTCCAGAAACATCTGCGCCTGACCTTCAAGTAATCTTTCTAGTTTTGAGCCCTTTGTTTTATATAATCCTGCTCACTGTCTTCACCTCAAAAATGCATCATGTCCCCACCACGTCGGTGTTTGTTTTCAGGAGTCTTTGTGTTCATCATAAATTCTGCTCTCTGTACGTCTCTGGGAACTGATCTTCATCCATGTTTTCTGTCCTCTGCAGGCTTGTATTTGCAAAACAGAACTGAACTAGCTGGTAGCATTTACTCTGGAATGAAGGATGGAACTGGTAAGTCCACTCTCCCCTACTCTAACAATACATTGTAGTTCTTCTTAAAATTGTGGGTTTATTAGAGCAGTTTTTGATTTAACCCTAAAGAAATTTGGGAGGCTGAGGCGAGTGGATCACGAGGTCAGGAGTTCAAGACCAGCTTGGCCAAAAAAGTGAAACAGCGTCTCCACTAAAATTAGAAAAATTAGCTAGGCATGATGGCGGGTGCCTGTAATCCCAGCTATTTGGGAGGCTGAGGCAGGGAATTGCTTGAACCAGGGAGATGGAGATTGCAGTGAGCTGAGATCGCACCACTGCACTCCAGTCTGTGTGACACAGTGAGACTCTGTCTCAAAAAAACAAAACAAAACAAAACAAAACAAAACAAAAGATAGGATCTTAGCCTCCTTCTAAACATATTAAATCAGAATGTCTGGGAGTAGGGCTCAAAAATCTGCATTTTAAATGTTTCACTGGTGACCTGATGTATATGAATATTTATAAACTTCTGCCTTGGAGGACTAAGCACCTTGTGTCAAGGTGTTTGACTTTCTTCTTTCTCCTTTTGTGTGAATTTTTTCCCTTTTCCTTATCTCCTTCTTTCCTCTCCCCAAATGTAAACATAAACCTTGGGACAAATTTGTGATCCATAGGGAATTTCAAGTTCTGTTCTGCAGGTGATTCTGCAGGTGTCTTTTGACATTCACTCTATCTGTGTTCTGGGGCTGATCATATATATTGGGGACCCCTAAATTATTTGACAGTCAGGGCACTGCCAGGTTTCTCTTGTCCCAACGAATCTCCCGTTTTAGGCTTCCCAATCCTTTCTCTCAGATGGATATTACAAAACAAATGTCATATCTTTGGGTTACATGGTGGCGTTTACACTTGTCCAGTTATAGAATGTGTGGCAGTCATAAGGTTCTAGAAATGTTTAATACCATAACACATAACAAAATTATAGTTAAATAATACTTTATATTAAATACCATCTGCTATGGTGAAGAACCTGATTCTTGGATTATAGCATTTTGATAGTAGAATGCTTCATTTAGATTCTTGTGGTTTGAAGTGTAAAGGTGGAAAAAGGGGGAAAATACAGTATTTGTCAATACATTTCTGTTAAGATGAGTCCTTGTTACATAGGAAAGGAGAAATGGTCCAGGAAGGTATTCTCAAAGTAAGGTGTTCATATTTTCTCACAATGCTTAATAACAACATGCACACATTGATGTCTAAATCTAGGCCTACACAAATAATTGTGAGTGTGCTGGCTGGATCTGACATAATATGGTATCTGTTTTCATGAGACAATTGCCATAAATATTGGCCTATTAGTCAATCACATTCTCCAGACTATGATCGTTGTCTCAGAATGCATCTATTAATAAGATCAAAGCAGCTACAATCAGAGTGAATCTCAGAGCTCTTGAGGGACCTATTGGTAAAGTGGCTGTCTTCTGCTGTTCCTGAAATTTTGATGATATGAGGCTACAGCTACTATAGCTATCTCGTCTCCATGAGGTGAGAGCTAGTTGAATAATGCCATCATTTCAGAGAATGAGAGCCAGAGGATGGAGAGAAAGAAAAAGGTTTGGGGTGACATCATTTGAACTTCTCTATCAAACATCACTTGGTGTTAAGTGTATGTCTAAATTTTTTTCAGTTGTATGAGCCATTACATTTCCCTCACCCTTTTTTTTTTTTTTTTTGGCTTAAGCCAAACTTGTGTGTGTATGCGTGTGTGTTTAACTTACAACTAAAGAAGTGTCCTAACCAATATGCCTTCTTACAATGCTGATCACCCTTCCTTATTTTTGCTTATGTAAGATCTGACTCCCTTGCTAGACTGTAATCTCCATGAGAGCCATGTCTGTTTTACCCGCTGTTGTCATAGATGAAGATCTACCACAATGTTAGCACAGAGTAGGTGTGCAATATACATTTTTGAACGAGAAATATATAATTTATTGTACTTAATAAATTTAATATTACAGCATTTTTATTATAAACTGTTTATTTCCATATTTTTTAAAGAAAAAACATCCTGCATTCCAGATCCACTTTCCTTATTTCCTGTGCTGATCTTAAGATACATCTTGCCACCTACATTGTTTTCTCCTCTGCCTTACTCTGGCATTGAAATGAATTAAAACACATTTTTTTGTCTGCTGATTTTTACCAGTTCCTCCTGTTTTTTTTAGCCATTCCTTTGTGTTCACATATTATCTTATTGGTACTGCAATTACAGCTGATTTTACAGTGTATTATAAGGAATAGTTCATTGTTTTCTCTGTTCCTCAAACTGTATTCTTTGAAAACAACCAAGTCTCTTTTTACCTTTATATTGCCAGTGACGATTACAGTGCTTTATATTTGTGTTTTAAAAATGGAAAAGCTTGCAGACATTTTTCCTTAATTTTTTGTTTTACTCTTGCCAGTGTTTTATGCTATCATAAAAATAACTGAATATTCCAATATTTTTCTTACTCTCATTTGAGGGTTGTTATTTACATTTATATGCCACCAGTTGGCATATTTTGTATGCACTCCAAAAAACACCTCAGGGATGGCCAAAATACTGTGAAAGGAGGCTTGAAAAAATTAGATTTTGGCAATAATCATCCATAAGCTCCAATTTTGAAAATCATCTGGAAATGATAATTATCCCAGGTAAAAAATGAAAATAGAAAATTCAAGAACTGAACTGTGAAAGCAGAGACCCGTGAAGAATGTTCACGGTGAGGAGAGAGCATTTGTGGTAAAGATGTTTTGGATGGCCTGGACTTTGATAAAGAATTTGTGGACAGTGAGGTGCTAGTGGCAGTCATTGTTGCCTATTGACCTATTGCCTATTGCCTCAATCCTTCTTTCTTGACAAAACTCACGTTGGTTTAGGTATTGGGCAGGTAGTAATGTTCTCAGGAAGGTAGTTTCCTTTTCCATCATTAGAGGATATTATTTTTCTCTGTCAATGATGTTCTAATTGCCAATGACGTTCTAATGATGAGCATTTGACCAATTCTTATTAATGAGATATAAGTCTATCTGGGTATCTAGGGATTGTGGGAAACATTTTCTCTCTCTCCATTATAATACTCACACATAGAGAGAGTGCCATGAAAGGAGAGCACTATGGCTACTTGTTGCTTTTTGTTTTTGGATGCAATCATAACATCTGGCTCTACAGCAGCTATCTTATGCTCATGAGGAGACAAATCTAAGGATAAGGAGTCAAAATATTCAGGATAGTGAAGCAAAGTACAGAAGGAGCCTAGGTTTACTGATGGCATTGTTTAATGGTTGAATCGACACTGATACTGCCTACTTCTGGACTTGTCAAATGTCTGATCTAAGTCATTAAGATTTCTGTCACTTGTAAACACACTCTAGAAGGTACACTGCCATAGTTAAGGCAAAGAGCAAAAAGGTGGAGATGTCTTCTTCAGGTGTCTGCCTCACTTGTGTGCAATTGTGTGAGACTCTGGATTACAGAGATTTGTTACAACAGATAATACGGAATTCTAGAATTTTGTAGAAAAGTAACAAGGCATATCACATTAGTTTTGATTGCTCCATTTCATCTTAAGCACTTCTACTAAGTTTAGCGTTATATGAGGCGTTTAAAAGTTGTCTGTAGGTTACCAGAATTTGAATGAATACTTTTCTAGTAAAATATGATGGCTGCCTAAACCCAGCATTTTGATACATATAAACTGAAAATGGAAAAGAAATCCATACTTTATGGTAACCATACCTGCCTTGCCTGGCACTGTTTATTATCCCTGTGGTTCAAGAGATTAAAACTCCCTGTCCTCCAGTGATTTGTCACTGGGAGAATACAGGCACCAGGGCGTATGATCTCCCTGAATTAACACCATCCTGCTTCATATGGAGCCACCTAGTCAGAATAATCAGTAGTGTTTATATTTTGACTTATTTGCCTCCCTCGTAGTACCTTTGTCTGCAACATATCACACAACAACAACTGCAATGAATTCAGAAAATATACACACTTTGGAGAAAGATTATGGTGACTATGTATGTAAGAAAAATGAAATTGTGTTTGTACATTTGAAATGTGAAAACACAGAATATGTAAATATCCAAAAATGTTGGAGTTTTATAAAGGCTATTTGAAGTTTTAGTGATGCAACAAATTTCTGATCAGCTTGGAGATTTCCCTGCTGCCTCTCTTTAGAATATAAAAATACCTGTCACCTGTTGTGCTCTGGAGCCCATAGTGGTTAATTATATGTGGCAAAATGGCTAGGTTATAGTGACCAGTTGTTTGGTCAAATACTGGTATAGATATTACTGTGAAGGTATATATTTTAGCTATGATTAGCATTTAAATCAATAGACTTTGACTAAAGCAGATTATTCTCCATAATGTGTGTGTGTGTGTGTGTGGGGGGGGGTTCATCCAATTAGTTGAAGGCCTTAACAGCAAGCATGGTGATTTCCCGAAGAAAGAGGGATTATTTTAAAGACTATAACATGGAAACCTTACCTATTTTTTCAGCCTCTTGCCCTGCTAAATTCAGACTCAAGACTGGAACAACTCTTATCTGAATTTTCAACATGCTTGAAATCTAAATTTCAGATTTGTCCACTCCCCACATTGTCTGAACCAATTATTTAAAATAAATCTCTCTCTATCTCTACCTAAGAGATACATGTATATATCCTATTGGTTCTGTTTCTCTGGAGAATCCTAATACAGGGGGCCTCAGTTCAAATTCCAAGACAATAGAATAAGTCCCTTTGAATTACCTATTAAACAAATTAAGATCAAGTTTGATTAATCCCGAAAATTTTCAATGCCTCTCAGGAGATTTTTTCTCATAACATCTAGTCACACACCCATACACACACATGTTTAAAGGGAGAGAAAGAGAGAAAGCCCTCCAATCCCCTGCAATATGTCACAACAGATTACAAGATGAACATTAAATATTAGGGAAAAAGAGAAATAGGCAAATATTAGAAGATAAGCTAAAAAATGATTTTTACAAATTTGGAAACCATTCCCTGGTGACAATTGGCTGTAGCCATAGAAAATAATAGACTGTTGCTCTACCAATTATCAGAAAGTCCTCACCCCAAAATGTTACCAATCTAAGAGAATTTATAAAGTTAAATGCTGGTAATAACTGTACAAGATTACAGAAAAAGAAAGATGTTGTAATAGCAAGTATAAGCAGATGGGATATGACCCTTGTGTATAAAAAGAATGTAAAGTAAAAATATATCATTGTGCATTGTGACTTCAGTATTACACAAGGAGGAGATAACTTGACCTACTGACATGAGGATCCTGTTTGGGTTGGTATTTATACTCTTTGGAGTGAGAAAAGGGAGAATCAAAAGATTACTATAGCTTGATAAAAATATTCATTTGTTTGCCCTGAGTTGGTTATCATTAAGCAGAAGTCTGGTTATAAATTAGCTTCCCCAAATAACTTCATTTTAAGAAGAAGAAACTTTGATTATCTGACTGACATGTATGGCTAGTCCAGTGGCTATCAATATTGCTTAAGTTATCACGAACCCATTTCTTTGAGCCTAGTTTCCTTTATGTGAATTTGATATCTGGACCTGTGCCCTTGGAATATAGAGGAGGTAGCTAACCTGAAAGACCATGCCAGCCTTGCATGAAATATTAACTGAGCCATCTTGGAGATGAGCCATCTTGGAGATGCACCAAGAAGGACCAGGCTGCAGCTATATCTTGAGGGGAGAGGCAACCCCGTCTCCTAAAGACACCCCTTTGAACCAAGAGAGTTTCCTGAGTGAATGGAGCTTCCTTCAGTTCTCTTCCACTGATCTCAGAAGGTACAGGACAAGCTGTGGGGAAGCACCCAGGTGCATGATTCTGGCTTTCAAAAAAGTTGGAACAAATCTGATTGCCTCTCAGCACAATTTAAATTCTAAGCCTGCAGGGTAGGCTCCTATCCGTCTTTTTTGTTCGGCACATTAGGAGTATTCCACTAGCTTTGGAATGCAATAGTAAGTCCTTTATTCCACACACAGGTGTCTTGGTAGATGTAGGGGAAATATTAACGTTTCTGCAGGACTAGTTAAAACTTGATTTCTGAAATGAAATTCCACAGCAGCTTAGTCTCGTTTATGAACAAACCAACCACATGACTGCCAGAAATCAATGCACATTGATGCTATCCGAATGTTTTCAGCGAGTCAGTGCTAGAATTCTTGCCAGTAGGTTTGTTGTGTTTTTTGGATAGCTTCTTATGTATTACCAAGTGTTCCGGTGTGGGTAATATATTTTATTTAATATTTCTTCTCTCAGTGAAAAGTAAAGCAAATATTTATATGGTTTTGCCTACATTTGACTTTCCACTAGCAAATCAGTGCTATAGCTTGTCTTTTATTGGTGAAAATTGACCTTTTAATTCTGCCAATACCACTATTTTTTTTCGTCTATCGAATTTCTTACGTATCCAAAAGCATCTTCGAAGAAAACATATTCATAATGTTGAAAATAAAAATTGGAATTTGTTGTCTACTTCACTGAGTTTTAGTAAAAGCTTAATTTCTCACTTTGCCTGTTATAGCCTTTTATGGTAACAAACTCATAATAAAAACTTCCCCAGGAAAAACAACCTGGGAGAGGGAGCCAAGATGGCTGACTAGATGCAGCCAGAAAGGGACTCTCCCAGCCAGAGAACAGATCGTCAAGAAGACTGACACACTACTCTGAACAGATCTTCAGAAGGAAGGCATTAAGAGTGGTCAAAGGCAGGATGCAGACCTTGGGCTGAAAGAGGGAGGAAACTAGCAATGCTTCATAGGACTGCTATGCATTAGGACTTGTACTTGACCCCCAGCGGCTCCTGGGGAAGGTGTGAGTTAAGTAGGTGAGAAGTGGCCCACTCTTGACATAGACCACCAGAATCCTAGCAGCAGGGAATGCTGTGTTCTCCACAGACATTTGAGCTGACAGAGAGAGCTACTGGGAGAGGTGGCAGGGACAGGACTCCAGCCAGTACAGAGCCAAGGGGTTTAGCACAAGAATGACTGCAGTAGGGCACGGTCAGGGATGGCCATCCCCCAAGGCTCACCCAATTCCTCTAGGTGACTTGGGCCCTTGTTGACTGTCAAACCTGGAGAGAGCACGGTGGTCTTGCGTGTGGAATGGGGCCAGTCTGATCTGAGTGCTGCCCTTTCTGTCAGCTGCTCTCAAGGTGGCTGCCTGGCTGCACCCACTAGCAGTGCAGCCTGGAATGGCCAACTATGGTACTTCCCAGCAGCTGCCATCATAGCTCCTTTGGTGGCAGACTGCACCTGACCTTTGAGGGGTTCCAGCAAACAAGCCCTCAGTGACAGGCACCCACCCTCCCTGCAGCCTCCCCAACTACAGCCTCCCCCAACTGCTTTGCTGATGTACACTCACCTGCAGCCCCTCTCCCCCACTGCTTTACTGCCATACACTCGTCCACTGTGCCCCCACCACTGCTTTGACAGTGCTCATGAATGAGTGAAACTCACTGCCCTCCCCTGTTGGCACACACATGTGGACCCCACCACCCAGCTGCTGTCAGCATAAGTGTACGTACCCTGCCATGCACTGGCAGTGCATGCACACCCACACTGCTGTCCTGCCCCTGTGCAGATGCCACCAACCTGACTTGCTGGCACCCTGCTCCTGATGATGTGAGTGTGCCCTGCTGCACAGCCTCTGCTGTCAACACATTTGGTCAGACACCACCCTGCCTCCACATGGATGTTACTACTCGATCCCTACCAGTGCTCTGCTTCCACCAATGCATGCCCCCACCACATGCCACCACATGCCACTGCTGCTGGCATGCACATGTGAGTGCAGGCTCTGCTGCCACCACCCCAATAAAGCATTTTAGTTGGCATCCCTGACTGAGTGTTATTGTCAGCAAACCAGGAACACATTCACATTCGCTCTTTCAGCACAGCAGGTGCTTACCCTCAAGGGGCCAGAGAACAAAGCCCTGTGCTTGGTATCTGCCCTGCAGGGTTAAAGCATGAATCTCAGTAGTGCTAAACTGAGTCTCGGCCCCCCTAGAATCTTCCAGAAATGAAGTCAGTTGACAGAACCCACTTTATACCAGAGTCAAACCCTTAAGGACATCAAAGAATATAAAGACAAAAACAAAACAACACAAAACAAAACAAAAACAAAACAAAACCCCAAAACACCCACGTAAAGGACAGCAACTTCAAACAATAAAGGAACATCAACGCACACATATGAAAAAGAACCAGTGCAAGAACTGTGACAATTCAAAAAGACAGAATGTCTTCTTACCTCCAAATGACTACACTAACTCCCTGACAATGGTTCTCAACTGGCTGAAACGGCTTAAATGACAGACATAGAATACAGAATCTGCATAGGAATGAAGATTAGCAAGAGTCAGGAGAAAGTCAAAACCCAATCCAAAAAATAATTAAGGATTCCAATAAACGATACAAAAGCTGAAAGACAAAATAGCCTTTTTAAGAAAGAACCAAACCAGACTGACAGAGATGAAAAATGCAGTATAAGAATTTCATACTACAATCAGAAGTACTAACAGCAAAATAGAACAAGATGAGGAAATAATCTCAGAGCTCAAAGACTTGTTCTTAGAATCAATTCAGTCAGGCAGAACTAAAGAAAAGAGAATACAAAAGAATGAACAAAACCTCCAAGAAATAAGTCATTATGTACAGGGGACTAAACCTATGGCTCATTGGCATCCCTGAAAGAGAGAGAGAAAGAGCAAGCAACTTGAAAAAATTATTTGAGGATATTGTCCATGAAACTTTCCCTAACCTTGTTAGAGAGGTTGAGATTCAAATTCAAGAAATGCAGAGAACCTCTGTGAGATACTATACAAGACAACCATCCCAAGACACATAGTTATCAGGTTCTCCAAGGTCAATGAGAAAGAAAAAAAATAAATAAAGACACCTAATAGCTTACCTCTAAGCAGGAACCCTACAAGCCAAAAGAGATGAATGAGCCTATATTTAAAATTCTTAAAGAAAATAAGTTCCAATTAATAATTTTATATCCAGCCAAACTAAGCTTCATAAGCAAAGGAGAAATAAGATCCTTTTCAGACAAGAAAATGCTAAGGGAATTCATTACCCCCAGACCCACCTTAAAAGAGGTCTTTAAGGGAGTGCCAAACATGGAAATTAAATACTGTTACTGGTCACCACAAAAACATACTTAAGTACACAGGCCACTCACACTATAAAGCAACTACACAATTAAGTCTGTATAATAACTAGCTAACAACATGATGACAGGACAAAATCTGTACATATCAATATTAACATTGAACGCAAATGGGCTAAATGCCCCACTTAAAAGGCACAGAGTGTTAAGTTGGATAGAGAAGCAAGACCCAATTGTATATTTTCTTCAAGAGAGCCATCTCACATGAAATGACACCCATAGGCTCAAACTAAAGGGAAGGAGAAAAACCTACTAAGCCAAGAGAAAACAAAAAGGGCAGGGGTTGCTATCTTAATTTCAGGCAAAACAGACTTTAAAACAAGTATCAAAAAAGACAACACTATTACATGATAAAGGATTCATTTCAACAAGAAGACTCAACCATCCTAAATATATGTACACCCAACACAGGAACACTCAGATTCATAAAACAGGGCTTAGATAACCCCAAAATAATAGTGGGATTCTTCAACACACCATTGAGTGTAATAGATAGATCATTGAGACAGAAAATTAACAAAGATATTTGGGACCTAAAGTTGACATTTGACCAAATGGACTTAACAGACATCTATAGAACACTCCACCCAACAACAACAAAATATACATTCTTCTCATGTGCACATGGTGCATACTCTGAAATAGACCACACAATTGGTCATAAAACAATTCTCAACAAATGGAAAAAATAGAAATCATACCACCCACACTCTTGGACCATAGCACCAATAAAAATAGAAATACTAAGAAGATTTCTCAAAACCAAACAATTACATGAAAATTAAACAATCTGCTCTTGAATGACTTTTGGGTAAACAATGTATTAAGGTAGAAATCAAGAAATTCTTTGGAACTAATGAAAACAAAGACAGAACATGCCAGCATCTCTGGGAGACTGCTAAAGCAGTTTTAAGAGGAAAGTTTATACTGCTAAATGCTCACATCAAAAAATAAGACAGATCTCAAATTAACAACCTAACATCACACTGAGAGGAACTAGAAAATGAAGAGCAAACAAATCCCAAAGCTAACAGAAGAAAAGAGATAACCCAAATCAGAGCTGAATGGAAGGAAATTGAGATGTAATAAACCATCCTAAAGACTGATGAAACGAAAACTTTGGTTTTTGAAATAATAAATATGATTGATAGACTTCTAGCTGAAATAATAAAGGAAAAAAGAGGAAAGATCCAAATAAACATAATTAGACATGACAAAGAGAACACTACCATTGACACACCACAGAAATACAAAAAACCCTTAGAGACTATTATGAACACCTCTGTGCACAGAAACTAGAAAACCTTGAAGAAATAAATTCCTGAAAGCATACAAACTTCCAAGATTGAACCAGGAAGAAATGAAAACCCTGAACAGACCAACAATAAGTTGTAAAATTGAATCAATAATAAAAAGTCTACAAACCAAAAAAATTCCTGGACCAGCTGGATTCACAGATGGATTCACCCAGACATATAAAGAAGAGCTTAGTATGAATCCTACTGAAACTATTCCAAAAATTTGTGGAGGAGAGGACTCCTCCTTAACTTATTCTTTAAGGCCAGCATCATTCTGTTACAAAAACCTGGCAGAGATACAACAACCAAAAAAAAATTTTAGGACAATATCTCTGTTGAACATACATGCAAAAATCCTCAACAAAATTCTAGAAAACCAAATCCAGCAACACACCGACAAGTTAATCCACCATGATTAAGTAGTTTTTATTTCTAGAATGCAAGGTTTGTTCAATATATACAACTAAATCAATGCGATTCATCACATAAACAGGAACCATATGATTATCTCAATAGATGCAGAAGAGGCTTTTGATGAAAGTCAACACACCTTCATGTTGAAAACTCTGAACAAAGTAGGAATTGAGGGAACATACTTCAAAATAGTAAGAGCAGTCCATGAAAAACCTGCAGCAAATGAATATCATCTGGGTGTGGTGCAATTGATTCCCTGTTCTCACCTTTTGGAATAAGCTAAGTTTTCATTTGTGTAAGTTAATTTCAGCAGTTATAACATCTTACCTGTTTCTTCATTAACTCACAAGTTAAATAAAATATTTGACATGTATTTATATTTGTATGAGTCATGATTATATCTGATAAAAATTATTCAATACTATACTTAGCTATGTTATTTAGAATATAGAACAGAAGTGTTGAAGTATGTCTGAAAATGTATTCTTAAGATGGAGAAATAACACCTTGATAAATGACATGTGTGGTATAAAAATATGATATGCTTATATGGCTATTTAAAGTTTTACACAAATATTAAATATTTATAAGACTGATATTGAGAATTGCTAAGTAACTCAATGGCAATGTTGAAAGTGTGGTTCAGTTCTAATTTCTTACTACTTTTATCTCTAGTAAACAGTACAATTGGCCAGGCGTGGTGGCTCATGCCTGTAATCCCAGCACTTTGGGAGGCCGAGGTGGGCAGATCACCTGAGGTCAGGAGTTCACGACATGGTGCAACCCCATCTCTACTAAAAACAAAAAAATTAGCTGGGCATGGTGGCGCATGCCTGTAATCTGAGTTACTTGGGAGCCTGAAACAGGAGAATTGCTTGTACCTGGGAGGCGGAGGTTGCAGTGAGCCAAGCTCACACCACTGCACTCCAGCCTGGGGAACAAGAATGAAACTCTGTCTCAAAAAAAAAAAAGTAATAATAGTATAATCATTATGGCCCATTCTCCAAAAGTATAGATATCTTTGAACTTAAAAATTGTGCTAAAATTCTGTCTTAATAAAAGGCTTACTTCATAGTTTCTAATCAAAATAATTTTGTAATGATTGACTTGGAAAGGTTTTTAATTGAATAAGTAGTTTTCATTTTCTTGATAATTTTGTTTTTGAGCCTCATATAGTAATGTAAAATACAGAAATGAGACTTAAGCCTTTTAATAAAAATGCTATTTTGTCAATTTGTCTTGACTCATTTTTTTAAGAAAGCAAAAATATGAATAAGAAAAATTTTACAATAAATAATAATATCTAGTTATAATCATATTAAAGTTGAAATGGGAAAAGACAAGTGGTGCTGCTTCAGAGAATCACGTGTATGACATTAGATAGATGGATCTTTACATGCCAAATCTACCTTCCTAGATAAAAACAACTTCATGCCTGCGGAAATAACAAATGCCATCTATCATTTGTCTACCTTTTGTAGGAATTCATTTTTATGCATAACAATTTGTGTGGGCATTTTACAGAAGAGAAAATCCAAATGACCAAGGAATAAAATGAAGCCACTCAACTTCACTGGTTGTCTTCAAAATGCAAATTGAAGACATAATAAGCTGGTATTTCGTATCCATTAAATTGACAGAAGGATGGTTAAACCTAGTATCTATGATGATATGGTATATTTTATACATTGCTGTAATTATTTTCTTTTCTTTTTATTTTTTGAAATGGAGTTTCGCTCTTGTTGCCCAGGTTGGAGTGCAATGGTGCGATCTCGGCTCACGGCAACCTCTGCTTCCTGGGTTCAAGATATTCTTCTGCTTCAACCTCCTGAGTAGCTGGGATTAGAGGCACCTGCCACCATGTCTGGCTAATTTTTGTATTTTTTGTAGAGATGGGGTTTCACTATGTTGGCCAGGCTGGTCTCGAACTCCTGACTTCAGGTGGTCCGCCTACCTCGGCCTCCCAAAGTGCTGGGATTACAGGTGTGAGCCACCATGCATGGCCTTGCTGTAATAATTTTAAATGTGATTAGCAGTATCTATTAAAATTAATGTATGCATATTCATGAAAATATTTCATCTACATATGAAAATCTATGTTACGGAATTTAAAACATCAGTATTTAAGAGGTTATTTTAAAAGCTGTTTATTGTGGCATTGTTAACAGTGTCAAAATCTCCAAAAAACCCACAAATAATAAAACTCCACTAAAGCACTCCAAATATCATTCACTAGGGGAGCAGTTGGAGAAACTGTTTTACATTCAATCTACGGAATACTGTTTAACTATTAAAAAGTATGATTTAGATCTCTGTTGGCTCACTTAGGACATGTTCCTGGTGAACCAATGGAGATGATTATTTTAACTGAAGAATCATGTTGCTTTTTTTTTTTGTTTGTTTGTTTTTGAGACAGAGTCTCGCTCTGTTGGCCAGGCTGGAGTGCAGTGGCGTGATCTCAGCTCACTGCAAACTCTGCCTCCCAGGTTCACGCCATTTTCCTGCCTCAGCCTCCCAAGTAGCTGGGACTACAGGCACCCGCCACCACGCCCGGCTAATTTTTTGTATTTTTAGTAGAGACGGGGTTTCACCATATTAGCCAGGATGGTCTCGCTCTCCTGACCTTGTGATCCACCTGCCTCGGCCTCCCAAAGTGCTGAGATTACAGGCGTGAGCTTTTAACTGAAGGAGCAAATTAATTTAAATAATGTTTACAATTCAATACCTTTTTAAATATAAAACAAAAAGAGTATAGAAAGCTCTGCATGCAGATATTGATATGTTTCTGTATGTTTGAGGGTAGGAAAGTGGAAAAGGTAGGAGATGACTTACATTCTCTGTAAATGTCCTTCTAGGATTTCTTTAGTCATAATGATTAAATGATACTTTGACAAATTAAATAGTAATAAAGAGTTTAAGAGAAGATTTGTGTAGAAGTAATATAAAAAAGAATACATTTCCCTTTATGTTTATTTTTCTTTTTCTCCTTTTCAGATTAGAGTGTTTTTTTTTTGTTTGAAACTTAGAGAATAATGCATATATATTGTTAAACTTCTTGGGAAGAAAAAACGCATCAGCTCTCAGCATACTCCATGAATTCACATAGCTCTGATTTGAAAGTTGGTGTAGCTACTAATTAACTGTGTGACTGTGTGGATGGAAATTACTGGCCTTTTTAGAACCTATTTCATCATCTCTAACAAGGGAAACAACTCCTTCTTGGAGTCTTTGTGAGAACTCTGGGTTAGTGGAAGTACAGCACTTAGTACCATGACTGCTGTGTTACAAACCTGCAGCAAATGCTCCTCATTGTCATCAGTAACGTGCCGGTTACACAGCAGGCACTCAAAGAGTGCTAGTTTCCTTATGTTTTAGCCCACAGAAGACTTTTCATACAATCCTTATTCATTTCTTAGTAAATTACTGATAGCTCTCAGATATTTTTAATCGTGCATCATTCTAAGTGCTGGAGATACAGCAGTAAATAAAATTGACAAACTGCCTGCCTTCTTGTAATGTACACTCCAGTGTGGTACCATACACTCCAGTGTGGGACCGTACACTGTATACAAAAGAAGTAAACATCTAATGTCACATAGAGATAAGGACTATGACACAGAGCAAGGCGAAGGTCAAAAAGTGATAGGGGCTGCTGGATTAGATGGTCAGAGATGCCTCTGTGTAGCTATTTTTAAGTCTCAGTAGAGACTTAAGGGAAGGAATGAACCTTGTTATTAACTGAGAGAAGGTGCATATCAGCTGGAGGAAAAAGGAATTATGAAGGCTTCAAGCATTTTCAGTTTGTTGAACAGCAAAGTGGGCAGTGTGGATGAAGCAGAATGAGAGAATAGAGTGGTGAGATGAGACTGAAGAGGGCGCCAGGTGCTAAACTGAGTAAGGCTTTGAATTCTATTTTTAGTGGAATGGAAATTCACTGAAAGGTTTTGAGAAGGTATGCGGGCTGAGTGAACATACATTCAGGCCGTTGGTAAACATATGAAGTGGCAATAGCCTAGGTGAAAGAAATGTGAGAGGACTTAGGCAAAGATCCTTGAAGCAGGAGGGGTTGAAAAATGCTCACATCCTAGATACCCTTTAAAGTTATAACTGATTGACTATGGGGTATAACAGGAGCTAAGGATGACTCCACACTGTTATGATTTATGGTTATTTTAAACAGAATGAATGGTGTTGCATTTCTGGCATGTGGAATATGGGGGAAGATGGGTTTTATGGATGGGAATAAAAAGTTATGTTCTGGTTATTTAGATTTCAGAGGCTTATTTACAATTCAAATGCAGACATTATTAGTAAGTCACATATAATAGGGTGACTAAATAATTGATCATTTTAAATAGGGCACTTTTTAGAGTGAAAGGGGCAACTAACTTGTGGGAAGCTAAAACAGGTATGAACTTGAACTATCCCAGGGCTGAGTGGTCACCCTCAATGTAAGAATTTGGAATTTAATGAAAAGACTAATGGCTAGAGTTATATGTGGAAGTCATCAGTGTATGAGTATTTAGCCAGGGGATCAGATGAGGTCACCAAGGGAGTGAGTATAAAAAGACAAGAGGTTAGGAGAGCAACAACTGAATTCTAACTGCAACGTTTCGTAATTGAGAATAAATTTATAACAAAGAAATAAGGACCATTGTGTGAGAGATCTAAGTACCATGTTATATAAGAGTAGCAAGTGGTAAGTTAAACCTAGAATCAAGATCCGTCCTTTTACTTAGGTTATTTACATTACTGTAGGTGATAAACGAGGAGAATATGTTTGGTAAAAGAGTTAGCAAGTTTAATTTTTTAGTTGATTTTTACTTTTATCAAAATACCTATTTGGTGAAAAAAAATCAAATATTAGTATAAGATAACTTAATCAGAATCCTCCTTTTCTAATACTTTATATGGCATAGGTTGAAAATGAAAGGGCAATTGTTTTTATCTCTTGTTTTGGCCTTTAATTCATATTTCTAAATATTAAAGTAATGTGAGTGATAATAGCACCTACCTTATAGGAATGTTGGGAAGATTAAATAAATATATATAAAATGTAAGGGCTAAATGTGTTAGTTGTTGTATTAGTCTGTTTTCATGCTGCTGATAAAGAGATACCCAAGACTAGGAGGAAAAAGAGGTTTAATTGGACTTACAGTTCTATATGGCTGGGGAGACCTCAAAATCATGTCGGGAGGTGAAAGGTACTTCTTAAATGGTGGTGGCAAGAGAAAAATGAGGAAAAAGCAAAAGCAGAAACCCCCGATAAGCCCATTGGATATCATGAGACTTATTCACTATCATGAGACTAGCACAGGAAAGACCATCCCCCGTGATTCAATTACCTCCCCCTGGGTTCTTTCCACAACATGTGGGAATTCTGGGAGATACGATTCAAGTTGAGATTTGGGTGGGGACACAGGCAAACCATATCAGTTGTTATCGTTACTTTTAAAATTCATTAATATTTTTAAATTTAATTTTTCTTTTTTACTTTTATTGTTGTTGTTGTTGTTGTTGTTGTTGTTTTGTTTGAGACGGAGTCTCACTCTGTCGCCCAGGCTGGAGTGCAGTGGCTGGATCTCAGCTCACTGCAAGCTCCGCCTCTTGGGTTTACGCCATTCTCCTGCCTCAGCCTCCCGAGTAGCTGGGACTACAGGCGCCCGCCACATCTCCCAGCTAGTTTTTTTGTATTTTTAGTAGAGACGGGGTTTCACCGTGTTAGCCAGGATGGTCTCGATCTCCTGACCTCGTGATCCACCCATCTCGGCCTCCCAAAGTGCTGGGATTACAGGCTTGAGCTCCTACGCCCGGCCTCTTTTTTACTTTTTATAGACAGGGTTTTGCTATGTCCCCAAGACAGGTCTTGGGCTCAAGTGTTTCTCTCATCTTAGTCTCACAAGTAGCTGGACCTATAGGTGCACGTCACTGTACCTAGCTGTTACTTTTTAATTTTTAATTACTGTTATGGGATCTGAAAGATTGGTTTTTACATTTCCCCACATACATCGCTTCTACATTCTTCCTAATATTATTATATGATGATTTTGAAATAAATCAATATTTAGTGCTAAGATTAATAACACTGTAACTACATATCTATTAGCCACTTACTATATAATGACCACTCTTTCTTTCTTATACATCATTTAAATGGTTTTTCCTGAACTTAATAATTACCTTAGTTTTTGTTTGTTTAGGTTTCTGTATTTCTCTCTACCATGTAGACTCCTCTCAATAGAACCAAAAACATCAGGAAATTTATTCTCTTTAAATAATTTTTAATAAACAGAAGTTTCAATTGTAGTGAGGTCAGACTTGGTTTTCCCCTTCTGAAGGCACTTTTCAGGTCTTTTTGAAAGACATTCTTCCTTATCCCCATATTATAAAGATATTCTTCTATATTTTCTTCCAAATTAAAAAAATTTAAAACCCATCTGGAATCGACATTTTGGTTTAGTGTTAGAAAGGTATCAATTTCTTTTTTCACATATAAATAAGCACCAGCCCCAGCATTATTTGTTGCTTAATCCTACATTTCCCCACTGATTTACAATCATGTATCAAGCTTTCAAATATGTGTTTCTGTTTCTCAGATCTCTAGATTCTAATCTGATAGATTATATGAGGTAAAACCTCATTTTCATTTCTTTTTCTTTGTTATATACCCTGCTTCCTCCCACTGTACCATCAGAGTCTTCTCTCTCTTCCTCCAAACTGTACTAACTGCTTTCCAGGCTTATTGCATGGCTCTTGTGCTGGGATATCTCTTCACCATCAAACTTGGAATTTTCTTTTTTTTTTTCCTTCCCTATTTTGGTCTTCTAGTGCTTCCTAGACCCTATGTTTCTTTCTTTCTTGTTTTACTCCTTCCTTATGGTGAAGCATATTCTATAGTAGCTTTCTGAGAAAAGGTATATGCAGGGGTGCATTTCAGATTTTGCATGTCTGAAAATGCTTTTATGTCTATACTCTCGATTGATACTTTGGATGAATGTGTAATTTGAGGGTGAATATTATTATCTCTTAAAATATTTTTTCCTAGTTTCTACTGTTGGTCTTGAGATTTCAGAGACCTTTCTGACTCTTGAACATTTCAGTAAAAAAATACATTTCCTTCAATTATCTACCATTCTATGCTATCTCTATTTGCCTTTTCTGGAAATCTAATTAGTTGACTGATATACTTAATGTTATAGCTATTTAAAAAATATTTCTTGTCCTATTTCATTTTCTTTTTTCTTTTTTTTTTTTAACTTCATTCCATTAAAGTCAGATATATTTAGAAAATGTAATTTAAGGAGAAAACATTTATGGAATCAGTGATAAATACTGCATTCCAAAGGTTATTTAATATTAGGCTAGAAGAAGCTAAAACATGATTTAGGATAATATTTGTGAAAAAGAAAAAGATTTCCATAAACTCTAAATTATTAAACGGATGATAAACTTCCGATTTTTCAAAAGAGCAATCAATTACTCTTTTTTTTCCTGCTCCAAAATATGTGCTAGGGCATCACAGAACTTTCTTATGTTTGTTCTCTGGATAGGAAAGAACATACATAAAGAAAACCTGAACCCTCCATTCCCTTTCCAATTCCATCTATTTGAGGGTGGTGTGATGAGGAAAATTCCAGTTTTACTGTCTGTCCTGTTAAATAAACTTGGGCAGAGTATGGATAGGTTGCTTGCAAAGGGATAAAGGTAAAAGGACATAGGAAAAAAGTTTCATATCTTTCTGTTTCCAAGTCTAATATTCTACCAAGTAGCCTACACAGACTATTATTCCTGTATACAACATTTTAAATTATATAAGTTTATCCTGCTATCTAGGGGAATCACTTGGCTATGTAAAGAAAAGTCAGTGAGTGATATAGATCAGTTTTTTTTTTTTTTTTTTTTTTTTTTTTTGAGACGGAGTCTTGCTCCATCGCCCAGGCTGGAGTGCAGTGGCGCGATCTCGGCTCACTGCAAGCTCCGCCTCCTGGGTTCACACCATTCTCCTGCCCCAGCTTCCCAAGTAGCTGGGACTACAGGCACCCGCCACCACACCTGGCTAATTTTTTTGTATTTTTTTAGTAGAAACGGGGTTTCACCATGTTAGCCAGGATGGTCTCGATCTCCTGACCTCATGATCCGCTGGCCTCGGCCTCCCAGATCAGTTTTTATTCATTCTTTCAGAAACATTAAACTTTGCTAGGTGAAAGTCACCTTTCTTTACTTACTCCACAAAATTGTCACCAAAGTTCTATGAAGAGTAGAAAAATATGCCTGAGTTGTATAATTATCATTATCTATCTTAGCCTTTTAAAATTTCTATAAGTTTAGGCATTATTCAAAATACTGTGTATTTCTAAGACCTGTTCATTTAAACCTCTATAAACTAGCAGATTTGCAAAGACTGAATTAGCTAATTATTGGATCTTATAAGGTTCTGTCCTATTTTCTGTCTCTCTGTGTTTTGCTAGTTTCTGGGAGATTTCCCCTACCATGTATTACAAAACTTATGTTGAATTTTTACATTTATACCACCACATTTAAAAACTCTTGGTAGTTCTTTTGTATTTTGTGGACATTTTTAAAACTTTTTTTACGGTATCCTACTCGTTTCCTAAATGCAATATTTTCTCTTATCTGAGGATCTTAACATTTTGTAAAAATAACTTTTCTCCTGTTCTCCGCAGCATCTTTGTTTTATTTTAGTGACTCTCTTTCAAGTTGGATGGCATCCTTAAATATCTAGCCATTGTAGGCTATTTATATTTAAGAACAAGACATTTAAAAGCTTATTGGGGCTGTATGGATTGTAGGGCTGCCAAGTGGATTTCCGATTTTTTCGTTGAGGAACCACCAAATGTTTGATTCTGTGGGTTTTTTTTCCTTGAGTTGATCTGTTTCTTTAGAATCTTTAAATCTCTCATCCTTAGAGGTATAAATGCATGCATGCTGTTCTCTGTTCAGTATGTAAATTCTCATTTCTAAGTTTGGCATTTCTTTTTTAATTTTAGCTGAGACCATTATCCTTCAGCTCAGAGTGGCTCTGGACTAACTCTCCAGAGAGTAAATCTCACATTTTCAGCCAGGATAGCAGAAGGAGAGTTGCCTGGTTGTGCAGGATAGTCAAAGTGTCTAGGGATCTGTCTGCCCTTTTTTTTTTTTTTTAGGCAGTGTCTAGCTTTGTCACCCAGGGTGGAGTGCAGTGGCGCATTCTGGGCTCACTGCAAGCTCCACCTCCAGGGTTCACGCCATTCTCCTGCCTCAGACTCCCGAGTAGCTGCGACTACAGACACTCGCCACCACACCTGGCTAATTTTTTGTGTTTTTAGTACAGACAGGGTTTCACCATGTTAACCAGGATGGTCTCGATCTCCTGACCTCATGATCTGCCCACCTCCGCCTCCCAAAGTGCTGGGGTTACAGGTGTGAGCCACCGTGCCTGGCCGAGCTGCTGTCTTAAAGTCTTCTTTTGTACTCATTGCACCTCTCGGACTTCAGTGCTCAGAAGCACAATAGTTCAATAGTTCATTAGATAGGTTATTATACTTGGCTCTGGGAAATTAGGTTTGTGAATTTCAAACTACTCAGTCCAGTAGGTAAATATCACCCCAGATGATCAAGAATTTAGTCTTTTGTATGTTTGTGGAACACAATTCTAAATATAAAGTAAGTTAAAAAGACTGCAGAAAGTCAAAATTATATTCACAAAATTCCAGTAATAAAGCTCACATTTTTTCGTTAAAAAGACCTTCATCCTGGGATTATATCAATGAACTAGACGTGATATTAGTATGTCTGTTACATAGTGTTTCAGCCTTCTGTTGATAAATAACATGTAGGTAGCCCGAGGTAGTAGACAAGTCTTAGAGGCAGAAGTGATATGATGGCTGACTGTTAGAGAAGGGAGGAAAATGTCATGTCAATAAAGAGAAGAACTATTTATAGTATAGTAGTTTGGGGCCATTAAGTGAAAGAGTAAGCATATTTGTATATCTAAACATTTGATGCATCACCTTTTAGAACAGAACAATAATTTTTAATTAGGATAAGTATTTCCAAATATGTTTTGGGATAAGTGCAATGTGGTGCTGAGAAGAATGTATATTCTGTTGATTTGGGGTGGAGAGTTCTGTAGATTTCTATTAGGCCTGCTTGGTGCAGAGCTGAGTTCAATTCCTGGATATCCTTGCTAACTTTCTGTCTCATTGATCTGTCTAGTGTTGACAATGGGATGTTAAAGTCTCCCATTATTATTGTATGGGAGTCTAATCTCTTCTTAGGTCTCTAAGGACTTGCTTTATGAATCTGGGTGCTCCTGTATTGGGTGCATATATATTTACGATAGCTCTTCTTGTTGAATTGATCCCTTTACCATTATGTAATGGCCTTCTTTGTCTCTTTTGATCTTTGTTGGTTTAAAGTCTGTTTTATCAGAGACTAGGATTGCAACCCCTGCTTTTTTTTGTTTTCCATTTGCTTGGTAGATCTTCCTCCACTCCTTTATTTTGAGCCTGTGTGTGTCTCTGCACATGAGATGGGTCTCCTGAATGCAGCAAACTGATGGATCTTGACTCTTTATCCAGTTTGCCAGCCTGTGTCTTTTAATTGGAGCATTTAGCCCATTTCATTTAAAGTTAATATTGTTATGTGTGAATTTGATCCTGCCATTATGATGTTAGCTGGTTATTTTGCTTGTTAGTTAATGCAGTTTCTTCCTAGCATCAATGGTCTTTACAATTTGGCATGTATTTGCAGTGGCTGGTTCCAGTTGTTCCTTTCCGTGTTTAGTGCTTCTTTCAAGAGCTCTTGTAAGGCAGGCCTGGTGATGATAAAATCTCTCAGCACTTGCTTGTCTGTAAATTATTTGATTTCTCCTTCACTTATGAAGCTTAGTTTAGCTGGATATGAATTTCTGGGTTGAAAATTCTTTTCTTTAAGAATGTTGAAAATTGGCCCCCACTCTCTTCTGGCTTGTAGAGTTTCTGCTGAGAGATCCGCTGTTAGTCTGATGGGCTTCCCTTTGTGGGTAGCCCAACCTTTCTCTCTGGCTGCCCTTAACATTTTTTCCTTCATTTCAACTTTGGTGAATCTGGCAATTATGTTTCTTGGAGTTGCTCTTCTCGAGGAGTATCTTTGCGGCATTCTCTGTATTTCCTGAATTTGAATGTTGGCCTGCCTTGCTAGGTTGGGGAAGTTCTCCTGGATAATATCTTTCAGAGTGTTTTCCAACTTGGTTCCATTCTCCCCGTCACTTTCAGGTACACCCATCAGATGTAGATTTGGTCTTTTCACCTAGTCTCATATTTCTTGGAGGCTTTGTTCGTTTCTTTTTACTCTTTTTTTTTCTGAACTTCTCTTTTCACTTCATTTCATTCATTTGATCTTCAGTCACCTATATCCTTTCTTCTACTTGATCGAATCAGCTACTGAAGCTTGTGCATGCATCACGTAATTCTGATGCCATGGTTTTCAGCTTCATCAGGTCGTTTAAGGTCTTCTCTATGCTGTTTATTCTAGTTAGCCATTCATCTAATCTTTTTTCAAGGTTTTTAGCTTCTTTGCGATGGGTTTAAACATCCTCCTTTAGCTCGGAGAAGTTTGTTATTACCAAACTTCTGAAGCCTTCTTCTCTCAACTTGTCAAAGTCATTCTCTGTCCAGCTTTGTTTTGCTGCTGGCGAGGAACTGTGTTCTTTTGGAGGAGAAGAAGGGGTGCTCTGATTTTTAGAATTTTCAGCTTTTCTGCTCTGGTTTCTCCCTATCTTTGTGGTTTTATCTACCTTTGATCTTTGATGATGGTGATGTACAGATGGGGTTTTAGTGTGGATGCCCTTTCTGTTTGTTAGTTTTCCTTCTAACCATCAGGACCTTCAGCTGCAGGTCTGTTGGAGTTTGCCAGAGGTCCACTCCTGACCCTGTTTGCCTGGGTATCACCAGTGGAGGCTGCAGAATAGCAAATATTGCAGAACAGCAAATGTTGCTGCCTGATCCTTCCACTGGAAGCTTCGTCTCAGAGGGGCACCTAGCTGTATGAGGTGTCAGTCGGCCCCTACCGGGAGGTGCCTCCCAGTTAGGCTATTCAGAGGTCAGAGACCCACTTTCTCTGTCCGTTCTCAGATCTCAAACTCCCTGCTGGGAGAACCACTACTCTCTTCAAAGCTGTCAGACAGGGATGTTTAAGTCTGCAGCAGTTTCTGCTGCCTTTTGTGAGTTGTAAAAATTTTCTTTACATCTAATCAAATAATCACACTTCTTGGATGCTAGTCTAATAAAGTCATCTGAAATATGGAGAAAATGTAAATGCTTGAATGTGTGTATGACATTGTTACTTAAAGCAGTGAAATACTGGAAGCAATATAAAGGGTTAATATTAGGACAATATTTAAGTAAATTACAATTTATCTATTTAATAATATGCTCTATAATGACATAATGATGGCTGTGAATATTGTGAAATAACAGTGGAAAAATGCTAACTAAAGAAAAAAATAAGGTATGAAATGTTACGATGTTTTCAAAGGACGTATGTGCATATTTATAAAAACCTGAGGTACATACATAGTTTTTGTTGTGTTCTTTGAGTCTAAGGCAATTGCTTGTTAAAAAGTATTATTTTTATTGTGTAAAACAATTTGAAATTATTTCTATAATTTAAAAACATGTAATGACAAAAACTCCTTAAATTTGGGGCCCAAATTTGATGAATTTATAACTAATGTAAATAAAATATTGTTCATTGGATTTCCATTATTATTCTTTATATGCTGTTTATGAATATATAATAGGAATTTGTCAACATGTTAATCCTCATGAATTTCTATATGGAATAATCTTATTTCCAATGTTGTTTAAAGCATAAATATTTATTTAAAAAGACATGTTTTACTTCCTTTGTTTGAAAGTTTTTACACTGTAAAACAATTTGCTTTCATTTTACTTTAACCCTTTCTTTATTAAAAATTATTTGTAATTTCTCTCTTACCATACTGAAATAAAATTCACAGGTAATATAATATGCCTACACACACAATTTAACTATAATTATTATAAGTATCTGGGTTTAATTTTAATATGAAGAGAAGCAGAAGAAAAATAATTTTAGTAAAGTAATATGCATTTTAATTGAAAATGAACATAAGTATGCAAGAAGATATAATGAAATATAAAATATTTCTGATATTTAAAAGAGTATGTTTAACATAAATGGACTCACAAGCCTATTTGTGTGAGTTCAGGAAAAAGAGGGAACAAAAGCATGAGTATACACTATAATAAAACTAGTGTTATAATAAGTGATATATAGTTATTTGTATATGATGAAGGAATGAGGAAAATGACCTTAGCTAATGCATTGATATTGTGCCAAGACTAATTACAAACTATAGACTAGAGTAAATGAGGAAGTGTGATATAAGCTGAAAATAACCTGGGCCTTAGGTGTAGTGTCAAAAGTATTACTTATATTGTGACATAGAAAAGAGTAGTGACTTTCTTAGACGATTTCTCCTAATGTGAACTCCCATTCAGGCAGCATACATTTAGTAACTGGTACTTTAAAGATCATGGTGGACATATCCTTTGATAGGCAACTAGAAATAGATGTGGATTGAAAAAGTAAGCATAAATGTATAACAGGTTATTAGAAATGATGTGATAGACCTTTTGTATAGTAATAGATATGAGAACAATAGGCAACCCAGTAAGATTTCTAATGGTCAATTTTGTAAATGAATTTTAAAACAGTATGAAAATATAGGGTGGCTATAACATTATGTATTTTAAAATTGCATTTGTTAATGAAATGCAGATTCCTGTATTTCATGTGCTTTGCTAATTTTATAGTGTTGGTCTTGTGTCTGTTAAAAGCAATCTCAAACCTCCACTTTATATACATATGCAGTTGTTTCATTATTTTTCAGTGCCTGCACCCTAGCGTTGAAACAATTTCCATATAGATAATTTCAGTAGGGTGTGGTTGTATGTGCATATGTGTGCATATGTGCATGTATGGGCAAACACCATCAGCATTTTCATATAAATGAAATATATATGAAATGTATAAACATTTCCTGAAATCATTAGTTAAAATTTGCATTAGGTAATGAATAATGCTGCTTTTGATTGGAAATGTAAGAAAGAGTTTTGTGAAATGCTCTATTCAACAATTAATCCTCAATAAAGTCTTATAATTTGATTTTGATGGATAATGTGAAGAAAGAAAGACCCAAAATGTGGAAAAAAGGAAAATGCTTTTTGTAAAACTTTGTTATCATCCACAAAAAGTGAAGAAAATAGGGTTTTGTGTATTAACGCATAACTTTCCAAATTCTAAGGAAAATATTTCTAGTTATTGTGTCTGAGTCTTCTTTTAGGAAGTTGTAGTTTATAATTTTGCATTTTCTAGATACAGCATTGCTAGATAAGTCCTTATGTCCCTAGAACAAGTGGCCTAGGCAGGGCTCCTTGCCAAAAGATATCATTTGCATACACAGTCCTCTCTAGTATCCTGAAGAATAGGTTCCAGGACTTCTACAGATATCAAAATCTCCAGATGATCAAGTCCCTTATATAAAATGTCATAGTATTTGCATACTATATAACCTACACAATCCTCCCCTGTAGTTTAAATCATCTTAAAGTTACTTATAATACCTAGTACCATGTAAATACTAGGTAAATAGTAGTTATAATGTATTGTTTTTAAACTGTATTTTTAAAATTTTTGTATCTTTCTATCTTTTTCAAAATACTTTTAATCTGTTGGTTGAATCTGCAGATGTGGAACCAGTAGATACATGGGTTTACTGTATTTTTGCATATTATATAAAATAATAAACATATGTATCATATAATTATTGCCATTATTATTATTATTGGGAAAAATGGAACGATGAATGACAATTAGCTTGAGTCTCTAAGTCTTCAATAGGAGTGAGATGTGGGGAGTAACTACAATATGAACCAAAGCACTGGGTAGGGCACAAAGGATAGAAAAAGTACTTAACTGAGATAGATTTCTAGATCCATCATTTATTTAAAAAGCAATTCTTATGTTCTTTCTTTAGCTAAAAAATTTTCCAATCTTCATACATATTTCTACATATATTATACAAATTATGGTATAATTATTGTATTGTTTGTAGGTAATATGAGGTATAGACTAAAAATAAGTAGTTAAAGCCTACTATTCTGTACCAAAGCAGGACAAAAAGTAATTTTCAGTGAAGGGTAGGTAGGGGATTTTAACATAGTTCATACAACAGCAAACTTCTCTGCAGTGCATAATTTCCTATAGGTCTGGACAAATTATGTAAGTTTATAAAACCCTAAGACGAGGCAAGATGGTGGTGGGGAAGTGGCTGGCTGCAGTTCAAACAGCCTTGAATATTAGTCTTGCCAAATTTCCATAGCTTGTAGCTAAGGAAGGTACAGACTACAGTCTGATTGATACAAATTCCTGTTTCCTTCCATATAGCAAACACATACATACTTTCCACAGGAGCATAGTAACATGATTCATAATTCCTTCAGGTATTAAGTGGAAAACATCTGTTCACTTGATTACATTTATAGATACACACAAATATTATAATGGCTAATTTGGAGTAGGTCATTTGCTTGCCAGTTATAGGTAATGTTAATATACATAAATTCTGTATATGGGAAGAGCTGTGATCTCAAAAAGATCTAGAGGCAAAATCGACTCCAATTTTTTTCTTTACATGTGTTGTACATGTGAGCACCTCAACTCTGCTTCAATGGCTTTTTCCTTTGCATGTAAACAAGCTAATATGATAGGTTATAAATAGTGGATGCCCAACTTGTATTTTAAGTTTTTACTGAGCCAGGAGAGAACCATTAATATTATTAAATGATTGGCCAGTATCCTCAAGGAACTTTGAATTTTTAAATACGAAGGAAGGCTTGAGGAAAGATTAACTAATATTTCTTAAACCTATGGATTTATTCTATTTACGGTTAGCTCTTAGCAAAACTGTAGGAGAAATTTGCCTCTAGGGAGATAATCTATTGGCTTTCTTCTCCCTTTATGATCTCCTTACTCTGCCTCCACCCATTTCAACATATCAACTCTTTAGTTCCTGGGTAGCTTCCATCACCAATCTCTGCACTAACAATCTACTCTCTCAGCAGTTGTCAAATCTGTAATATATTTATTAACTATAGTCACCATGTTGTACAAAAGATCTCTTAAATTTATTGCTCCTGTCTAAAACTTTGTGCCCTTTGACCAACATCTCCCTAACTACCTCTCCCCAGCCTCTGGTACCATCCTTCTCCTCTGTTCGTATGAGTTTGATTTTTTTAGAGTCTACACATAAGTGAGTAGATTTTAAGTGTTCTAACTACAAATAGTTAAGAATATGAGGCAACGTGTATGTTAATTAGCTTGATTTAGCCATTCCACAATGTATACACATTTTAAAACATCATATCATACCCCATAAAATATGTATACTTTTTATTTGTCAACTAAAAAATAAATCTGCCCTCAGTCGCACATTAAGGATGACACACTCATATCATTCTAAACATATTTCTTACTATAATAACCCCACATTAAAAAGATTGGCCAAAATTATAAAGCTCTTTTGAGGACCTTTAATAGGAGGCATGGACTAAAAATAAGTAGTTAAAGCCTACAATTCTGAAAGAATGTTCAGGGAACCCGAGTCCTAAGTAACTTTTTAAAACAAGATTCCATGGTCAAATGTTTAGTAAAGGTTATTTATCCCTATACTGGGATTTCAGTATTCACTTTTGGACAGTAAAGACTCAGTTTGTGAAAAAAAAATTATTTAATTCTGTTTAACATGGCATTTGGCAATTGTATTTGACTATGAAAAGCAATTACAGCTGGCCCCTGTTTCTGTGGGTTATGCATTGACAGATTCAATTAACCACAGATCAAAAAATATTGGATAAAAAGTTGTGCCTGGGCTGGGCACAGTGGCTCATGCCTGTAATCCCAGCACTTTGGGAAGCCGAGGCAGGTGGATCACTTGAGGTCAGGAGTTTGAGACCAGACCAGCCAATGTGGTGAAACCCATCTCTACTAAAAATACAAAAATTAGCTGGACATGGTGAGGTGCCTGTAATCCCAGCTACTTGGGAGGCTGAGGCACAAGAATCGTTTGAACCCCTGGAAAGTGGAGGTTGCACTGAGCCAAGATTGTGCCATTGCATACACCCTGGGCAACAGAGTGAGACTCCATATCAAAATAAAATAAAATAAAATAAAAAAGTTGTGCTTGTACTGAACATGTACAGACTTTTTTTCTTGTCATTATTCCCTAAACAATGCAGTATAACAACTATTTACACAGCACTGACATTGTATTAGGTATTATAAGTAATCCAGCAATGATTCAATGTATAGGGAAGGGTGTGCATGGGTTATATGCAAATAACCATTTTCTATCAGGGACTTGAGCACCCTTACATTTTGGTATCCATGGAGATCCTGGAAGCAACTCTTCAAAGATATCAAGGAATGATTATTGATGGCAGCAGCAGCTCATCTGGAGCCCATCCACCTTCTTGGATGACAGTCACCCTCCTTCTTGGATGGCAGTCACCCAGCCATGGCTGTAGATCCGGACATCTCAGCTCTCTTGGAGGCTCAGGAAGCCCCTCTTCCCCTGCAGGTTTGGAAGTGCCTGCTTCTGCTGCCTGGCCTTTCCCTACTCCTGGCACCTGCTTTGATTTTGGAGCAAAGTTGTGGCCAAGCCTAGGCACTGTCACCAACCAACCGAGTGTGCATGCACCTGGGGCCGTGCTGACATGCCAGTACCCTGCTGCCTCAATCCTTTCCAAACTTTGGGCACTGACGAGCACAGGAGGGAGGCCAAGGGGGACTAAGGGCAGCTTGGTGCAGACCTGCAGGCACCCCCCAGCACAAACAATCTGGGTGTCATGAGCACCATGGATGGCAGGTTAATGGCAGCAGGAGGCATACAGGCTTCAGGATGGAAAGGGATGGGTCCCCAGTGAAACCCCACCTTCAGGCCTTGGACAGCCTGAGGGCTGGGGGCTGGGCTGCCAATTCTGTGGATCAGTGTGAGAACTTATAGTGTTTTTCTGGGCCTGCACATGGCCACTCATGGACCAGCAAACACTTCCTCACCTCTAAAGCCCATAAAAACCCCAGACTCAGCCAGACTCTGAGAGACAAAAAGACAACCTTCCTGCAGAGAGAAGCTACCCACTGTGGGTTTCCTGTCTGCTGAGAGCTGAACAGACAATGGATGCCCTGCCTGCAGAGAGACGCTATCCACTGAATGTCTCCTCTGAGCTGTTGTATCACTCAATAAAGCACCTCTTCACCTTGCTTACTGTCTACTTGTTGGCCTACCTCATTCTTTCTGGACACGGGACAAGAACTGGGGACCTGTCAAATGGTGGGGCTGAAAGAGCTGTAACTAGGGTTTTTATGGGCTGCAGAGGGGAGGAAGTATGTGCTGATTGGTCCATGGGCAGCCATGGGCAGGCCTGAAAAAAAGACTGAAACTTGCCCCGTGTTCACCATGTTGTGAGTGATGACCTAGGAGCTCCCTGAGCCAGGGCTCTGACACCCTCTTTGGGGCTCTGTGGTTTGTGGTGTCTCCAAGCTTCTGGGTGCCACCACGTTCCCTGCTGCCAGCCATGGAAGCTACTTGCAGTATGACTGGTCTAGCCATAGCCTCACAGGGAGCCGGCACCCATGCTGGCACCTGGAGCTGTCCTCCCCTCCACAGCCAGTGTGACCGCCTGTGTGCAGTGGCTTAACCTCATGCTGGCTTGCTCACACAATGCTTGCCACTCCGCACCTGGTTCAACCTTTGCAGGTGTGGGATCCAGGCCAGTAGTGAGAGCTGAGCACAGCCTACCAGGCAGAGTGGCAGAACGAGCCCAGGGGGGTCCAAGCAAAACTTGGGCAAAGGAGCCTTCAGCCATAGAGGTTTCTAGGGAAAAGCAATGCCCTGAGGATCCTGTGACAGTATTATTTGTTTCTATATCACCTTTTAATATTTATCTGAGTAAGTGTTTCATGGAAAGCTTTACTGAAAATGCTGCTTTAGGGAGTTTGTCCATTGCCTCTGAACTCACACCACACTAGTGGTTTGGCATTATGACATTCTTGGGACAGAGAACTGTGCCCAGTGGTCTTTTCCACAAAGGACAGAGGAAATAAACTAAAATGATTTACTGATAAGAAGATTTCTGTGACACTGATCATACTTTATACTTAGCATTATCTGGAGAAGGTCTAAGGACTTTAGACTGAAAGATAGTTTTTAATCTTTTTGAATTAATTTAAGATGTGAGATGCTGTATTGTTTTATTATATGAGGACCAATAAATATACATGAAATTTCCAAAGTTTGTTGCAGAAAGATTTTATTTCGCTAGACTTTAAATTCCATTGTTTAATGCTCAAATAAGTACCATCTTCTTCCTTCTGCATTATTTTCATCATAGCATTTACTACCATCTACTATGTATTTTGCTTATTTATTTTGCTTATTTATTTTGCTTATTGTTGCTTTTCCCTTCCTCCACTAGAATGTAATCTCCAAGATGAAAGTGACTTAAATTTTTTTTAAATTGATGTATAATAGATGCATATATCTTTGGGATACATATAATAGTTTAATACATTCATGTGATTTGTAAAGAAAAAATCCATTAATTGGGATATCTATCACCTTAAATATTTGTCTTCATGCTAGTAACATTTAAATTATTCTTTTCTAGCTATTTTGAATATAAAGAGTAGATCATATTTTAATATAAAATGAAAGTATAACCAATTATTATAAACTGTATTCACCTTACAGATCTATGAAACATTAGATCTTATTTCTTCCATCAAACTGTACATTTGTTTGTACTTGTTAATGAACCACAAATGAATTCCCCTCCTTTTATTTATTGTTGCATATCGGGGGAAACCCCACCTGTGATATTTAGCATGGGTTCTTTTCTATTTCCCTAAGCGTCTCAGCTGGTCTGAGAAATAAAGGGAAAGAGTACAAGAGAGATAAATTTTAAAACTGGGTGTCCGGGGGAGACATCATATGTCGGCAGGTTCCGTGACGCTCCCTGAGTCGTAAAACCAGCAAGTTTTTATTAGTGATTTTCAAAGGGGAGGGAGTGCACAAATAGGGTGTGGGTCACAGAGATCACATGCTTCACAAGGTAATAAAATATCACAAAGCAAAAGGAGTCAGGGCAAGATCACAGGACCACAGGATGGGGCAAAATTAAAATTGCCAATGAAGTTTTGGGCATGCATTGTCATTGATAACATCTTATTAGGAGACAGGGTTTGAGAGCAGACAACCTCTCTGACCAAAATTTATTAGACGGGAATTTCCTCATCCTAATAAGCCTGGGAGTGCTATAGGAGACCAGGGCTTATTTTATCCCTTTGGCTTCTACTGTAAAAGATGGCCACCTCCAAGGGGGTTGTTCACAGACCTACCCTCAGGGCGCATTCTCTTTCTCAGGGATGTTCCTTGCTGAGAAAAAGAATTCAGCGATATTTCTCCTATTTGCTTTTAAAAGAAGAGAAATATGGCTCTGTTCCATCTGGCTCACTGGCAGTCAGAGTTTAAAGTCTTATCTCCCTTGTTCCCTGAACATTGCTGTTATCCTGCTCTTTTTTCAAGGTGCCCAGATTTCATATTGTTCAAACACACATGCTCTACAAACAATTTGTGCAGTTAACGCAATCATCACAGGGTCCTGAGGTGATATACATCCTCCTCAGCTTACAAAGATGATGGGATTAAGAGATTAAAGTAAAGACAGCCATAGGAAATCACAAGGGTATTGATTGGGGAAGTGATAAGTGTCCACGAAATCTTCACAATTTATGTTCAGAGATTGCAGTAAAGACAGGTGTAAGAAGTTATAAAAGTATTAATTTGGGGAACTAATAAATGTCCATGAAATCTTCACAATTTATGTTCTTCTGCCATGGCTTCAGCTGGTCCCTCCATTCGGGGTCCCTGACTTCCCGCAACAGTTGTACCTCCAGAGTCTAGAATAGTGCTCAGCACATGAAAAATATTCAAAATGCTATATTTATTAAGTAAATGAAGTAGGCACTGAAGTGAATATATATTAATATTTAGCTGTTTCATCAGCATGTAGGTAATAGATATATCCACAAAAATAGATGAACCCATCAAAAGAGGATATATAAAATGAGATTGTAAAAATGCTTGAGTTGAAACAGTGAGCCTAACCAACATCTATAGGGAGGGAGGGGAAGACAAACCCCGGTGGGCACTGAGAAGGAGAAAGGAGGAGACGAGGGGAGAACCAAGAGAGAATGGTGTCTTAAAGATAATTGGAGAAGAAACCACAGAGAGGGAAAATTTGCTAAGACTTCAGAAAGACTGGATGTGATAAACATCTCTCCTCTATAAAGGCCCACTTTTAATTACCATGCTGTCTTTTATAAGAGGTATTCTATACCTGATTTTATACGATTTGTACCAGGGAAATTTTTTAGTAGCTTTTACACCATGGTAGTTATAAAGAACTTTTAATGCTCATCTTATGCTGTATTTGTTTGTTTATTTATTTATTTATTGTGCCCTTGATTTGGAAAAAAACAACATGTAATCAGATTAACCTTTGGAAGTGACTTTGGAAGTGAAAGAGTTAATTTTTTAGCATCCTATGTAGCTCTAGGGGAAGTGTATAGAGTAAATGAAAAATGGAGCAGTAGTCCCAACTCTGTATAATCTCAAATCATGTGATATTCTCTTGGGGTTGATTCTAATCAAGTTTGCCGTATGAGAGGTTATTTCCATTATCCTGTGAGGCAGGTCCTAAATAGAATGATGACAGACATTAGCTTTTAATAATGCAATAGGAGTTGAATTCTCTTGACCACAGGCAGATGCCAAACTTTGTGGTGGCTTTTATACCCATTTATATGTAATTTGTAATATATTGGTGAATTGGTATAGTATGAATATACTATGGATATTTTTTCTTTCTAGCTAAGTCTGTTTATACATCCAGAATTCCCTAGTTGTCAGAATAACGACAATGAAATTATTTATGCTTGACATTATATTTAGATTCAGAGTGTGGTGGCCTTTTAAGTTTAATTAGGAGGATTCTAGGAATATATGGATTTCTGGTGATTTGTAAAAATATTAAATCACCATCTCTATAACCAATAGCAGTGTGCACATTTGGGAAGCTTCTACTATTCTTTTAATAATTGAATTCAGTGAAGTTTTCATTTACTACTTTGTACTTCAGAATTATACATGAGAAAGAAAAGGTAAGAGTTTATGTGTATATTCTTTAACATCAACAGCCTCTGGTCCCATTTACTATATTTCTGTAGCTGTATAAACATGCTACAGCAATTATAATGATTAGTATTAATTGATGAGTGATTTTCATATTAGCCTATTTTAAAAAACACATCAGAATGACATAAAAATCTTTAAGTCACCAACTACTGTTATACTTTTTAAAGAGTGGGCCACACTTTAAAAAAAGAAAATGCTTTTCCCTAAAATAGGTGTTTTTATTAATTATGAATATATTAATATGAAATTTGACACAATCAGCATCTTGATGTAGTGGAAAGAAAATTAGACTCTCAGTTAGGAACCTTGGGTTCCAACCCTAGTTCTGTCACTATGTGTTTGCCCTTTGATGATCTCTGGGCCTCGGTTTCTTTCTATGATTCCTTTCTTATCCCATTCTGTCTTTAGTATCTTATGATTATGAGTTATATTGATGAATGAAAAAAAAACCATGTACAAATTTGGATTATGTCCATACTTAGATAATCTATTGAAAATGCATCAGGTTTTTAAGTACAATAAAATGAATGAAGGATTTTATTTTTCTTTCAATGCCAGAATCCTCATAGAATAAGAGATGTTCAAATCCTATGGTAGAGAGTGTTGTAAATTTTGTTCTACCAACAGCCCAATCCTCCTGATGTGTTTTATTTTGCTGTCGAGCGGTCTTTGAAGTTTCTTGGAAGAAGCTCTCAGTGCTCTATGGAGAGACAAACCAGAAAAGGCAAAGTTAAAACGAGGAATGCGGCACATGAGCTTGAGGTTGCTGGTGCCATTTGCAATTTCTTGCCAAGGATGGGTGCAGCTTTAGTTGCCAGGAGTGGCAGCCTGGCGTCATCTTTTCACTAAAACATTAAGCCTAGCCTAAAGAATTGTTGTCATCTTAGTTAGTACCTTGTTTTGCATTCTTTAAAATATGAACTGTCATTTTCTTAACTTTTTTTTACAATAATTTTTTATGTCGGTGATCTGTGTTGAAAAACATTGGGGAAAGTAAGAATAATCTGAAATCTAGGTTTCTGCTACAGTTGTAAATTTCTAGGTATCTGTTTGACATGCTTTTAAAACTTAATTGGAAAGCAGAGCAGGAGAAAATATGCTTTAAAAACACTTCCAGTTCTTGATATATGAGCCAGAAATGGGAATGGCAAGGGATAGGTTTGTTTGATGTGCAAAAATCCATTTAACATTACATAACCCCAACCCCGCCCAACTCTTTGATGTGGGATATCAGGAGTCTCCTGTGTTTTCTGTTGAAATAGATAAGACAATTACAGGCTCTGGGCTGAAGTTCTGAGGGTGTTATGTGTGTGGGTATAATCATACTCTTTTTCTTCTGAAACTTTTAGAGAACACTTTCCAGATGTGGTCTTTGTTCATTTTGGACATTAAAAATATTGTGTTTTGCATATACCCAGAGCTGTGAGAACAGCCTTGGAGAAGAAAAGAGAACTGCTGAGTAAGATTATCTTGAAGGAACTCACAGTCTAATTTTGGAGAGATATTAACACAAATAAAGCAAAGAGTATACTGTACAAGATGTTGTTAGATTGTGGACTAAAGGAATTCTGAAATACCGCAATTCACTTAGGTCTCTATTACAATGTTTTTAAAAATTTATCTCGATTCTTGGAAAATAAAATATCCCATTTGGAAATTTTTTCAAATAATTGAAGTTTACCACCTTGATATTTTTATGATACATACTCTCTTCCTTAATAAAAATCTCTTATTTTTATCATGTGATATATCAGGATCACATTGTGGACATTACATTACAGATTCTTTGAGCTAGAAATAAATTTAGAAATGGTCTTGTCTAATCTTTTCATTAGATGGTTGCAGAAACTGAGCCTAGAGACTGTCCCAAGGGAGAACAGGGACTAGAATCTAAGTTTTGCTGACTGTTGGAATTTTATTATGGTATCATACTGTGCTTCAGATATTATCTTCTGGATCTCTGATGTATGTAGGGCTATTTTTTTTCACTGTGGTAAGTGGTCCTAGGCTGTTATGTTTTTATAATTTTTCTCTTTGTTATTTATAGTTTTCTCTACATTTTTCTCCACTGTCAACCTTACAGCAGTTTCTAGCACTGTCAAGGTACCTGGCTTAAACTGGGAAATGGGTTCTAATTGCTCCTCCCAAAAGTCAATAAGTACCACGGAGAAAAGGGAAATGTTTATTTCATGGGTTTTGAGAAGACAAGCATGTAGTTTCCTGTTTTCCCCTCTTTTCCACATTCTATCTTCATCCTGGTTGACTTCAACAGTTCTGATGATGATGGATCCAAATGCTGGATTCCCAGTTCTTCGAGGGCCTCATTTCCCTTGTTATTTACCTCTACTCCACTTCCGTCACTCATTTTCATGACCATTCCCTTGGCCTTGTCATTACTCAGACACTTTACCACTGAAACTTTAAATTAAGACATTCTTTCTCATTTAGTGTCTTTCACCGCATCAGTGCTAAAATAAAGGGATAGGTCTGGCATGGTGACTTACGCCTGTAATCTTAGCACTTTGGGAGGCCAAGGCAAGGGAACATTTGAGGCCAGAAGTTCAAGATGTGCCTGGACAACACATTAAGACCCCTGACTCTACAAAAAAAAAAAAAAAAAATTACCAAGTGTCATGGTGCATGCCTGTAGTCCCAGCTACTCAGAGGCTGAGGATTGTTCTACTGTATTCCAACCTCATTGACAGAGTGAGACCTTGCCTCTATTAAAATTAAATAAAGAGACTCCCAGGTCCTTGATCTGATTTGTATTTATTCTTCTGTCTCCTTCTGTGTCTGTTTTCTTTCCTAACCAATTTGTAGTTCATACTCAATCACTTTTATCATGCTTTTGGCATTATTCTTGACTCCCTTCAACCCATTTTTAAATTTCTTAGTCTGTGATCAGCAACTTATGCAAAATGTCTCCATTAAGTTTATACCAGAAAGCTGTTGGAAAGCTGAATAGCTTTGAGATGGGTGCCACCATAAATTCAGTCTCCTATCTCTTATGGTGTTTTAATACTGTCCAGAATTTCCTCTACCTTTGCCTGGAACAACTCTTTCTCCTATTCTCCACAACTTACAAAGCTCTTCGTTTTTTCAAACATGTTTTTGTCTTACTTTTGCTGTCACTATCATTGGATGTTCTTACCCCACAAAAAAAGAAACCACCAGGTGAGAACACCTCAACCTTCTGCCACCAACCCTAAAATACAGCAGCCTTTGAATCTTTTGTTTTCCTTTTGTCAAAGGGTGTATTGTGAGCTAGGGACCAATTTTATTTTACTTTTTCCATATGAATAATTAGTTATCCCAAGGCCATGTATTGATTAAGTAATTTCCTCACAGGATTTTTTGAAAAAGTTATTACTGTATTTTTTCCTTTTATGCTTACTTTGTTCATGAGCTCTCTATCTGGTTAACAAGTCTATTTCTCTGTCATTTATCAATTATCACATAATTTAATGACTACAGCATTTTTGTAGATCTTGATATCTGAAGGGCAAGTCTTTCTACACATTCTTTTCTTCAAAATGATTTTATCTGTTATTGGGGCTCTCTTCTATACGAATTTAGAACCATGCTTTCAGTTACATTTAAAAATTCTTTTGGGGGATTTTAATTGGAATTAACTGAATTTATACATTAACTTTGGTGAGAATAGAAATCTTTATAACATTGAGTCTTCCAATCCATGAATATGGTATATTCCTTCATTTAATTATTCTTTTATCTCCTCTAATAATGCTTTATATTTTTCTCTGTGAAAGTGTTTTCAATATTTTTAGGAGTTTCTCTGAGTATCTTATAATTTTTCAGGCTATTCTGAATAAAAATTTTTCTACTAGAGTAACCTTTCAAATCACTCAATGATCTTTGAGCATTATTTGCTCAAAGCAAGAGAGCTGCCTAGAATCTTTCAAGATATTTTCATTACCCTTGGTATTAACATTTAGACTTTGACAGGAGATGTATATTTCTCTTAAACTGTTTCTTCTCTCCCCAGCCTCATCTTTCTTACTAGCGTCATCATTTTCTTTAAATTCCAGCCATGTAGAACTCGTGTTAACCTTGATTTATTTTTCACCTTAGCGCCTCATGTCTATTGAATTCATGGACAAGTGCTGTTAACTCCAAAACTCTATATCCAAAATGCAACCACTTTTGTCATCTCCAGTGCTTATATTCTAGACTGAGCCAGCATTCTCTCTATACTGGCTGACTATAGTAGACTCTGATGATTTCCTTGCTTCCTTTGTCAGCTCTCTACCATGCATTTTCTATATAGTAGTCAGAGTGATCTTTGGAAAATGTAAATCAGACTCCATATTTCCTCTGCCTAAAGCCTCTGGTGGCAAATAAAATAAAAATCTCTTATTCTAAGAAAGCCATATAGGACTTGATTTCTGCCTGGATGCCCACTTTGTTGCAGGTCACTGTTCTCCTTGGCCAGTATATTGCAGCCACTCTGGTCCATTCTTTGTTTCTTAAACACATCAGGGCTTTGCAGTTCTTACTGTTTCCTCTGTCTTAAATGTATTTTGCCTAACCAAAATGTAAACAGTAATAGACCAGAGGGTTTTCCATGGCTCTGTTCCCAGCCACCTAATGGTTCAATACATATTTGTTGAATAAATGTATGAATGCATTGTTTTTTGTTTCCTCAAATGCACTGGGTTCTTGTCTTTGATTCATCTCGTATGTTTCTCTTTGCCTGAAACAACATCTTTCTCTGTTTCTCTCTCACAACCTTTCCCACCTTTGCCCAGAAATATTATCATCTAAATATTACTTTGATTTCAACCTTTGGACAGCTTTCCCTGATCCCTATCCTGTAATCTTCCTTATGGACTTATGGAGTGTTGGGAACAGGGGTTTCTGATATGTATCCTGTATACTATGTACATCTGCTTTTTTTTTTTTTTTTTTTTTCAGACAGAGTCTCACGCTGGTGTGCAGTGGTGTGATCTTGGTTCACTGCAACCTCCACCCCCTAGGTTCAAGCAATTCTTGTACCTCAGCCTCTGGAGTAGCTGGGATTACAAGCATGCACCACCATGCCTGGCTAATTTTTGTATTTTTACAGGTTTTCACCATGTTGGACAGGCTGGTCTTGAACTCCTAACCTCAAGTGATCCACTCCCCTCAACCTCCCAAAGTGTTGAAATTACAGGCGTGAGCCACCACTCCTGGCCTACATCTGCTTTTATATCATTATATTTTCTACTAGACTATAAATCCCTTGGGGCAGGGGTTAATATCCCCCGCTGTATTTGCAATGTCTAGCACTTTCCCTTGATCATGGTATAATTACTCAACAAATGTCTGATGAATCGACAAAGGGGTGAATGAATGATTAAATCTGTTTTAAATTCCCAAAGCACATATTTAATTTCATTTATCTCTCTCATCTATGTCCTAGAATACTGGTAGTATCTCAAAAATAAACTCTAGACATCAAATTAATGTAGTTCATTTGTGGTTCCTTTTATCCAAGAACCGCAGAGAAATTTAGAAATATTATTTGAACAAAGTCTGTTTTTCTGCCTTTGTAGTGTATCCCTAATGAAGGTAGATAAAAGTCGTTGACAGGAAAAAAGGAGTATTTTCAGGGTACTAACATACTAATCTTTACCATTATTATTACTGTTTTCTTAAGCCACATCAACCCTTTAAATGCCTCAAGAACATCCTGCTCCAAGAGCAAGAAAACACTTCTGACCAGCAAGCAACCTTGTTGGAGTAAAAGGGATCTGCAAATCTCTGAATTTGATATCTTTCCTCTATTACCTGGAGGTTTTCTCTGGTTTGATCCTGGCTTCATTCCTTTTCTCTCTGGCTTCCTGGTTTATTTCATCTTGGTTCTCTGAATACTTGTGCTTGCTCATTTGTTGAGCTGCGTTTTGGACCTGGGTGCAAGCCTTCTTTTGCAGGTTACCTTCCCTTTCTGACATTCAAGCACTAGACCCAGACATTGTCATTTTCCAGTTCCTCAGGGAGCAACGTATTTTCTAAAACAAAAAAGCAAAGTATTTAAAAACCTATATTTACAGACATACGGCATCTTAATCTTTATTTTTACATGGCTGGTTAGAAGTTATAGTTTTAAAAATCTAAGTAGTAAATACTGCCTACTTAAAAGTAGTTCTACTTTAGAAATCCTGTTTATCTTGGATATTTTAATAATTAAATATTTTAAAATTACTATACCATAGATCAAATTTTAGCAATTAAATAAGGCTTATCAAAAAGGATGATTTAACCATCAGAAGGATACTAAAATCACACATAACTATGTGAGGAAAAAAATTCATCTTCAAGCTATGTATTAAATTAAAGCAAAATTTAATTTCAATGATAATGATGATGATCATGGTGATGATAAACTAATCTGGCATCTATTAATACAATGCTAAGTTTAGTTCAACTAATGTTCTGCTTATTTGACATTCTTAAATATGGCATGATGAAGTTATTTTTTACTTTGGCTTCAGCTAAAATGATTCTTTCCAGTTTTGAGGAGAAAACATTTGCCAGGAAACCGATTCTACTGTCCAACTTGTAATGAGTTACTATGATCAGTGAGCCAATTTTTCTTTAGCCTAGGTAATATTTTACCAGTAATATTTTAAAAAGCATAAAATATGATGAAAGTTACCTTTCCTCCATAACCATATCTAATAAATTTGTCTCATGTTATATACCAGTTCAACTTAAGAATAGTTTCAAAACAAGCCTTGCACTTTAAAAATTGCCTAGAAATCTAATAGGCAGTGGTATCTAATTTTCAGCTAGGGTGAGGTGAAGCATCAGAGCAGATACAGTTTACCTTGCCACAAAATAGTGCTCAGTAAGAAGTAATTATTGATATTATTATAAATTACCATAATTCATTTTCCTCAGGGGATTTTCTTCCCATTGACTATAGGTAAGTGAAAAGTCCAGAACAATTAGTAATTGGAGATAAAAATCTTTCAAAAGTGCATATGGTTGAAACACTGCAACAATTCTATGAGTCAGGGGTTGGAAGAGAGGGAGAACAGAAATTTTCACTTGAATTTTTTTTAGAGGCTAAGGAGAAAGAATAACTACTTCAAGAAATGAAAATGGGTAGCCTAGAGTTTTTGTTCTTTCTTTTTGTAAGGTAGAAAACCCCAGAATTCTGGACAGCCATTGACCCAGTTCTTCCCTTTTTACTGCCCCTATTTGTCCGTGATTGAGACAATTCTGGGGGTATTTAACTTTATCTTCCTTTGTTTCTACTCTGAATCCTGTTCCCTACTGGTTCTGAGGAGCATGGCTTTATGGATTATAGTCTCTGTCTTATAGATCTTAAATATCTTTGTTTTTATAACTTCTTTGTCTGAGGTCATAGGCATACTCAACGTGTTCCCTTCCAAAAACCAAAACCTCTCACAAAATCCCACTGCTTCTCTTGCCTGCCCTTCTTACCTTCAACCTAGTTATATATTCCTTTCTTTCATTTCTTCAAGTCCATATGCCTTTTATTTGCTTTTATTGTCTTATTGAATTATGTGGGAATTCCAGTACAATGCTGAATGAAAGTAGGGTGAGAGGAGACATCCTGGCCTCATTCCTAATCATAGCAATAAAGCATTTAATTTTTCACCACAAGTTTAATATTAGCTGTAGGTTTTTCATAAATATTCTCCATGAAGTTGAGGAAGTTCTCTACTATTCCTAGTTTGGTGAGAGTTTTTTATCATAAGCGGGTTTTGGATTGTCAAAATACTTTTTCTGCATCAGTTGATTAAAAAGTGTTATCTTTCATTAGCCTGTTGATATAATGGATAAGACTGATATTCTAATGTTGAACGAGGCTTTCATATGTGAAATAAAATCCACTTGGTGATGATGCGTAGTTGTTTTTATGCATTGATTGTATTTACTAATATTTTGAGGAAACTTTTTGTATCTGTGTTCATAAGAGATACTGGTCTTTTCAAAAAAATAATTTTATTTTTAAATTATTGATTTAATTAATGAATAAAAAATTATATATATGTATGGTGTATAATATGTTTTGAAACTTGTACACACTGTGGAATGACAAAATCAAACCAATTAACATATGCATTGTCTCATATGCTTGTGTTTTTGTGGTGAAGACCACTTAAAATCTACTATTTTAGCAATTTTCAAGTATACAATATATTGTTATTAATTATAGTAGACATGATGCACAATACATTTCTTGAACTTATTCTTCGTCTGTAACTGAAATTCTCTATCTTTTGGCAAACATTTCCTCTATACCCTCCGGCTCCAGCTCCTGATAACCACCAGTCAACTCTCTGGTTTCTATGTATTTGATTACACCAGATACCTAGTGTAAGTGGAGTCATACACTATTTGTCCTGTGACTGGCTTATTTTGCTTAATGTCCTCAGGGTTCATCCATGTTGTCACATACAACAGGATTCCCTTCTTATTTAAGGCTAAATAGCATCCCATTGTATGTAAATGCCACATTTTCCTTATCTATTCATCCACTCTTGGAAATTTAAGTTGTTTCCATATCTTGGATTGCAAATAACGTTCCAGTGAACATGTAAGTGCAGATATCTCTTTGCGATTCTGATTTAAATATTTTTTTGGATAAGTACCCAAAATGGGATGACTGGATCATGTTTTTTAAAAATAGTTTTTACATTTTAAATTGTAATCATTTTGAGTGACCTTCCTATTGTCCTCCATAGTGGCTGCACCATTTTACATTCCCACCAACAGTGCACAGGGTTCTAATTTCTCCAATTCTTGCTAACGCTTAAAATTACTATATACATTATATTTTTAAAGAAAAACATTCTGCCAGATGTGAGATAATATCTGATTGTGGTTTTGATGTGCATTTCCCTTATGATTAGTGATTTTGAACATATTTACATAGGTATGTTGGCCATTTATTTTTCTTCTCTTGAGAAAATGTATATTCACATACTTTACCCACTTTCTAATTGGATTTTTTTTTTTTTTTTTTTTTTTGCTATTGTGTTCTAGATCTCTTTCACTTTATAAAAATGATTTCTCTGGACAGGGAATGCTTTTTTATTATTTCTTCCAACACTTTCTATCTTGTTTTAATCCACTATAATCATATGCAATTAACACTTTAGTGACTTTCCTCTTTAGTTGGAATAAAATCTAAATTCCTTATTATGACCAAAAGTGCCCTAGTAATCTGGCCTCCATCCAAATCTCCAGCCTCTATCTGTTTCCTCTGCTCCACCCACACTGACTATCTGTTCTTTTGGTCTCTCACATCATCACTGTAAGCTCACTGGGGCAGTTCATGGCACACCCATTCTCTAGCTCAGTGCTTCTCAACTTTTTGAACTCATGCTTCCTCCTCGTGAATGTAGAAGGTGCAAGCCCTACTTTGTGCTCCCATTTTCTAATATTTTTCCAAGGGGCCAAGAAGATTTGACTTTAATTTCTACAGCTAATATTATCAAAACCAAAGTGTTTCATTTATCTTCCAATTATAAGATTATATTCTGATATGTGTCTCTTTGCGGTTAAGGTATGGATTAGTGGGAAAAGGCCAACACACAATAGCTACTTTCAATATTTAGTATATAGACTGGGTGCCGTGACTCATGCCTATAATCCCAGGACTTCGGGAGGCCGAGGTGGGCGGATCACCTGAGGTCAGGAGTTCGAGACCAGCCTGGCCAACATGGTGAAACCCTGTCTCTACTAAAAATACAAAAAATTAGCCAGGCCTGGTGGAAGGCACCTATAATCCCAGCTGCTCGGGAGGCTGAGGCAGGAGAATCGATTGAACCCAGTGGGCAGAGGTTTCAGTGAGCCAGGATGGTGCCACTGCACTCCAGCCTGGGCAACAAGAGTGAAACGCCATCTCAAAAGCAAAAACAAAAACAAAAAAACAAATATCCAGTATATCTCAGTCCAAAACACAGAATTTAATAGAAATGAAATGGCTGCATTCAACAGGAGCAAACAGCAAAATCTCTTGGCTTTTGGTTTCTAGCTGGTGCCAGTCTTCAAGATGGTAACATCCGGCTACAGTTGAGAAAGAAGTGCAATTTTTGCACGGCCCCTGCTTGACTTTACCATACAAAACAAATCTAACTTACATTGTTGTTGCCTGGATACAAGTGTTTGTTTCCTGTCTATAATACAAACAAAAAATTAATTTTAACTTTATTTAGCAATGTGTCAGAAGACTTGATTAGATTTGAAACATACCCAAGAACTGATTTATAGCAACTTTTTAGCACATAATTATTATAAAAGGGTAACTATGTAGTGGAGGGTGGGTATTTGGTATTTTTTGGAAACATTTATCATTGTTCCCTTATCAAAGTCATTGAATGACGTGAAGAAGGACTTCCACAAGTTTTCCTGGACATACAACTTATGCAACAAATTAAAAATCTAAAAATTTAACTATTTTTGGAATTGAATTAGACGATTTCATTTGGTAAATGGGTTTTAGAAAAGATAGAAAAAACAAGGATGGCATTTATTTATTATTCCTGCTGTCTGTGATTTTCAGGAATATAAAGGGCACATACATGTACAGAGTATAAAGTGGGTGACTTTTATGTTCTAAAAGACAGATGGAGGCATGAAAATACCAATAAGAATTTAATGGGATTCATTTGACTTTCATTTTGCATGGCTGCACAGGTCTAGAATTCAGTGTGGTATCTTTAAAATAGTAAGAACTCTCTTCTCTATGAAAGTATAAGTAAATACACCATATTAACAAAAATATTTGAATGTATATTTTAAATATATAAATATCTTTGTTGATGTGATTTTTGATGGTTAATGAGAAATAATTCAGAAGAATTGAGAGAATAGAGGTACTTACTGTTAAATAAATCTTTAGAATTGCTAAGAAGTTTTGAATTTTATATATAAAATGCGCAGGCTGGGCGCGGTGGCTTACGCCTGTAATCCCAGCACTTTGGGAGGCCAAGGCGAGCAAATCATGACGTCAGGGTATCGAGACCATCCTGGCTAACACGGTGAAACCCCATCTCTGCTAAAAAAAAACACAAAAAATTAGCTGGATGTGGTGGCAGGCGCCTGTAGTCTCAGTTACTCGGGAGGCTGAGGCAGGAGAACGGCATGAACCCGGGAGGTGGAGCTTGCAGTGAGCCAAGATTACACCACTGCACTCCAGCCTGGGTGACAGAGCAAGACTCCTTCTCAAAATAAGTAAATAAATAAATTAATTAATTTTAAAAATAATAAATAAAATGTGCAAATAATCATAAAAATTAAAAATAGAGTTGCTTTTTTTGAAATTTACTTTTTATTATTACCTATCACAAGTATCTATCCCACACATCCCTTTAAAATAAAGTTAAATTCATGTCATAGAGGCTAGCAGGACTGGATTAATGAAATGTTTATTTATATTAGATAATATTTGGGTTGTTTATGAATAGAAGTATTAGAGAAATTTTTTTTTCAAATCTGGTTTTCATTCTTTACCAATTTTTATCTCTTTATAATTGAAGATAAAAATATCACAGCACAGAATATTTTTGATGATTAAATAAAAACTGAGGGATATATAAGTGTAAATGGAGTTACATTAATTAATTCAACAAATATTCATTGAGTCACTTGCTTTGTGTTGAGGATACTGCAGAGAAAAAGATGATAAGATTTGTGATCTTATGGAGTTTGTACTCTCCCAGGGCAACCCAGACAATAAAATGTAAACAATACAGTTCATTTGAAATTGTACTGATTGCTGTGAAGAATGGTCTGTCACTGGAGGGTAATAGGGAGGGTGCTATTTTCGTAGTGTGGTGGAGGAGGGCCTTTCTCCATTGTATTTGAGCTGAGAATTCATGACAACAGTCAGCCCTACTGATTTGGGGTCTGTGCTTCATAAGTGTAAAGGAGTTTAGTGATAAAAAGAGACGTTAGAACTCAATATATAGTAGAGAAGAAATATTATGATTATTTATGCCTCTGTTTAGGTATAAGACAGACATCATAAGCTGATTTTAGGGTATCGTAAGTACTGGAACACAAGTGAAATACAGGGTGTAGTAAGTACCTGAACACAAGTATCCAGTAACGTACTACATTTACACGACGTTTAAAATGGAAACAATCTATTTCCCTTTTCAGACTTGTTATCTGGACTTTAATGGTTGCGATGGACTGAATGTTTGTCTCCTTTCAAAATTCATATGTTGAAATCCAATCCCCAATGTGATGGCGTTTGGAGGTGGGCATTTTGGAAGTAATTAGGTCATAGGGTGGAACCCTCATGAATGGGATCAGTGCCCTTATGAGAAGAGGCCAGAGAGTTAGTTAATGTGGAAACACAGTTAGAAGTTGGCCGGTCTGCAACCCAGTCAAGAGTCCTTAGTAGAACCTGACCATGCTGGTCCTCTGCTCTTGAGCTTTCAGCCTCCAGAACTGTGAGGACATTTCTGTGGTTTGTAAGTCACCCAGTTTATGGTACTTTGCTCTAGCAGCCCAAACTAAGACAACTGAACTTCACTAACTCATCCACATATTAATTTTCAAACTTTGTATTTTAAAATCTCCAATTTATCAGTCTTGGAAGGCATAGCCATAATAAACATGAGAGATAAGTACATTAGTTTTGGAAGGAGGTGGGCTTAGAGAACCATGATTTAGTAAGCATATTTTAAAAATGTAAATTTGATAATGTCATCTCTGTGCTGAAACTTTCCAGCAGTTGCCATTGCTTTAGGTTAATGTCCCCCAGTTTTAACATGGCTTCGAAGTCACTGCCTGATCTAGCCCTTGTCCATGTTTCCCCAACCCCTGCACCCCACACTGAAGTGCACTCTCACCTCCTTGCTATGCTTCTGATTCAGGACTTACCACACATGCTGCTCCACCTGCCTGCAGCACTTTTTCTGGCTGCCCTTGGGAGTCTGTCACCTCACTAAGCCCTTCTAACTCTAGCTTATACTTTAAAGATCCAGGTTATGTCACCTTCTCAGGAGTTCCTCCTTGATCCCCTGACCTAGGTTTAGTTTCTCTGTGAAATGCACTGGTTTAGTTTCAACCTAAACTAAACCTAGGTTTAGTTTCTCTGTGAAATGGCAGCCATTCTTTATCCTTTCTGCATCATTTTTATTGTTTATTTTTCTTGCTATGTTATAAACACAGTACGGGCCAGACCTGGGTCCATCCTGTTCTCTGTGATTTTCCAAGAGATTCAACAGTAGGGACTATGCTAGCAATTTGTACATATTTTATTTAATCTTGATTTCAATGGCATTAACTAATTAATATTTCCGTTTTATAGATGAAGAAACTGAGAGTCTGAAAGCCAGGAATTTGGAGCTATGATTAGAAAGTCCAGGTTCATTTGGATACACGCTTGTCACTGCTTACTAATAGGTTAAAACGAAAGGGTGGGATTTAAAGATAAATGGAGATTAAATAAATTTGCAGAGAAGTTAAAAGTGATTTCAAAGGAACCTGGGATTAAATCAGAGGTTTGAGGACAGTGGTAAAGGTTTGGGATGGCATCCAGAGGATCAGAGAAAAGAAGCTGACAAAGGATAAGTAGAGTTGTCTAGCAGTTTCGAAGGCCTCGTTGGTGTTAGCAACTGTAACTTTGAAATGGTACCAACCAGGACAGCTGGGTGACTTTCTCCAGGAAGGCTTGGCTGTGTATGGGCAAGGGCAGCAAGAGCCCAATGCTGGTAAGACCCAGATCTGGAAATAGGGGAGTCAGGTCAGTGAGAGTGAGCTGTTAGGGGGATTGGAGGTACTAGAGAAAATAGTTAAAAAAGAAAGCCGTCAGATCCAAGTTAGATAAGGAAAGGAGTAAGAATATGGGGATGGATTGGGAAAGTGCACATCAGGTTGAAGATATGATGAGTTTTAAAAATTGTTAATAGCTCCAAGCACATGAACCCTTTGGTCAAAACACTTTGAATAGCTCCCCAAGTTCAAAAGGACTATAATATCCTTATTTTCAACTTGCAAAATAGATCTACCCCAACTGCTTGGTTTCTCCTCTTCAGTCCTGTTTTTCATTATTGAGCCTGGACTTTCCAGATACTTTCCCACATCTGCACCTTTATTCCTGCCAGCCTATTCTCCAGGGGTGATTTTCACAGTCTCAGCAGCTGTTTCCTCATTGTAGTTTAACTCATGGAAACACTAGAATGGAGTGGCTGAGAAGGGAGCAGTCTGACACCAACAGGGTAGGCCAAAAAGTAAAATGTCAGGCCAGGGGCAGTGGCTCATGCCTGTCATCTCAGCACTTTGGGAGACTGAGGTGGGCAGATCACAAGGTCAGGAGTTCGAGATCAGCCTGGCCAATATGGTGAAACCCCATCTGTACTAAAAATATGAAAATTGGCTGGGCATGGTGGTGGGTGCCTGTAGGCCCAGCTACTCGGGAGGCTTAGGCAGGAGAACCTCTTGAACCTGGGAAGTGGAGGTTGAAGTGAGCTGAGATCATGCCACTGTACTCCAGCCTGGGTGACAGAGTGAGACTATATCTCAAAAAAAAAAAAAAAAAAAAAAGAAAAAAAGAAAAAAAGTAAAAGGTCAAGTCTAACACTGGACACTTCAAATAAGCCACAGATGAAAAAAATGTCAACCTACTAAAGCCAGAGAAGATACCTAACTCAGGTCCTTAAATCACACATGGATGTGTCTTTTTGAAAGTGTTTTGGAAGGTTGAGCTTGTGTCTGGGCATCCACAAGTAAACTCACCCTTCCCTAAGAGGAAAGAGGTAAGCATGACATGATGATTTGATTGCTAATTAATTATGGAAGACAAGTAAGTGACAAAACAGAAGCCAAAGTGAGTGCGATATCAGATTGTCTGGCTATCCAGTGGCTCTTATTGGGGGTCGGAAGTGGAAGATGATACTGCAGATTGACCCTCCTCTGATGGTCATTTGCAGGAAATCTCTAGCAGTCAAGTGATGACTTTCAGGAGAAATGAAATTTGTCTTGTTTATGTCCATGCTGCGAACACCCATGCGCATGGCTGACATGTAGTGCGTAGCAAATAAATGTTTGTTAACTTAATCCATGAATATTTTGACTATTAGAAATCGACTTTCTTAGAAATAGGTTGTGAAATTGGGTTTTAATTGTGCTGTGAGTTTATTCAGAGGTACCCCTGCCCCTGTTTCCTGTATATGCTACTGGATTTCTCTTCCATTATTAATGAATTACTTCATCTTAATGATCAGATTAATGGAGTTTTTATGTTCGTTATTATATGAAAATAACCTACAAATTTTCATGAAAGCCTTATAGGCACAGATTTAGAATTCAGTGTGCATTTTAAAATCATTAGCTACAAACTGGAGAAACATCCCACTATGGGACTGTATGTTGTAGTTTTGGTCAACAGTTCTGTTACACCCTTTTCTACAAGTAGAAATCATAAAATTTAAAAAAAATGTTGTTTAGTTTTTATTCTTTAGCTTTTTGTATTTTAAGAAATCATTGCTTTATTTGAAGTTAATAAGTATTCTGGATTTTATAAATGATATAATGTTTCCAAAATGTTTCCTTAGGCTATGTAATAGCAAAACTGAAGCACTATAAGACACAATGTAAACTAAGGACAGGGTCATGTTTATGGAAATAAAACATTCCTGACAATGTTCACATGCTTAAATAGAAGTGAGTAGTAAAATAACAAAAAAAAAAGAGAGAGAGAGAGAGAGAGAAAGAAAATATGTTCCAGTCTGTGCCTTAAGTTTTATCTTGTTTTCATTTTTTTCGTTGTTTCCTTGTGAATTTTCTTTGCTTTTTCATTCTGTAGCCTGTTTTCAGTGAATAGATCACATTCCATGAGAAAGCAGAGCTGCTACAAGGGATCCTCAAAACCTTGTTTTTTTTTAAGTTCTTATAAATGAAAAAATGACCTAGCATATCCTCTTCAGTTATTAGGGAAATCGCTAGAGAGGTAGATTTTAAGCATGGGAATATGTTTAAGATACTTGTTGGAAAATACACTTTCTGGTCCCCAAATTCCTAAGAATTTATCAACATGTTTCATTTCGTCTTATTTGGAAAAAAGCTGTTCCACAACCTCTAATCTTTACTTTTGTAAGGAAAACCAAAAACCAAACCTCAAAGCCTTACTGCATCACCTAACCTCATTTTGGATTTTCTTGAGGTTATTCAAGGTTAAGTAAATAATAAACAATATGTAATATGTACACAAGTGTCGACTTGTTTGTTTATGGAGGGCTAATTGTGAAGGAAAAGAATCTCTCTGACTGAGGACTGGTCACTGAGATGCTCTCACTCATTCACTGATGTCGGACAAGGAGCAACTATTGATTAAATAGTTGTCAGGAATTTCTGACTTTCTGTGCTAGCATTTATTCATATTTGTGCTGTTGATTGGGCATAAATAAAAGTTTATTTTGATACTAAATTGTCAGAGTCATCATTAATACAAAATATTTAATAACCCATGTCTCCTCAGCTGTATGATCACTTACATATTTTCCTGAGAAAAAAATAAGTTTTTACTGAATGCTAACTTTTAAGTCCTTTGAAAATTTGGAGTAGAGGGAAAAACAGTACAGTTAGCAGTACCAAAAAAAAAAAAAAAAAAGGGTAAAACAAAATCATCCTTAGACAGATTTGGGAAAAGTTATCCTAGAATACTTTAAAAGCAGAAGGAAGGCATTGCAGAGTAAAAAGAGCTCCTGTGGATGAAAAACACTAGAGCAGGAATAAAAACATTAGTAAAGTTTGGAAGATATTAATGCAATTTCCTCATAACTAAACAAGTAAATAAAAGGATCCAATATAAGCAAAAAGATAAAGGATACAAGAGGTAGACAGTCGAGCTCGAAGATCTGACATCCAGCTAGTCTTAGTTTCGAAAGGAAGACAGTGATTATGGAGAGAAGAAAAATAGCAACACAATGTCATAAAATGTTCTATAACTGAAGTTATCAGTTTCTAGACTGAAAGGTTTGGCCAGGTATCCAGCACATAAATGAGAAATCAGTCACGCTAAGCCTCATCACTGCAAGAGTCCAGAATAGCAAGAAGACGACCTTAAAATCTTCCAAAGAGAACCAAAGCAGAGGATATACACAAAGGGACAGAGATCAGAATGACAGACTTTTCAAGGGTGACAATAGTAACTGGTGGACAAAGGCGCAAGTTGACCGTGGAAATGAACGTTTCAATTTAGAATTGTACATCCAGCCAAACTGTACATCATACATTGCAGCTATAATAAGACAATTTGAGACATGGGAATTCTAAAAAATGTATGTCTCTTAAAAGCACTCTTATCTCATGAAGTGAACAGTTGATCTGCTACAACAAAAAGAGGGAGAAGCCATGAATGAGGATGACCTGGGGTCCAGAAAATAAGAGTCCAGCAGGAGAGAAGAAATCCCCAGGATGTGGGTAAAGAGAAATACCATGGGTCAGCTGAGCAGCAGGCATAGCTGACAACAGGCTGGAGCAGGACAGGGAGTGCTGCTGGAGCCATGCAGCAAAGAAAGAGAAGTTGGAACTGTTTGATTGGGACTTTCAATTGTATTAAAGGATTTTTTTTTAATAGTCCTTTAAAATAATTTGGGTAAGAATTAGTGTTAGGTGTATAGAAAACAAGAAAAATGCAAAAATTGACAATTCTAAGAGGAACAAAATTTTAGTACACGATGTGAATCAGTTGTGAATAATATTTAAGTCCTATTAATGTGAGCTATGGCCATTGCGGTAACATTTGTGATATTGAGAAGAGTGATATTGAGAGGGGGGCGGCAGAAGAGGAGTGAGAGAGCAAGTTTATGGGAATACAAAACAGGTAAATATCCATCCTTCGTAGGAGGAAACTGATCAATAATGTTTGAAACTGTCAAGTCAAAAATAGATATGTAAGTCTGTCATTTAGAAATACAGAGACAGAAACCAGAAGAAACAGCTAAAAGGAGTTGAAATTGTTTTCCTCTGGAGAAAGCCCTGGGAGGTCTAAAAGGGTGGGTATGGTAGAAGGGACTCTTTTTTTTTCATTATAAGTTTTGCAGTACTATCTTTTAAAGCTAAGCACATGAATTCTTCTTCTTATTATTATTATTTTGAGACAAAGTCCACTCTCTTGCCCAGTCTAGAGTCCAGTGGTATGATCACAGCTCACTGCAGTCCTGGAACTCCTGGTTCAAGGGATCTTTCTGCCATTGTGTGTGTGTGTGTGTGTGTGTATGTGTGTGTGTAGAAAAGGGGTCTCACTATGCTGCCCAAGCTCATATCCAACTCCTGGCCTCAAGCAGTTCTCCTGCCTCGGCCTCCTAAAGTGTTGGGATTACAGGCGTGAGCCATCTCACCGGGCACACATGAATTATCTTGATATTTAAAAAGGCAATAAGAGAGGCTGAGGGAAACCTCTGGTTTCTTGTTCTCGTGAGTGTTCATTTCTGGTCACGAAGCCCTAGAGCTTGTGTGGTGGTTGATTATTGGCTGGAATGAGTTTAGTGCTCAGCCAATTAAATGGAAGAAGGAGGCTTGAGGTAAGTATACTCCCAGGTTAATTCCAGTTCCACCATCTTCCTTATGACGTTGTTCGTTGGACATTCAGGAACGCAGGACTCACTCCGCAAGCTACTGCCCGTAGAGAGCCGTCAGCTGTCAGTTCCCAGTGGGAAGGGTCATGGCTGAAGAGAGTGAACCTGGTACGTCTTGCCAAGTTGCTTCATTTTCCTGGGCCTCAGCTTTTCTCATCACTCTTTCACAGAGATGATAGGGAAATCCCACCTCAGACTCACATCCACAGAGAAGTGTGGTTGTCTGTGTGGAAATAAAGATATACTGGAAAATATAAACTTGTTACCTACATGGCTAGCTTCATCCAGCTGTGGAAAGGGTAGACAGAGTTTGAAGACTGTCCTTGGAATAACGCAGGTCTAACTACTTTGAGTAGTTATTGGATATCATACGCAGATAGGGGAGGAGAAAAAAGGAGCAAAAGGAAACTGAGCTTGCTTCAACATCGTGGTGTTGACAGTGAGGGAACCATTGAACTCAATACATGAAAACTGTTCTAAATTACTAATTAAGAAAATAATGTCCTACTTTTATAAGCATGAAAGCTGACAAAATTACCGCCTTAAACTATAATCCGGAGTTTATCCCTGAAGCTCCTTCTAGGTTACATGCAGGAACACATTCAATCAAATTGTCAAATTGCTGTTTTCTTCTGCAGATGGGATTTTCCAACAGGAGCAGAAAGTCAGTCGGAGAAAAGTTGGAGCTGCACATCCTCAGTGAGTTGCTCTTTCTGTTATACAGAGAAAAGTAAAAGTTGAATGAAACCCACAGCTAAGAAATACCAAGTTAGACTAAATTAATAAAATGTGGTAAGTGACTATGATTCATGTAGTTGAGCTTCGCCATTGATCTGTAGGGAATAAAGAGGCAGCTGGGCTGTCAAAATGAACAAAAGCAGTTGCTAAAGTTGGCGGTAAATGAAGGACTGACAGGAATTTCCAGAGTTCAGACTTCTTATAGTAGACACAGGAGTAAGTAGCCATGAGCCTTTTTTTTTTTTCTTGGAAATTCAAAGGAAAGTGAATCTAATTTTTTCTCTTCAATTAGCAAGTGATTACCATATATCATGAACATGAACATAATTTTTAAAAAAACGTTGTATTATAAAAATAAATTTGAATTATGCAGATAAGCAAAAAAGATATCACTTCTAATCCAAGTACACAGACATAATCACTAACAAAACTTAGATGTTTTTGAGAACTTTGTCCTACTTATTAACCAACTATTAGCAAGATACACAATGATAAATATTTATTAATTTTATCTATATGTTTTACATTTGAATGTCAATTCCATTCTTTAATGGTGAATCTAAACCATTGCAAATGTGATTCAGGCAACCAGAATACTATTGATGACTTATTTATAAGATTATTTGCCTTTTTTATGAGATTATTTGTACTGTTTGAAGGCTTTTTTTTTTTTTTTTTTTTTTTGGATGGAACACTGTGTTAACCAAACCTAGTGCAGGATTTCTATTGAGTTGTCGTACAGCTAAGAGCGAGTATAGCCTTTTTAGTCTACCATTTCAAATGTGAGAAATTTTCTGAAGCATCTATGATGTTGAACTTTTGTAAATTTGTTACAAATAGCTTACTATTTATCCAAATTATAAACCTGGTAGTCTCTGTTTCTTAGTGGAGTCAATTGGGTTAGAGTATTATTAACGTGAAAGTAAGTTTTCCATACGAATATATTATTAGGAATTTAGAAAATGTGTGTTTTCCAGATTCCTAACTTATGTTTTACTCTAAGAAACTTGAATGTGTTCTACGAACACCATTTTCCTGAATACAAGGGCTCTTGATTGACAATTATTTTTCTTTCAATAAAGAGCGATAACTAGGACAATGTATTGTGGAATGGAAAAAAAGCACTGATAAAAATTTCCTGCTCTTTATGCTTCCAGAGTTTTCCTTATGACCCACTTTTAGCTTTATCTGAGGAGTGATATAGATGGGGTAGCCTCTGTTTGTGTGTGTGTGTTTGGGTGGGGCGGAGGGAGGGGTCGTGGCATGTAGCTGAATTAAAAAATAACTCTTGAGTGATACTGTTTTCTGGTTTTCCACTTTGCACTTTCCCTTTTTAAATAGTAGGATTTTTGTTTATTAAAAAGAAGTTTTATTTTACCTTTTTTGCCTACACTGCCTCTCTTCCTCTCTGTATCGATCAATCAGGATCACATGTGGTCATCATTCATTCATTCATTTATTCAACAAATATTGTTTGAGGGCTGTGTATCAAGCGAGCCAATGCTCCTTTGAAAACAAAACAAAAAAGAAGAAATGCTGCCAAGTGGAAACACATCACTCTTTATGCCTACTCTCCTGGGAAAAACAAAATGAAGTGTTCATTTGTGTAAAAAGTAGACTGTGTAAAAAATTTCTTTATGTTCGTAGTAGCAAGAACTAATATGAATAAGATCTTCTTAAATTAATGATATTCCAGGCTATAAAACAGTAGGATGTAACACGTTAATGTCTTTCAGTCAATATGGCAATCACATTTTTGTGTGGTACTGTTTATTAATATTTAATATATTAAAGACATGAATTTATTGTTTTTACTAAGTTCTTCAAGCATTAATTTTTAAAAAAGCTTGATCTCTGAGGATATATTAGGATAACATGAAATTCCATACTCTACCAAAATGCTATATTGATTTCAGTTCATATATTACAACATCTGCCCTAATTCTTAATATTATTATACACCAAAAAATAATGAAGTGGTAAGTTATCTGAGAAATTTGTCAATCCACAACACACATTTTCTTTGGATAGTTTTAAATTTCACAACATGAGAAAACAGGCCTAGAAGGAGCTGGAAAATATATTAGTCAATGGATGATGGAGTATTGGATTTTGGCTCTGCGTAGATTTCAAATCCTAATGTCGAGAAAGGAAAAATAGAATGCCTTACACATATGGGCATAATGTGAGATGTCAGTGACACTTATTTAATTTTACCTTAAATGACAAATTTGTTTTGAATGTCACTTAATGTCTTACCAGCACTTTTCTCAGAAATGTGAATCACTGCTGGTTGAGTCCCTAATTTGAGGTCCCAGGTCTCAGCCCACCTGCAAGGAAGGCACTAAGTATGTGGTGTTCATAAAACTGTTTCCTCTCTGCTTGCCTCCTCTTAGTGCTGTGGACTGAAGATGTATATTCTGGCATTCCTGCTTTCCTCGAATGTCCTGCCAAGGCATTTCTGCCTGAATACACTCAGACCAAAGATGGCATATTAGAGAAAAATTTCTTTTCCAAACTGGTTGAATCACTGCCTTTTCACTGAATTTCAGCTCTCCGTGACTATGGTGGAGAAGCTGTTGACAAAGTGTTGTACGCAGGGGTCACCTTTGACTACCTCATCCTTTTCTTTATCTCCTCCTTATACTCATCTGTAGTTCTATGAACTCTATCTTCTTCTCCCTATTGTTGGGAATTGTCTTTCTGATTCTGAATACTAAACCAGAATTAGATGTGGAAGTCTGATAAAGATTATTACCTTTATTATTGCTAAAACTGGATTGGAAAATGAAGCCTGAATTGATGGTCACAATGAGGCTCCCCACTGCTTTCCCCAGGTCTGAATCTCAGGATTCATGTGGGGAGACCACGGTACAACCTACACTAGGTAGCAGGCAGCACAGGGAACAGGAAGTCACCTCACACCCCTGAGGAGAAACCCTGAGAACAGGGATCTCTAAGAAGACATGGGCCTGCTGACTTGCCTCTGAAAGGCAGTCCCTGGACTCTGACACGGGTTTGTTAGTGTGTGGTGGACTCCGGTGGAGAAGGGCATTGACTCCTCCTTCATGCAGGTCTGTCCCCAGAGGCAACCAGAGGCAAAGCCTGCACAGTGGAGCTGTTTCCTTTCGTCTCTGCTGTCCGTTGGGTTAATCAGTTCTCCTCCTGGGAGCAGAGTGAGCAGATGGGTTGGTGGAGTGGTAGAGAGGAGGTCTGAAGCCACCTTCCATACTTTTTTGGTGGTGTTTGTAATTTTTGTGTGTTGTCAATGGGAAATGTGGAGAGAAGGAAAAAGAAGTGCTTTTCCATATTATTCTCCTCAATCATCAACTTAATCAGGCCTTTGAGATACCTACATTGAATTGATGACTGCCTGACTGCACTTAAAATCCACTGGAATAAATGTTCTCTTAAAAATAAGATGATGTCACCCCCTCAGTTAAAATTCCCCTATTGATTTTCCATAGTTGTTTGGATGTAATCCAAAATCCATGCTGTCTTGTCATGGCATTCTAGCCATTTTAACTATTCAGTCTGATTTGTCATCACACTTGCTGTTAACTTTTGCTCCAGGCTTATCAAACTCTTTGCAGTTTTCCAAGCATGCATGTCTTTGCTTACCCAGTTGCCTTAATTTTTGCTGCTCCCTTCCCCAGAAATGCATTCCCTTGCTTTCTTTATCTGGATAGATCTCACTGAACCTTCAGAACTCAACCTAGGCATAATTAGCTCCCACTGGACACTTTCACTGAATTATTGAGGCGTGCCACCTCAAGTGGGGTTAGGTTTCTTCCAGTGATCCTTATAGTATTTCCTGCTTGTATACTGTGATAGGGCACAGGTCTTGCTATCTGCATATTCATATTGAATGTAGTCCCTAGCAGATAATAAACCATCGATAACTATTGCCAGCATCTCTCATATTGCTTCCTTCCTTAAACAGAGCCTTAGTTTCAATATTGCTTTCGCTCTCAAATGTGCATTACAATAAGAATTGCCTAGATTTGGATAGAAATAGGCTTACCGGTTGTTTATAAAAATCTTGATAGCTTTGCTGCTATTGGAAGCATGTTTTTCTCACTAAATAATATTTTTGTTTTTCTGGTATCATTCCTTCAAAATATAAATAAGATGATTTTAATAAATGTTTTCTAGGGTTTATAGTGATCAAATTGTAATAAAAATAACTGTACATCATTATTCAAATTCTCAGATGTTCATTTTTAACAACTTACAAATCTTCATGAAGAGAGATTTTTACTCTGACCCAAGTGGTCTGGATGGTGTAATTGTGAAATGGATTTCTTACAAATTTAGTCACATGCTGTATCAAGCAGCAAAAATGACAGATGGATCATATGGGAAACAGAAAATATGTTATGTTTTCCTATTCTGAAAGGCATCCCGAAACCTTATCGAATAGATGTTAAATATTTTACACAAAAGAAAAGTTGCACGCTCCATGAGAGTTAGAGTTAAGGGCTAATTTGTTGCATTCAGGTTGAAGTAGAAAGTGATTGCATGGTTAGCCTTTTAAACTATCTTTGAATCCACTGGGAAGAAAAGCCAAAATGATTTTGGGGATAAATTGACTCATTTTTTACCTTTGTGCTCAAATTTGTCCAATCAAGTAAAAATATTTGCATGGTATGTATTGTGATATGATTATCTGGGGACTGAAAAATGTGGCATGAATTATAAAGATTGGATCTCGAATTCTTAATAAAACCTTTAGTGTTTCATAGTTTTTTCCTAACTTATAGAGAGCTTTTATATTTGTAAGAAGATAGTTTTATTCATTCAAGCTTTAATAAACATATATTGAGCACCTTTTTTGTGGTATTTTTCTGTGCATAAGAAACATCATATTCATTTAAAAATATTCTGTAAGATTTTTTTTGGTAGTTTTAAGGTTTTGATTTGTTTTTAGTTTTATACGTAAATTTAAGGAAAAGTTGGTAGAACAATAGAAGTACCCTGGATATTCTTTAATCTATGTTTACCAATTGTTTACATTTATTTAATTTGCTTTATCATTTATATTTATATGTATTTATAAAATTTATATGAATATATAATTTAAATTTGTAATTATGAATTTATAAATTCATAAGTTCTATGTTTATAATATAAATGTATAATTTATTTGTATTTTTAATATTTATATTTACACATATACTTATATATGTAATCATAGTTTATTTTCTTAACCATTTTAGGGTAAGCTGGAGATATTGTACTCTTTTACAATAATTCTTCTTGTATGTTAGCTAAAATTAGAGGATTTTCTTACCTTATCATTGTATAATTATTGAAACCATGTGCTTTATCATTGGTGCAACAGAAGTATTATCTAGAACACAGCCCATATTTAAATTCTATCAATTGTCCCAATAATTTCCTTTATAGCTACTTTTTCCGTGATCCGGGATCCACCTAATAGTAAATTGATAATGAACCAATCCAATCATCCATTGCCTTTGGTTTTAGCCAGCTTTAAGCTAGAACAGTTTGTGAGTCGTTTTTGACTGTTTTGACTAATATTTTTTAAAGATTATGGACTATCTGTTTTGTAGTATGACCTTCCATTTGGATTTGCGGGACAGTTTTTCATGATTAGATTAAAGCCATCTATTTTCAGCAGAAATACCACAGCAGGATTTGTGTCCTTCTGAGTGCAGCATGTCAGGAATCATGTGATGTTGGCTTCGTCCAAAACTGCGTATCATTAACGTTATGTCAGCCGGGTCTCTCCATTGTAAAATAATTTTCCTTTTGATTTAACAAGTAACTTGTGGGGAGATACACTGATACCATGTAAATGATGCTCCTTAAAATTTTCATTTACTGATTTTAGCATTCATGGATGTTTTTCTCCTTGTTACTTCTACATTTATTAGAGTAGCATTCCACTACTCAAAGGGTGTTTTCTTCTCCTCCATTTATTCATTGTTCCAGAATGTTTTCATTGTTCCAGAATTTTTTCATTGTCTGGTAGGAGCCTCTTCACACTGGTCTCTGTGTCCTTTTGTTATGTCTACACAACTTTTTGAGTCCTTTCTTGTGCTGTAAGTCAGATATTCTAGGCTCATTTGTGCCTTCCTTGTCCCAGACCTAGAATCAGTCTTTTCTCTAGGGAGCCTTGATGCTGGTTAGTGTAAAATGGTATTTAGAAACTAAAATCTGAGTGCTAGGTATGGTCACTACTACGGGCCTGTCCTTGTTCTTAGGCTTTGTCAGCAAACAGAGGCAGGAAATGTGCATGTGTGAATGTGGGTGTACATACAGCTCTATCTATATTTACTTATATATGTGATCTTAGTTTATTTTCTTAACCGTTTTAGGATAAGCTGGAGATATTGTGCCCTTTTACAATAATTCTTCTGGTATACTAGCTAAAATTAGAGAATTTTCTTACCTTATCATTGTAAAATTATTGAAGCCATGAATTCATACGGATACCTCCGATTCCAGTTCAGTATCACAGGATACATTTTAAACTTCTCCATTTTCATAATTGTAAATCCTTTTGTGATGGTTAGTTTTATATGTCAACTTGGCCAGAATATGGTAACGAGTTATATGGTCAACAGTCCAGATATTGCTGTGAAGGTATTTTAGGTGTGATTAACATGTAAATCAGTAGACTTTGAGTAAAGTAGATTACTCTGCATGTGGTGGGTGGGACTCATCTGACTGAGATCCCTCATGGAAAAGGGAATTCCACTTTCAGACTGCCTTTGTATTCTGGACTACAGCATCAGCTCTTCCCTGGGTCTCCAGCCTGCCAGCCTGCTCTGTAGATTTTAGACTTGCCAGCTTCCATCATCATGTGAGCCAATTCCTTAAAATAAATCGCTCTTTTTTCTGTATTCATATCTATGTCTATATCTTTATATCTATGTCTGTATCTATATCTACATCCATCTATTGTCTGTATCTATATCTAGATACATCTGATTGGTTCTGTTTATCTTGGGAGCCCTAATACACCCTTCTAGACTAGAACGCCTAGAAAATAGTTTCAGAATTGCTAACCCGCACTACTGTGAAAAGCCAGTCTCCAAACAAGAGTTCAATATTTGTTTGCAAAATTTTTTGAAGGTAAAATTATATACCATAAAATGCACAAAATTCAGGGTAAAATACAACAAATTTAGGCAAATGCGTTCACTGATTTGAAGCACACACGTCTGCAAGACAAAGAGTAGTTTCATCATCTCAGAAAGTTGCCTGAAGCACCTTCTGAGTCAATACCCTTGCCTTTCATTTAATTATGGTTTCCTAATTTTGTTGACCACAGATTAATTTTTCCTGTTCTGGAACTTCATTTATATGTACTTTGCTTTATCCAAATCCTTTAGCACAGCACAATATCTGTAAGATTTATTCATGTTTTATTATAATAGTTCTGTTTTGTTGCTGAATAGTATTCCGTTTGTGAATATATTATAATTTATCTGTTTTCCCGTTAATGGGCATTTGAGATTTTTTTCATTTGGGGGCGATAATGAATAAAACTATTGTAAATATTTGTGTACCAGTCTTTGTGTAAACAGATATTTTAAAATTTCTCTTTAATAAATACCCAGAAACGAAGTGCTGAGTTGTAGTAGGGGTGAATATTTCACTCTACAGGAAACTGAGGAACGCTTGTCCAAAGGGGTTGTACCGTTTACATTCCCATCAGCAATGAATGAGAATTCAGATTGTATCTGCAGCATATGCATCCCTTGATATTTTCAGTCTATTTAATTTTAGTTATTCTAGTGCCTATAAATGGTGTTTTATTGTGACTTTAGTTTGAATATCCTGATGATGAGTTAATGATGTTGAGCACTTTTTGTGAGTTTAATGACTGTTGTACATCTTTCCTTGTAAAATGTTTGTTCACATTTTTGTTCATTTAAAAAAACTGAGTTGTCTTTTAAAATTTTGGATTCTAAGAATTCTTAATATATTCTGGATATGGGTCCATGATCAGAAATATGTTTTGTGAATATTTTCTCCTACTGGTGGTTGCGTGTTCATTTTCTTAACAATTTCTTTTGATGAGCAGATATTTAATTTTGATGGAGTCCAGTATGTCAATATTTTCCTTTTTTCTTATTATTTTCTGTGTCTAATCTAGATCTTTTCCTACTGATTGGTAGTAATGCTATGCTCCTATCTTTTCTTTTATAAGCTTTATGTTTTTGAATTTTCAGTTAGGTCTATGATCTATCTCAAATTGATTTTATGTATGGTGTAAGTAGGAGTTCAGGGTTTTTTTTTTTTTTTTTTTTTTTTTTTAACCATATGACATAGACTTTTTTATATTTCATCAGTTAGAAGATTTTCCGGGCCGGGCGCGGTGGCTCAAGCCTGTAATCCCAGCACTTTGGGAGGCCGAGATGGGCGGATCACGAGGTCAGGAGATCAAGACCATCCTGGCTAACACAGTGAAACCCCGTCTCTACTAAAAAATACAAAAACCTAGCCGGGCGAGGTGGTGGGCGCCTGTAGTCCCAGCTACTCGGGAGGCTGAGGCAGGAGAATGGCGTAAACCCGGGAGGCGGAGCTTGCAGTGAGCTGAGGTCCGGCCACTGCACTCCAGCCTGGGCGGCAGAGCGAGACTCCTTCTCAAAAAAAAAAAAAAAAAAAAAAAAAAAAAGAAGATTTTCCTTTCTCGTTTCAAAATCAGTTGGCTAAGTGTGGGTTTCTTTCTGGACTTTATTCTCCATTTGCCTGTCCTTGTACCAGTATCAAAGTATTTTCATTACTGTAGATTTGTAATAAATCTCCAAGTGGGGACCCATAAGTCCTCCAGGTTTGTTCTTTTACAAGATTGTTTTGGCTATGCATTTCTATATAAATTTTAGGAGCATCTTATCAAAGTGTATTAAAAATTATGTTGTATTAGTATTGAGATTGTATTAAATCTATAAATCAATTTAAGAAGAATTAACATCCTAACAATATTGTATCTTTCAATCAATAAACTTGTATATATTTCTCCTTTTATTTAGATCTTTAATTTCTTCCAGAAACAGTTTTTGTGGAGGTTTTGTGTGTATTTTGTTAAATTTATTCTCAAATATTTAATGCTCTTTTTTTTTAACCATGTGTTAAAAAATTGTTTTAAATTTTATTTTCCAAACCTTTGCTGTTGGTATATAGGACTGTAATTATATTTTGTATGTTAACCTTGTATCTTACAATGTTATTTATTCATTTGTTAGTTTTAGCAGTTTCTCTTTTAACTCCTGAGAGTTTTATATCATCTTCAAATTGAGTCAGTTTTCTTTCTTTTTTTTCTGATCTCAGTGCCTTTACATTTGTTGCCATAATATACTGATAATATTCATTATATTTGTAATATCTGTAGGAGCGGTAGGGAAAACCTCTCTTTCATCATATTATTGGTAAGTTGTATTTTCTCTCTCTTTTCTTCCTCACTAATCTTTCAAAGGTCTTAGATTCAAAGAGCTAACATTTAGCTTCGTGAATTTTCTCCACAGTTTGTTTTCTGTTTCATTGAGTCCTCCCTTATTTTCTTTCTGCTTAATTCAGGTTTAATTTGCTTATTGTTTTCTAATTTCTGTAGGGAAACACATAAATAATTTGTTTTGAACCTCTCCTTTTTACAAAATAAACAAATCTATCAATTTTTTTCTAAACTCTGATTTAGTGGTACTCATAAGTTTACAAACACACAGAATTTTTAAAATCGTCATTCCATTAAAAATGTTTTCTTATTCCATCTGTGATTTGTTTTTTATTTATGTTTTTTTTTAATTCTAAATGGGGGATTCCCCCGGTGCGTGTGTACCTGTGTATATATTTTTTAAAAATTGACATAAAATATATGTATTTGTCATGCCCAACATGATGTTTTGAAATATATACACACTTTGGAATGGCTAAATCTAACTAATTAACGTATGCTTTACCTCATATAGTTATCACTTTTGTAGTGAGAATACTTAATGTGCACTATCTTGGCATTTTTAAAGAATACAGTATATTGTTATTAACTGTAGTCACGCTGTTTCATAACAGATATTTTGAGCTTACTCCTCCTGTCTAACTGAAATTTTGTGTCCTCTGACCAACATCCCAAATCCCCTCCCCAAATATTCCAGGCATTCTGTAACAAATGGCAAGATTTCCTTCTTTTTATGACTGAATATTTCATTGTGAATATATAGCACATTTTCCTTACCAGTTTAATCACTGATGGACACTTGGGTTGAGTCCATATGCTGGTTATCGTGAACAATGCTGCAATAAACATGAAAGTGCAGATATCTCTTTGCATACTGATTTCATTTCCTGTGGATATCTTTTCATTCACAATTTCTGGTTAAATCTTGTGATCAGAGAGCATCTCTATAAATTTCAATCTTTTAAAACTTATTAGGAATTATTTTGTAGTCAAACAGATTTCTAACTTGGTGAACATTCTCTGTGTACTTGATAAAAATGTGCATTTTGTAGTTGTTGAATGAATAAAAAGTTTGTTATGTAAAACTGATAGATTCAGATCTTTTATATTCTTATCTTTTTTGCCTCATTGTTCAATAAATTACTAGGAGAGTAGTTTTAAAGACTTTGCCTATTATTGTGGATTTGTCTATTCTCTGACTTACAGCTTTTTTTGTATGACAGTTTAAATAAGTACCTTGTGAAAATGTACAGTAACTTTTAACATCTTTCATGCAATAGAGACAGTAGACAACAATTATAAGTATTAAACATAAATAAAATACTCCATGGATATACCATTTAAACTCACTATATTCATACCTCAAATCTTTTTAGAACCTACTTTGTGCCAGGCCACATGGTAGATACAGATAAACATGTTTTCTATCCTAAGAGTCTCCTTCACCAGATAGATACGTAAATGATGTAAACTCTTAAAAATATAATACTATGTACTCTACAATACAGCAAGTAGTAATTACAAAATATAAGACTTCTATGTCAGTAAGTAAACTATCTTTAAATAAATCTCTATCTTAAAGTCTCAAATTATATTTAGACATTACATGTCTGGCATATTGAGAAATATTTTAGTGTTATGAAAATACTATTCGACTTGGTGTCAGTGCTGATTTTGCGTTCAGACTCTATCACTGGTGGTTTAATCCTGGGCAATCACCTGAGTCTCAGTTTTCTGAATTGTAAAATGAGACAAATATTAACATGCATATGAAGTAGCTTTTAAGGTAAAGTAAGGGAAGAATATATAAAAGATTGCTGTAAAGTGCTACCAAATATAAGACATTGTTAATAAAACGAATGCAGGTTGCTTCGCAGTAGTTCCAATTCACAGCATTCACTTAACTCTTTTTACTTTGGCTTTAAAAAATAGACAATTCAATAATCTACTCAGAAAATATGTGTATGATATTAGAGTGATTAGAATTTGACCAAATTGGTGATGAATTTAGCAGTTTGTCTGCTGACAGCTGAGGCTTCTTGGACTGGGGGAAACATTAGAAGTAATACATTCCATCTCCCTCAGTATCAAACAATAAAACAGACACTCAGTTTGCACAGTCAGGTGCTGTAAGGGCTAGGTAAGACTGTGATCCAGATGTTTGAACTCCAAGACCAGCCTTTCTTGTTTGTCTGTAGAGTGTCTTAATAATACTGTAACAAGAAGTCTAAAACTTTGGGTTCAAGAAAGTCTACTTTCCTATTAAATGTGTAATAAAAGGGATATAGATGAATTTGGAGAGCTGCTTGGAAATATATTACTGGAAATGGAATAATGAGTAGTCTTACAATATTTTCCCATCTACCCATGAAATAAAATGGTAATGATCTTGGTTGTTTTGAATAAGATTTCTAATTTAATTAGAAAGGTGTAGAAAAATTATTATTGAGAAAAATTTTTATGACTTGACAGCTCAATTTGGGTATACTATCATCACCTTATTTCACATTTAGTGAACCTGAAATGGAACCAATCTATTCTTCCAAATTAATTTTCATTCTCAACTCCCTATAGATACTATTATTTCAGTGTTTTAAGGTAGAAAAACTTATGATTGATTTTTCTTTCTCATTTAATCCTATTTTTAGTACCAAGACCTTTTTTTTTTTTTTTGTCTTTGCTTCCTCTTTTCAATTCTTGGATCTATACTTTGAGTCATAGCATTTCATCATCTTAGCTCTGGATTATTAGAGCATTATTTGTATTGGACTCTCAGCATTCTCCTGTGAGACAAATCTCCCTAAAATACTGCTTTCATCACCTCTCTTAAAACTCCCGTTTCCCTAATGTCAATTATTTGGCTTTTGGGGCACTGCATCATCTGTGCCAGTCCTACCTATTCAATACTATTCCTATGGATTCCTCACACATACTCCCTAATTAACGTCTGTTTGCATCGTGGCTACCAAGTACAGTGGTGCCCTGCCCTGACCACTAGCAGTGTCTCATCCCTGGTGCCTTCTTCTCTGCCTGTGACTATCTCCTGCATCTGTGAATTTGCTCAGCTGTATGCAGGTACAGCCCAGGGCAACCTGCAACCAATCGTCTGGGCTAGAAATTAGTGTAATGTGCCCCAAGTTTCCCATCCTAGTAGTGGTGGGAGAATGGTTCTGAAGTGTTTTCCACATGGTATCTAAGTAGGCGGAATAATGGTCCCCCAAAGATACCAACATGCTAACCCGCAGACCTGTGACTAAATTACCTTACCTGTCAAAGGGGACTTTGATGACTGATGTGATTGAATCAAGAATTTTGAGATGGGGAGAATTATCTTGGTGGTCTCAATGTAATCACAAGGGGACTTATAAGAAAGAAATGTAATGATGGAAGTGGAGTGAGGCTGTTAATGAAGGGGCAGCAAGTCAAGGAACGTGGGCAATCCCTAGAAGCTGGAAAAGGCCAGGAAACAACTTTTCCCATAGAAGCTCCTGAAGGAACACAGCTTTGTTGATGCCTTGGTTTTAGCTCTGTTGGACCCACTTTTGTGCTTCTTACTTCCAAAACTATACAATAATAAATTTCTGTCATATGACACTGCTAAGTTTGTAGTAACTTGTTATAGAAGCTATAGAAAACTAATAGAATGTGTTAGATTCTCTAGGAGAATTGAGCTACAGTGCCCATAGTGGTTACCCCAGTCATTGTCATACACATTATTAGTTTATGTCCCTTTTCTGTGTCATTTTCCCTCCTTCCCCACTTGTGCTTCCTGGAATTACATGGAAATAAATTGTCCTCCCCCCAGGTCGACTTGAGGGATAATCCAAACTAAGACACTGTCATCATTTCTGTCTTCTTGCTTTACCAACTTTTCTCTCTCTTCTCAGAAATTTCTTCTTCCTCCTCGTTCCTCCCAGTTCCATTTTCTTCAAGGCCAAGCTTAAGAGCCATTTCCTTCTCTATGAGGCTTCTCTCCTATGCCAGCCCCCAAGGTTCTCTCTTTTTTCTCACCTTCCTTTGCTCCTGTCATGAGTAAGTATATCCTTATTCATTGAGTGCTTTCCTTGCTCTTTCTAGCTACCTAACCAGTCCACATTCCAGATGCTGAAAGTCTTGTTTCTTGTGAGATGGACCATATTGGAGAAGTGAGGCAACTTGAACTGAATGACTTTGGTCATCCTTGGTCAGACTCAGAGGTAAATGTCTATTGAGGGAGCTCCTTTCCCAAATCCCTGCCTGTATGGAGTGTATATATTTGAGTGCCTATGTTGGAACACAGATAATAACAAAATGAATAAGTAAAATATATAGCATGTTAGATAGTAATAATGGCCAAAGAGGAAAATGAAGCTGGCGAAGGATAGAGATTAGCTATGTGGTAGTTTTAGATAGCGGATCAAGGGGACACCAGACTTCACTGAGGAAGGTAAAGACTCAAAGGTGAGGAAGCAGACTGACAGAGTATCTTGGAGAAGAATGTTTAAGGCAAAGAGAATAGTGGTGAAAAGGGCCTAGGCTGAAGCATGCCTAGGTGTATCTAAGAAACAGTGAGAAGCACCATGCAACTGTAGTAAGGTAAGCAAGCGAAAACTAGTAGATCATAAGATCCAAATCCACATAGGTGAAATTCACTCCTCACTTTGCCCAAATTTCCAGCTACTGTGCATTGTTCTGATGTGATTATCAATGGTGCTCCTTTTTCATTCTACTCTTAGGCCATTGCAGGGCATGACTTTTCTGCTGAGCATGATGGAAAGTCACTGACAGTGATGGGGTGGGGGGTTCTAATGAGATAAATAACACAATCTGATTAACATTTTAATGAGACCAATGTGGCTGCAGTATTGAGAAGAAGATGAAGGGCTGCTTCTAGTTTTTAGGGAAATAGGAAGTAAGATTATCAGTTGAGTGTGTGGATAGGTGACAAGATGTTGGAGATTAAGAAGAAAGGAGAGGGGTGGCTAGAAATTGAGATACGGTAGGTCTGCAAACATTGGTAATGAAAAGTTCGAGGCTGTGGCCATGTGAGTGAGTGGTTGAAATGGAGTAGAGGACAAGGCCGTTGGCAGAGAAGGTGGTCAAGGCACTGGCAGCCAGAGTGTTGGAAACACATCTGTAGCCACACAAATATAATTAGAATCACATTTGAAGATCTGTATAGTAAAAGTTATGGCCATCAATAATAAGCACTCCGCATAGAATATAATTTCAAATATGATTTTCTGATGTGTTTTTCAAATGCTATCTGCAGATAAATAGAAGAGTATTAAAGAGTTTTAAGTTATAAATGAGTAGCCAAGGGAGGCAGTGTAGTGCAAGATCAATGTGTATTTCAGCATAATAGATTCACTTAACAAAATATTTATTCCATAATTAAAATTCAGCTGTACTGGTTCATTGTAGTTCTCATGTTTTTAAAAAATTCTGGTAGCAAAAACAAAAGGGGGATTGGATTTAGTTTTCCAGGGTAATTGCACACTATGATTTCATTTCTAGGCAGACTGTTCTGAGAACTTGGAAAAATAAGTGGAGCATTAAATGTGGTGGGACCTGGGAAATCATGATCATGTTAAGGATCAACACTATCTTTTACTATTTATTGAATTGCCATGTGCAGGGTTTATGTTATTGTAAACAACCTTATGAAGTAGGTGTGTTTATTGTAGTTTTGAGTGACATGTCAGATTTCAGAGTGTTTAAGTAACTTGCCCAAAGTTCTCCACCACTCTTGGTGTCTTGCTCCTGCAATTGGCAGTAGTGGCATTGGGAGGCCATTGCCTTTTGTTTTGAAAGCATAGTGGAAGAGATGTAGAGTAATGTTCCCCAGGGCCTTACGAGTGTTAGTCTCAGAGCAGATGTTTAGGGATATGGGTTGCAGTATGTCTGGCTAGGCACCTATTTTACTGATAAAAGCTCCAGGTGCTTTTAAACATAGTTTCTATGTGCATGCATGCTTGTGTGTGCTTGTAGATGTGTGTCTTTGTGATATGGGGAAACTTCTAAAATGAGGGCCCTACCAGCTGTCCTTGTGGCCTGGGTTTAAGGGAAGCACTTTAGGAAGTGGAAAGGGACAGAGGACCAGAGGATGTTGTAATGACATCCAAATGTTTGGTTTTCATCATAAAATCAATAAGAAGCCATTGGCATTTGTTCTTAGGACTCTTACATTATTGTGGAGAAGAGACAAGGAGGAATAAAAGTGATTTGCTGGGAAACTAACCAGTGGGCAATTTCAAGAGAAAATGGTGGCTTGGACCAGAAGAAAGTGATGGAGATGCAGAAAAGTCTATTGATACAATACTTATGAGGCAAATAGACAGCCTCATTGATAGACTATATGATAAGGGGACAGGAGTAGTCCAGAATGACTTTTAGGTATGTGGCTCATGTAACTGGATGGACGGGGGTACTATTTCTGAGATGAGAAACACTGGAAGAGGAACAGGCTACTGTTCAGGTTAGGGGTGTGTTAAACTTTGGAGGAGATTATAACTTCAACTTTTGAACTGTTGATTTTGAGATGTTTTTGAGAAAACTAAATGGAGATGCCAACTAGACAATTGATTTTAAGGGACTGGATATCAAATGAGAGGCATCAGTGGAGAACAGAAATGAAAAGTGAGCCATCCAAGTGCATGTATGCAGTAATGGAAGTCACGGACTTCGATGAGCTTGCTTAAGGAAGGAGATACAGAGATCAAAGAAAACGCTAAGTCTTCAAGAGTACCAGTGTCCCAAATATCTCAAGGCTAAGCACTTCTCACTATCTTCAATGCCACACATTCCATTCTCAGTTGCCATCAGCTCTCACCTGGTTTACTGCATCACCCTTCTTATTGGTCTGTAAGTGGCAGTGGGGAAAGAGTACGATACCAACTGTCTTAGTCAACTGTAGCTACTACAGCAGTAAAACCCCATAGACTGGGTGGCTTAAACAATAGAAATTTAATCCTTACAGTTCTGAAGGCCTAATATCAAGGTGCTGGTGACTTAAGTTCCTGGGGAGGTTTCTCTTCCTGGTTACAGATGGACACCTTGCTGTATCCTCACATGTTGAAGAGAGACACCATCTCTCTCCTGTCCCTTCTTATAAGGGCACGAATTCCATTTATAAGTGTTCCACCCTTATGACCCGATTACCTTCTAAAGGCTACATCTACAACTACCATCACCTTCGGGTTTGGAGTTCAACGTATGAATTTTGGGCAGGGCACAACCTTCAGTCCACAGCACCAACATTCCTGTGCATGGTGAGGTCCTTAGTGTGAGCACTCACTTGTGAGGCTTACAGGGGGAATGGGTACCATCAGACAAGTTAAGGATATGAGGGAGAGGGAGAAGCTAAGAAAAGACACAGAGAATTCCAAACAAATTTCTGATTACACAAAGGCGGTTCCAGAGGGCCTAGTGCCAGGGTTTGGGATGTGGGGCAGATGTGATTTGAGGTTTTGATATTAACCAGTAAAAGCAAGAATGAAAACCCTGGTGACAGTATTATCAGTCTGTTTGAGGGGGATACTGGGCTTAGTGCCCAGACACCATTTTTCCGATAGAAAGTTTGACTGTGGTTCTTCGAGATTCTATACACTGGTGTCCCAAAATTATCAAACATTTACCGAGTAACTTTTCTGTTAGGAGTTATTAAGCTTCCGTGTCCATAAGAAATACTTGGAGAACTTATTAAAAGTGTGGGTTTCTGTAATCTATCCAAAAGTTTCTGTTTTAAGATACAAGAGGTGAGGCCTACAAATGTGCACTTGAACTCTCTATGTGATAGGGGCAGGTGGTTTGCACTGTCTTGGGAGGCAGGCACTGTGCTAGGTCCTCTCGTGGCAGCCATGTAAATAAGAAATGTTCTTCACTCTCAAAGTACTTACATTATTTCCATATGATGTGGTAACAAAATCTTTCTGGTTTTTCATGTGGCCCCAAGCAGAATATTTATTTTAAATTAAATATAATTAAGATACACTATACATATTGCAAATGCTTTTTTTTTTTTTTTCTTGCACCTGTGTAAACTTTCCTACCAGACTTTTATTTTACATGAGTCTATCATTTCTGGTTGTTATGATAGTATGCAGATGTGGGATTATATCACCATCTGATATTTGGAGTTTTGAATGTTAGCACTAAATGTGTTTGGCATTCAACTTTGGGTGTCTGTTCCATTATTGTGTCTTTTGGAAAAGAGTAATTTGTGATCTGTATTTACTTTCTGGTTGCTTTCTAATTTATTATTATCTAAAATTTTCAAATGTTTTGAAAGGTCTAATTCAGACCTATGTCACAAAGACAGATTAATGATGACGCAAAGTAGTTTAACAATTGTATATTTGACTTTCTTCTCCAATATATTGATTAGCTACTTTACCTCCTAGTTACTTGACCTCATGAAATCTAGGTCATGCTCATTCTGAAGAAATTGTCTGCATAAGTTGGTGGAGGACATATTTTTTTTTTCTGTCATGACTCACCCAGATTGGAAGATGACTAAATGAAAAATTTCAGACTAAATGTGGCTTTAAGTGTTATTTATTTAAAATTCCTTGGGGGAAAAAATCTCCATTACAGAGAAATGATTTTCGTGTCATCAAAAAACCAATTTCCTTACTAGGAAGAAAAATATCTAAAAATATCTATTTCTAGTTCTGGAGAACTTTTCATTCAAGTGTCTCATGGGAGGATCCAGCAAACTGACGCAAGTTGGACATACTGGAGTTTGGTTGGGGAGCAAGGCTGGGTGATGGAGAAAAATGTCCAAACATCTGGATAAATGTATCTGGGCAATGAAAGGAACTGTAAATGTTAATAATTCTACCAGCTTAATAGAGGAGAGTCAACACTACTTAATGTGTAATGATTCTGATCAGCAAAGCAGCAAGTTAATAACACAGTGTCTTAAATTTCAGGAAACAAGAAGTTTAAATTACTCTTTAAGTTGCCTGTATCAGTGCCTAAGAATTGAGGCTATACAGTTCTTCCTCCTTTAGATGTGTAAAGTTTAGATGTGTAACTCACCAACTATTCAAACCTTAAAGAAAAAAATCAGGGAAGTAACTACATTTTTTTCCGTCTGGGAATGTAGCATTCTCGGAGTCTGTAAGGCTTACCCGTGGTTTTGTCAGGGCTATATTTTTGACAAATACTAAACCACTGTTCTCAAATATCAGCATTTATTTTTGATGCAAATCTTTGTGTACCATACAGACTGTTTGTGGATGGCGAATAACCCTTTAAGCTTTTTGATTTCTCTTTCCAAACTTTTGATGCCCCTTTGGGTATTTGGTGGCATGGTTTGCTGTTCTTGAAAGGGAGTTCAGTGGTTTGGGACTGCAACTAAAGTAAGAATAGCAGAGTTTAGTATGAATCTGAGTTCTAGGACTGTGAATAAACTGTCTTTACCTTATCCAAACATTGAATATATGGTAATTTTATGAAAACAAAGGAAACCAGAAGCCACATCAATCTCTGAACCTCATGAATATATAAGATAACATTTTAGATATGATCTTTTGGAGAGAAGTGCTTATTTTAACTGGACACTTTTTCGCATAAAATATTTTTTAAAAAACATATTTTCCATATTTTCAGAACATTTTCCATGTATTTTTACAAAAGTCCTACTGAATAACCTGAATATATATCACACATATTCCAATTTTGTGATGGGAAGGCGCCTAATGGGTTTGAAAGTCAAGCCCAGTGGACACAATTGTGAAACCCTTCTCTGGGTCAGACGAATGAAGGCTTACTTAGGAAACTTGTGTTTTTGCCGAAGATTTGTTTATCAGAACTTACTATAGTTTTGTTTACTGAGTTAAATAATTTCTGGGTTGTCCAACCTGATACTCTTCAAAAATTTAAACTTACAGATAGCTCCCAGGGGAAGTTGTAGAATCCCCTTGTCTCCCTCAATAGAATCAAGCACTCCATCTTGCCTGAGTTTTGTTTTGTGATTAGTGGAATCTTAGAAATGTTATGACAGAGGCAGTGTATCTGTGGTATAAGGGCTTTGGAATCAGGCAGCCTAAGACTGAATCTCAGTTCAGGCTTTTACAAGCTGTGTCACCGTGGGCAAGTTATTTGATCTTATTGAGCCTAAGTTTGCTCCTCTGCAAAATGCAGATAATGACATTTCTTTTTTTTTTTCCTCCCCTCAGGGTTTTCGTGAGAATTGAGATATTGCATGGAAAACATGTAGTGACTGGCACATTTGAATTCAGTAAATGATTATAATGATTATCTGAATTAATGTTAACACTGTAAACTGACTATTTTCATGTTTGTGGGAACCATTGATCATTTCATTTCCCTTCCAAGACATAAAATTAGTTTATCTTCCAAGACATAAAATTAGTTTAGAGTGGTAACAGTAGTCAATGGCTTGCAAACAAAAGGTGACACATATGCCATATAAGGTATACACATATACTATTATACTTTTGGTTTTTTTGTTACATATTTTTGGATTTACAACAAATAGCCAGATTGAAGCTTTTATTTATAAATTTCTAATATCAGGCTTCCGAGAATCCAGAACTTAGTAAGTAGTTTACCTCATTTCCTCTGTCAGTATACTAGCTAAAAATGTAAAGAAATTATCTGAAGGCTTAAATGAATAATTATCTTTTCAAGATATTAAACTTATTGACTTAATAGATGCAATTTAAAGAGGTAAAGAGAAGAAGAGTGAAGTAATTACTTTTGAAAACAGAGAATCAACTTAGCTTGTTCAAGTTCCCAAATTGCCTTAATAGCTCTAAAGAACCAAACAATACTGTATGCCCTGCAAATCAGGAAAGCCCTTGTTATCACCACTTTGCTTTTTTTTGAGACGAGTCTCACTCTGTCGTCCAGGCTGGAGTGCAGCGGCCGGATCTCGGCTCACTGCAAGCTCCACCTCCCGGGTTCACGCCATTCTCTTGCCTCAGCCTCCCGAGTAGCTGGGACTACAGGCACCCGCCACCACGCCCGGCTAATGTTTTGTATTTTTAGTAGAGATGGGGTTTCACCATGTTAGCCAGGATGGTCTCAATCTCCTGACCTTGTGATCTGCCTGCCTCGGCCTCCCAAAGTGCTGGGATTACAGGCGTGAGCCACTGCGCCCGGCCACTTTACTTTCTTTATGTTGAAGAGCCTTTATTAAACAACTAAGTTGTTGTTTAAGATTTGAACAAATCAGAGACTCTTAGAAAGCAGAGGTTGTGTCCATGCAACATGGACTGCTACCTCCCACTAAGTGCCTGACGTTTGATGTTGGTTGAATTATAAAGCGGGGTCTGGATTTTCTTGAAAAATGAATTAAAGCACTAGTGATTAAGATAACTTGGGGCAAACACAGATTAGAATGAGTATTTTCCATCTGTCTGGCTTGTGTCAGGGCCTGTCTCTCCAGCTTTTCTCAGGAAATTGGAATATTAAATCTGTGATGAATAAATGATTGCAACATCTTTGTATTATGGTAGATGGTACTTATTTATACAAACTGTTATGCTGCTTGAAACATCTATACTTTCTAGTGTGATTCATAATTCTTTCAAAAATCCAAATTCTTTGTTTGGATTGTAATAAGAGGAAAATTATTTCCTTGACATAGTTACGGTTAATATATTGGGTATGTCAGAGACATTTGAACCAGAGCAACTCCATCTTGAATATGGGCTGGGACTTTCCTCAGCCTTAAAACAAGGCTGAGAACTGCTGAGCTGCATTCCTATTAAGTTAGGCAATATAAGTTGGAAGATGAGAAAGGAGGTTGGCACAAGATACAGGGCATAAAGATCTTGCTGATAAAACAGTGTGCAATAAAAAAGCCAGCTAACACCCACCAAAACCAAGATGACGATGAAACTAACCTTTGGCATTACAGGCTAATTATAGGCTAATTATAATGCATTACATTATAGGCTAATTACAGGCTAATTATAATGCATTAGCATGGTAAGAGACACTCTCACTAGCGCCATGACAGTTTACAAATGCCATGGCAACGTCAGGAAGTTATCCAATATGGTCTAAAAAGGGGAGGAACCCTCAGTCCTCAGCCCTGCTTCTCACAGGGCAGGGCCTCCCAACCCAGGACTTCAGCACAACTGTCACCATCGGAACATTTCAGTCAGTGGAGGCTTTGCATTTCTCTGAGGAGGAATTCCCAGGGACAATCCACAGCCTCTCTCCCACTGCAGCTGCAGTAGTATGGCCCTTGGTACTCTCCAGCTGGGGAAGGAACAAAGAGCCTGGTTGCTACACTAGCACCTCCAGCACACCACAGCCACCATGTGGAGAGGATCCCAGTCTCTCTTCCCTGGGTTCCCCAACTCTTCACCAGGCAGGCCCCTAGCTCAGGATCACAGAATAGCTGCCTACTCCTGGCTCAGCATACCCACTGCTAGTGGCTCTACGTTTCCCTGGAGAGTGGCTCCCAGAGACAACCGATGGCCTCTCTTTCACTGCCATGGCGGCAGCAGCCTGCTTTTGCTGCCCTTGGACTGGAGAAGGAACAGAGGCTGAGGGCTTTAATCATGCTTCTAGCACACGACAATCACCATAGAGAGAGGAGCCTAGTCTTTCCTTGCTGTGAGCCCTTGTCCCCCACCACTTATCACCAAGCAGAGCCCCCAGATTGGGCCGGCAATGTAGCCACCCCAACCCCTGGCTGAGTGTTCCCAGTAGCAGCAGCTCTGGGAGTGGTGCTGCCCTGGCTGCCCTAAGATCAGGGAAGAAGCAGAGACCCTGCATAGTTTAAACACATATCCAGCACACCATAGCCACCCTAAGGAGAAGAGGCCAGACTGTCTCCCCTGCATCCCACCCCCCACCCCTGCTCATCACCAGGCGGGGGCCCCCCAGCTTGGGCCCATAGCACAGCTGCCCCATCTTTGGCTGATCACACTGATTGACAGCGACTCTGCATCTCTCCGTTGTGGAGCCCCAAGAGACAAATGAAAGACCATCTGCCACAACCACTTCTAAGGTCCTTTCTCCTGCTGCCTCCAGGATGGGGGGGAAACATAAAGCCTGGCTGAGATAACCCTAGACTGTGGTATGCAGCTCAGGAATGCCCAGCCAAGATCTGCAGCCAGTGCTCAAGTGGGAGAGGAGCCCTCATTTTCAGAACACTGAGAGGGAGCACCACTCCAATCCTGAGGCAATATAGAGGAGCCACGTGACTGAACAAGAGCCTACATACTGGCCATTACACTTAAGTGCCACCTACTGGATCACAGCCCAAAACATCAACACCAAAAATACTTTATAATATACACCCATGAAACCAAGGACAAGAATCAGCTACAAATGAACAACTGTCACAAAAGCCTGGGTCCCCTGAAAACATCCAGAAAAGAAGTCAACTGTATCCAAGTTACACCACAGTTAGAAGAACAGTAACCCACAAAGATGAGAAAGAATGAGCACAAGGACTCCTTTTCTTTTCTCCAAACAACTGCACTAGTTCCAGCAAGGGTTCTTAACCAGGCTGAAATGACAGAAATAGAATTCAGAACATAGATAGGAATGAAGATTATCAATATGCAAGAGAAAGTCAAAACTCAATTCAAGGAATCTAAGGAGTCCAGTAAAATGTTACAGGACCTGATAGACAAATGGCCATTAGAAGAAAGAATCAAACTAATTTAATGCAACTCAAAAACATACTACAAGAATTTCATAATGCAATCACACATATTAACAGCAGAATAGGCCAAGCAGAGGAAAGCATCTCAGTACTCAAAGACTAGTTCTCTGAACTTAGACAAAAATAAAGAAAAAAGAATTAGAAAAGAATGAACAAAACCTCTGAAAAATATGGGTTTATGTAAAAAGACAAAATTTACAACTCATTGGTAACTCTGAAAGAGATGGGGAGAAAGCAAACAACTTGGAAAATATATTCAGGATATCATCCATGAAAACTTCCCCAACCTTGCTGGAGAGGCCAACGTTCAAATTCAGGAAATGCAGAGAACTCCTGTGAGATACCACACAAGAAGACATCCCCAAGGCATGTAATCATCAGATTCTCCAAGGTTAAAATGAAAGACAAAAATGTTAAAGGCAGCTAGAGAGAAGGGGCAGATCAGAGAACCCCATCAGGCTAAACCCTACAAGCAGAAACCTACAATCCAGAAGAGATTGGGGGGCCTACATTCAGCATTCTTAAAGAAAAGAATTTCCAAGCAATAATTTTATATCCAAGCAAACTAAGCTTCATAAGTGAAGGAGAAATAAGGTCATTTTCAGCAAGCAAATGCTGAGGGAATTCATTACCACCAGACCTACCTTACAAGAGGTCTTGAAACTAATGCTAAGTGTGGAAAGGAAAGACCATTGTCAGTCATTACAAAAACACATTTAAGTACCAGACCATTGACACTATAAAGCAACCACACAAACAAGTCTGCATAATAACCAGCTAACAACATGACGGCAAGATCAAATCAGCATCATATCATATTAGCTTTGAATGTAAATGTGCTAAACGCCCCAATTAAAAGACACAGAGTGATAAGCTAGATAAAGAAACAAGACACAATGATATGCTGTCTCTTGGACAGCATAGGCTCAAAATAAAGGAATGCAGAAAAATCTACCAGGCAAGTGGAGAACAGAAAAAACAGGGGTTGCTATCCTAATCTCATATAAAACAAACTTTAAACGAACAAAGTAAAACACACACACACACACACATATACACACATACACAAAGAAGGGCATTACATAATGGTAAAAGGTTCAATTCAATAAGAAAACCTAACTCTCTCCTAAATATATAAGCACGCAACACAGGAGCACCCAGATGCATAAAGCAGGTTCTCAGAGGCCTACAAAGACACTTAGATTTCCACACAATAATAATGGGAGACTTCAACATCCCTCTGACAATATTAGACAAATCATTGAGGAAGAAAATTAACAAAGATATTTAGGACTTAAACTCTGCACTTGACCAAATGAACCTAATAGACATCTGTAGAACTTTCTGATCCAAAACAATCGAATATATATTTTTCTCTTTACCAGATGACACATACTCTAAAGTTGACCACACAATTGAATGTAAAACAATCCTCAGTACGTTAAAAAAAAAAAAATCATACCAACCACCCTTTCAGACCACAGCACAATAAAAATAGAAATCAATACTAAAAAACCTCAAAACCATACAGTTACATAGAATTTCAATAAACTGCTCCTTAATGACTTTTGGGTAAATGAAATTAAGGCAGAAATCAAGAAATTCTTTGAAACTAATGAAAAGAAAGAAACAACATAACAGAATCTTTGGGACACAACTAAGGCGGTGTTATAAGGAAGTTTACAGTGCTTAACATCAACACCCCAAAGTTAGAAAGATCTCAAATTAACAACCTAACATCAAAACTAGAGAAACTAAAGAACCAAGAGCAAACCAATCCCAAAGATAGCAGAAGACAAGAAATAACCCAAATCAGAGCTAGCTGAAGTCAATTAAAATATGAAAACCATACAAAACATCAACAAAACCAAGAATCTGTTCTTTTGAAAAATTAATCAGATAAATAGACTGCTAGCTAAACAAAGAAAAAAGAGAGAACATCAAAATGAATACAATCAGGAATGACAAAGGTAATGTTACCACTAATCTCAAAGAAATACAAAAAAATCCCTCAGAGACTACTGTGAACACATCTATGCACACAAACTAGAAAACCTAGAGTAAATGGACGTATTACTGGACACATGCAACCTCCCAAGACTGAACCAGGAAGAAACTGAACTTCTGAACAGACCAATTACGAGTTCTGAAATTGAATCAGTAATAAAAAGCCTACCAAGGAAAAGCCCAGGACCAGACAGATTCACAGCTGAATTTTACCAGTTATACAAAGAAGAGCTGATACCATTCCTATCAGAACTGTCCCCCCAAATTGAGGAAAATACATTCCTCCCCAATTCATTCTATGAGGCCAGCATCATTCTGATATGAAAACCTGGCGGAGATACAACAAAAAAAGAAAACTTCAGGCCAACATCAATACAAAAATCCTCAACAAAATACCAGCAAACTGAATCCAGCAGCACATCAAAAAGCGAATCCACCATCATCAAGTAGGCTTTATCCCTGGGATACAAGGTTGGTTCAATATACATGAATAAATAAATTTAATTCATTACATAAACGCAACTACAAACAAAACCACTGATTATGTCAATAGATGCAGAAATGTTTTCAATAAAATTCAACATTTCTTCATGTTAGAAACTTTCAACAAACTAGGCATTGAAGGATCATACTTCAAAATAATAAGAGCCGTCTATGGAAATCCCATGACTAACACCATACTGGATGGGCAAAAGCTGGAAGCATTCCCACTGAAAAACAAAACAAGACAAGGATGCCCTCTCTTACCACTCCTATTCAACATAGTACTGGAAATTCTGGCCAGAGCATACAGGCAAGAGAAAGAAATGAAAGGCATTCAAATAGTAACAGAGAAAGTCAAACTCTTCCTGTTTGCAAACAAGATGATTCTATACCTAAGAAAACTCATAGTCTCTGCCCAAAAGTTTCTTGACCTGATGAACAACTTTAGCAAAGTTTCAGGATATAAAATTAATGTATAAAAATTAGTAGTATTCCTATACATCAATAATATCCAAGCTGAGAGCCAAATCAGTTGTGCAATCCCATTTACAATAACCACAGAAAGTATAAAATATCTAGGTATTTCAACCAGAGAGGTGAAAGATCTCTACAAAGAGAACTGCAAAACACTGCTGAAAGAAATCAGACATGACACAAATGAATGGAAAAACATTCCATGCTCATGGGGAATAGGAAGAATCAATGCTGTTAAAATAGACATACTACAAAAAGCAATTTATAGATTCAACGCTGTTCCTGTCAAACTACTAATAACATTCATCACAGAATTAGAAAAAAATCTATTTTGAAATTCATATGGAACTAAAAAAGAGCCCAAATAGTCAAGGCAATCCTAAGCAAAAAGAACAAAACTGGAGGCATCACATTACCCAACTTCAAACTTTACTACAAGGCTACAGTTATCAAAACAGCATGGTATTGGTACAGAAACAGACAGATAGACCAGTAGAACAGAATAGAGATCCAAGAAATAACACCACACATCTACATAGATCTGATCTTTGACAAAGTGGACAAAAACAAGCAATGGGGAAAAGGTTCCCTATTCAATAAATGGCACTGGGATAACTGGCTAGCCATATGCAGAATATTGAAAGTAGATCCCTTCCTTACATCACATACAAAAATCAACTCAAGATGGATTAAAGACTTGCATGTAAAACCTAAAACTATAAAAACCCCAGAAATAACCTAGGAAAAACTATTATGGACATAGCACCTGGCAAAGATTTCATGAGGAAGACACCAAAAGCAACTGCATCAAAAACAGAAATTGAAAAATGGGACCTAATTAAATAGCTACTTCGCAGCAAAAGAAACTATCAACAGAGTAAACAAACAACCTACAGAATGGGATAATATATCTGCAAACTATTCATCTGACAAAGGTCTAATATCTAGAATCTGTGAGTATCTTAAACAAATTTATATGCAAAAAACAATCAGGCCCATTAAAAAGTGAGCAAAAGACATGAGGAGACACTTTTCAAAAGAAGGCATACATGTGGCCAACATGCATATAAAAATGCTCGATATTTTATTTTATGCTCAACTAGTTATTAGAGACATGCAAATCAAAAACACAATGAGATACCATCTCGCACTGGTCAAAATGGCTATTTTTAAAAAGTAAAAAAATAACAGATGCTAGTGAGATTGCTGAGAAAAGGGTATGCTTATACACTGCTGGTGGGAACTTAAATTAGTATAGCCATTGTGGAAAGCAGTGTGGCAATTCCTCAGATAACTTAGAATTATCATTTGACTCAGCAATTCCATCACTGGGCATATATCCCAAAGAATATAAATCGTTCTACTATGTGTATGCTTTTTGGAACACTATTCACAATGGCAAAGGCAGAAATCAAACTAAATGCTCATCAATAGTAGACTGGATAAAGAAAATGTGGTACATATACACTATGGAATATTATGCAGTAATTAAAGAGAATGAGATCATGTCTTTTGCAGCAACATGGGTGGAGCTGGAGACTATTATCCTAAGTAAACTAACAGAGGAACAGAAAACCATATACTACATGTTCTCACTTATAAGAGGGAGCTAAACATTGAGTGTGTATGGACACAAAGAGGGGAACAACAGAAACTAGGGCCCACTTGAGAATAGAGGGTGGGAGGAGAGAGAGGATCAAAAAACTACCCATCAGGTACTATGCTTATTACCTGGATGATGAAATAATCTGTACCCCAAACTCCATGACATGCAGTTTACCTGTATAACAGACTTGCACATGTACCCCTGAATGTAAAATAAAATAGAAAAAAAGAGAAAGATTTGAAGGTAGCAGAAATTAGTTCATAGGGTTAAAGGAAACTAAACTATTTATATAATGTAAACCAACATGAAAATGCAGGTGAAATTGCAAATGCTGATGTAAAAGCCGCAAAAAATTATCTAGAAAATCTAGCTAAGATCATTGATGAAGGTGGCTATGCTAAACCATAGATTTTTAATGTAGACAAACAGCCGTATATTGGAAGAAGATGCCATCTAGGACTTTTCTAGCTGAAGAGGATAAATCAATGCCAAGCTTCAAAGGACAGGCTGACCCTCTTGTTAGAGACGAATGCAGTCAGTGACTGTAAGTGGAAGCCAATGCTCATTGCTCATTTCGAAAATCCTAAAACTCTTCAGAATTTTACGAAATCTACTCTGCCTGGACTCTATAAATGGAGTAACAAAGCCTGGAAGACATTATATCTGATTATTTTATGGTTTACTGACTATTTTAAGCCTGCTGTTGAGACTCACTGATCAGCAAAAAAGATTCCTTCAAAAATATTACTGCTCAATGACAATGCACCTGATCACCCAAGAGCTCTGATGGAGATGTACAAGGAGATTTATGTTGTTTTTCTGCCTGCCAACACAACACTCATCCTGTAACCCACGGATCAAGGACTAATTTTGACTTTCAAGTCTTATTATTTAAGAAACATATTTTGTAAGACTAGCTGTCAGAGATAGTGATTCCTCTGATGGGCAAACTAAGTTGAAAACAGTTGGAAATAATTTATCATTCTAGATGTCATTAAGAACATCTGTGATTCAGGGAGGAGGTCAAAATAATAATGTTAACAGGAATGTGGAGAAAGTTGATTCCAACTCTTATAGATGACTTTGAGGGGTTCAAGACTTCAGTAAAGGAAGTAATTGTATATCTGGGGAAAATATCAAAAGAATTAGAAGTGGAGCCTGAAGATGTGACTGCATTGCTGCAATTTTATGGATGATAAAACTTGAATGGATGAGGATCTGCTTCTTATGGATGGATGATCAAAGAAAATGTTTTTTGGAGATGGAAGCTACCCCCTGGTAAAGATGTTATGAACATTGCTGAAATGACAATAAAAAATTTATTACGTAAATTTAGTTGATAAAACTGTGGAAGGTTTAGAGAAGACTGACTCCAATTTTGAAAGAAGTTCTACTGTGGGTAAAATGCTATCAAACGCTTGCTACAGAGAAATATTTCATGAAAGGAAGAGTCAATTGATACAGCAAACTTCATTGTTGTCTTATTTTAGGAAATTGCCATAACCACCACAGCCTTCAGCAACCACTACTTTGCTCTGTCGGTAGCTACCAACACTGAGACAAGACACTCCACCAACAAAAACAGGTTAACTCACTGAAGGCTCAGATGATCATTAGCATTTTTTAGCAAAAATGTATTTTTTCCAGTCAACAAATATTTATTGAGCAGTGATGCTGTGGGTCATCTATATATCCCCTTGGATTTCATCTTTCCTACACATATCAATAGGTTTTAAAAAAATTATAAAACAAAATTAAAAAAATTTCAACATAGTAATTTATTGTTACATAATTATACATATAGGGGATTCATGTGATATTTTGATACATATATACAATGTGTAATCATCGAATCAGGACATTTAGATACCCATCACCTTGAACACTGACCATTTCTTTGTGTTGGCAGCATTTCAAATCTTCTAGATATTGTATATTGATATATACAATAAATTATTGTTAATTATAGTTATAGTCACCCTACTGTGCTATCAAACACTAGACTTTATTCTTCCATCTAACTGTATGTCTGCACACATTAACCAACTTTCTTTAGTCTCCTTCTATCTTCCCAGCTTCTAGTAACCATTATTTTACTCTCTACCTCCACGAAATCAACATTTTTAGCTCCTACATGTGAGTAAGAATAAAGGATATTTGTACCAATAAAGTATTTTTAATTAAGGTATATACATTGTTTAGATATAATGCTATTGCACACTTAACAGACTACAGTATGATGTTAACAGAACTTTTGTATGTACTGGGTCACCAAAAAATTTGTGGTTTATTTTGATATTTGCTTTACCATGGTGGTCCAGAATATCTGCAATATCTCCAAGGTATGCCCATATAGTGTACACCAAAGTACCAATTCCACTGTAGTATTAATGACTGGCTTTTGATATACATTTTCACCTATAACTCCTATCTCTCGTTATTAACCTAGTTATCTTTAAAGAATACTCATAAATATTGAGTTGTTAGGGTTATCTGATGTTTGACTCTAAATGTTTGCTTTGGTTATATAATACCTGTTGTCCTAATAACTTGTGTGGAAATCATATTTTGAAAGTTCTTATTTTAAGACTGAGAGGAGGTTAGTTCTTAAGAAATAATCCTAGTACTTTCAAGTATTAGAATATAGAATATACTTCATTTGGTATTTCAGATATAGAATGCTGAATTTGGAGTCCTTGGCTAACCAACTTTATTGAAATAAAATTTAGGGGAAAACTAGAACAGTTCATTGAGTTATATAGGTCAGGAATGACTGAAAATAAGTCAACTGCACTTTTCCATATAGTTTATAAAATATAGTTTCATGACTCATGAGATGAGGTAAGCTTCAGTAAATCCACTGGATCGATTACACGTGAGTTTCTAAAAGTGATGGGGTTACAGAAATGGAGCAGGAGATCCCATGAAAAAATGATGATGATGTTTATTCGTGGTATAAAAGTCTGCTACAGTCTGATTGAGATAGACCCACAGCCTGATTTTTTTCTTGTGTAACTGAGGTTGTTTCGCAAGGGTTAGCCAAGCTTGAGGTCAGAGTCTCACCAGCCAGACCATTTTTTTTTTGCTAGCTTGGAGAGGCTGCCATCTATTCCAGTCCAGAGAGTGAAACATTAGCAACTTTTCACTTGAAGGAGTATAAAATTACTGGAAAGAGAAACTGGACAGATGCTCCGGCCCTTTTTAGACATTTACAAAGCTAGTGTCCAGTTAAGACTTCTTTAGCAGTAGGTCCTACTGGATAGGTTAGAAACCACTTTCATCTAATTTCAGCTTCAGGCCATGTATTTCTAACTATCTGTGATTTTAATCAATTCAGGCAGCTAACCAGTCACTTCAGGGAGTAGGGTAGAAGCATAGTATACACATAAATACACAAAACAAACAAGAATGGTCAAGCTAGTTTCTGATTTATTTGCTTGAGCACTTATTGACATTCACTTGTGTGCTACTGGAGCCCAGATGTCTGCTGCTGTGGGCTCTGTTGGTAGGGAATAGATCTCTGACCTTTCTCCCATCCTGATGATTCTGTACCACTCTACCAGAACAGCTGTTCTAGTATTTGTCAAACTTAAGAGGCACAAGCTAAGAAATCTTCAATGTTTCCCCACTGCCTAATAAAGTATGTATCCAAGTTTGGCATTAAAACTGTTTACAAGGTAGCTCCTAAATACTTTTTATTTGTTTAATAATTTAGTTTTCAAGCATCAGTTTAGTTTTGTTTTTTTTTTTTTTTTGGTTTTTTTTTTTTTTTAGATGAAGTCTTACTCTGTCGTTCAGACTGGAGTGCAATGATGCTATCTTGGCTCACTAAAACCTCCACTTCCTAGGTTCAAGCAAATCTCCTGTCTCAGCCTCCCAAGTAGCTGGGATTAAAGGCACCCATCACCACACGCAGCTAATTTTTGTATTTTGAGTAGATACGAGTTTTAACCATGTTGGCCAGGCTGGTCTTGAACTCCTGACCTCAGGTGATCTGCCCGCCTTATCCTCCCAAAGTGCTGGAATTACAGGCATGAGCCACCATGCCTGGCCACATCTGCTTAGTTTTTAAGCGGTATATATTGTGTTTGGTGCTGCCTATAGAGTAATGAGCTAGAGTGATATGTCCTTATGAAACCACCTATTTTTCTGTGGGAAGGCAGGCATTTAACAAATAGTCACAAAATGATTAATTATAATGTGAAAACAAGAACATGCAATGAAAACTGAAAAGGCCCTTAGCTTTGGCAATGAAGTCATTGACTTTAGTCTGTAAAGACTGTGGTTTCAGAAGTGGGAGACCAGTTTCAGAAGCATAAGGGGTAATCTAGAAAACAGACAGACTTTGGAAGAAAAGGAGTATGAATACTGGATACACCAATGCCTGGCTGATCCATGGCTCCATTCTGATAATTCATTTGCTTTTGCCATAGTGTGTGCCTCACAGTCGTTGTTTAGTAGTTACATTGGCAGGTGTAACTGTTGTGCAAATTGGTCACAATATGGGACAAAAGTAAATCTAAAATCCTGCTGTTCATAATGATGTGGAGAGAGGACTGGGATCCCCACAGCAACCTCCAGTTCCTGGAACACTTGATCCTCAGCACTTCCCCATGTTTCAGTTTGCCTGGTGTCAGAACACTGGATGTGTGCTTTCTTCACTTAACACATCAAATACTTTTGCTCCTAAGTAAAGATGACTCTTGAATTGCTCTAATATAACCAATGTTTTAGTCACTTTGGGCAGCTATAAAAAAAAAAATCATAGAACAGGTGATTATAACAACAGGTCTGGAGGCTGAGCGAGGCCCTCTTCTGCTTTGCAGACTGCTGATGTCTTATATGTTCACATGGCGGAAAGGAAAAAAGTCAGCTCCCTTGGGCCTCTTTTATAAGGACACTAATATCATTCATGAGGGCTCTCCTCTTATGATTTAATTACCTCCCAAAGGCCCCATATCCTGCTACCATCATCTTGTACATTAAGATTTCAGCGTATAAATCCAGAGAGCTACAAACATTTATCCATAACAACTGACCAGCTATAAGATGTATCCTTTCATGTGTTTTAATAATATTTTTGAGAATTTTCCTGGCTCCCTAATATAATAATCAATATAACCTTTCCCGTTTTGTAACAAAGGAAAGAGCTGTGCATCCATAGTGGGGTAGTTGGACCTCATAGTTCCTGTTCTTATTCCACTGTGATGCGTCTCCTCCTGGAGGCTATTAATGCCATCACTGGCCTAGAGGACATGAGTTCCTACTCCTTTAAGGCTCTGAGTAACTAGACACTACCAGGTAGTACCAGGCTGGAACATTATAAGAAAACATTATTAAATGCTTAGTGCAAACACAAGGGAAATAACTAGAAAGCAACATGCACCTACAGGAAATGACAAGACAGATTCTGTTCATCCTCATTTGTGGTTTGCGATAGTGATGAACTTCTGTCAGCAAAATTTCCTGATTGCATAGGACAAAGAGTGTCTGTGATCCTTAATGCTATCAGTGTATTGAACAAGTTGGTTGCTAGGTACAAGAGCTGTTATTTCTCACCACACTTCATTAAGCTCCATCAAATAGCACCTGCATCTTGGCCATGTGCCATGATATTTCTGGTTACTCTTAAACAATAAAAAGTATACTTCGAGCCAGGCATAGTGGCTCACACCTGTAATCCCAGCACTTTGGGAGGTCGAGGTGGGCGGATCACGAGGTCAGGAGTTTGAGACCAACCTGACCAACATGGTGAAACCCTGTTTCTACTACAGATACAAAAATTAGCCAGGCGTGGTGGCAGGTGCCTGTTATCCCAACTACTCGGGAGGCTAAGGCAGGAGAATCGCTTGAACCCAGGAGGCGGAGGTTGCAGTGAGCCAAGATTGTGCCGCTGCACACTACACTTCAGCCTGGGTGACAGAGTAAGGCTCTGTCTCAAAAAAAAAAAAAAAAAAAAAGTCCACTTCAGTGTAGTCACATTATCCCACACCGCTGTGCAGTTTCAAATTTATCTCTTCCCCCAGTTCAGGTTTAATTCAGGTTTGTAAGACTCAGACCCCCTGCAGTAAGGGACTATAGTCAGTGTCTTTTCTGTCTGTCCATCTTCTTCAGCTCTACTCAATCTCTTATTCTGCTGGGTACATGACTCTTCCAGGTTCAGAGCAGGAGGGGCAGGAGATGTAAGATGTAGAAAGGTCTTACTAGGTGAGATGTATCTGGTGTTGATGTCCTTTGGAAGTTGCTGACTCAAAACGATATTTTGTTGTTATTTTTATGGACTCTTGTGGACTCCCCTTTCAGTTCCTTTGACATGGTAGATACCTCCTGTTGTTAATTGCTTACAATCTTCTTCCAAGGCCCTTGGATTCCTACCAATGGATCTGATTATTCCTGCTTGATCCTCTCATACCTCTAGGCCTTCCTCTTTAGCAGAGGCCCACTCAATATGACTCAGTCCAGCTTCTTTCAATGGAGTTCCCATTCAACTCTAGATAAACTCACACAGCCTCGAATGTACAGGACATTCTAACTTAGCTGTTGTGTGTTGCTCTAATGCCGCAGGACAACTGACTAACACAATGCCTTTCTTTTGTACTCCAGGTGGGAGACCAAACCAGCCCCCTTATCCCTCAACTTTCAGGGAACACCTATTAAGCTATCCAAAGGTGTTTCCTAGCGTGATATGCGAGGGAAGCATCCTATTTCTTCTCCCTTAAGGGGAGAAACAATCCACAATACTCTGACAAATCTCTCCGAAACAACCTTACTAATGTCATATTCAATCTCTTTAAAACCCCTCAAATAAACCCATCTCTCTATCCTCTTAGCCTGGAAGTAGGTGACGAGCTGAAACCAGCAGAACCTGCTTTAAAATCCCTTAGTCCACCTTGCATAGGTAGCCCAACACTTTGCTTTAAGATACGGAAGTAGTTGGTGTTTCCTTTTTTACTTCTGTGATAATGAGTCCTCTGTTGAAATTCTGAGAAAACAAAAAATGTTACATTTAACAACCTGCTGCATTGTCTGGAGGTATTTTAACATGAGTCTGCATTTCATAAAGTCCAAAGTTAAGTCTAGGGAAGCTCTAGAACAGAAGGGAGGCCCCTCTCCTGCCTATTTAAAATATGTTTCCCAAGTTCTGGTAGCTTGTTCTTGGATATGCTTATTCTCCAGTGAATCACGTCAGGAATGCCTGTTATTCTAGGCTCTTTTAGCATCTTTCTACCCTGGTCTTTCCTCTAAAGTCTCATTGGAACAACTATATCTCAGCATAATACAGTAAAGCTTACAGACATGCAAAAGGACAACAGCAAGTGGTTTTCCCATCATGATAACTCTTCTCTTGCCTGTTGGCTTGTTCACCCTTATGATGTTTAGCTATGGTTAGGGCTATAGTGTATTGTCTTACAGCAGCATGAATGAAGCACATAGGTCCGTAAGGAGACTGTAGCTGGCCTCATAAACCTCCAATAAATAAAGCCAGCTAGAAATAGCCTCCCCATAAGGGAATATACTATCCTTATTTAATGGTTGAATTCAAGACAAAAATAAAATAAAATTTCAAAAAAATCTATTTAGTTTCTAACAAGTTGCCATCATTTTTTTTATAACAGTCTCTCTTAAAAGCTTGCTGTTTTGCAAACTAACACGGTAACAGAAAACCAAATACCGCATGCTTTCACTCGTAAGTGGGAGTTGAACAATGAGAACACAGGGACACACGGAGGGGAACATCACACACAGGGCCTGACAGGGATGGGAGGGCTAGGGGAGGGATAGCATTAGGAGAAATACCTAATGTAGATGATGGGTTGATGGGTGCAACAAGCCACCAGGATATGTGTATACCTATGTAACAAACCTGCACGTTCCGCACATGTATCCCAGAACTTAAAGTATATTTGTTTTTAAAAAAAGAAAGAAATGTGCAGAATACGCAACTCTATAGAGGTTAAAGGCAGATTAGTGTTGCTTAGGGATGGTGGGTAGTGGTGGGACAGCGGATTGATATCTAAGGGATATGGAGTTTGTTTGTGAAGTGATGAAATGTTTTAAAAATAACTGGGGGGGGGGGATGGTTGCACATATATTTAAATATGTTAAAACCACTGAATTGTATATTTTAAATTTGTGATTTATATGGCATGTGAATTGTGTCTCATGAAGGCTTTTAAAACAAAACAGCACTGCTGTAACTGAGACCAAACCAAAGTTTGTGTCAAATCCTGTTATGTGATATTGGTTAAATTTTATAGTCTAAAATCTAAGCTTCATTTATGAGGATACTCACTTAATTGCTGAGATGTGTCAACAACACATATTAGTAAATGTATAGGAACAAAATATTAGCCCTATTACTGAGAAAATACAAAACCTGGAAATATGAATATAGCTTTAAAAAGAATCTTATTTAGAATCAAGGGAAGTTATGAAACATATCAAGGAAATTAGTAGCTGCTAAATACTGAGTTAATATGTTAGACATTCCTTCTCAGTGATTACAGAATACTTATATCAAATGAAATTAGATTATGTGTATTTGAACAGTAAACATCCAAAGTAGAATAAATTTATCATTTTGTATCCTAGAAAAAAAAAGTTGCTGCTTTTAGAGATGCTTTGCAGGAAAATGAACGTGGAAAACATCTCTGTGGAGTGAATTGTTTCATATTCTGCAGTATTTCACCAGTAACCTACATTCCAGAGGAATGAAGAGGCTAATTCTTCTACTTGTTTGTACACAAATTTCTCAAGACATGAGCTTTCCATTGGCAAACAACAATTACTCAAACATTGAATAACCACCATGTTGTGACAATATTTTTGGAAAATGTATCCTTTAGTCTTGAAACTTCTGAAATAATCTCAAAGTTGTTATCTTTCTATTAATCAATCTATATGCCTCTGAATTCTGAAGAGAGAAAGTTATGTATTGTCCCAATGTTCATAAGTATGGATTTAAACTGGGAACATTTATATGGCAATGCATTAATGGTTATTTGTGTCTATGTCTATGTTGCCAATAGCTGTTCATTTGTCTGGCTTGGATTTAAAAAAGAAAACAGGCAGATTCCACTGTTATTGTAAGACTTAGGTTTACCTGCTGCCTTTGTCTTCTCGGTGACCCCAAATACAGTCACCAGTGCTCTCTGCCTTCAAACTCAGACTTAGCTGAATTCCCAAATCAGTCCAACCTTGTAATGGAGCCCGGATCTAGAATTCAGAGTTCCAGGAATGAACCCTGGGCATCTCTTTAGTTCCTCAGCATTTCTCCTTCTTCCTGCATTATTGTCCAGTCTGGGAGTAGGTGGCTTACTGCTCATCAGGGGCTTGAAATCCTGCCTAACTTCTGAGTACTGCCTTATACCATTATTGTTGTTGTTGGACCAGAGTCTTTCATAAACTTACTAATTGCTTGGAACCAAGGCCCTCCCTGCTAGGGCTTGCCTGCTAAAGCTCTAAGGCCTCCTAGGCTGAATTAAATTCTACTGATATTAATGATATGCAAACGATATCTAATGTAAATTGTCCCAAATAGCTATTCCTGAAAACGCCCACCTCTCCCTTTATTCCCTGCTCCACATTTCTGAGATTCCAGAACACCTTGTACTTGTGCTCTGGCAATTGAGGGAGGGTCTGTAGAAATGAACATTATCATAGCATACCTGGAATTTCTAAGAATTTGGCAGATGTGGACAAGAAAATCTCATTGATGAATGGGAATAAATGGGTGGAAAAAAGTCCTGTTGAATGAATTTGTAGGTGTTTGATGGTCAGTATGTATCGATAGAAAGCAAAGCTTTGCTAATAGATTTGGGTGTGAAGTTCAACACTTCCAATCTCTAATTTTGTGACTTTTGGCAAGTTACTTTGCCACCCTGAGCCGCAATTTCCTCATCTGTCAAAAGAAAGCTTTTAATAGCCAGCTCCTATGACTCATATGAGAAGTAAATAACACATACCAGAAGCTCTAGGCACTCATTGATCTTGCATGAGGTGTCTAATCCATATTTGTCTGGGTGCTGACCTGGAGAGCTGTCTTTAGTGGTATCCTGGTGACTCAGAATATGTGTAATACATTAGTCTTCCTGGTTTGTTGAAGGTTTTTATTATACACTTTGGGTATGTAAGCATGAATTGAGTTTATTTCTTCTAATACGGGCCCCCAACTCTGTTATTCAATCTTTTTTTCCTCCTCTACTGAATAGTAAGTTCCCTAAGAGTGTTTTGGGCAACAATGCAGATGTATAAAAGTGAATTACTCATTTGTAAAAAGCCAAATAGTTTGAGTAAGCAAATCAAGGACATTTTTCTATCAAGAAGCGGTGTGAGTATTTTATAAATGAGGCAAAGACGGCCTCTGTGTATTGACCCTAAGTTGTTAATTTCTTCCCCACAGACTGAGAACTGTCAGCACAAAAACCCACCAAGTGCCAAACTCAAAATTTCTCCATATTCAGTTATTTAAAAAATAGCACAAACAAGCAGATTTTTAGCTACCTAGAACCTCCCTTCTTTGCTCACCCTGCAAAACCTCACCCCACATTTGCAAGCGATAGATAAACTCCAGCCCATAAAGCCGCAACCTGCTTCTGCCCTTGGGAACTCTCTGATCCAGAGACTCCCCACAGTGCTGCCAAGTGGATATCAGCAGACACCTAAGCCAGTGTGCCTCGCCCCCAGAGGCTTCCTTGCCCTCTTCTGCCTCTGTGTTGGGAAATCTGTGCCATTCATTGGGACAGACTGCTATTGTTAGGGACTTCACCCACATGCACACCCATCCAGCCATCACCCAATAAAGCTTGTGTGTGCTATTGCTTCTCAGCATATCTTTTTCTTTGATCAGCTCCCCACACCTCTCCCTACAAGAGGTTAATGGGTTCACAGATAGAGTTAGATAAAACTCTGTGTTGTATTTGATAGCACAACAAGGTGACTACAATCAATAATCATTTATTATATATTTTAAAGTAACTAAAAAAAAATGGGATCAGTGTGTTCATAACACAAAGAAAGGATAAATGCTTGAGGCGATGGGTACTCCAATTATCTTGATGTGATTTTGACACATTGTATGCCTGTATCAAACATCACATGCGCCAGGCGCAGTGGCTTATGTCTGTAATCCTAGTACTTTCTGAGGCCGAGGTGGGCGGATCTCTTGAGGTCAGGAGTTTGAAAGCAACCTGGACATCATGATGAAACCCCGTCTCTGCTAAAAATACAAAACAAACTAGGCAGGCATAGTGGTGGGAGTCTGTAATCCCAGCTACTTGGGAGGGTGTGGCAGGAGAATCACTTGCACCCGGGAGGTGGAGGTTGCAGTGAGCCGAGATCACATCACTGCACTCCAGCCTGGGCAACAGAGTGAGACTCCATCTCAAAAAAAAAAAACAACAAAAAAATCACACAGGCCCCATAAATATATACATCTCATAAACACCCACAATAATTAAAAATGCAAAATAATAGGTAAGGTTGAAGAAGCAGCAGAAGATAGTGTGTGAAGGAACTTGCATGTTATGCTGAGATTCTGGGTTATTATTTATAAGGACACTAAGCAGGAGAGGGACATGTTTCCCTTTATGTTTTAGGAGGTTCAGTCTGGCTGCAGTGTGGAGAATGAGTTGAAAGGAACGAGGAGGTAGAGGTGCTATTGTCATATCAAGAAAAGTAGTGCTGAAGACTAGTGGGAAGGAGATGCAGGGTATAGAGCTTGGTGGCCAGTTGGATTTTGGGAGGTGGGTGGGTGAAAGAACGAAGAGTCAAAGTGACTCCAAGATTTATGGTTCGGGCATCTAAAAATTGGTGTTGACATTATCCTTGGCAGAGAAAATAAAGGGAAAGAGCTGATGAGGTGAGAAGGATGAGAGTTTCAGCTTAAAGTGGTTTTCGTAGGAACAAGGTGGTGAGGATTTTAGAGTGAATTAATCCTCTTAGAAGAGTATGCAAAGTCGCTAGGTATGGTGGCTCACACCTGTAATCCCAGAGAGACAAGAGGGTCACTTGAGGCCAGGTGTTGGAGACCAACCTGGCAAACAGAGACCTTTGTCTCTACAAAATGTTAAAAAATTACCCTGTTATGTGGCACCCATGTAATCCCAGCTACTTGGGAAGCTGAGGTGGAAACACTGCTTGAGAGCAGGAGTTTGATGCTGTAGTGAACTATGATCTTATCACTGCACCACTTCAGCCTGGGCAACAGAGCAAGACCCTGACTCAAAAAAAACGGAGTAGAAGAGTATAGAAAGTAAGATGTTAAGAGGACTGAGTACTGAAGATAGAAACGTCAGCAATGTTGGGATTTAAGAAACCTGCAGAAGAAGGTCAAGAATCCACAAATGAGGCTGGGGAGAAAGAATGTGAGAAGTTGGGAAAAACTCAGAATAGAGGGCTATTGTGTGAGCCAAAGGTAGAATATTTCACAAAAAAAGAGCAATGATCAGCAACAGGTCAAATGCCACAGCATTCACGTCACAGAAGGACTGGGAGTTGTCCTGGAATTTTGGCAGCCTTGAGAGCATCTGGACTTCTTTGAAAGAGATAGAATTCATCTCTCTGATTACATCACCTAGAAATAGACATTACATGATTAACATTCATGAACAATGATGAGACATGTGAATAATTATTAGAAAATTGTGCAATTTAAATTGTTATGTCAACGAAGTGATACAAATATGATGATAAATTTGTAGATGTATTGCCTCTGAGAAAACAGCACTAAACATATCTGAACTTTGCATTTGACCTGGTGAATTAAAAACCCCATGGAGATCCTAGATAATACGGAAAATATGTATAACTTTAGTTCACATTAATTCCCATGTGCCTAATGATGACTTGTGTTTGAAAGAAAAAATGTGTTGGAAAGAAAAAAGACTTTTCCACCAGAATTTGTAAGGTTTTATGTCAGTATACATAATAATTGTTACTATAGAAATTTTATTTGTTTTACTAAAGTGATTTTCAACATTTTACATTTACGCAATAAAAACTGCTATAATGGGTTTTCTTCCTAATGCTCTTACTGCATTAAAGTATTTACATATAGTCATATTATATGTTTTTCTTCCTAAAGAACAGTATGTAGATACCATCCCAAAATAATACCTTCTTATTATGTTTCTAATTGTTTTATTTCTCACTCAGAATTTGGCTATTGTAAATATTTTCTTCGCACTTGAGAAACTTAACTGGTTTGTATCTGTATGTCAGTTAAAAACCACTTTTGAGTTCTTATTTTTTCTTCAGGGAGAAAAAATGAAATCATGTAATCTAGAAAGACCAAACCAGAGGGGATTGATAGACAATTACTGGGGCAAATATTTCTAATGTCTGCCTATAATATCCTTCCTCTTCACTCTCCAGCTCGATTTCTCATTCTTTAACTGGCAAATTTTTATTCTTTAAAACAATAGTACCATCCTGTTTTTTTCTGTAGCATCAGCCCTGTTTTGCCCAGGCAGTATCCATTGCCCTGTCCTTATCTCTGGTGTAGGACATTCACCCCATTGTTTGCTGATGTCTGTTTGAGTTCTTCTAAGTTGTGATCACTTTGAGGGCCAAAGTGGCATCTTTATATTTGCAGAGGGCAGAAAATGTTATCCTATGTTTGGTGGACAATAATATTTTTAAGTTAATAGTGATTAATTTCACTTTTCGAATCCTAATCATACAATTACATAGATAGGCTAGATTATCTCCATTTTACAGATGAAGAAGCTGATGACCAGAATACACCTCTGGCAGATGTGGAAAACATGCTCTGATTCTATTTCTACTGCAGGATGCAAACAATCTTTTAGTAGTTGTCCGATTACATTGTGATATCAATGTTATTCTTATGAACTATTCGTTATACTTTCTTTTATTTGAAATTCTCATTAGAATGTGTTGACCACTGTGATTTTCTTTTTCCTTTTTATTTTTACTTCCCATTTCCATCAAGGATTTTATCTTTGGTAAATTCTTGCTATATCAACTTGGGGTTTAGAAACTTGGATGGGAAAAAAATCTTTATTTTTATTTATCTCTAACCATAGTGTAGCATCTGAGACTGGTTACCAGTATAAACCACAGATTTCATTTAACATCACTGCTGTTGAAGCTATCTTGAAATATGATTTATATTCATCAGTGCTTTGAAATTATGGTAGTTATTAGACCTGCTAGATCCCTTTATTTAATGTATTAATAAGGGAGCCTATATTTTATTCTATTGCAAATGTAGTTGTTAAAAATGTTGATAGCTTTATCATAAATACTTTTCATCTTAATCTTATGTATTTTATTTTTTAATTTGAAAACATTATTCTGGGAAGGGGACTAAGTTCAAGGGGTCTATGATGCAAAACATTTTATTGTTATTATTATTATTATTATTTGAGATGGAGTTTTGCTCTTGTTGCTCAGGCTGGAGTGCAATAGCACGATCTCAGCTCACTTTAATCTCTGCCTTACTGCAACCTCTGCCTCCCGGGTTCGAGTGGTTCTCCTGCCTCAGTGTCCCAAGTAGCTGGAATTATAGGTGCGTGCCACCACGCCCAGATAGTTTTTTTGTATTTTTAGTAGAGATGGGGTTTCACCATGTTGGCCAGGATGTTCTCAAACTCCTGACCTCAAGTGATCCACCCACCTCAACCTCCCAAAGTGCTGGGATTACAGGCATAAGCCACCACGCCTGGCCTAAAGCATTTTGAAGAATGACTGCTACAAACGAAAACCAGTTTCACAAAATCCTTCTCTTTGAAACCTCATGTCCAGACATTCCATCATCATATCTACTTTTCTTTTTTCTTTTTTGTAGTCAGTGGATGAGACTGGGTAAGTGTAGTGAAGGCTGCGATATGCCAGTTAGTTTCCCTCCTTCCCCTGAATAGGACAACTGCTCTCAGCTGATTCCAGCAGAGAATTTCCCTGGCTGAAAAGAGCCACCTGGATGAGGTCATGCCTCCTTCTGGGACAACGTGCATTCAGTGACTGTTGTGAAGGGGTCCAAAGGCCTGGCTCCTCCCTTCCCTAATGGGGGACCATTCTGAAGGGTCATCTATCTCCAGAGCTCCCTTTAGAATGGGCCTAGTGAGACCTTTGCTGTAATCATATAATGGAATCATATAATCTAGAAAGATCAAACCAGAGGGTATTGATAGACAATTACTATTGCAACTTCCTTTTCTGTGGAGTGTTTCTTTATTCACTTCCCATTGTTGTTGATCCTGAAAGTACTTCCAAGTAGAGAGCCATATAAAACACAGAGCACACAATTAAATTAGAATTTCAAACAAATAATTTTTAGTAGAAGTATGTCCCAAATATGGCATGGGATATAAAATATACTAAAACATTTTTATTATTTATCTGAAATTCAAATTTAACCAGGCATCCTGAATTTTTGTTTGCTAAATCTGGCAAACCTCCCCTAGCACAAAGATATCTGTCTCAGAGTTAACTTCCCAGGTAACCTAACCTGCAACAGCATGTCCTTATGATAGTTAAGAACTACAACTAGGGTGGGCTGAATCCTACAAGACCCTTTCTCACTCCTCTACACACTGTCTTCTGTGATGTCAGGTAGAAAAACAACAAAGAACAATGGGGTGATAGTGAGTAGATAAATATTCACTAGTTTGAGGATACGTGAGATTGGGGAAATCTATGAAAGTGACACTATCACTCATTTCAAAAACATCCTTGGGGCTGCATGAGGCATATGTGAAGAGTGTTAAATATAAGAGTGTACAGAGCATTTAATATAACTTGCCCAAACTTCATAGCTTTAGAGCAGGGCAGAATGTTGTAATTGCTTTTACTGTCAACAGTTAGACCAAGAAACAATAGAGCTTGGTGATCATTTAATTTTTAGTGTGCAACAGTAAAAGCATTATTGTGTTTTAAAATTGTTGTAGAGACAAGGTCTTGCTATGTTTTCCTGGCTAGATTCAAACTCTTGATCTCAAGTAATCCTCCCACTTCAGCTTCCTGAGTAGCTGTGACTATAGGCTTACACCACTATACTCAGCCCAGAAGCATTATTTTATCTGTATGAAATAGAACACAAAACATTTAGAGATTTTAGTTCTACTTTTGCTTACCTCTTAATTGCTCTGGCACTTTGAGAAACGTAAAATATGGCAGGATGCCACTGGAGGTTACACCAGTGATTAAATACCTTGCTAAGAAGTCATGACTGAATATATATTAAGGAACATCTCACCTTTCCAGGAAGGCTTTTTGCTGGTGGTTTCTGTTACTCTGAAGAACGGGGATGGGACAAGGGTAGGAAAGGGATATCGAAGTATGATGGGAGTAATAGTACTTTCTGATTTCCAACATGTAAAACCTGAATTACTATTTTAATATTTTTCAAGAAGAGCCAGGACATATATTCAATAAAATAAATGTACTCCATTTTTTAGTGAAGCTAGATTTTTAAAAAATTGTGGAATCAAATGTCCCTGGTATGCTGTCTTTTAAACATCTTCATGTCACAGAGTTCAATAAATTGCCCAAAATGACAGCCTTTATGATTTTAATGCCTGTGTAAACATTCTTTTGGAAGCTTTCTCAAGAGTATCTTTCAAAATATGTCCATATTTGCCAACAGAAAAAAAAGAACAAATAATTTAAAATAACATATTTGGATCTTAATTCCCCTTCTTATCTTTGACAATGACACTTGTAAAGAAAAAGAAATCCCAGTGTAACAAATGAGTTGTGTATAAGTTAAGGGCCCGGTTATGAGCTTCATTCTAAACTAAATAATATTAAATAATGTTTTATTTAATTACGTCCTTGGTAATACTTATTTCTAGAAGTAGTTTTTCAATGAGTTTCTGTATTCAACTTGGCATGTGGAAATAAATCTGAGATTATTATTTTCCTAATTTTTTAATAGGTGGTTTTTCAAACTAAAAGAGGCAAGAATCACACTTATAACCCTTGAATACTGTTTAGCTTCCTTCTGGACCAAGTAAGCCCATTTATTTAACTACATAAATAGGAAAGAGCTTCAAGTATTAACTTTTTGCTTGTTAAGTGTTAGGACTTGACTGCAGAGAATCCCTCCATCCAGAACTTTAGAGAACAGTGTAATCTATCACCATTAGACAGATATGTGTGTGTGTGTATACATATATATATGTGTGTGTGTTTATACATGTGTATATGTACATACAAACATACTTTTATTGAAGAAAAACAAAAGTCACTCGGTGAATATTTTCAAATCCCTAGAAGTGAGAGAATTCTATGGGAATTATCTGCTCTGAAAACTCAATATGTTTAAGCTACACAGAATTGCTAAATATTTGTCCATCAAGATTAGTTTTCAGACATGGTTATGGTCTTAGCCAATACTATGTACTATGTTTCACAAACAAATGCATACAGCAAACCATACCAATTATAACTTCCGGCTGAGTGAATCAGTGCAGCCTGTCTTCAAACTAAACACTTTATGCATCTATTTTCAACATGTGTGGAGATTCATAACACATATTTCCCTTCCTCTAAACCCTACGATTAGTAATAAAAACCATTTTCTCCTGTAATATAACAACATAGGAGTTAACATAAGCTTTTTAGCACAAAAAGGACCAATCTACACATTGTATTTTTCAAGGCACGTAGAAAGCACTCGCCAGTCAACATGGATGAGGTTCTTTTATTTCATTAAACACAAGAGAATATTTTATTCTCCCAAATCAATGACCAAGATATATTTATTTTAAGTATGTGGCACAAATCCGTTTTTTTTTTTTTTTTGGTACATACCAATAAGATATTGGAGAAGGCATTTTATTTTGATGGAAGTAACAATTTAAACTAGAAACGGGATAGCTGAATATTGAATTGAACTTAAAAATAGTAAGGAAATATCGTAAATGATTCATTTTTGCCTTGACAAGGAGGAGGAACGTCTGTGGAAGACGTGGTAGAGTGCTTCTTTTTTTTTTTTTTTTTTTTTTTTTGAGAGGGAGTCTCGCTCTGTCGCCCAGGCTGGAGTGCAGTGGCCAGATCTCTGCTCACCGCAAGCTCCGCCTCCCGGGTTCACGCCATTCTCCTGCCTCAGCCTCCCAAGTAGCAGGGACTACAGGTGCCCGCCACCTCGCCCGGCTAGTTTTTTGTATTTTTTTAGTAGAGACGGGGTTTCACGGGGTTAGCCAGGATGGTCTCGATCTCCTGACCTCGTGATCCGCCCGTCTCGGCCTCCCAAAGTGCTGGGATTACAGGCTTGAGCCACCGCGCCCGGCCGAGTGCTTCTATCTTAGATGCCTGCATTCTGGAGAGTTGACTTCCAGGCAACGCTACTTGTTTGGTGTGCAAGGTGTGAATGAACAGCAGAGTGCCTCCTGCATTTGGTGCCAAAAGAAGCTCTTCTTAAGTGTTTCAATGTCCTGAGTGGAAAAAACAAACAAACAAATGTCTTATATAGAGAAATTAATTAATGTTAAGAACTGTCCTTTATACAGAGATTATGATCCTTTTAGCGTTTGGTACAATATATGATTCCTTTTATGAAATGAAGATTACAGTAGATGGGAGGGTGTTTGTGTGTATTTTCTTCTTCTTTTCTTCCTCCCTTTTCTCATCCTTCTCCTCCTTTCTTCTCCATCTCCTTCTCCTTTTTTCTCTCTGCTTCTTTCCTGTTTTAGTTTGTTTTTGTATGTCCTAAGATGACAAAATAGAAAATTTATACTTCATGTAAGTTAGTTAACTGTTATTCTTTTAATATTTTACTGGTTCATAATATTTAAAAGCATGGGCACCTCTTGAGTACTTCAAGGGCATGGGTTTCTAATAAATCTCAGTCAGAATTATGGTTCTACATCAAATTGGATGTATGGACTTGAGCCTGTTACTTAACTGCGACAATTAGTTTAAAAAATAAAATAAATATACCTCCTCCTTAAAATTGAGCTGAGAAACAGAGAAGATCATATGTTAAAGCATGTAGCAAGGTGAGTGGCTCAAAGCAGATTATCAGTATGCTCAGTTTCTCTTCCTTCTTTTGAATGGCACAGGAAGCAATGCATTTCTTCCCCAGTCAATGTGATCCTAAGTACAACTATACTACACAGAGGAATTCTTACTGTAAACTGACTAATGGTTAAAAGCTGGATATTGTTTTCAGTTTAAATCCTGATTCAGTTCCTTCCTTGTTGCATAACCTTGAACAAGTTACCATCTCAAAGCTCACCAGAGTTTACAAGAGTTTACTGGTAAGTGGGACAATAAAAACACTCATTCATAGAATAAAAAAATAATTTAGTCTATCCAAATCAGAACAGGCTCTGTCTCCTTTCCAACCCACACCTTCTTTTGAGCAAACTACTCTTACTTACTCCACTAATGTGGTTTTGGTGGGTGGAGCTAAACACCACCTCACCCCCAGGCTTCAAGAGTGGGCTTTTGTCTCAGGCTACCCAAATGTGAGATTCTGTCATTCTAGCTACAGGGATGCCCTGGAGTCCCAAACAGGGTCCCAATTGTACAGCTCTCTGTGACTTGTTCTTTGTAGAGCTGGAGCTGGTAGGAAAATGTCTTCTGGACAAGTTTCCAAATGATGTGATTCTAAAGAAATTCTGTGTTTATATTCTTTATAATCTGGTTGTAGTCCCCCCTTCCCCCCAAACACACACACACACGGCGTGGGGTGGGGAGAGAGAGAGAGAGAGAGAGAGAGAGAGAAATGACACTGATGGAGTCCCTCTTCTGGTTCTGGTTCAGTTCTGTGAACTAAAACATCATTCCAATAGTTCCCATGTTTAAGCTAGTGCTCTCTGAGTTCTAGGCACTTATCCCTGAATGTCCAGAATGACACATCGCTTCATATACTAGTTTTAGGAGTTACGTAGTGTAATGCGTCCATAGAGTGAGAGATGCTGGTTACTGGCAAAATAGGAGAGTGTGATGGTTTAGAGGAGGGACCTGGGGACAGACTGCCTGTGTTGCATTCTCAGTTCTACCACTCACTAGGTTGTGTCTTTTGGCTACTTTATATACATTCTCACATTCTGCATTTGTAAAACCATGTTTAATGATAATACCTACTTCATGGTTTTGTTATATCAATTAAAAATGTTTTAAAATTTTGTCATTTGTGACAACATGGTTAGAACTGGAGGACATTATGTTAAGTGAAATAAGCTAGGTACAGAAAGACAAATACTGCAGGATCTCACTTAACGTTTGGAATCTTAAAATGTTGATTTCATAGAAACAGAGTAGAAAGGTGGTTACCAGAAGCTATGGGGAAGATGAAGGATGTGGAAAGGGGAGATATTGATCAAAGGGTACTAAGTTTCAGTTAGACTGGAGGAATTATCTATTGTACTGTATGGTGACTACAGATAGTAATAATGTATATGTCAAAATTGCCAAATAATAAATTTTTAATGTTCTCACCACATACAAAAAAATAAGTTGGGGAGGTGATGGATATATAGCTTGATTTTTCTGCAATATATACATAGATCAAAATATCACATTTTGGCTGGACATGGTGGCTCACGCCTGTAACCCCAGCACTTTGGGAGGCCGGGTCAGGTGGATCATCTGAGGTCAGGAGTTTGAGACCAGCCTGGCCAACAGGGTGAAACCCTGTCTCCACTAAAAATTCAAAAAATTAAGTGGGCATGGTGGTGGACACCTGTTATCCAGGAGAGGAGGCTGAGGCAGGAGAATCGCTTGAACCTGGGAGGCAGAGGTTGCAGTGAGCCGAGATCCACCATTGCCTGGGTGACAGAGCGAGACTCCATCTCAAAAAAAAAAATTCATTTTACCCCATAAATATAGATAATTATTATTTGCCAGTTAGTGATAAATAAATAGAAAGAAACTTCAAAATGATGTTAATATTTGTAAAGTGCTTAGGCCAGTGACTGACAAATAATCATTTAGTGTATCTTAAATAAATTACTAAAAATAAATAATAATATAAAGACAATAAGCCAAATGCCTGGCACATTGTAAATACTCAAAGTATTCATTTCACTTACAGGAGATAGTTTGATGGTTTCACTTTAATATGATGGCTAATTTAGAGGTGAAGGTGAAAAAAATCATGAAAAGCTCTATAATTAAGAAACTCTTGTAAAGTGACACTTTGAGCATTGTGTGAGACAAGTCCCCTTTAAATTTTCTCAACTAAATAAAGGGGATGGTGGTGAAAAACTGCTTTCCAAACAGATAGACCTGACCTTTTCAAGAGAGAAACAACAGTACTGTGAATATGGCTCTTGGAAATAAGGTTTATTCACCTTGTAAAAAGGAAGGATTACCCTTATGCTACACGTGAAGGCAAGGATGGAAAGAAGAGAAATAAGAGAAGTTATAAGCTGAGTGTGTAGGTATAGGTGAAGTTGGGGAAAAATTCTGTAATTTAAATTAATTTTGAAAATATAGTACTATAGTAGTTAAATACAAAATAGGAGGAGTCACCTCTTATGCTCCTGTGGGGGCTAGCTACCTACCTTTCTTTGCAACTGTCTATATATATGAACCTGGCAACTACATACAGCTTACTTTAAGCTACTCTCTTAAAAATAAAGCCTGGAGAATAAGTATTACATATTAAAGTAGAATTTGAAAATATGAAATGTCCAAATGACTAGATTTATGAATACATTTAACTTACACTTACTGATTTTGACTTGTTTTCAAAAACTCTGAGGCTAAGTGAAAAAAATGTAAAATGAAAAAAAAACCACATTTATTTAAATATGAAAAGAGATGAGGCATTCCATCTCAACCCAAGACTAAAGAAAACAAGGGAACAATAAAAAAAAGTGTATATAGAAAATAAACAATAATTTGAAAGTAAATAAAGACTGTAAATAAAGCAATGTAATCAAAGATTATTGTGCTCTCTGAGGGAGAAGAAAACTGGAGGGCGAGAGTGTTTGCTGGAGCTGGTGTGAGAGGGCATTGTTCTTTGGAAGGTGCAATGCTGTACCATTATCCTCTTTGAGGGACTCAATGTATTAGTTTCTGTTGCTGCTATAAAAAAAATCACAAACTTAATGATTTTAAACAAAACAAATTTATTATCTTATAGTTCAGGAAATCAGAATTCCAAAATCTAGACATCAGTAGGACTTTATTTTCTCCTAGGCTTCGGAGGGAAAAATCTATTTCCTTACCTTTTTTCCAGCACCTAGAGGTAGCCTGAATTCTTTGGCTCATGGCCTGTGTCCATCTTCAAAGTTAGCTGTGGGCTTGCCAGGTTTGTCTCTCACTGCTTCATTGTGACATTTCTCCTTGTGGTAAAATCTCCTTCTGCCTCCCCTTTATAAAGACCCATGTGAATGCATTGAGAATACATTGTGCTCTCCCAGAATATCCAGGATAATCTCCCCATCTCTTGATCTTTAATGAAATCACACCTGCAAAATCCCTGTTATGATGTAAAGTAATGTATTCACAGGTGCTGGGGATTAAGTCTTAAACATGTTTTGGGGAACATTATTTAGCCCACCACACAGAGTTATCTTGCACTCAAATCTCTCTTAAAAATAAAACTGTAGGATAGAAAAGCACCTTTAGAGTAAAAGTAAAGACTAAATATGAACATTCTCTGAAACACACAATGTTACAGGAGACTGAAGAGTCGAAAATACATGACCTAATTTCCTCCTTCACTTGGTGCATGTAAACAAGGCAAATCAAACAAGAGGAGCAAGATAGCCAAATAGAAGTCTCCACCAGTTGTCATCCCTGCAGGAACAGCAAGTTGAACAACTATCCATACACACAAAAATACCTTCATAAGCACCAAAAATCAGGTGAACAACCATATTACCTGGTTTTAACTACATATTGCTGAAAGGGACACTGAAGAGGGTAGGAAAGATAATCTTGAATTGCTGATGCCATCCCTCCCCAAGACCCCAACAATAGTGACGTGGTGCAGAGAGAGAATCTGTGCCCTTGGAGGAGGAAAAGCATAGTGATTGTGAGACTTTGCATCAGAACCCTCTGCTGCCCTGTCATAGCAGAAAGCAACCCTGGACAGAATAGAGTCAGTGCCCGCAGTGGGAGCATTTAGATCAGCCCTAGCCAGAGGGGAATCACCCATCCTAGCTGTTGGACTCTGAGTTCCAGCAAGCCTTGTCATTGTGGGCTAAAGGGTTCTGGGGTCCTAAATAAACTTGAAAGGCAGTCTACGCCACACGGACTCCAATTCTTAGGCAAGTCCTGGTGCTATGCTGGGCTCAGAGCCAGTGGACTAGTGGCACACAATCAATGAAACACCAGCCAGGGCAGCCAAAGGAGCACTTGCACCACCTCTCCCCAAACCCCGGGTAATGCAACCTGCAGCTCCAGGAGAGACTCCTTCCTTCAGCTTAAGGAGAAGAGAGAGAAGAGGAGAGAGGACTTTGTCTTGCAACTTCAAATACCAGCTCAGCCACAATAGGATAGGGCACCAGGCAGAGTGTCCCCATTCCACACCCCAGCCCCCAGAATAATTTCTAGACACACCTTGGGACAGAAGAGAACCCATAACCTTGAAGAGAAGGACCCACTCCTGGAAGAATTCATCACCTGCTGACAAAAGAGCCCTTGGTCTCTGAATAATGAGTAGTGGTGCCCACACAGAACTCACTATGGGACTTGGGTGAGACTCAGAGATATGCTGACTTCAGGTGTGACCTAGCACATTCTCAGATGTGACCAAGGGAAAAGACTTCTTCTTCTAGACTCCTTCTTAAGAAAAAGAGAGGGAAGAGTAAAGGGAACTTAACTTCATCTTGAAGTGTAGCTACCAACTTGACCACAATGGGATACCAGGTGGGCTCATGGGGTTCCTGATTCTAGGACTTGGCTCTTGGATGTCATTTCTGGATCTGCCCTGGGCCAGAGGGGAGCCCACTAACCTGAAAAGAGAGTCCCAGACCTGGAAGCATTCACCACAAGCTGACTGAAGCGACTTTGGGCTTTGAATGAACATTAGCAGTAGCCAGGGAGAACTTTCCATAGGCCTGGAGCAGTGGTGGCCATGGGGAGAGACATTTCTACTTGTGGAAAGAGGAGGGAAGAGTGGGAAAGACTTTGTCTTGTGGCTTGGGTGCCAGTTCTGCTGCATTAGAATAGAACATCAGGTAGATTCTTAAGGTTGCCACTCTAGGCCCTGGCTTCTGGATGGAACCTCTGGTCCCACCCAGGACCAGGGGAAACTTGTCGCCCTGAAGGGAAGGACACAGCTTTGCTTGCTTCACCACCTGCTGATTGTAGAGTCCTAAGACCTTGAGTGAACATAGGTTGTAGCTAGGCAGTGGTTACTGTGGGCCTTGGGCAAGACCTAGTGCTGTGCTGGCTTTATGTTAACACAGTACCATCCCAGTGGTGGCAGCCACAGGGGTTCTTGTATCACCTTTCTCCTAGCTCAGGCAGCTCAGCATAGAGAGTGACTCCATCTGTTTGGGAGAAAGTAAGGGAAGAGAATAAGAGTGTACTCCTGGTAATCCAGATAATTCTTTCAGAGCTTGTCCAGGTCCACCAAGGCAGTACGTCTATGAGTCTGCAAGAGCCATGGCATTACGGAGCTTGTGGTGTCTCTAATGCAGAATCCACTGCAGTGACCAAAAATTTAGATCACAACACCCAAGTCCCTTCAAATACCTGAAAAGTCTTTCCAAGAAGGATGGGTACAAACAAGCCCAGACTATGAAGACTACAATAAATAGCTAACACTTGAATGCCCAGATGCTGACAAACATCCACGAGCATCAAGCCCACCCAGAAGAATATGACTTCGCTAAATGAACTAAATAAGGTACCAAGGGTCAATCATGCAGAGACAGAGATATGCGACCTTTCAGAGAATTGTAAATAACTCTTTTGAGGAAACTCAATGAAATTCAAGATAACACAGAAAAGTGATTCATAATCCTATCAGGTAAATATTACAAAGAAATTGGAATAATTTAAAAGGGTAAAGCAAAAATTCTGGAGTTGAAAAATGAAATTGACATATGGAAGAATGCATCAGAGTCTCTTAAGAGCATAATTCATTAAGCAGAAGAAAGAATTAGTGAGCTTGAAGACAGACTATTTGAAAATAGACAGCCAGAGGAAACATAAGAAAAAAGAATAAAAAGAATGTAGCACACCTGCAAGTTCTAGAAAATAGCCTCAAAAGGGCAAACCTAAGAGTTATTGGCCTTAAAGAGGAAGGTAACAAGAGAGATGGGATAGAAAGTTTATTTCAAGGGATAATAAGAGAGAACTTCCCAAACCTAGAGAAAAATATCAATATCCAGTACAAGAAGGTTATAAAACACCAAGCAGATTTAATCCAAATAAGACTACCTCAAGACATTTAATATTTAGATTTTCAAAGGTCAAGGATAAAGAAAGGATCCTAAAAGTAGCAAGAGAAATGAAATAAATAACATGCAATGGACTTCTAATATGTCTGTCAGCAGACTTTTCAGTGGAAACCTTACAGGCCAGGAGAGAGTTGCATGACATATTTACAGTGCTGAAGGAAGAAACCTTTTACCCTACAACAGTATATCCTGTGAAAATAAACTTCAAGCATGAAGCAGAAATAAAGACTTTCTCAGACGAGCAAAAGTGGAGGGATTTTATGAACACCAGACTTGTCCTACAAGAAATTCGAAAGGGATTTCTTCAATCTAAAGAAAAGGACATTAATGAGCAAAGAGAAATCATCTGAAGGTACAAAACTCACTAGTAATAGTAAGCACACAAAGAAACCCACAGAATATCATAATACTGTAATTGTGGCATGTAAATGACTCATATCTTGAGTAGAAAGACTAAAAGATAAACCTATTTAAATAATAATTGCAACTTTTTATTACATAGACAGTATAACAATATAAAATCAGAAACAACAAAACATCAAAAAGCCAAGAGAGGAAGTTAAAGTGTCAAATTTTTACTAGTTTTCTCTTTGCTTGTTTGTTATTTTGTTTATGCAATCAGTGTTATCATAGTTTAAAATAATGGTTTAGAAGATATTATTTGCAAGCCTCATGATAACCTCAAGTCAAAAATAAAAATCAAGAAATTAAAGAATACCATCAAAGAAAATCACCTTCACTAAAAGGAAGACAGAAAGGAAGGAAAGACTACAAAACAACAAGAAAACAAATAACAAAATGGCAGGAGTAAGTCATTACTTATCAATAATAACATTGAATGCAACTAAACTAAACTGTCTAATCAAAAGACATAGAAGAGCTGAAGAGATACAAATATAAGACCCAATGATCTGTTGCCTACAAGAAATATGCTTCACCTATAAAGACACATATAAACATTAAAAATAAAGGGATGGGAAAAGATAGTCCATGCAAATGGAATCCAAAAGAGAGTAGGAGTAGCTATATTTATATTGGAAAAAATAGCAAGACAAAAACTATAAAAAAAGACAAAGAATGTTTGTTATTATATGATGATAAAAGAGTCAATTCAGCAAGATGATATAATCATTGTAAAAGTATATGCACCTAATGCTGGAGCACCAACATATATAAAGAAAATATTATTAGTGGTAAAGAGAGAGATAGATCCCAATAAAATAATAGCTTGAGACTTCAACACTCCACTTTCAGCGTTGGTCAGATCATCCAAACAAAATCAACAAAGAAACCTCAGTCTTAATCTACGCTATTGACCAAATGGACCTAATACTATTTATAGGACATTTTATCCAACAACTACAGAATACACATTCTTTTCCTCAGCACATGGATCATTCTCAAGCATAGACCATATGTTAGGCCACAAAACAAATCTTAAAAATTAAAAAAAGAAATCCTATCAAGCATTTTCCCTGACTACAGTGGAACAAAACTAGAAATCAATGACAGAGCAATTTTGGAAATGATACGAACACATGTAAATTAAACAATATGCTCCTGAATGACCAGTGAATTAATGAGAAATTGCGAAGGAATTTGAAAAAATTATTGAAACAAATATAATGGAAACACAACACACCAAAACCTATGGGATACAGCAAAAGCAGTTCTAAGAGTACAGTTTATAGCAATAAGCAATTACATCAAAAAAGTAGAAAAACTTCATAAATAACCTAACAATGCATCTTAAAGAAAACAATATGGAGATTCCTTAGAGAACTAAAAGTAGATCTACCATTTGATCCAGCAATCCCACTACTGGATATCTACCCAGAGGAAAAGAAGTCATTCTATGAAAAAGACACTTGCACATACATGTTTCTTGCAGCACAATTCGCAATTGCAGAAATATGAAATTAACCCAAATGCCCATCAGTCAATGAGTGAATAAAAAGAATCTGGTGTATATCATGGAATACTACTCAGCTATTAAAAGGAACAAAATAATGCCATTCACAGTAATCTGGATGGAGTTGGAGATTATTATTCGAAGCGAAGTAACTCAGGAATGGAAAAGCAAACATTGTATGTTCTCATAAGTGGGAGCTAAGATATGAAGAGACAAAGATATAAGAATGGTACAATGGACTTTGGGGACTTGGAGGAAAGAGTGGCAGGGGGTTGAGGGATCAAAGACTACACATTGGGTGCAATGTACACTGCTCAGGTGATGGATGCACCAATATCTCAGTAATCACCACTAAAGAACTTACCCGTGTAATCAAACACCACCCGTTCCCCGAAAAACTATTAAAATAAAAAAAGAAATGTGAAAAATAAAAATGAAATAAAGGTAAAATTAAGAGAAAAAAAGAACTAGAAAAGCAAGAGCAAACCAAACCCCAAATTAGTAGAAGAAAAAAGAAATAGAAATCAGAGAAGAAATAAATGAAATTGAAATAAAAAAAATTAGAAAAAATGAAACAAAAAGTTGGGTTCTTAAAAAAGATAAACAAAGTTGACAAGGCTTTAGCTAGATTAAGAAAGAGAGAAGACCCAAATAAAATCAGAAATGAAAAAGGAGACATTACAACCAATACCACATAAATTCAAAGGATCATTAGAGGCTACTGTGAACAATTATGTGTCAATAAATTGGAAAACCTAGAAGAAATGAATAAATTCCTAGATACATAGAACCCACCAAGATGTAATCATGAAGAAATCCAGAATCTGAACAGACCAATAACAAATAATGAGACCAAAGCTGTAATAAAAATGTGATACTTTCCCTCCTTTCTCTCTCTTTTCACCAGAATTTTCTGTAAGCATGGTAGAGTGGTGATCTTAATAATTTATCCCATAAGTTATAGCCTTTTGAGAGAGGAGCATGTCTAAGTTTGGGGAGAGCTAATCATCCAGCAGTAGATGCAATGCTTGATGAACTTTTGAACCACCACTTTGGGGAGAAGGTCAGTGCATTTTCTTTTATGTGAGATGTGTAGCTATTGTTATCTGGAAGTGTTAATTGTGGGAGTTCGTGTATGTACTGACGTTAAGTAGCCACAAGGGTGGGCTGTGACTGGCAGTGCAATTGGCTTATTACACACCCACTTAGGGTGTGTGGTACCTACAAATATAAATGAAAGATAAAAGCTACATTTATCAGATTGCTTTCCAGCTATGCTGTGCTTATGACCTGGGTTTTAGCCAACTGGACATTTTCAGAATGGCAGTCATGAGTGAAGAGATGGGATATTCTGTCAAGAATGCTGGCAAGTGGATTTGCTTTTCTTGTAGGGCTTAAATAGTGACAACAGCTTCCTTATCTGGCTACTTTCTAATTGTGGGGCAAAGTGTTGACAGCAGCTGCCCTTTCAGCTGGAAAATTTTACCATGTGCTTCTGGGAATTAACAAAAAGTCATCTTCTATTCTTTTACTTCAGTTGTACTAAAGATAAAGGGAACTATCTCATAATTTTCCTCAAATTAACTAGAGCATATTCTGTCATCTTTAAGAATGCTTATCAATATAGATATCCTTGCCATGTTCATTGAACCAGTATTTGGTCTTTAGTGTATGCCAGGCAAGACAGACAATAGACAATAAATGTAATCACTAAATTATGCAGTATGTTAGAAAGTGTTAAATTATATGGATATTTTAAAAATGTAAATGAGAGAAAAGAGAAAGGGAAATGCAGAGGGAATAGAAGTGTGGAGAGTTGGTTGTTATTTCTAAATTGAGTGGTCAAAATAACCCTCATGAAATAAATAAGGATTAATGCATTCCAGTAAAAGGAAAGAGCCTGTGCAAAGTCCCTGAGGTGGCCGCATGCCTTGTGTGCTGGAGAAATAGCAAAGAGGCCAGTGTGAAGTGAGCAAGGGGATGAATTTAGAGAGGTAATGGTACACCACTGGGAGGAATTAGACATTTCTCTAGTGGCATTGGGAGCCTCTGGAGACTTGAGAATTATAACATTACTTAATTTATGTCTTAAAAGAATAGATTGTACTAGGAAAATGATAGAAGCAGGGAACTTGTGAGGAGCTATTGTGGTCATCAAAATGAGATATGATGGTGGCCTAAACTTAAGTGGATTTTGTGAGGGGCATTGGGGTTTGGATGTGTTCTGAAATTTGAGCTGATAGTATTTTCTGAGATTGGATGTATGGCATGAGAGTGAGGACACAAGTATCAAGTATTATTCCAATAATTTTAGGGCTGGGGAAATTTAAATACAAAATTGGCCTCAGTTATAATAGGGTGGGGACAGTTTATGACCAATAGCTCTGTCAAGGCAATAGTCAACAGAATATAGATGGCATTTAAAGTCTAGAGTCTGGATAAGGTCAACAAAGGAGGAAGTGATGATGGAAAAGGGTTCAAGAACAAGTTGTTGGAAGATTCCAACTTTAACAATGGGAGAAGAGGAGCTAATGCAGGAGACAGAGCAGTGATTGAGCAAGAGAGGAGTCCCTAAGAAGGAAGTGAGGACAGTGTACTTACGAAAAGGGGGTGAACACCTGTGTCAAGTGCTACGGAAGAAAGATAAAGTTTGAGAGTTAACCATTATACAGATGCTGCTTGACTTACGATGGGGTTATATTCCAATAAATCCATTGTAAGTTGAAACTATTATAAATAAAAAATGCATTTAATACACCTAATCTACCAGACATTATAGCTTAGCCGAGCTTACCTTAAACATGTTCAGAACACCTACATTAACCTTCAATTGGGCAAAATAATTTCATTTCACACAAGGCCTATTTTATAATAAGGCATTGAATATATCATGTAATTTTGAATAGTGTACTGAAAGTGAAAATAAGAATGGTCGGATGGGTATTCATAGTGCAATTTCTATAGAATGCTTACCACCTTCACACCATCATAAAGTAGAAAACTTTTAAGTTGAACCATCATAAGTTGGGGACCATCTGTATTTAATAACTGAGAAGTCATTAGCCATCTGAGAGGAGCAGTCACAGTAGAGCAGTGGGTTCGAATTGTGTCAGATAAAATGCTTGCTGAGGAAATGGTGACACTAAAAACAGATGAGTCCTCAAGGATGTTTGATGCAAAAAGTCAAAGAAAAATGAGACAGTAACCTACAGGCAAAGGAGATCATTCAGAAGAAGACCGGAGATCAGAGTTGGAAACTACATGGGGGAATAAGTCTTTCTCCTTAGTGATTCAGCAGAGCTTCCTATAAACAGATGAGTAATATAAACTCTTGAGCAAGGGTGGATATGAGAACAGGCAAGATGATCCAAAGAAGCTAAGTGGCTCCAGGAGACCCAAGACCACATGCGGACAGCAGGGAACTTAGTGCCTCAACAGACAGAGATTGCAGGAACCATTTTTGAATTGGGTATTATGAGAATCAAATAAAAATTATTTAAGAAATATGAAGCTATGTAAAATAATGAAAGAAAAGGCGATAGTGAAAAGCTAACGGAACTGAACTCAAAATTTAACTCAGAGCTTCAGTCCAGTAGGCAGAGTGTTATAAATCTTTCATTATCTAGTAATGGGAAGTTTAGCAGTTTGTCAACTATATTTACATTTTTATTCTGGCCCTGAGATTAGAGAGAAGTTTGTCATGCGGATGTTTTATTAATGACAAAATGAGTAATGTCATTGATAATATTTTTGCAACAATTTGAGGCAGCTTATGTGAAAGTGAAAGGCATAATATGAGGTCAGGCATAGCCTGTTCCAATTTTGTGGTTGTATGGATATCTGGTTTAATGTAGGACTCAAGCTTGGAGACTTTAGGGGCATACATAGCTGCTACAATTATCAGGTATTTGGTCATTATTAAAAGCTGAGTAGGGTAATTTGAGATGGGAGTCGCTAGTAAAAAGCCAGGACAGGTAAACTAGAGAGATTCGTGTTAGTTGTGTAAATGGCAGAGATGGTATTTTGGTGTGGAAATTCCAGACCTGTTTTCTTGCCTTAATTGAGGGCTATCCACCTCTTCATGAAGGTGGACTGGAGGAATGCCTGCAGCCATACAGCACTTTTCCAAATAATGTTCAAGCCTCATTTGTGTTTGAAAAGAGACGCCAATGTTTTACATCTAAATAGTATCAAATGCCTCCATCTATCACACAGAAACTCAATATGGTTCTTGTTACACATTCAATTCTAGTGATGACTATGTACCAATGAGATGAATTGCAAAAGACTCCCCTAAAAATGTGTTAACATTTGAATAACAGATGATTTTTCTATATAGCTGGCATAATGAATCTGCTGAAAATGGCAACAATAACAACAACAAATGTAGTTATAAATTATGTAGTTATAATTTATAACTCTGGATGTTTTTCCAGACAAGAATTAATATTCATGTCTATTATTAGTTGACTGCTTACTACATATCACACGAAACATGAAGAGCTTTATAGAGATTATGTAATTAGATCCTCATAACAATTGGAAATAGTTTTATTGTCCATTTGACAGATGATATTGATAAAAACTTGTGTGATGTTTCACACGTAGCGATAAGAGGCCACAAATTAGAGCACTCAAACTGTGGAGCTTATAATCTTCAACACTAAACTGTCTCACATGCTTACCTTCTCTCCCTACTTTGTAGATGGTCCTGGAAAAAGGAAATTTCAGGTACTACTGGCATTTTTATCTTCCCATTTGCTATGGCAGAAGAACATATGAAGAGCTGGCCTTAGAGTGATACTAAATAAATTAGGCACAGCTTGAAAAAATGGTGTGTGTAGAGGGAATGGGGTGTGTTATGAGTGTTTTGGGTGGGTGTTGGAGAGAGAAGGAAAAATTAGGGACTACAGTATTTTCCCTGTTTCATTACTTTTTGAAATTGAAACTAGCTCCAAAAGCTAATCTTAAAATATGTGAAGCCTATTAAACTGAGAGTTCTTGAGATGGAAGATCTGTTGTTATTTAATTGTACTATCAATTGGCTATGAAAACATGGTTTCATTATGGTATGGGGAAGCCAAGAGTGTAGTAATTTTGCAGGTAGACTCTGAAGTCAGATTTCTTGGGGTCAAATCCTAGTTCTGCTGATTTCTTAGCCCCTGTAAGCCTCAATTTTCTCTTTTCTTCTTAGGTCTTAGGATCATGAGGAACAAATGAAGCAATCTATAGAAGACATTTATTACATCCTTTAATGTGAGCTTTTATCATAATGAGTTCTGATTTAATACTGGGAATTCATTTCTAGAATTTAGGAAGGATATTTGTGGAGACTATTTTCTGTATACATTTAAAAGCAAAATACCCTCTAAATAGTCTGAGGTGGCTTACTTTTGATTTTGCCTGCATCTGGATGTGCAGATGTGCCTTGAAGATCCTCTACTACCTTCTGATCTGTCACTTTTCCCCAAGTTGTTCCATTTCTCTATTCTTGCTGGGTTTTCTTCAAAATGTGGTTGCGTAGTCCATTCTATCTCTAAAAAAGAACATTTTTTAAATTTATGATATCATTTACTTTTTTTTTTTTTTTTTTTTTTTTTAGACAGGGTCTGTCTCTTGTTGCCCAGGCTGGAGTGCAGTGGTGCGATCATAGTTCCCTGCAACCTCAACTTCCAGGAGTAAGGCCATCCTCTCACCTCAGCTGCCTGAGTAGCTGGGACTATAGGTAGGCGTGCACCACCGTGTCTGGCAAAGCTTTTTGTTTTTTGCAGAGATGAGGTTTCGCCATTTTGCCCAGGCTGGCCTCGAACTCCTAGGCTCAAGCGATTCATACTCCTCAGCCCCTCAGTGTGACGGGATTACAGGTGTGACCATTTAGCCTGGCCAGTTACATAGACTTTTCTGTAGGCTAGTTTCAATTTTAGCTAAAAACAAAAAAACAGCCAATGAAACAGAAAAAAAAAGTTCTTCTAAAAATAACATTTCAAAATAATTTCAGTTAAAAATCTAAATTATATATATATATATACACACACACAATTTTTTTTTTTTTTTTTTTGTTTTTGAGACGGAGTCTCGCTCCATCACCCAGGCTGGAGTGCAGTGGTGCGATCTCGGCTCACTGCAAGCTCCGCCACCTGGGTTCACACCATTCTCCTGCCTCAGCCTCCGGAGTAGCTGGGACAACAGATGCCCGCCACCACGCCTGGCTAATTTTTTGTATTTTTAGTAGAGATGGGGTTTCACAGTGTTAGCCAGGATGGTCTCGATCTCCTGACCTCATGATCCGCCCGCCTCGGCCTCCCGAGGGATTACAAGTGTGAGCCACCGCACCCAGCCTTAAATAATATTTTTAAGGCTAAATGATAGAAGATTCAAAAAAGGCTAGGTAAAAAAATCACAGGGAAGATACAACTGTATCTTCATTCTCTTGTATCTCCATTTGTTCACTAACTCATGGATTCATTTCATAATAGATACAATGATCAGGAACCTACTGAGTGCCCACTGCTTGTTATGCTGGCTGTCTGGGTGGGTACAGAGTTCTGCAGTCCATGATTCCTTCCCTAGGGGAGTTTGGAAAAAGTTTGCACATGAAAACAGCATGCTAATTCGAAAGTTACATAAAATTTTGAGAAAATAGTGCAAGTAGTGTTTTAAGAAAGCATATAATATTTTTCATTTCTCTTTCCAAATAATATGAATAAACATAAGAATAGCTACCATTCATTTGGCTCAGTCAGACTTAGACCATCTTCCACTCTTTTGCTTCTGAAACACATGGACTGCTTATGACACAGAGCTAATTTTATAGAATAGTTCTTACAAGGCCTAATCCTGCTCCTCTCAAACTAAAGTCACTAGTTAGACAGTTTGAATGATGAATTAATTCGGAGCAAAGATCAGGTAGTAGTAAATGTCAAAAGTGGAGAGAGACACAGAAAATATAAGAATCGTCATTTGTAGCTTATTCAGACCTTCTCTTTTATCACTGGCCATGCCGAGTAAGGTTTTTGATGAAGTTGGTTATCACTTTGAAAGATGAGAAAATAAAAAGTCATGAGTGCATAGGAACATAAAATTTTTAATTGAAAAGAAATATTTTCTAAAATAAATGTATGTTATGATATGCTGAGTCCTATGTCAAGAACTACAAATAAAAAGTAAAGGTGTTGTTTTCTTTATTCTCAGGGTAGTCACACTTCAATGTGACATACACACAAAGAAACAATTATATTTGTTATGTGGAACAGGGACAAGGGCACAATGAACTTTTGGGGAGATTTACACATTTCACAGAGACTGAGATATGCTATGCCTTGAAGAAGTGTTTCAGGACTCGACAGTTTTTGTCCACGTTTGGGCCCTCAATCCCTCTTTTAATAAGATTTAACATGTTCAAACATGCTTAGGTTGCTCATAAGTTGGGTTAAAATACTATCTTCAGAAATCAATACATAATAAAATACTATCTTCAGAAATCAATACATAATAAATATGCATGGTAAAATTTCAAAGGTTACCCCTTTTAAAAAATAAAGAAGAATAAACTAGATATCTGTAAGAAGTGGAAAAATGGAGAAAGAAGACAAACAAAAAAACCCGGTTAATCCTAAAATACTAAAGGAAAGATAGAAAGGAAGAGAAATAATAGGGACAATAGAAAGTAAGAAAGAAGATGCTAGAACTTAATCACAATATACATAAATGGGCTTATTTGAGCAATTAAAAGATGGCTAATTATCAGGTAGGATGAAGTAAAAATTACTGTCATATGCTATTATCAGCAAACACACCTAAAAAATTAAAAAGTTAACGTAAAAAACTGGAAAAATATTTTTCAGGAAAAAAGAAGCTGGAATAATTATATTAATGTCAGAAAAAATAAACTTTACGATTAAAAAGACTGACAAGATGTACAGAGAGATACTACTTAGTGATAAACATTTTAATTTACTGTAACTGCAACAATTCTAATCATGTGTGCTTAAGAAAATATCTTCAAAGTGTATAAATTAAAAATTAACAGAAACATCTGGAAAAATAAAAATCTATTATAGTGGGGGATTTCAGTATATTATGTCTCAAAGTTGATAGGTTATACTAACAAATTTTCACAAGCATATGGAATTGACAAATACAATTTGAACACATTTAATAGGCACATATAGAATGAAAAAAACCATGGCATGATTACGTAGTCAAATATGATACAGCAGTGAACAAGACAGAACTAAGGACTATATGTAACAAGATGGTGACAATAAGAAGTGTAAGATTAAGTGAGGAAAAGACAGGGAAAAAAAGACCACATTGTTATACTATTTTATAAAGCTCTAAAACAGACAAAGCTAAAATCGTTGCCTAGGGATACATAGGCATGCGATGGAGTTGTATTTTTTAAAAAGTAATAAATTAAGTGGCATAGCAACTTTGGAAAACAGGTTAGCAGTTTCTTGTAAAGTTAAAGATATACTTATAATATTGACCAGGAATTCCACCTCCAGGAATAAGAAATGAAAACAAGATAAATGAAATCGTATCCAGTACAAACACTTGTATTCAATGCTCATAGCAACTTTATTCCTAATAGCCCATAATGGAAACAACCCAAATCGTCATCAACTGGTAAATAGATAAACAATTTATGGTATATCCATACAATGGAATGCTACTCAGCAATAAAAAGGTACTATGGTACACACACAGACAGGAATGAATCTCAAGATCATTGTAGTAAGTGAAATAGATTGGACACAAAAGGCTATACTGTATGTTGTAAGTTCCATTTATATGACATTCAAGAAAAGGCTAAACAAGAAGGACAGAAAACAGGTCAGTGTTTGCCAGGAGCCAGAGGGTCAGGAGAATAAACTGACTATAAAGATGAGGAGACATTTTCTCAGGGTGATGGAAATCTTTTTTATGATTGTGGTGGTGATTAAACATTTGTGAAAACTCAGTAAATAAAACTAATGAATTAAATTGTAAATGAAAATTACTACAGTAAGAGTAATTTAAAAAAGGAAATAGAATGTCAGACACAAAATCCAGAGTGGTGGGGGTTTGGGGATGGGAAACAAGGACAACCCACAGGCAGATACAATGTCCCAAATCTTAAGTGGGGTGAAGGACTGGATGCACAAGTATTCATTTAAGTATTCATTATGCCTTATAGCCAACATATATATATATGTATTTTTTGCATAAATCCAATATTATAAAATACAATTTATTAAAATAATTTTATCCATAGAGAAAGAATTGCAGGGAATTATGTAGGAAGAGGAAGTGATAAACCAAGAAATTAATTTAATAAATTTTAACTCTGTAATAATTTGTTTTTAAACTTGAGCAGGAATTTAGATGCAGGCACTTCTACCAGTGAACAAAATACATCTTGTTCTTTTGGAATTGTTTCACATAATTTGTTTACAAATAAGATTCAGTCAGACTGTGGACAACTTACGACTTATTACACAGAAATGAACTCATGAACTATTTCCCATGATTTGTGCCAGTATTTTGACTATTGTTTCTATAAAAGTCATAGATAATGCTTAATGCTGACTAGTACTGGATTTACCCTGATATTTTGGCATTAAAAGGGAGAATTTTAAGAAGAATTACTTTAGGATTAAGTGATGTTGATGTGAAGTTATAAACTTTTCTCATATTATCTACATTTAGGTCATGAAAGAGGAGAGTCAGTAATTTATTGTAAAAGGAATGAGGCAATAATTATATATGTTTACTGAAGTTTTTCCATGGAAGCAAAACACATTCCTGAAGTCAAGGATTTAACACACAAGTGAATTTTTATTTATGCATAAATTCAACAGAAAGACACTTTCAGATATGGATGGCATAAAAAAACTTAGCACCCACATATACTTAAAAAAATAAATAAATTTAACATCTCAAGAATTGGAAGGTGCCAAATTAAAGATCTTAGATATGAACAGTAAAGTCAGTTGAATTTAGAGTCATGCTTAATTAGTAGTTAAAGAATATTTATAACTCTGAGTAAAAATAGTGAGTCTTTGATGGCTGAATAACATTTAACACAAAAGCCTGCAGTTGAAAATCCCAGACATATTCATAAGCATTGCACACTTTGATTAGTTTATCAGTCAGGATTCAAAGAAGCAGACCACTAAGGAATATTCTTATGTCTCTTTATCTATCTATCTATCTATCTATCTATCTATCTATCTATCTATCTATCTATCTATCTAATTCTTATATCTATCTATCTATCTATCTATCTATCTATCTATCTATCTATCTACCTACCTACCTACCTACCTACCTACCTACCTATCAATCATGTACCTATATCTATTAAGGGTTTGATCTTACACCGTTGCGGGAGCTGCTCTATATGTCTAATATTGTAGTTTGATGTCCTTACAACAGGCGTTCAGGAAGCAAAGATTGTCGTAAAGTGAGAGCGAGCCAGAACAGGCTGGAACAAAGGTGCCAAGGCAACGCAATGAATGAAACAATACAAATCTCAAGAAGTGATTCTATTCTTGGACCATTGTATATCTATAGGCAAAAAAAACAAAAAAACAAACAAAAAAAAAAACAAAAAAAAAAACTTGGATCCTTACCTCACACCATGAACAAAAATTAACTAAAAATGAATGATACAGCTAAATATAAAAGTAAAACTTCTGGAAGAACACATAGGAGAGAATCTTTATGATTTTGGGTTAGGCATAGAGTTCTTAGCAATGAAATAAAAAGCACAAACCATGAAGGAATAAAAGATATTATAAAAATGTAAAACTTTTGTGCTTCCAAAGATGCTCGAGCCACAGACAAGAGAAAACATTTTCAAATCATATATCTGATAAATATATAAAGAAATCTTACAACTCAATCACTATGAAAATAACCAAGTTTTAAAAATGGGCAAAAGACTTGAGTAGGCATCTCATCAAAGAAGACATACAAATATCTAGTAAAAATATGAAGAGGTACTCAATGATCATAAATAGAGAAATGTAAAGCAAAAAACAATGAAATACCAATACACATCTATTAGAATGGCTATAATAAAGAAAGAAAGCCAATAAGAAATATTGAGTATATGTGGAGAAACAGAAACCCTTATACATTGTTGGGAGAATGCAAAATGGTACAGCCACTGTGGAAATCAGGTTGGCAGTTTCATAAATGGTTATATAAAAACTTACCACAGAATTCAACAACCAGTTCCTGGTAAATCTACCCAAGTAGAGATATGAAAACATATTCACAAAAAGACTTGAACACAAATGTTCCTAGCAGCCTTAATCAAAATAGAGAAAAACTGGAAACATTTCAAATGTCTTATCAACCGATCAATGTATAAGCAAAATATATAAAGCATTTGCAGACAATAAAAAAGGACAAAATATTGATATATATTAAAACATGGATGAACCTCAAAGCCACTATACTAGATGAGAGATGTCAGACACAAACTACTGTATTTGCAAGATGCCATTTACATGAAAAATCCAGAAAAGTCACATTTACAGAGACAGTAAAACAGATAAGTGGCTGCCTACAGCTGGTGGTTGGACAAGCAGTTTGCTGCAAATGAGCTTAAGGAAATTTTTTTTTGGTGGGGGGGTGATAGAAATATTCTAAAATTGAATTATTTTGGTGGTTGCACAATTCCATATATTTACTAAAAGTTAATGAAATTTACCCTTATAATGGGTGATTTTTATGGTAAATAATGTATAGTTTAATAAATCTGTTGAAAAACACCCAAAGACCTGAAATCCACAAACATGAGTTGGAGCCACTAGGATGGACTGAAACCAGTTATGTTTGAGCCTCTGAACCCGATAGTGTAGTTGTCTTGCAGAAACCAGGGCTCTTCATCAACAGAGCTAAACATACACACCTGGTCTGGCCCAGGAGTTGGAGAAGCTGAAGGAGGATCTAGATGAAGGTAGAGCAATTTCAGGCGTAGCCACTGTCTCACACCAAGAAGTGAGGCAGCTTATAAATGACAATGTATGTCAACTAAAACTGCATCCTTCAATTCTGCCCGTGGTATCTTGTCCAGGAACATACAGGAAAGGGAGTTCCAAGCTCCATAGGTCAGCCTTGCCAACATTATGAAACTACCATTATAGGAAGGGGCAGAGGGAACCTAAATATTCCTTTTTTATTTTTTTCTTTTCTTTTTTTACCATACAAGGGAGTCACTTAAATGATGTTCGTTTATTCTTTCTTTTGACAGAGCACTATGATGAAATTATTTTATCAAGCTTTATCAAGGTAAATTGACAAAAATTGTATTCATTTAAAGCATACAACTTGATGTTTTGATGTATGTATACATTGTGGAATGATCACCACAATCAAGCTAATTAGCATATCCATCACTCCACAAAGCCACAAAGTTATCATTTTCTTTTTGAGACTGAGTCTCACTCTATCGCCTGGGCTGGAGCAGTGGCGTGGTCTTTGTTTTTATGGTAACAATACTTGAGATCTACCTTCTTAGCAACTTTCGAATATAGAGTACTGCTAGCTATATTCACTGTTAATTCATGACTGAAACTTTGTGCCATTTGATGAACGTGTCCCCATTTCTGTCAGGTGCAAACCCTGGAAACCACATTTTACTCTCTCTTGTGAGTTTGACTATTTGGGATACCACATATGAGTGAAATGAGGCAGTATTTGTCTTCTTGTATCTGACTTATTTCACCTAACGTCATGTTCTTTAGGTTCATCCATGCTATTACGAATGGCAAGATGTCCTTTATTAAGGCTGAATAATATTCCACTGTGTGTATATGAGTGTGTGTGTGTGTGTGTGTATTTATCTGACAACAGGCATTTTGGTTGTTTCCATATTTTGGCTAGTGTGAATAGGCTGAAATCCACATGGAAATGCAGATATCTCTTTGAGATACTGATTATACTGGATATATACTCAGCAGTAGGATTACTGAATGATATGGTAGTTATATGTTTAATTTTCTGAGGAATCTCTATACTGTTTTTCAAATGTACCAATTTACATTTCCACCAACAGCATATGAGTTCCCTTTTCTCCATCCACATCCTCGCCAACATGTTACCTTTTGTCTTTTTGATAATAACTATTCTAATAGGTGTGAGGTGATATCTCATTTTGGTTTCAATTTGCATTTCCCTAATGATTGATGTTGAGCGTTTTTTCATATACTTGTTGGTCATTTGTATGTCGTCTTTGCAGAAATGTCTATTCAGGTGCTATGCCCATTTTTAAATCAAATTATTTGCTTATTTTTTGCTATTGAGTTGTATGAGTTCTTTATATATTAACCCTTTGTTAGATATATGGTTTACAAATATTAACAAATATTAAGGGATATTAACCCCTTATTAGAGATATGGTTTACAAATATTTTCTCCAATTCTGTAGGTTGCTTTTTCATTCTGTCGATGGTTCCCTTTGTTGTACAGATTTTTAGTTTGATGCAATCCCGCTTGTCTAGTTTTGAATTTTTTCCTGTGTTTTTGGTGTATTATTAAAAAATGGTTGTCAAAACTAATGTCTAGAAGCTTTCTCCTTGTGTTTTCTTCTGGTGGTTTTATGGATTTCAGGTCTTACATTTAAGTCTGTATTTAAGTCTAAAATATGTTTTGAGTTAATTTTTGTATATGGTATGAGATAAAGGCCTAATTTCATTTTTCTGCATGTGGGGATCTAGTTTTTCCAGCTGTTTATTGATTGCTTTGGCCATTTGGGGCTGTAGTCCTTTGTAAATTTTAGGATTGTTTTTTCTACTTCTCTAAAGAATGCCATTAGGACTTTGATAAGGATTGTATTGAATCTGTACATCACTTGGGTAGTACGGGCATTTTAATACCATTAATTCTTCCAATTCATAAATATAGGATAACTTTCAACTTATCTGTCTCCTTTAATTTACTTCATCAATGTTTTCTAATTTTCAGTGTACAAATGTGTCATCTATTTGGTTAAGGTTATTCCTAAATATTTTATTATTTTTGATGCTATTGTGATTGGATTGTTTTCTTAATTTCCCTTTTCAAATAGTTCATTGTTAGTGATTAGAAATGCCACCCATTTTTGTATGTTGATTTTGTATCCTAAAATTTTGGTGATTGTTTAGTAGTTCTAACAGATTTTTTTTTTTTCTTGTTTTTGAGTCTTCAGAGTTTTCTACATACATGATCAGGTCATGTGCCAAGATAGTTACTTCTTTCTTTTCCATTTGTATGCCTTTTCTCTTTTTTTCTTGCCTGATTGCTCTGGCCAGGACTTCCAGTGCTATACTGAATAGAAGTGGCAAGAGTTGACAACCTTGCCTTGTACTAGATCTTAGAGAAAAAGGAGTCAATTTTTCCCCATTGATTATAATATTAGCTGTAGGTTTTTTTTTTTTTTTTTTTTTTTTTTTAAATATGGGTCTTATTGTGTTGAAGAAATTTTCTTCTATAACTATTTGGTTGAGAGTTTGGGATGTTGAACTTTGTCAAATGCTTTTTCTACACCTATTTGAGGTGGTCATATGGTTTTTGTCCTTTATTCTGTTACTGTGGTGTATCACATTGATAGATTTGTGTGTATTCAACCATCCTTGCATCCCAAGGATAAATCCCACTTTGTCTTGGTATGTAATCCTTTTAATGTGCTGTTGAATCTGATTTGCAACCATTTTATTGGGGAATTTTACATATGTGTTTATTTGGGATATTGTCATGAAGTTTTCTTCACTTGTGTTATCTGTTTCTGCCTTTGGTGTCACAGTGATGCTGGCCTCGTAAAATGACTTTGGGAGTATTTCCTCCTCTGTTTTTTGGAAGAGCTTAAGATGGATTGACATTAATTCTTCTTTAAATGTTTGGCAGAATTTAACCATGAAGGCTTTTGGTCTTGGCCTTTTCTTTGTTAGGAGGTTTCAGATTATTGATTCAATAGCCTTAGTAGGTCTGTTCAGATTTTCAAATCTCTTTATGATTCAGTCTTGTATGTTTCTAGAAATTTATCCATTTCTTCTAGGTTATCCAACTTGGAATGTAATTGTTTATTGTTTTCCCCCTGATCCTTTTTATTCTCAAGCATCTGCTGTAATGTCTTCTCTTTAATTTCTGATTTTATTTGTCTTTTCTCTTTTTTTCTTAGTATAGTTAAGAGTTTGTCAATATTGTTTATCTTAAAAAAACACAACACTTAGTTTTGTTTATTTTTCTATTTTCTGTTTGATTTGTTTCTGCCCTATTCTTTATAATTTCTTTTCCTCTGCTAACTTTTAGCTCAGCTTGTTCTTTTCCTTGTTCCTTGGGGTGTGAAATTGTTTACTCAGTATCTTTCCCCTTTTTTTTTTTTTTTTTTTTTTTTTGATGGAGTTTCACTCTTCTTGCCCAGGCTAGAGTGCAATGGCACGATCTCAGATCACCGTAACCTCCGCCTCCCAGGTTCAAGTGACTCTTCTGCCTCCGCCTCCCAAGTAGCTGGGATTACAGGCATGTGCCACCACACCCAGCTAATTTTTTGTTTTTTTTTCCGTAGAGACAGGGTTTCTCCATGATGGTCAGGCTGGTCTCGAACCCCCAACCTCAGGTGATCTGCCTGCCTCGGCCTCCCAAAGTGCTGGGATTACAGGCATGAGCCATCGCGCCTGGCCTAATGTAGGTTTTTATTGTTAGAAACTTTCCTCTTAGTACTGTTTTTGCTGCATTCTATAAGCTTTATTATGCTGTGTTTTCACTTTCTTTGTTCCAAGATATATTAAAATCCCCTTGTCTTAGAAGATTCTTTAAATTAACCACTAGTACCAGCAGATATTTTTCAAGAAACTTGAGTTAAAACCAAACAAAATGTAGTCCATGGAGCAAAAGAGAATGCAAAGACATATCATGAACAACAGAAAATGTCTTAAAACATAGATAAATGCTTGTGATATCATTTTAAATATAAAATAGAGATATATTAAATTTGTGTAAAATATACCTGAATGTTTACTTTATGTATATTATGGGATTAGAGTGAAGTGAGTTTTATTTCTCTTTATACTTACTTGTATTTTATATATTTTTTATAATGAGCAAGTATTTCCAGGAGGAAAAGTTATAAAATATACTTAACTTCAACCAAATAATTAGGCTTAGAATATTTATTAAGTTAGCAAATTTTATTTTGCTGAAGAGTTAGTATTACTTTCCTTAAAATACAAAAACTATGGTAAGTACACTTACCATTAATTGGTAAGTATATTGGTAAGTACACTTACCATTAATTGGTAAGTATATTGGTAAGTACACTTATCATTAACAGGTAAAATTGTATTGGCAAAACACGAAAATTAATTGTATTGGTAAAATACAAAAACAATGGTAAGTACAATGGTGAGTATATTTACCATTAATGGTAAACACACTTAATATAGTGATATGCAATAAAATATTTGTGTTTCTTGTAAGTTTTAGCGTATCTTCCATAAATTATTTTAAGTACTTCAGGAGTAAAATACATTTGATAGGTCATAACAACATTGTTTGTGAGTGCATAACCAATGGTGAATACAATCTTGCAAAACTTCCCAGGCAGTCCTGCTTTTGTTTGCAAAAGTACATTTTGCAACAGTGTATTTCTATTTCAATAGAACATTCTAATTATGGCTTAAAAGAAGAAAGTGCTTGAGAAAGCAATTATGTTAGATGAAGAAAACTCAATTCTTAACAGACTTTAGAGCATCTATTAAATTGTCCATTTTTGATCGGATTCTTAAGGTATTTTCAGGAAGATGAAGGGGGATGCCTTCCTTTGGTAGTGTGGGGTTGGGTACAGGTGAGGGGTGGGCTTAATTACAGGAGTCAAACAGAAAAATCCTGGTTGTTCATGGGGCAACTTGTTTGCCTCTTACCCAACCCCATCCCTTAAGGAACAGATGGAACGTGTGTTACCATCCTTGGGATCTCTGCCTAGTGTCTGGGTATTACACTTTGTCAGGCCTCTGGGCAGATGCTGAGTAACAATGCTTAGGAGTATGGTGTTGAACTTTCTGCTAAGGAAGATATTATCAATGTGTCAGCACCTTTAATTTGTTTGCTTTCCTTTTGAACAGTTAGCATAAACATGAGAATAAACCGCATTTCACTTTGTACAGCAACAATGACTTCACTCCCAATGTTGCGTAACTATGCAAATGCAATTCTTCTAAAACGCATATTTTAAAACCCATGATGAGTCTCAAGTGATGTGATCCTACTTCCCATGATAGAAGTCATTGAAGATGTGTAATTAGGATGTGTGGGAGACAATGCTTCCTCAAGTCTCCAGGATTTGAGACAAAGTATTCCAGGTTAGATTAACTAAATGAAGATAATGAAGGATCTTAGGTATAGCATAGTAGTACTTTTTTTTTTTTTTTTGGTAGAGAAGGGGTCTTGCTATGTTGCCCAGACTGGTCTTGACCTCCTGGACTCAACTGGACCTTCTGGACTCAACTGATCCTCCTGCCTCAGCCACCCAAAGTGCTGGAATTACAGATGTGAACCACTGTGCCTGGTCCATAGTGGTCAATTTTTTTTTTTTTTTGAGACGGAGTCTTGCTCTGTCGCCCAGGCTGGAGTGCGGTGGCGCGATCTCCGCTCACTGCAAGCTCCGCCTCCCGGGTTCACACCATTCTCCTGCCTCAGCCTCCTGAGTAGCTGGGACTACAGGCGCCCGCCACCGCGCCCGGCTAATTTTTTGTATTTTTAGTAGAGACGGGGTTTCACCGTGGTCTCGATCTCCTGACCTTGTGATCCGCCTGCCTCGGCCTCCCAAAGTGCTGGGATTACAGGCGTGAGCCACCGCGCCTGGCATAGTGGTCAATTTATGTGCCCATTTGGCAATCTTCTTTTGATTAATATCTCCCATTGAACTCCTGCAATGACTTCAGTTGTTTGTCCTTCCTGTATCACTTCGTATAGACCCAGTACATTTTAGGCAAGTATCAGGGCCCTGTATATTTTCAATCCAAGTGATGAATACTTAACTACATAGATGTGACTCTGACAACTATGAAAATTAACACTTTATTTTAGATACATCTAATTTAGCTTATCCCCATGACTGGATTTCATAATTTTGGACAGTAGATTTGAGGGTTGCCTCTGTGAATAGATTAGATTACTGTTAATGTCCCTCTTAGCTCTGAAATTTCATAAGTCTATGGCTAGACACTTAACCCATAAGTCCCTCAAAAAAAATTTCAATTGTTTCCTTCTTTCTGTTCTCAGCTTTGGTTTATACGTAAGTAAATAATTAAGATATAAGAATTGTTATAATTTGTCTAGCTGTATGTAATAGAGAACCAAAATAACAGTGGTTTAAACAGATAGACACTTATTTTTTTCTCATGTAAAGTTAGGATCTAGAACGTTTGGGGCATACAGTTGTCTGGGACTCAGGCTACTTTGAGGTGTCCACAATGCCACCCTTAAGGAGCAATTTTCATTCACCTAATCTACATTTTACCTCCATTCATCACATTAATGATCTAAGCAGGGTAGAAGAAAGGGAAAAAAAGGGACTAGCACTCACCTTTAAGGTGTATCTTATAAGTTATTTACATCTTCTCTCCTAACACTCCATTGATCAGAACTTTCCACAGGGTTACAGCGAGTGGCAAATGAGGCTGGAAGCTTGTCTTCCCTCCCACCCTCCAAATATCCATGTGCTTGGCTTAAATTGGATTTCTATTATTGTTAAAAGAAAGAGTGCTTATTGAAACATGTTTATATGCTTGGGCACAATGTCTGTCTATCTATCTATCTATCTATCTATCTATCTGTCTATCTATCCATCCATCCATCTATCTCTCGTCTATCTCTCATCTATCTATCTATCTATCTATCTATCTATCTATCTATCTATCATCTATTTTTCTGTTTTACTCACACACACACAGGCACAAACACACACAAATCAGTTTTCCAGAAAATCTCATTATTTTTCCCTCTACTACAGAGCAAGGCAGTTTTATTTTCCATATGTCATTTAAAATTTGATTCAGTAGAAATTAATTACATGCCTAATTTGAATTGCAACTTAATCTAGTGTTTAAATATGTCGGCTTTTGTCTTAGATGAGTACAGTGTTGTCAGTTGCTACCTGTGCGATATGAACAAGTTAATCTCTGTAAGTTTTCATTTTCTCACCTGAAAATATTGTAATAGTATATAACTTGCAGATGTGTTGTTATATTTAAATCATAAAAATTTATATAAAACTCTTAATGCAGTGTTAGGCACATGCAAATAATCAGTAAACTAAGTTTTAAAAAAATTTCTTCTTAATTCTTAGGTACTGTGAGAATAAAACATGACTATTTCCATTCGTTTCTTTAAATGACTTTATATGGCATCATGTCATATGCAATGTAGAGAAGAAAAGAATGAAAGAAAGAAGCAGGTGAAGAACTGTTTTAGACCAGGCGCGGTGGCTCACTCCTGTAATCCCAGCACTTTGGGAGACCAAGGCTGGTGGATCACCTGAGGTCAAGAGTTCGTGACCAGCCTAGCCAACATGATGATACCCCCATCTGTACTAAAAATACAAATTTAGCTGGGCATGGTGGTGCATACCTGTAATCCCAGCTACTTGGGAGGCTGGAGCAGGAGAATTGCTTGAACCAACCTGGGAGGCGGAGGTTGCCATGAGCCGAGATCACGCCATTGTACTCTAGCCTGGGCAACAAGAGCGAAATTCTGTCTCAGGAAAAAAAAAAAAAAAAAAAAAAAAAAAGGAGAACTTTTGTAATTCTTACCTGATTATATGACATGGAGCAAGTCACTTCTCTTGAGTCTGAGGTTTTTCATCTGTAAAACGGCAACAGTTATAATACATGTTAGAACTTCATGAGTAGCAAATGTCATTATGTATCTGACATACTTTGAAAACTCTAATATGCTTAAGGTGAGCAACGATAAAATAGCCTCTGTTAACTAGTGTTAATTCACACCAAAATTGTGCTGACATCTTTACATGTACTATCTCATTTAACCTCTTTAATCATCCTATAACATATATATTATGAAATCTATTTGTCATGAGCAAAAAAAGGACTGAGAGTGCCAAGATCACACCACAGTTTGTGGCCAAGAATTCAAATCCAGGTATGTTTATGTCCAAAATCAGTGTTGTAAAATATATTTTATGGTTCTTCTTGTAATGAAGTGGTTCAGTGCATGGGAATAATGTGCTATGGACAGTGAATACTTTAATTTTGCCACATTGTAGGGAATGTAACAGAAGTGTGGAAGTCAGGACTAGAGGACAGGCTGGAGACACCGTTTGGAAAGTTCTAAATGTAATGGCGAGGCTTCAATTTAAATGAGGAAGATATGAGGAACTATGGAAGATTCTTACGAACATTCAAGCTGTAACTTAGAAGGGATAGAATAGATGAATTAAATAAGGGTGGGAAAAAAAAAGCAGAGATGAGTAAGAGGCTGTTTCAGCTTTCTGCTATGGACTGGAACTAGGGCACTGGTCATGGGAACGCTGCATAGTGAGTCTGTGTCTAGGAATGTTCAAGTGCTCACATGCCACTTATTAAGCATGTGTTCAGGAGGAACTTGTTGATGTGTCACTTTAACACTTTAAGGCAACCCTCCCATATCAGCAGGAGGGCACCAAAGGCATACTCCCATCAGTATTCTGGGTTTGCGTGAGTTCCTTCTGAGCTAGACATTTGCCACATTATCCATACTTGTGACTTATCTCTCGTTTCTTCTTGCTTGCTTCAAACCTATCTCTGATTGTGGCACCTTTAATTTTCTTGGCTTTTGACCTCTGTGTTTCAAAATGTAGGTTTTGTTATTATTATGCAGGTGACCAGGTTAGGAGATGGTTGCCATTGAAAAGATAGTTTGTTATTCACAGTTCCAGGAGGAAGGGGTACACCATGCCACACCCGGCCACCCCGGGGAAGCACTGGCATCAGGAGACAGAGGGAGTGAGGGGAAAATGTGACAAAAGTCTTTATTATGGTTTCCATAGGAAGCGACTGGCAAGGAAGGGCAAACAGGTTTGGTATTGATGAGTTCGAGTAATTTCAGTGCGCTATAGGATCTACGGGCTGTCCCTAGTTGTCTGGTATCTGGGTCTGGAGTGATTAGGGCAGGTGGACAGTGGTCCTCAGTGTAAAGGGCTAATAAAGAAGGTGCTTGAGACGTGGGCTCTGCATTGGTTATTTGGCATATGAAAGGTGCACTCATAAGCCAGTCTTTTCCTATCTCTAAGAATTAACTAGAGTCAGTCTATCCAGAGTCTGCAAGTCTCCAAGATGTCAAAGTATCAAACATAAGAAACCAGAAAAGTGGTTACTATATTTTGACCCACTGTTTTTATTCCTAGCTCATAATCAATAGTTTTCTTCTTGACTCATCAAAATCAGACCTACTCACAGATATTTTCTGAGCTTTCTTACTTAGCCAAAGGCATTCATTCTCAGGCCATGAGGAGGTGGGGCAAGGCCGTTTCCATAAACAAAGTCCCACATGATGGTAAAGGCTACATACCTAGGTCTAAAGTCGTCAAGACAGTGAGAAAAAGAACTTACATGTTTCAGAATGCTGTGACATGACCTGTATGATATGTGGCACTGATCAGTAGTTACCATCAGTGTCTGCTGCATTAGAAATCAGGAGAATTGAGCCTATTATCTGTGTTGACACTAACTCTCTATGTGACTTTAAATCATTTTGCTTCATTGGTTTTCAGTTTTGTCTTTTGTAAAGAAAGAATTTGGATTAGGTACTTCTGCAGCTCTTCTAACTTCAGTATTCTATGATGCTAGCCCATGAAATACATATGCTACAGTACTTAAATGGATTTCTTTTCATTTCTAACTTGATATGCCAACTAGACAGTCTCTTTTAGCTTTTAGTTAAAAATGTTCTATTATATCCCTCATTCTCCCCTTCAAGAAAAGTACAATGTTAGGGAATTTATAACACATAACATAACATGTGTTTATGGTTCAGTATGAGAACCCACTGCTTTTTCCCCTGCTAAGGTTGGGTAAAAAACAGCAGCTTAATCAGTTATTATGAATTCTGAACTCAGCTTTCCATTTCCAAACAGTGAGGCTGAAAGCTATAAACATTCTGACTTCTGCCTGGGAAGAGTTGAATGTTCCAGCAAATGTACATTACACTGGAAAATCCAGGATTAGTTTTCAATGTCTCTGTAACATGTTGTTTCCACAATTACTCCCCACGTTAGCAGAATGTCCTCAGATTTTTGGAGGGTGCTTTGCCTGAAGCTTGGCAGGACTCATACTGCATCCTCAGAGCTGGACGCTTTCAAATAAAGCCCTCCTGGAAGTAAAAACATGTTTTGTTCTCATCCACCCTCCCTTGTTTGTTTAGCTTCCTTTGGTGGGAATGAGGAGGGTGAAACAGTCTGTTAACTTGTAAAAGCCTAAGGCATTTGCATTTAAGAAAACAATACATATATTAGTATGTTGGATAAGGAGAGACAGGGTTGCTTGTTTATGCTAGCTGAGTAGCAATCTTCAAATTCATATTATAATTTTAATTTATAATTTTTATCCAAAATGGGATAAAAAACAAAAACAAAAACAAAAAAAACGGCAAGGGAGCAGAATAGTAGTGATAGGGAGAAGTAGAAAAAGAGAAAAAGAGGACCCATTTGAATTCTGAAGAAATAATTATTTGGTAATGTTTTATTAATTTGAATTATAGGAAAGCTCAATGATATCACTCTTTTACATGTAAATAGTTTGTAGGGCATTTTTAAGGTCAAGCGTTCAAAAAAGCGATTTAACAGACTTTTAATGGTGGGCATTTCTTTAGCAGATGTGCCCGCCATGTTTCTCAATGCCCTCAAGGCAAGAGTGATGGATCAGGGGCTAGAGGAAGCTCCAGAAGAAACACAGCCATCGCCCATCTTCCTGGAACATCAGTTCTTCATGGAGAATTATGTTTATATTGAGATAAACATTATGAAAATTTTGAAGTGCCTATATTTAAAACAGAACATAAAATTGAATCAAATTTCCACTGATGACAGGCTGTTTGGAGTTATACTGCATCACCCCTTGAGAGTAAGTATTTATTTTTCTCTGTAGGTAGAAAACGTTAAGAGTCACTGATCTAGACCATCCCCCTTGACTTTAGAGTAGGAAGTTGTGCCACAGAGATATTCAATTGCCATGGAAACCCAAATCTGTAAACTCCGGTGATGTTTATTCATACAGGCTCTACCTTCGCAGTCCTAGGATGATGGGAACAGCTTTGGACCTTACAGTGCCCCATTTTCACATCAAACATAAAAAGCAAAATCTATTTTCCACAAATAACAGGTTTGTAAGAGTTTACTGCATCTCATTAGGTCTAACTGGGTCATGTCCTTACAAAACCAGTCACCCCTTCTGAGGTAATTATAATGCTTTTCTTGGCTTAGGCCCAAATGCTCCATCTCTTCCTGGGATGGAGGCTTACTCAAAGTATGTGGTTAGAAATTAGGGGATGCATTGGTTGCCATCTACTCAGGAAAAAATAGGTTATAATCATGAAAGGAAGGGTAACTGGGTTCTGGGTGGCAAAAAATAAGAGAGGTGCACTAATAATACTCTCTGATGAAAAATGACAATAATGACTATTACTATTTTTATCATTTAAAAAGCATAGATTTTCATAGTACTGTGGCAGAGGCTGTAATTTGGTAGCCCTTGGGCCAAATTTAACCTGCACCATGTTCTTAAACAGTAAGTTTGAATGCTTTAGAGAGAAGAAGCTTTCCACAATTTACTCCTTGTTGCTTCTAGCACCACAACTTCAGTCACACACATTATTCATCACCTCTGACTACATTCAAGAGAGACACTGAGGAGTCTGCAAGAAGATCATAATTAACTAACAATAATTTTAAGAATGGTTATCCTCCTACAGAAAGAAATCTGATACTCTCTGGCTTTAAGTAATTTCCTGCTAACCTCTCCCTGTCCCCCCAGACTTTCTGTGTATTATGAGTTATTTCTATTTTGAAGTTTCTACAACTTTCAGTACAAGTTAACAAATAGGCCCATGGGAAACACTAAAATTTTGTACCTGAACATTCTCTCATCTCCCACATGTTCACTCCTCATAGCTTTGACAGCTTTCCCGAAAATCTGTCTAGTAAATAGTTTTTCCCCCTACATCCAATAACCTTGAGGTAACACAGAAGATAACCCCAGTAGGATGTCAACTTGATTTGAGCAATGTTTCTTTTTGCACACAATTCTTTCCTCAGCTTTTAGAACAGTACAAGGCATGAAACAAGTGTAAGATAAATGAAAGAGGGACGTGTGTCTAGTGTGTGAGATCCAAAGAAACAGTTTTCCTTTTCTACTTTCTTTTCTTCTCAGTGTGAAATGTGGCATTGTTCCTTTCTTGCTAATTTTTCTCTTCAACTAGCACGACTCTCAGAGAGTAACTGCATAACTGACTTTTCTCCTTATTGCGTGGCATTGACCAATATGCCCTGGCCAATCTGGGTTAGTCTGGAGAGGTGAGACTCATCAATGAGAACTGCGTTCATGCCTAAGCATGCTGGGCCACCCTGTGCAGTTACACCTTTATTGCAAAATTCAGATATTACGAGGTTTCTAAGACCAGAAGAAGTGGTCTCCAATTTACTGTTGCCTATGTGGTGAATTATTTCAGCATCTGCAAAAAAGTTACATCTGTTTATGAATCTGGGCCTTGAAGTCCAGGTCTGGAAGCTGGACTTTCAGACAAAGTAAAGGTCTTATTCTTTCTGATGCTTTATTCTCATCCGTTTAATCTTGGTGTGGATTTTGGGGTTCGGAAGCTTGTGCCTCTCTCTTGGAAAGTGTTACTTGTTTCTCTGCCTGTATCCTGACAGTACTTTGTGTTTTTTGCCTTTTAGGTTAGTAAACTTGATTCTGTTTTCCTAATTGTGCTTTGTCTTGTAGTTCCATTAATCCAAGCCTACAATTAGTATTTTTAATGCAGTGGTTGTACAATGCGGCCCATTTCTCAGGGGATGGTGATGGAAGCAGTGGAAAGCTTTCCTCTTGTATGTTCAAGCAACATGAAAAATATAGTATTTGATCTAGACTAAAATAGGAAGTACTTTGTATAAGTGTCTTATATATGTGCAAAAGAACTAAAGCTACCAGAAGAAATTCAAACCTCCCATTCTGATTTTCAAATATAATAATATAGTGAAACTAGAATATTTATATCCACTTTTAATACTATGTGTCAACCATTCAATTTTGTTTTGGCAATTAACACAAAGCTACTGCTCCCAGAAACTTTATTTTCTTCTAGAGATGCTATTTCAACATTTAACCTTAGAGGAGAAAAAGGATATTTTTTAGTTTGTTTATAACCAGAATTCAAAATAATGGTATTTTAAAAGAAACAATAATTGACCACAAATTTGGATAAAGAATTCCCTTCTGATAAAACAAAGCCACTATTGTAGATTAGTGAAAAAATAAGTAACAAAATAGTTTGTGTCGATATTCTTTTAACTTAAACATGGAAGTGACTTCTACTCCAATGAAAACACCAACCCCTTGCAGTGTTTCTTCCTCTGTCAGCTGTGTCCTGAGCCTTGTTCTGAAGGAACCAAGATGACTGTTTAGATCAATCATGTGTGAGTTTAAAATGTCGCATACAAATAGCTGTCAAGATAAATATTTGATAGTGAATACAGCTGATGGTCATAAAACTGATTTGATTACAATTTCAAACTAAAATACACTTTTATTTCTTTCTACAAGCAAAGGCTTCTCTTCCAAGTTAAAGCTTTAATTATGTATTTACAAGGAGAAGATGGAATCCAGGTTTCTGAGTAATGTGATTTTATATCCGACTCATAGAAAGAATTATGAGTACCAAATAACACTTGACTCAATTCCCATTACATGGAAATAAATGTCGTGGATTCCTGGGCATCTTATGTTCTAGTTATTCTTTCCTAAAGAAGTCTTCCCCTCTAGTTTAAAAGGTTTACCGAAAGATGGAAGTAGACCGTGTTCCTTCCGTGATGGGCCGCCTCTAACTTCAGCATCTGAGTTTGGTTTTAGTCTAATCATGTGTTCTGCCAGCAGTGGCTTGAGTGGGGAGTGAAGAAAAGCTGTGGGTTCTGGAAACTGCGGAAATTGTGGGGAGAGAAATGCACAGAAAGGCAAGAAAGTTCCACAAAATTAGAGATGGCAGCGACATGGCTTGGTAAAATGCGGGACAACCTTCTTCACATGTGTTTTCTTCCACCATGAATTGGTCTGGACTTTATGCTGTCATCCCACAGAGCCTTGGATGCATGTGACTTATTTTAAGAAAAGGCCTGATTCAAGGGAAATTCTAGAGGAGCTTTGATGTTCGACAGTACATTGCTAATACTTTTTGTCCCACCCTCTTTCATTTTGTGCTGAGCATTTTCTCTATCTGTAGTGGCTAAAAAACCCAGATACCCAATTAAGCACCAAGTGTGTGTGGCTGGAAATGCTACTTTCTTACTTTTTGTTAATATTTTTATTGTTCTATAGTATCTGATTGTATTTCACCTTATAGCCCAAATACCTGAATGGTGGGCTTAGACTGTTGTCTTCCTTTCCCTTTTTTTTCTTCAAGTTCAGTATCTATAACTTCAAACTTGCAACCACCTCTTGAATCTTTGCTTTAATCATTGAGAGTTGAATATATCCTCTCAGATTTCAATGTAAGCATTACTGAGTATAGATCATAAATAAATAAATAGAAGTATATTGAAATTTGTTTCACTCGCTCAACTTGACCTGGGTGTTTAATCCTAGCCTCAGATAGAAACTAGATCCTCAAGTCCTAGTATATTTTGTAGCTGTTGATATTTTGTGTCTCAAAGTTGACCGTAGACCCAGAGTCAGAGAAATTTTGATGTTAGTATGAGAAGAAATTGGTGTAACATTTATTCTACATTTTCAGCACAGAATACCCCAGGGAGAAATCCCGTGGTTCTCTTGGGGGAATTTCTCAACTTCCTTTCCCAGTTCACATGGTTATGAGTCAACGCATAGAAGACTATTCTACCTTGGCTCCATCCATCATCCTTGCCAATGTCCTTTGCTTTCTCTCCACTGAAATTAAGATGTTGTTCTGAGAATTATATTTATTTCTGATTTTTTTCCCCTTTCACCAAAAACTACATATACAGCCTGTATATGTATTTTTCTCTGACATCTGTATTTTTCTCTCAATATCATCACTTTTTGATAATGCGTAATAGCATAGAAGTTGCTATATGATTGGGAATAGTGCAGCTTTTTCATGAATCGTAGAACTACTGTTGTGTGTAGCACCTAACTCAGGCCACATTTTCTGCTGGTAACTAGCATACGCTGAAAGCTAAATCTTTGATGCATTTAATATACATGTCAAAAAGGAACATTTTAAAGTGAACATAGAAAAATATGAACACATGAAAAATACTACTAATATAATGTCTTCAGTTGGAATTTAATTAATGATTCAATAGACATAGAAGAACAAAAAAATAGGGGATGAGTTCATCAAAGAAGCCTTCATTAAAAGACAGTATGTTTTTAACTTTTAAGTTCAGGGGTATATATGCAGGTTTATTACATACATAAACTTGTGTCACAGGGCTTTACTGTACAGAATATTTTGTCACCCAGGTATTAAGTCTAGTACTCATTAGTTATTTTTCCCGATCCTCTTCCACCTTCCACCCTCCACCCTCTGGTAGGCCCCAGTATCTGTTGTTCCCCTTTTTGTGTCCATGTGTTCTTATCATTTGGCTCCCGCTTATAAGTGAGAACATGCAGTATTTGGTTTTCTGTTCCTGCATTAGTTTGCTAAGGATAATGGCCTCCAGCTCCATCCATGCTCCTGCAAAGGACATGATCTTGTCTTTTTTATGGCTACATAGTATTCCGTGGTATATAGTACTACATTTCCTTTGTCCAGTCTACCACTGATAGGCATTTAAGTTGATTCCATGTCTTTGCTATTGTGAATAGTGCTGTGACAAATATATATGTGCATGTGGCAAGACAGTATTTTTAACAGAGCATTCAAATGTAAATATACTTTCACCAGAAAAAGAAAGAATAGAAAGAACTCCTGGGCCTAGTGTATAACAATATATAGCTTTTTAAGGAATTTGGGTAGACTCCGTGATCATAGGTGAGTCAAATGGACTGGTGTGGTTATGAGAGAGGAAGGATGGGGGGACACTATGGAAGACTTTGAATACTGGCTAGAAAGTTTGGAACTCAGATAATGAAAAAACACTTCAAGATTTTGGGATAAGGGAGTGGCATAATTAAACCTCTTTTGCTAAATAAATGGTTAGTACATCAGTTGAAAAACAGATGGCACATTGAAATCAGGTAACCTGAAAAAAGCTTAATAAAGGGATTCTGCAAAAGATGTGGGCGAATTGGATAAAAATCAAAAGAAATAAAGCCTCTAAGACTTGAAACTGGGGCTGGGGGCGGGGCTTCACCATTCACACCTCTAAATGAGAAAATCTGGAGAGAACGCTGTGTAAAGAAGGCCACCTAATAGGATCAAACATGCCAGGAGAATTAAATAACCTGGATTTCCTGTCTGCCCACCCTTTGAACTCCTACCAGCATTTCCCAGTGGTCAAACCCAACTGGGAGCTAGAGGAGAAGAGCTCTTGATATATTCCACACACTTCAGCTTCTAGGAGAACAGATCAAAGTGGAGGGGAGTGAAGAGTAGATATGAAGGGACAAATGAGAGAAATTCAGGACAGTTGCAGTTTGAAAAATAGTTTGAGATGGTAAGAGAATGAGGTAGGCAGTCAAGAGGATAAAGGAGATATTGTAATAGTCCAGGCAAAGATACTAAGAATTTGAAATAGGTCAGCATTAGCAACAATGGAAAGAAGGAAAAGATAGAAGGCAGATAAAGAAGGAATCACTGGCCTGGTACAGTGGCTCATGCCTGTAATCTCAGCACTTTGGGAGTTGGAGGCAGGCGGATCATGAGGTTAAGAGATCGAGACAATCCTGGCCAACATGGTGAAACCCCGTTCTCTACTAAAAATACAAAAAATATCTGGGTGTGGTGGCATGTCCCTGTAGTTCTAGTTACTCTGGAGGCTGAGGCAGGAGAATTGCTTGAACCTGGTAGGCACACATTGCAGTGAGCCGAGATTGTGCCATTGCACTCCAGCCTGGTGACAGAACGAGACACTGTCAAGGAAAAAAAAAGGAATGATCAATATTTAGGAATGTTTTGGATGTAGGAGGTAAAAGAGGAAAGAAACAAAACTGAGTGGATTAGATCGTAATGCTTTTCTCCAAAATAAAGATTGGAGAGAAGTGATATTTTTAGGGATATTAATGAGTTTAAGTGTGAATAAGTAAAAACTGGACGTTCATCTCTGGGCTTGAAAAAAACTGGTTAAAGCTGGAGATGTCTACTTGATCATTACCTGCTTTGGAGTGAACAACTGCAGTGTGTGGATATTTGGGAAACAGCTTAGAAGGAGAAATGAATCAGGCCAAGTATATAACCTTGGGGGATGTCAGTGCAGGTGAGAGAAGGGCAGAGGGATGAATCCGGCAAGGAAATCAAGGAAGAGCCGTCAGGAAGTATAGGAATGGAGCAGGTGGGTGCTGAGGCAGAGGCAGAGGGACGATGAGACGAAAGTTCCAGGGAAAAAAAGTAGTAACATTTATATATGTTTTGTGGTTTTACAGTCAAAGATATCCTGGGGAGTAGATTATCAATCTTGTATTCATCTGTGTAGAATTCGGATGTCTTTGCCAGTTATAATTATTTAATATTTTTCTCTGGAAAGTAGTTAACAATTTAATCCCTTCAACAAATTTCTATTGAGCTTATACTATGTATGTAATGGGACCTGAATGAGGCCATATTGAGGATATAAAATTGATATGAAAAGTATGGTAGCTCTCCAGGGACTTACAATCTTTTTGAAATTATGTAAACATAGCAAAAGTCTGTATATATAAAAAAGAGCTGAATTGAATATTTTTAAATGATAAATTATATGGCCTGGAGAATTCTATGGTTAGTCAGCAAAAGAAAGAAACTAGTTTTACTTGGAGATGTAACAAAATATGCACCAGGAAATCCAGCTCCTAGTTCATTGGGATATATTAAGGCTGGCTCACAGAAAACACCACTAACATCTCTTTTGTGTAATAGTTTACCATTACAAGATTTTAAAATGGTAAACTGAAGCATAAGTTAACAGTAGAACTACTCATGGTGAGAGAGATGTGAAGAGTGAAACTGGCTTTATAACATCACAATTGATTCTCATTAATCATGGTAGCTGTTATATAAAGTCACTGTGAACACTGAATTAGCTAATATTGAACTACAGCTCCTAGGAAAACCATAGGATTAGGCTCCTGGGAGCTTCCGGTCATAACACTTTCATCAAACAATCAATATGCAAACTTGCTTTACATGTGTTTTTATTGAAAGATACCTTATTGCACTCAAGGACAACAGACAGCACTTCAGCAGTATGCATGGGGGCCATTTTAAACAATACTGTCACCAGTGAAAACCACAAAAATGTGAAAAACTGCCACTAAATAGACCATAAAAAGGACACTTGCTTACAGTGTGAGAGCTGAAACAAGAAGGCAGAGCATTGCCATGTTTGACCTGGGCTGAGAACGTGCATGAAAACAGGCAAATTTTTCAACACTCTGTGCATGCCTAAGGATTACTGAAAGCACTGCAATGAATGACTCTGGGGTTGCAAATAAACTCCAATAAATAGGTTCATTCCCCCAAAATGGATCGGCATGTAATGAGGATCAACTATATTTCATTAAAATAAAGATGCTGAATAAAGCATGATTTTAATGAATGTCTATTACTTAGCAATATCAGTCTGAAATCCTTTTCTCCTTCAGCTTAATTTTATGTTGTTCACCTAATACCTACTTGGTTAGGCTTTTTATTACAAGTTGGAGGTAGAAAGACAAATAAGACATAGCCTCTGCCCTCATGCATCTCCGGTTCTAGGATAGCAGATGTAAACAGAATGTTCCAAAGACTATTGTAAGCGCAATAACAGATGCATAGATAAGAAGTTATGAAAACACCAGTGGAGAATCGGCTAAAGTCATCTGGGCAGTGTTCGTAGAAGACATGACCCTGAACTGAATTTAATGGATGAATGAGCAGGAGTCATTTAGAAGGAACAGGAGGCTACTTTATGCAGGAAAATCACATGTGTAAAGGCATGAAGTTGAGAAACAGCATGTGTAGGTGGGAAGCACTGCAGTTTATGTTAGTAGAATATAAATTTCAGTCAAGGAGTGTCAGGGATGGAGGCTTGGAAAGAGGTAGGAATGGGCTAGACCTAGGGGAACTTTGCATTCTAAACTTAGGAGCTGGGCCTTATCTTTGCTAGCAATGCTCAATCTTTTTCCTACTATGCATACATGACCAGTGGTATTTTGTGCAAAACCTGTCCCCAGCAGTCTAGGTTGCTAGGTTTGTGCCATTCTTGATGCATAAGTGAACACTGTTCCCATTCACTGCCTCTCTAATAAGAATATCAGTAGTGTAAACAAGTGAACATAACGTTGTCATAGGGATAGCCTTATGTCTATTCTAATGTAAAAAGTTAAATAATTTGCAAACCTAGGTATTCCAGCTATTGTTAGAAACATTACCTGCGACACACCTTCCAACTTTATTCACACACCCAAACACGGTCATGTTGACCCTGAGAGAGACTCACTGCTTTTTCTACACAGCTTGGAGTTATCCCATCTGTTACCGGTTGAATTGTGATCTCTCAAAATTCATGTGTTGAAGTCCTAGCCTTCAGTGTCTCAGAATGTGACCTCATTTGGAAATAGGATTGTTGCAGATATAATTAGTTAAAATGAGGTCATATTTGAGTAGGATGGGCTCCTAATCCAATAGGACTGGTGTTTTTATAAAAAAAGGGAAAATTTGGACAGAGACAAAAGCATGTAGAGAGAACTCCATGGAAAGGTTGGAGTTGTGTAGCCATCAACCAAAAGACTCTCAGAACCTAGGAGGGAGGCCTGGGACAGATCCCTAGCACCTTCAGAGAAAGCATGGCTCTGCACACACCTTGACACCTTGACCTCAGACTTCTGGGCTCTGGAATTGTAAGCCAACACATTTCTATTGTTTAAGGCATTCAATTTGTAGTGCTTTGTTATGGCAGCCTAGCAAACTAATACACCATCTTATCCTCATCCAAGATTTCACCTACCATTATAAGCCTACTGTTTTCTGGGAAAGAAGTTTCCAAAGTGTGAACCTTCGAAACACTAGTCTCTGGAGAGGATCTGCAGAGAAGGGTTTTATGGCCAAGCACCTCCTGGAACTCTGTAACACACCGTAAAACATGGTCTCTCAGGAGTCCTACAGCTGAGAACCCAGAATCCCTCCCATATGTGAAAAAGCACGATTTTATTGTAACATCTTTTGAGAGTTTCATTCTTTGTGTATGCAGCTCTAGTGCAATACGCTCCATTCTTTCACATTTTTATTGTCATTTGATGTAGTAAATGCTGATCACAAAGCACTTCATGTCATGAATATGTTTTAAGTGTACATTATTTAAAAATTTGGACAATTTTAACACCTTTAGGATAATGTGGAATGTTTTTGCATTTCCTCAAACACATTCTGCTAATTGCTGCTTTAGAGACATCTTAAGAAACACGACTTCAAAGTAGCATGCTGAGTTCTATGCTACAAAATTACGTCTTTTGGACCTTCAAAAGCACAGTGACTTTTACTTAAAGAGCAATTTGTCTCAATTTAGTTCTGTAAATAAGTTGGAGAGTTGGAATAATTTTGGGTGGACACATTACCCTAATTATTGCAATTCCCCACAGAATTCTGTTTTATAACCTCTTCATTAAATTAAACATATTATTGGAAGGAACCTCGAGAATCAAGTTTTTCTTTCTGAAGAATAGAACCAACCACTCGCTAGTTATTTTGTCTATCATAATTCTAATTATTAACAGGGAAAAAGCCTCAGGTTTTTTTCTTGGGATCATTTCCTTTTGTTTTCGATAATAAGAAATTTCCGGTAATCAGTATGTTAGCAGTCATTGAGTTCTAGTTAGAGCAAATTGGTGATCATTTCGTTTTTCACAGTTCTATTTTTGTGTTTTATTTTCACCGATTTTAGTGCAGTAGTTTTTGTGTGTATGGAAGATATCTGTTATATTCTATCTGCTTAAAGTGATTGCTACTTTATTCCACTGCCATATGCTGACGGTGTCATAACCAAATTACCTGCTCTGTATATGTTGCTTCAGCCACACAGATACAACTTCAGAACAGAATGAACAGACAAACATGACGACAGAAGCACTCCAAATGTGGGGAAATAATAGTCTATAAATCAGCCAGGGTTGACTCCTTTTGGAAATACCTTTTGCATTGCATCATTTTAATAACTTTTTAGAAATGTTTGTACCAGAGATGTAAGGATACGCCCATAGGTTTGAATGCTTTATACTTCACATGAAGGCTTTGGCTCGTGAAGTCAGCAGATTTGGGCTTACTGAAGGAAAATTTGTATTCATCATCCATTCTTTCCCTAGATGAGTGAGGTAGCTTTAAAAGAAATCTAACCTTGCCTCACACATAGTGAAAGAAAGTTAACAAGGACAGAAAATAGTTTCTTTTTCTTTTTCTTTTTTTTTTGAGATGGAGTTTTGCTTTTGCTGCATACGCTGCAGTGCATTGGCACAATCTCGGCTCACTGTAACCTCCGCCTCCCAGGTTCAAGCGATTCTCCTGCCTCAGCCTCCCGAGTAGCTGGAATTACAGGCATGCGCCACCATGCCTGGCAATTTTTTTTTGTACTTTTAGTAGAGATGGGTCAGGCTGGTCTCGAACTCCTGACCTCAGGTGATCCGCCCACCTTGGCCTCCCAAAGTGCTGGGATTACAGGCATGAGCCACCGTACCTGGCAGAAAATGGTTACTAACTCTCTGCATGACCCTCTGGGTGCCATGCCTATAAATATGGGTATCTCAAAGTCAATAAAAACAATTAACATCTAAAACTTTTCATGTTTTCTGCACTAGCAGTATTGACTATTTTTTGGAGGAAACGGCATATCAAGCTAAGCTTATGGTAGACTCATTAGAGGTTTGAGTCCAAGGTCTAGTTTTTTCTTAATCAAGCATCTTTAGATCACATATTGCTTCCTAATGATTGTGTTCTGCCCACAGCAAGCTTGCTTTTCTCCTTTCCAATCTAGACAGCATTGAAGGCCTACGGGGGGAAAAGACTTGCCTGAGCATATAGCAATTTCTGATTTTTTGGCATGGAGGTGACTAGTACAACGTCTGTACTTCCTGGAGTTTAACTTTACACATTTGACATTCCCTTGAGTCTCTTCTGTTCTTTATTCAGTTCTTTGCTTTGCTACTGGGGCAAATTTTAAACTATATCCTTTTCTAGTTCAGATGGTCAGAGGCTTGGCAGTGTTTGAAAGTCAAGCATCTCAACCTCCCACCACCTGCCTTTCAGGTACTTCTCACAGATTCTCTATTAAAGTGGCCTATAAGTTCAGGGCTGCATATGAGAAAGCAGAAACCTTACTTTTTTTTTTTTTTTTTTTGATACAGGGTCTCACCGTTTCCCAGGCTGGAGTGCAGTGGCATGATCAAAACTCACTGCAGCCTCAACCTCCTGGGCTCCAGTGATTCCCCTACCTCAGCCTCCCAAGTAGCTGTGACTACAGGCATGCGCCATCACACACAGCTAAGTTGTATTTTTTTGTAGAGATGAGTTTTACCATGTTGCCCAGGCTAGTCTTAAATTTGTGGGCTTAGGCAATCCACCCACTGCAGCCTACCAGAATGTTGGGTTGGGATTATAGGCATGAGCCACCGTGCGTGGTCAGGAACCTTGTCTTGCCAGTGGATTCGTGCTGTAATCTTCATTGCTAAAGATGAGTTTAGCATTTTGTTCACCTTGCCAATCTAACACCTTTCAAATAAATATGCAGCGCTATGTTATAATGTAGTTGTTTGGCAAATTATCTAGCTTTCATTTTGTATAGGGCAGTGGGTAATCTGGATGAATTTTGCAATGAATGTGTATTTAGGGGTGTCTCTCTGTGTGTGTCTGTGTGTGTCTGTGTGCACACACACCCCTAAATATACACACAGACACACACACAGTGAGTGCTTGTTGGAAACAGCGAAAGAAGGAGGAGATAGAGGAGGGAGAATGAGTAGGATAAAGTGGTAACTGCAATAGGAAGTGGAAATTGGGTGAATGAGCAGGGATAAAGGGGATATTTGGGAAATTTGCTCACGTACAATATATTTCCCTCTTTTATTTCCCCAAAACGACTGTACTAGAAATCTGTGTTTCATTATTTTCCCCAAGTTTTCATTTTGAAAATAAAAAAAAATGAGCACCTGTACACGCTTCATGTAGATTCACTAGTTTTTATGCTGGTGCAACATTTGCTTCTCTTTCTCAATGCACACACATTATTTGCTAAGCCATTTGAAAGTAATGATATTCTGCAAACATCATGACATCTCAATCCCAAATATTTTAGCATCTAACTTCTAAGAATAAATTCTCCTACACGTAAGAAAATTAACAACAATTTGGTAATATAAAATTCTATACATATCATATTCAAATTTCTCCAATGATCCTAAAAATGTATTTCATAGCTGGTTAATTTTTGAATTCCAGGATTCAATCAAAATTTATATCTTGCATTTGACAGTTATATCTCTGTAGTATCTTTTCACCCAGAACAGCCTCCTGCCCTCTGAATTTTTTCTATCATTGACTTTTTGAGGAGTTCAGGCTAGTTGTCATGTAGAATGTCTCATTCTTTATTGCTTCCACATGATTAGATTAAGGTTACACATTTTTGGCAAAAATTGTAGGTGATGTTATATAATTTTTATTGTATAACATAATGACCAGATGTCTAACTGTTACTTGGTTAAGTTGTTGAATGCCAGATCTCTTCATCGTAAAAGTACATTCTCTTCTTTCTAATTATAAGTAATTTATGGGGTAGTACCTTGGGTCCATGTAAACATTCTGCCTTCAGCAACCTTTAACTCAACAGTTTGGCATGCTTGCTGAATCAATTATTACATTGGAGGTTATACAATTTCATTTAAAAAAACCCTATCATTCTTTCTACATTTATTAGCTGATATTATGCTGCAGAGTAGAACTTCTCTCTCTTTCAGCTCTTCCTATTGATTTATGGCCTCCCCGTGTTATTTATTATCTATTATCTTTATCATCTTTCATGATCCAATTATGCAAAACGTGCCCAGTTGGAGCCTTCAAATTGCAGCTACTTTGTATTGTGTTAAAAAAAAAATCACATAACTTAAAATGCACCATGTTAACTATTTTTTAAGTATACAGTATAGTAGTATTAACTATATACCCATGGATTTGCAGCAGATCTCTAGAACTTTTTCATCTTGCAGGGCTGTAACTTATTTTCACTGAGCAATAACTTTCTTTTTCCCCTGCCTCCCAGCCCCTGGTAACTACCATTTTAGTTTGTTTTTAAGAGTTTGACCACTTAGATATCTTATATAAGTAGAATCATGCAGCATTTACCTTTCTGTAAGTGCCTTATTTCACTTATCCTAATAGACTGGCGGTTCATCCATGCTGTAGTAATATGACAGAGTTTTCTTCTTTGCATGACTGAATAGCATTTTACTGTATATATGAACAAATTTTCTTTATCCATTCATCCATTAATAGACATTTATATTGCTTCTACTTCTTGGCTATTGTGAATAATGCTTCCATGAACTTAGGTGTGCTAATATCTATTTGAGATTCTGTTTTCAATTCGTTTGGATAAATATTAAGAAGATAAAGTACTCTATCATATGGTAATTACACTTTCAATTTTTTGAGAAACCTCCATAATGTTTTTCATAGCAGCTGCACCATTTTATATTCCCACTAACAGTACACAAGAGTTCCAATTTTGCTAAATCCTTACCACCACTTTTGATTTTCTGCTTTTTGTATAGCGGCCATCCTAAGGGGTATTAGGTAGTATCTCATTGTCATTTTCATGTACATTTCCCTGATGATTAGTGAGATTGAACATCTTCTAATATTCTTCATTGGTGATTTGCATAATCATCCTTGGAGAAATGTCTATCCAAGTTCTTTGATCACTTCTAATCAGGTTTTTGTTTGTTGTTGTTGTTGAGTTGTAGTTCTTTGTATATTCTGTATATTAACTTTTTATCAGATATATGGTTTGCAAATATTTTCTCCCATTCCATAGGTTGTGTTTTTACTTTATGGATGGTTTCCTTTGCTGTACACAAGCTTTTTAGTTTGATGCAACTTTACCTGTCTATTTTTGCATTTCTTTCTTGTGCTTTTTATGTTATAGTCAGAAAATTATTGCCAAAACCAATGTCTTGAAGCTTTCCCCTATATTTTCTTCTAAGAGTTTTAGAGTTGTAGATTTTATTATTGGTTCTTTAATACATTTTGAGTTAATTTTTGAGTTATATACTATAAAGTAGGACCCAATTTTATTCATCTGCATGTGGATATCCAGTTTTCCCAACACTATTTGTTGAAAAGTGTACCCTCTCCCCTTTAGCCTTGGTATATTTGTTTAAGATCATTTGACCATGTATATGAGTTTATATCTGGGCTGTCTATTCTGTTCCATTGGTCTATATGTCTGTCTTATGCCAGTATCATATTGTTTTGATTACTGCAGCTTTGTAATATGCTTTCAAGTCAGGAAATGTGAGGCTTCCGACTTTGTTTTTTCTTTCTGAAGAGTGTTTTTACTTTCGGGGGGTCGTTTGTGTAAATTTTAGAATTTTTTCTATTTCTGTAAAAAAAATTGAGATTTTGATAGAAATTATATTGAATTTGTAAATTGCTTTGGGTAGAATAAACGTTTTAACAATATTAAATCTTCCAATCAATAAACACAGATGTCTTAGTTCGTTTAGTGTTGCTATAAAGGAATATCTGAGGCTGAGTATCTTATAAATGAAAGTTTTATTTGTCTCATGATTCTGTTGACTAGAAGACTGGGCTTCTGGTGAAGGCTTCAGGCTGCTTCCACTCATGGCAGATGGCAAAGGAAAGCCAGCGTGTACAGAGATCTCATGGTAAAAGTGGAGGCAACAGTGAGATGGGGAGGTGTCAGGTTCTTTTTGACAAACAGCTCTCCTGGGAAGTAACAGCATGAGAACTCACTCATTACTGTGAAAATGGCACCAAGACATTTACGAGGCATACACCGCCATGACCCTAATATTTCCCATTAGTCCCCACCTCCAATATTGGGGATCAAACTTCAACATGAAGCTTGGCGTACAGACATCCACACTATAGCAAGAGATGTCTTTCCATTTATGTGTGTTTTAAATTTCTTTCAATAATGTTTTGTAGTTTTCAGGGTATATGCCTTTTACCTTTTTGGTTATGTTTATTGCTAAGAATTTTATTATTTATGATGTTATTTTAAATGGGATTTTCTAAAAAAAAAACTTTTTTGGATTGCTCATTGTTAGTTTGTATAAACACAACTCATTTTTGTATCTTGCAGAATTGTTTATTAGTTCTAACATTTCACGCTTGTGTGGGGGTGTGTGTGTGTGTAGTCTTCAGGACTTTCTACATGTAGCATCGTGTTTTCTGAAAACAGAGATAATTTTACTTCCTGCTTTTCAATTTGAATGCATTTTATTTCTTTTTCTTGTTTAATTTCTTTGGCTAGGATTTCCATCACTGTGTTGAATAGAAGTGGCAAAAGTGGGCAACCTTGCTTTGTTTCCAAACTTAGAGAAAAAGCTTTCCATTTCTACCACTGAGTATGAGGTTAGTTTTCACATATGGCCCTTTGTTATACTGAGAACATTTTCTTCTATTTCTAGTTTGTTAAGTGTTTTTTTAAATCATGAAAGGCTGTTGAATTTTGTCAAATTATTTTTCTGTATGGAATGAGATGATCATGTAGCTTCTGTCCTTCAGTCTGTTAACATGGTGTATTATATTGACTTCATTTTCTTATGTTATACCATCTTTGCATGCCAGGAATAAGTCTTACCTGATCATCTTGTAGTAATCCTTTTTATGTACCATTGAATTTGGTTTGCTAGTATTTTGTTGAGTATTATTGCATCACTATTCAGTAGAGATATTGATCTATAGTTATCTTTTCTTGTAATATATTTGTCTGGTTTTAATATCAGGGTAATGCTGGCCTCACAAAATGAGTTTGAAAGTGCTTCCTCCTGTTTAATTTCTTGAAGAGTCTGAGAAGGATTAGTGCTAATTCCTCTTTAAATGTTTGGTAGAATTCTTCAGTGAAAGCATCAGGTCTGGGCTTTTCTTTGATGGGATTCTGTTTATTACTGATTCAATATCCTTACTACTTATAGGTTTGTTTAGATTTTCTGTTTCTTCATGATTCAGTCTTTGTAGGCTGCACACTTTTAGGAACTTGTCTATTTCTTCTATGTTATCTAGGTTGTTGGTGTGTGATTGTTTATAATAGTCTTTTATGATTCTGTTTATATATGTGGCATCAATTTTAATGTCTCTTCTTTCATTTCTGGCTTTATTTTTTGAAGGTCCTTTCCTTTTTTCTTATTTAGGCTTATTAGGGGCTAGTCAATTTTGTTTATATTTTATGTATTTTCAACTCAAATCTTGTCACTTTTATAGTTAAATGTTTATGTGTGTGTATATTTTGAAGGAAAATCATGGAGGCATCTAGTAGTTCTTGTTGCACTTTGGATCATGCTTTTTAAAAATTCTCTTTTACTTTTCTTGAGAAACATCTTATGACGGGGACATGGAATTGTAAAATATATCATGCAAATGTTGAAAACAAAGTAAATGGCGGAAAGCAAACTGATGCTTAACAAAGAATATAGAGCAGCTGTGTGTGATCAGCCATGAATTAATAATAGCATACTATATGGAACTTCAGAAAACTGCTAGTTTGCAAGAAGTTTTGGTGGATATATTATCTTGTGGTTTCTCAAACTTATCTCAGTCTGAATTTTTTTAATACTATGGTGACTAGCTTTATCTGAACCCAAGCCATCCCATACATGGATTATCAGTTTCCCTTCAAATTTCTTGCAATCACCATCAGTCATAACCACTGATGTTCCTTGCCATGTGTTTTCTATAGTTCATACTTGGATCGTGTTATCTCTATAGACTCTTTAAGAGCCTGTAAAGACTCTTAAAATAACTTTATCTACTTTGGACACTGCTTTCAAGCTCATTTGTGGCATCTTGTTTTCCAGTTTCTTTTCAAGACTCTTATGGATCCAATTTGTCCTTTAGTCATTTCACACCCCTTTTGTAGCCTTCTCCCAGAACAAACCCTATCATTTTCCTATTCCAAGTTTTTACTCATGATTTGAAAGTTCTAAATAGGAACTAGATTATATGGAGCCTTGAAAGACATGGTCATAACTTTGGATTTTTTTTCTATTTTTTATATTATCTTACCTACAAATGTTAACATTTAGGAAGGAGTAGGTTCTGTGTCACATCAGCTCTCTCCTTATAAGGAATATAACAATAGAACAACAGATAGAATTCTTTGAAATGAAATATAGTCCGGAAACCTTTAAGAAGGAACTACTATATTTTATCACATTCGAATTAGGTTATATCTGGGCAATATCCAAAGATAATCCATGTTCTAAAATATAACAAGCTGAATATGCTGTTAGTCTAAGTAAAATTGCTGTTTATGATACTTGTTAAAGAAAAAAATAAATGATAAAAGCAGATGACGTATTCAAATCCTTTAACCCTTGGCTGAAGCTGCATGTGTGAGCATGTATGTGTGTATGAAAGATGGAGAAAGGGAAGACACAATTGAGTAGCTGCTGCTCAGTAAACCACGAAAGACAAAGTCCATATGGAATTCAAATGTTTATAGCTAATATTCACTTTTTTGCTAAGACTGTGCAGAAAATAAAACAATAAATAAATTATAGTAATAATGCTAAAAATTAATAATAATCTTATAATGATAAATTGATATAGCAACACTATGAGTAACAAAAAATATTTCTGATGCTAGTTGTCTTTCAAATTGCTCTGGTAATATAATTAACTCCTAGAAGGCAGGGGCAGTAGTTTGTAAATTGTAAACTACTGTGTATTTACATGGAATTATTTATTTTCCATAGCAATGCCTTATATATTATAGGTTCTAAACAAATGTTTTAATTATAATTAAGTACTTTACATATCCCTACTGTCTTAGAAATTTTTATTTAATTTAAAAACTAAACTGTATGGATTAAAATCTTTTCTTGGTTCCTGGACAATCAGCTTTATAGTTGACTGTGGATTTTGCATTTTGTGCTTAATACACGTATTACTGTACTTGATACATTGATAGGTTTCATTAGTTGTTCTTGTAAATCTCTCCTTTCTTGCTTTTCATGATATTCATATTCCTTAAGTTCTCTATCTGTTTTCCTCTGGGCTCCTCCCAGCCAGTAACTGCATGGCAGGGATAGTAAGGCAGACCTGTTCCTGACAGACAGGGCGCTCTTCTGACTTTGGCTCAAAGACTCCCCTTTAGCCTGGCCAAAATATCTGTAGAACTTCACTGCAGTTTTCTTCTTATCCAGCCTTCCTTCTTTCCCTCTCTTCTGCACAATGTCAGAACATAATGGTCTGCCAGCTCTCCTGGCCCCTGTTACTTCCCCTTAATTTCATTCCACAGTCTTTTCCATCAGTAGATTTCTTACACTTGGAATCTTCTCAGAGGACCTGGACAGGTATACATACCCACCTGGAACAGGCAGCCTAGCCATCAAAGAGCAGGAGAGAGTACTTACTCTCTCTAAGAGCTCTCTTCCAATAGAAGAAAGGGTCTGGTTGGCCAGAAATAGTGACAATATTAAAGGCATGGCAATTTAATATTCACAAATTTACCAGGCAGATAGATGTGAAATGAATGAAGCTAATGGAATTGTTTTCAACTAGCCAGTAATTGCACTAACTGAAGACAAAACTGGAGTACTGAAAAAGCATTCTTCAAACAGTACAGGAGACAAATAGAGTAGGCACACACCCTACTCTATTGAAGCATGTATTCATGGGAATGCTAGAGTCTATCTGTCCCCATTTCCCATAAACCTCCCTGAAGAACAAGCTCAGGATTTCACTGATAATGCCAGGAGCATATTGCAGCCGAAATACCATTTAAGGTAAAGTAATAAGACATATGAGAGAGCAATAATTATTAAACACAAAGAAGAAAATGAAATTGATTAACAGAGGGAACAAATGTAATGGTCTAGAAAGTAAAAAAAAAAGGTATTTAATAAGCAGAACAAATACCCTTAATGACAAGAACAATATTAGAGATATGGAGCAGAAAAAGTTAATAACAAAGAACAACAAATTGGAGACATTGGGTATGAAAGATAAAATACCTTAAATGAAAAACTTAGAAGGTTAAATGGCAAAATGCATATCATTAAAAAATGAATACATAGGCTGGTAAATAAAATCAAGAAATTGAAGGCATTAGAGGGCTGTACAGAGGTGGGAAGTATGAGGAAAATGTTAAGATGAATAAATAATAAGTTAAAAAATATAATAGTTTTCCAAAATGACAAAAATGCTTGTTAAAATATTTTGGAGTATAATACAGAAAGTATCTAAAATAAAAGAATGCATAGTTCTAAGCTTGAGTATCAATAAGGATAAGCAAGAACATATTATAGTAAAATTATGAGTTTTGAAAAGAAATAGAAATTCAGACAGTTTCCCACAAAATCCTCTACTTTCTTGTCCCTTCCCCACCCCAACTTGAAAGTACTTTCAAAAGAAATACACTAGGAAGAAGAGGTATAAATCCAGGAGAGATTAACAAGTTATGGGAAGTAAGACATAACATTAAACATTTACTATTATATGAATTAAAAATTATAGAAAAAACAAAGAAGGGGAGGAAATATCTAAATCACTACAAAATGAGAAATTTTGATGATACCAATGTGGTGTGAGATGAGGGAGAGAGGAACAGAAACAGATGTGAGTGAGACCATTCTATGGTATTTATGTGGTTCAGGAGTAATGATAAACTCAATAAATTGGAAAAAACCTTAAATGTGGTCCTTAATGAATATATATGAGAGATCAGAAGATTATAAGTAGAATATAAATTTTTCAAATATGGAATTTAATAAATATCTTAAGATATAGAAAATAGAAAACAGTTTGGTAAAATAAATCTTATCATAGCAAAATGGCCCTCAATAAAAGTGTTAAATCTAATGATTTGGTTTTGAAAACAGTTCCAGAAATACAATGTTGTATTTTTTAAAATAAGGTAATAGGATACTGAAAGTTAAAAATAATGAAAAAGATGTACTTACTTAGTACCAAATTAATACCCCAAATACAACCAGGGTAGCAAGGTATCATTTTTACAAAACCCAGAAAAAGTAGATTTTACAGGAGAAAGTATCATATGAGGCAGAAAAGAATGTTATACTTTTGTCAAAGGCATAATAAAATAATATATCAAAGATGGGATGGGCAGAATTTTAAGATAATCCCCCCAGTGACCCCACTCTTGTAAAATCCCTTCTTCTTTAGTGTTGTCAGGCCCTGTAATTTCTTTCTAATTAATGGAATATGACAAAGATTAAGGGATTGTGCAGGTGCAATTAAGGCCCATAATAAGTTGACTTTAATCAAAAGGGGGATCATTCTGGGTACATCTGACCAAACAGATTAACCCATCCAAAGAAGTCTCCTACCTTCTGTGAATACAGAGGTTCCAACCAGCAGCCTCTCTCCTTCTCTGTCAGTCTCTGTATCTTTCCTTTGCTAGCTTTGAAGAAACAGTTTGAGCTGAATTCTCTAGTCATAAGAAAATGAAATTCACCAAGGTCCTGAGGTATCTTGGAAGCAGATTGTTCTCTAGTCAAATCTCCAAATGAGAATGTGGCCTGATCATCATCTTCATTTCAATAGTCTTGTGAGATCCTGAGCAGAGAGCCTGACTAAGTTATGCCTGGATTCCTGACCCACCTAATAAATATGTATTGTTTTAAGTCAATAAGTATGTGGTAGTTTCTAATGCATTGTGATGGTTAATGTTAGGTGTCTATTTGATTGGATTGAGGAATGCCTAGATGACTGGTAAGGTATTGTTTCTGGCTGTGTCTGTGAGGATGTTGCCAGAGGAGATTGACATCTGAGTTGGTCGCCTGGGAGAAGAAGACCCACCCTCAGTGTGGGTGGACACCATCCAATTGGCTGCCAGTGCAGCTAGAACAAGGCAGGCAGAAGAAGAAGAAGGGTTAACTTTGTTGTGTTGAGGCTTTTGGCTCTTTTCTTCTTCCTGTGTTGGGTGCTTGATTCCACTTCTTCTGCTCTTGGACATCAGACTCCAGGTTCTGTGGCCTTTGGCCTCTGAGACTTGCACCAGCGGCTTGCCAGGGAATGCAGGCCTTCATATAGATATAGATATAGATATAGATATAGATATAGATATAGATACAGATATAGATATAGATATATGTGTGTGTGTGTGTGTGTGTGTATGTACGTATGTATGTAAAAAATCTCCTATTGATTCTATCCCTCTGGAGAACTCTGATTAATATATGCATTAATAGGCAACCATGACAAAAACTGAACATACATGCACCAAATGTTATACTTTTATATACATAATGCAATAACTGACAGCAACATAGGGAGAAATGGATAAATGAAGAATGGATGTGGAAAGTTTTGACATGCTCTTCTCAGAAAATAATAAATAAAAATTTTAAAATAAAAGCAAAACTATGAAATATTTAAATATTATCAACAAACTCTAATATATATTCAGGGCATGATCTTTCATCTCAAATCCACAAGACCAGATGAATTTCAAAATTTAGATTTTTGTGATACAAAATTAATATAATTCATACATTATATATAATACAACACTCCTGATGAGATACAGCATAGGACTTCATAATCAAATATTAATATTTCTACAGCTAAAGAAATAGGAAATAAAGACACGAAATAACTGCATCAGTTCAATATAGGTTTTTATCACTAAATCCACACAGGTTAGATTTCTGCACCAAATGAGTTACAAAAACCTTAATTTTGGAGCTTGAGTTTTAGAATTGCAAATAAGGAATTGCAATGAATGAAAATTGGCCTTGTGTTAGGCTTTGAAAAAAATCTTCAATGTAGTCTAAGGAATCAGCAACAAATAGACCGTGTTTTCTGATCTCAGTGAAATAAAAGTTGAAGTCAGTAACAAAAATATATCTTTTAAAAAGCTCAACAAACTCCTATGTCTAGAAAGAAAACAAAATAGTAAATAACCCTTCAGTAGAATAGGAAATTATAAAATATATATGGAATGCACCATAAAAGTACTTAGGAGTATATTACTTCAAATGCATTTATAAGAATATAAATATATGGAAAAATAAGTGAAGAGTACACTTTAAAAAAAAAAAAATTGGCCGGGCACGGTGGCTCAAGCCTGTAATCCCAGCACTTTGGGAGGCCGAGACGGGTGGATCACGAGGTCAGGAGATCGAGACCATCCTGGCGAACACGGTGAAACCCCGTCTCTACTAAAAAAATACAAAAAACTAGCCGGGCGAGGTGGCGGGCGCCTGTAGTCCCAGCTACTTGGGAGGCTGAGGCAGGAGAATGGCGTAAACCCGGGAGGCCGAGCTTGCAGTGAGCTGAGATCCGGCCACTGCACTCCAGCCTGGGAGACAGAGCCAGACTCCATCTCAAAAAAAAAAAAAAAAAAAAAAAAAAAAAAAAAAAAAAAAAAAAAAAAAAAATTTTCAGAAGAAAGGACCACAGCAGAAAAGGGAGAGAATACAAATGAGGAGACAGCAATCAGAGTAGCACATGCTTTTACTGAATGGGGGGTGGAAAATCAACTTCTCATTCCATCCATCTGACACTGTCCCAGGAGGGGAATTGGACCATCACCTGTTTCTGCCTGGTGAGGATGAAAGGATAGCTGCCTGGCTGGTTGTGTCAATAATACCTGGAAGGAGAGTCAGGAAATTTCTGCTTCCCCAGGAGGGGAAGGGGTGGGATGGGAGATTTGCTCCTTACTTCGGTGAGAATTCTATTTTCCGTAAGGTTGGGGCATGGAGTGGAAAATCAGCTCCCTACGGGGCCTGCTGAACCTGTGATAGGTGAGTGGGAGAAGGCAGTTTTCTCATTGCCGTGTGTGGCTAGAGTAGGGAAGGTATTGCCTACAAGGTTTTCTGCTGTTAGGCTTCCTGTTTCCCAGTTCCTTGGCTAGCAGAAACAGGTTTTCTTGGGGATTATTTGGTCAGTCTGTTGCCGGTTCTTGTTAGGAAGCTGCTATAGCACCTCTTCCAGGATGCACGGGAGGCGGCAAGAAACCCAGAAAACTTGACCCTCAAGTACTGGGGTCCCTATGTGTCCGGAATTGGTTCCTTCTGGTGGGTTCTTGGTCTCACTGACTTCAAGAATGAAGCCACAGGCCCTCGCGGTGAGTGCTGCAGTGTTTAAAGATGGTGTGTCCGGAGTTTGTTCCTTCAGATGTTCAGTGCTTAAAGATGGTGTGTCCAGAGTTTCTTCCTTCCGGTGGGTTCATGGTCTTGCTGACTTCAGGAGTGAAGCCGCAGACCCTGCGGTGTTACAGCTCATAAAGGTAGTGCAGATGCAAAAAGTAAGCAGCAGCAAGATTTATAGTGAACACCGAAAGAACAAAGCCTCCACAGCAGGTTGCCACTACTGGCTCCGGTGGCCAGCTTTTATTCCCTTATTTGGCCCTGCCTGCCGCCTGCTGATTGGTCCATTTTACAGAGTGTTGATTGGTCCGTTTTTACAGAGTACTGATTCATGTGTTTACAAACCTTTAGCTAGACACAGAGTGCTGACTGGTGTGTTTACAAACCTTTAGCTAGACAGAAAAGTTCTCCAAGTCCCAACTGGACCCAGAAGCCTGGCTGGCTTCACCTCTCACCTAGATGGTCAATCATTATTTGCCTACCTTTCCGGGTCTTCCTAAGCTTGCTTGTGTTTGTCCAGGGATTTTAGTTGCAAGAGGAAGGATCTGGGAGGAATGAGGCCGTTCTACCTTGGAGAACTTGAAGTTTCCTAAGCACTGTGATTTTTATTGTTGAGACATGTGAATGGTCACCTCATTCCCTTTTCTTTGGTACATATTGTTGGAGAAGAGGTTTCAATATCGTGTTGACCTATTGATTTTTCAAATGAGCGATTTTAGCAGTGTTACTTCCAGTTCCTGCTATCTCCAGAAGCCAAAGATGATTCCAATAAAGAAAGGGACTCTTTTGGAAACAAACACAGCAGTTACGCTGTACTTAAAATTACCCGTGCTCCCTCTGGTTCCTTCTTACCTTGGAGTGAATTATTTCAAGAGGCTTCTCAACTCTCATGCAGTGGGACGTGTCTATCTATCACGGGGTTTCTGAGCCTTAGCACCATTGATGTTTTGGACCAGGTAATTCCTTGTTGAGGGGTACGTTCTAAATATTATGGGATATTTAGCAGCATCCCTGGTCTCTACCCCGTAGGTGGCAGTAGCAGTGCCCCACTCCACGCCTCTCCAACCATGCCTCCTATCCCCCACGTGCAGTTGTAACAACCAAATAGTTTCCAGATATTTACAAATGTTGGCAAAATTCCTGAATGAGAGCCACTGGTTTAGCCCGTTTGCCAGGTATAGCTAACATGTCAGAATATCCTTTGAGTTCAAGGCATTGTCTCTCTTTAATGAATTCTGCAAATAATAAAAACTCACTTCTACTTTTATCTTGCACATGTATTCTTACTGATATGAGTAGAGGCAGAATGTGATTATTTACAACCACTCATCTTTTTTTTGTGTAGAAAAGGCACTGTTGTGACTGTGATTAAATTGTTTATAAAAGTAATTCAATAAATGTAGTGCTCACTCTGTGCAGAATAGAAGGAATGGTTTTGGTTCCCAAGAGCACATTCACAGATAATTCCCTGGGGAAGATTTTCCTTGAGAAGTCTGTGCTGCCTGGGAGTTAGTGAAAAGAATAATCTCTTTCATTAGGGGTAGACCTAATTGAAGAAGAAAATGGAAGAAAATAGAAAATTTTATTTCTTTTATTGTTGTCATTGAGTTTCTTCTCCATGCCCAGTATATGCACCAGATGGAAAGAGGAGATTTGTGTCCAATACTGTAGCTTGATTCCTGGGAACCCCAGAGACCTCTCTAGTAATCACTCCGGCCTTTGCTGTTTTCTTTGTAACTTGAATATTTTTTTAATACTTGGAAAATGTTTTGTGGAATTTCATTTTATCCTCCAAAGAATTCTCTGCATACTTATCAGTTATCATAAAACGCAACATCATTCTAAATCAATGTGCTTTGATTGAATAAAAGATAATATGCTTAAAATGAATATGAAGCCATAAATACAAGTCATTCTAAAATGACATGCCTAAACTGATTTTTAAAATGAAACACAACATATTAAAGCACAGTTTGCACATTCTGTAGCCTAGAACAAAACACAGGGCAGAGGCTTAGGCACCTAACAAGCTCTGAGGAATGGTAGCTCAGTTTGACGAGACAAATAGATCCATTTGACAATGACGTTTGACAGTGTAGGTTATTCAGTAGCCCAGGTAGCAGACTGATATTTCTAAGTAGACAGGAAGGAGAAAAGTGTGCTGAGGATCTTGGCATCAGGCAAAAACAGGAAAGGTCCCTGTAGGAATTTTCACCTAACAAATGTAGGATGCATGAACTTGGATTAGCTTCCGGTGGCATGAGAAGATGAAAATAGCAAGATCTTGGAGTAATGGGGTAATAGGTAAGTTGTAGGGCAAGATATCTTGCTTAGAGAAGCCAAGAGCAATAGCCTATGAAGGAAACAAAGTGGGATGTTATTCTGGAAGCCAAGTAAAATCCCCATTATTAAAATAGTGTGATTAAAGTCAGCCTATTACTGACTCTTGAGTTATTGAACTAGAATTTCTTAACTTCTCTACATCTTATTCAAAATTGGATTCCTGTTAGGTCCTGAATCAATCAGTACTGAGCTTCTAGTCAGGGGTCATATCACCCCAACCACAAGGAGAATTCTAGAAGACTTGTCAAGGAAAAATTGCAATGGACTAGTTAACCAGGCCAGAAGGACTTTATTCAAGACTATCGCAATAGGGAGAACTAAAAACTCTGTTGAAACAAAAGGAAGACTAACATAGGAACAGAAAACCAAATACTGTGTGTACTCAGTTGTAAGTGGAAACTAAATGATAAGAACACATGGACACAAAAAGGGGAACAACAGACACTGGGGCCTACATGAGGCTAGAGGGTGGGAGGAGAGAGAGGAGCAGAAAAAAGAACAGTTGAGTACTAGGCTTAGTACCTGGGTCACAAAATCATCTGTACAATGAACCCCTGTGACATGAGTTTACCTATATAACACACCTGCACATGTGACCCTGAAACTAAAATAAAAATAATCATAATAAAAGAAACAAAAGGCAAGAGAATTTTCCAGCACTGGAGTGGGCTCCTGGAAAAGTCCTGGATGACATCAGGAGGGAGGTAGTCAGTGTGGTTATCTGTGTTTGCTAATCATTGCTTATTGAAGTCAGACTCCAGAGACTAGCGTCCTATCACTAGTGATGATTATATTTCAAAAGGATGGCCTTCAGTCCTTAAGGAAGACATTCCTGGCTTGTAAAACTGGCAAGTGGCTAGAGAAGATTTACATGTCAAAAGGGCATAGAAAGAATTCATACATTGCAAGTTTTCTAAAGTAAACACCTAAAGAAAAGGGAGGCCAGGGGCCAATAGTCAGGAAGAAATCTATCTAAAAGTTTAGTCAAACTAAGGGAAACATTAAGGCCATCTTGGTCAGAGTAACAATGGGATGGAGAGAGGAACACCCTGTTTTAATACTGAACAGGAATCTTGTGACGTAGATATTTTTATTGCTTTTTTTCAGATAGAGAAATTAAGTTTTAGAGAGATTAAGAACCTTAAGTTACATAACCAGTAAGTAGAGCAGTTAGTATTTGAACTCAAGTATCTCAGATTTTATTGTACAAGGTGAATCATCTTAAATCTTATACATTAAAAAAAAAAATCCCATCTTTGTTTTCTCATCTAAATATAATGGATAATTTCTGGATATTATATAGATATGTATGTTTTCACACTCACTTTTTATTACTTAATTTTTTTAACATTTCTGAGTCGTCTCCTATTCATACTCATGGAATACACTGGTTGAGTATTTATGAATACTTACAAAATATGCTCCTATCCAATACAATCTATGATCAGCATCTAGGATATTGTATTTTCTCACTCTATAGATCAGGGAAAGAAGACAGTGACTTCAATTGAAAACAATACTCTGATAATATAAGCATGAGTCTCATGATTAGCCTATTGTAGACGACATTCAATGATGATTGTTCACAGCAGTGCACGCCACAGGAACTCACATAATAGTATGAATTTCAAGCAAGAAAATATAATTATACCTCCAGGCAAAAAGCTTAAAATGGGACTGACATATGCATTTCATCTAACGTTACTATTGTATTTCATGGGGCAAATGAAAAAAAGTGCAGCCAACATTAAGAAAAATTTCCTACAGGTGTTCTAGAATACACTGTTTACACATTTTAATTTTGCCCTTTCACAGTTATTTAAATAGAAATAAAGTGAGAGAAAAGCAAAGAATTTCACAATAATCACAGGCCAAGTCTAATTTGTATCATGGTATCAACTAGTTTGGAAAGAATATCATAACCAGACACAGTTGTCTACCCAATCAACATGCTGTTCCTAATGATGTCCTGAATTGTAAATAATACAAAAACTTATAATTTCCACAAGTATTTTATTTTAACAGAATTTCAATAATTTTAAGAAGGATACATTTGACATTTTAGTTCGTGATAAACAGCCAAAAGTTATTTCCACCTAATTTTAGATAGATGCATGCAGAACACACCATTTTGTAAAAGTTGTTTTTCTTATATCTAAACTAAGTTTTATATTTATTTCTATTTTAGGTTTCAGTACTTATATAAATCCTTTCTACCTCTGACAGGAAATTCTCCACTTAATCCATTTTGTTAATTCATAATGCTTTAATGAAATGACTGTAGTTTTAATGTTTTTGAGTGATCATACCCCATTTTTGTATACTGGCTTTTGACGAGAAACATTAGGGGTGTGTGGCCTGTAGCTTTTTCCATTCCTTAATCTAGTCCATTAGCAGTTTGCGTACTCATAAACTGTGGCAAAGTGCTGCTCAATAGCTGCCAAATCCCCAGGCTCAGATTAGATGCCATTGTCTCAGTGCTCACGAGAGAGGAAAAGCAGAGGAGCTGTGAGCCATGGAAGAAGCACAGAAGCCGGAGGACAGGCTGGCTGTGGAGTCATTAGAGATACATGGACACCAACAGTAAATAAAGGAATAAGATGAGATTGATGTAACCTCAGAGGATTAACTCATAGCTAAATCTTGTTTACATTTTCTGTTAAAATATAGACTGTTGCATTTTAGAAATAACGTTTATTTTAATAATGCTGATATTATCGAGAAAACTGAATACAGAGAGAAGAAATGGAAAACTTCACTTTGCCCAGCAACAGCTTTCATGTTCATGAAATAAACTTATGATGGAGTTACTATAAAGTCACTTCTCATGTCCAACTTTTATCATTCCATGTCTATAATAATTTATACTTATATACAAAGATACATCTTATAAAGAATAGATAAAGTCAGAATCTGAGCTCTGATTTTTTTGGCACATTGTCCATTTTTCTCACTCTACCTCTGTTTTACCCCCAAATTTCCCTTCTCTATTTCTCAGTCTTTCCAAATACTGAACAAACCTTCCATTTCCTTGTCAGTCCTGGCACTGAAGAAGATCACTGTATTCAGAAAATTCTGTCATACGGCGCTCCCTCCAAAAGGAACTCTGCAGTGAAGTTCACTCAGCCTCTGTCTCAGTGAATGTCTGGGATGTTGCTCTTCTTTAAAGTGTTGCTAACAGCAAGATTGAGGAATCATTTAAATATAAATATTGCATATAGAAACAGGGCTCAGTGTGAGCTTTTAATTGTCAACAGGCAGATGCACACACAATTACAATATCATTTTTACAATGAAAATAAAAGACACAGAAAATAGAAACCATAGAAGTGTCATGTTTGTAAAGAATAGAATGCTGACCTCAGGCGATCCACCTGCTTTGGCCTCCCAAAGTGCTGAGATTACAGGTCAGCCTGGTCAACGTGGTGAACTCTGTCTCTACTAAAAATACGAAAATTACCCGGGTGTGGTGGTGCATGCCTATAATCCCAGCTACTTGGGAGGCTGAGGCAGGAGTATTGCTTGAACCTGGGAGGCAGAGGTGGCAGTGAGCCAAGATCGCACCACTGCACTCCAGCCTGGGTGACAGAGTGAGACTCTGTCTCAAAAGGAAAAAAAAAAAAAGAATAGAATGTTTAGCCTTGTATTGTTTTAAATAAATAATTTACTGTTTTTATTACTATGTTTCAGTCAATTTTATCTTGGTTTTACTTATTGTAGCATTTAGTATCTGAGTACAGTGTTAATCTGAGTACAGATTACAGTGTGGAATCAATTTGGCATTTGTTGAGTGTTTACTTGGAGTTTGCTGTGGTTTGAATGTTTGTCCCCTCCAAAACTCATGTTGAAACGTAATCTCTGATGTGGGCAGAATTGAGATGTGGGATCTTGAAGAGATGATTCATGGATTAATGGATTGATGGATTATTATGGGAGTGGGGCTGGTGGCTTTTTAACAAGTAGAAGATAGACCAGAGCTGACATGCTCAGCCTCCTTCCCAGGTGATGTCCTGTGCTATTTGGGGATTCTGCAGAGACCCCAACAGCAAGAAGAACCTCACCAGTTGTGGTCCCTCAGCCTTGGATCCTCGGCCTCCATAACTGTAAGAAATAAACTTGTTTTCTTTATAAATCACCCAGTTTCGGGTATTCTGTTATAAGCAACAGGAAGCAGACTGAGATAGGGTTCGCTGACTCTGATGTATATGTTTCTTATTTTTATCATTGTTCATATTGTGAACCTTTTGCTGAGTTATTGTTCTATACTGAATAAGGGAACTATTCATCATGTATTTTTAATACTTTGCCATTGGCTTGGCTCAATGAATTCATGTATTACTTTTGACTTGCCTTTCTTTTTACTACTTTCCTGAAATTTCAGCAACTTCTTATTTAGAAATTAGAATAGGGTGTAAATCAACATTGTGAATAAATTTAAAAGAAACTTAGGTTCATAAAGCAGTATCAATGATATCCGTGAAATCAATTTTAAAATATAACAGGTTTAGAGTGGAAATATGCTCTGTCTCTCTCATCTCAATCCAAGGAAGTTGTCAAATCCTGGATTTTTTATATTTCTTTGTATCCATCCATCTCCTCCATTCTGCACCTATGCCTCTCTCAGGTTTCCTTTGCCTATTATTTAGGTTAATATAGGGAATATTCACACTATCTCTGATTTCAATTTTTTTCCCTTCCCATTCATTCTAGATATCTGTCAGATTAATGTTTCTGGATACCTCTGACTTACTAGAAAACCATCAATAGCTCACCATTTCAAAATAAATAAAATCTATACAATGTAGCCCAATATTACAGACCCAAATTTGTCTTTTACATTTGTTTCTCTCATTCTCCTCCTTCAGATTTCTACTGCATTAGAGAAGCCAGAACTGTACAAATTATGACATCTCTGCACATTTTTGAATACTTTTCTACTTTCATTACTTTGTTCAACTTCTTTCCTTCCTCTGGAAAACCTCTCTCCTCCCATCTCTGTTTTCTCAAATTGTAACTATGGTGGGCCCAGATCACATGCAGTCCCTGAAACTTTTCAAGTTTCTGCCCTTCTTTAGTGGCTTTAATGATATGTCTCTTGATGACACCCAGAACTTCCTGTATTTCCACATTAATGATTTGTGTACATGAAGACTTTCTCCTGAGAGACTATAGCTCCTTGAAAATAGATAGGAGACTCCTTTATTTTGTATTTGTGATTGAGAAATACTTATTTTTTTCCTAAAGTGCCTAAATAATAAATATCTAACAGATGACGGAAATACTCTTTGAGTAGACGGATGAAAAAAGAAATGAGGGCATTTTTAAATAGAATTTGAGAGTGTTTTGAGCTGATCGTCTTTTTATCTCTGAAGCAGTTATGAGATTGTTACTGTTGGGAAAGAAGAAAGATAATGGAGGAAAAGTCTTAGGCAATACATGAACAATTTTAAGAACAGATGTAGCTTGTGGCCACATTATATTTAATAAGAGAATAACAGTAAATTCTACTTTCCCATGTGGTTAGGGAAGAGTTGGAAATGGAAATAGGCCATGTTAACTCGGCATATAAATTTTTTTCCAACAGCGTTTTGCTCTTTAGGCTCAGAATTTGAGGCAGTGTATGATAGAAAAAGCCTGTAAGTTTAATTCAAAAACTATTTTGCCATACTTGAAAAACAGTTTTTGTAAAGGCTTAAAATAATTGCAGACAAATAATACAGGGGAATATGGAATACAGCCAGGGACCAAAATAATATAAATGATTCTATTAAAGAAAAAAAAAAACAACTCTCACAATTGTCAAATAGACAATGGATGCTGAATTTGACAGTATGAATCTATATGGCTGTCTTCTATGTACTTAAAAAATGGTCAGAGTATATAGTGAACTGTTCAGATCAGGCAGGAAGCCAGGTTAAATTATTATCATTAGGAAAACAAATTCCTTGAACAAAGGAAGAGAATGATCTCTTCTGGAGAATCAAGGTGATATTTGATAAATTGTGTCTCACTATTTCTTTTTCCTTCTTTTATTTGTTTTGAGACAGTCTCCCTCTGTCACCCAGGCTGGAGTGCGGTGACATGATAACAGCTCACTGCAATGTCCGCCTCCCGGGTTCAAGCAATTCTCCTGCCTTGGCCTCCCAAGTAGCTGGGATTACAGGTGCCCGTCACCACTCTCGGCTAATTTTTTGTATTTTTAGTAGAGATGGGGTTTCACCATGTTGGCCAGGCAAGGGCCACTTTTGAATCATGGGACTAGTTTTAAGTAGAAAAGATATTCAGTAGAAAGTTTAGTAAATAAAGAACGGACAAGGAGAAACACAGCTAAATAGAAAATAAGAAAAGGGAGAAGCTAGAAAAAATATCTCAGGTACATATACTTAAGATTTGGTTTCTGATAGTTCTTTAAGAAGGATGAAACATCAGGAGAAGGATCCCTGCACTAGGTTGAAATTCAAGAGACCTTGGCTTTTGTCCCTGGTAAAACTTGGCAAAATGTCTCATGTGATTCTGTGATTATGTTTCTGAACTGACTTTGGTCCAGCACTCAGACTCTCCCTCAGGCCCATTTCCATCTCCTTTTTCTTTGTGTACTTCAGTAATATAATCCATTGGGTAACACTGAAACAGTGATTTTAGTTTTCAACTTGAAGGTCCAGATGGTTTAGCCAAAGTGTAAGTCAGTTCCTGAGAGCAGTAACAGCATGGGGTTATCAGAACTGTGTATGCTGTTACTCTCAGATGTCTGAAGGCTGTCATGCAAAAACTGGCTGTTCGTGGAAAGAATTAGCACATGGCTACAACTACTTATAACACTGACCTAAAATAACAGTCTCAAACAAAATAGAGTTTTATTTCCTTCCCATGTAAAAGTCGGAGGAGAGCAATTCTACTCAGCTCTCAGATACCTAGGCAATTTCATCACGTGCTACACCATCTCTCCAGTGCTGTCCTCATCCTTGTGGTTTTCCAGGGCTTGTCACCACGTTCATTTTTCAGGTAGCAGGATAGAGCAAGGAAAAGGAGATGATACATCCCTTCCACTTTAAGTTTCAGACATCTCATTAGCCAGAACTTGGTCACGTGCCATATCCATCTGCAAGGGAAACAGAAATATAGTCTCCATCCTGAGAGATCAGTGTTCTACAGAAAAACTCTATTACTATGAAAGGAAAGAATGGATTAATGAGGTAAACAAGTGTCTCCGTGGAAACATGGCCACCCATGCATGAGCACACACTTCCTACCTGTATCTCTCTCTTTTTACTGCTGTAATTTTCAATGAAACCACACTCACTCCAGTCATTGTTTCATTTGGCCAATTTATTAAAGTCAGACACATTTGGGGCAGGCCATATGGGTGTGTTTAGCTGCAGTCAATCAGTCATTTTGAGTAAAGGAAATATTTTTGGAAGGACATTGCAGAGAGAGCCCAGCATGGGCTCAAAGTGATGACTGCTTTGTTTTGTAGACTACATTAGACCAGGTGATTTTGGGGGTGAAAGAATAAGATGGGGAAAATCAACTATTCTAATTAGACAGCTGGTGATGGATTATAAATTTTAAATAATTCTCTTAAATAGGCAAAGAGGAAAGGCTTTTCTTGATAGAATCAGGAACTACCACAGTCCCAATGGCAACTGATAATGATTAAACTGACTGGGGAATGATTAGGAGACATAGAAGGGAATATATAAAAATATCAGAAAGAAGCATCCATCATTAGCTAGGATAAAAACCTGAAAACCATGGCAATAATAAAAATGAGAAAAACCAAGTGCTTCACTAAAGAGTCTGAGGTTGGCACAAATACCAAAGTATTCTCCAGAAACTTCAATCTAATAATATGCACTGATGAAGTGATATTCCAACCCATACATTTCACAATATTTTAATGTTCTCTTATTTCCACATTAGAAAATAAGAATATCCATATTCAGAACAACTGTTCATCCTGAGTCTAGTCTTATCTTTGGCAATTATATTCAGCAACATTTTTAGGAGAATGTTATATTTCACCATGATATCAAAAGCTGGAGATTATTTAAATTCTTCTTGACTCAATCCTTTATACCTCTGAACATTAAGAAAGAGCTCTTTTTCTTGCCAGTGAAAGCACCTGAGAAAATAAGACCCTTTGATTTTTTTATATGGGCCTTTCCAAATATTCTACTCATTTGACATTTTATTAAACTTGGGTTCACTAAAAAGGAACTTTATAGATATTCACACAAAGGTAGCTTTCATTCCTTGTACATCCATATGTGTACATCATATACCTATGTGTGTGTGCATGTGTGCAGATGCCATGCAAGAGAGAAACTTAACTAATTGTTTAAGGATTGTTCCACACAAACTTTGCGGAAAGTACATATAAGTGCTGGTTTTACAGATTGTCTAATGAGTTGGTTTTATTTCATTATAGAAAGCAGTGAAGTCTGCTGTGACATTTGAAGAAAGCCAGCAAGGTTTTCTTCTCAAATGTTTTCAGTTTTAAAGTCCAAAGAACTAGGATGAGAGTTGTGTTTGCCTCCAGCTATGAGTATTTTAAATGAACTGTTTAAGTAAGTAATATTTTGTGATGAGATTTTCTAATAAGCAGTAATTAAGATTTTCTCATTTATTTCTTAAATGATGACAGAAACAACTCCAATTCTAGTTTGGTTTAACTCCGTTGTATGTGTGAAATACATTTTTATTTTTCATATTCTTTAAGGCACAAGCATTTACTATCAGCATTTTGTTTTTTATACATCTTTTTAGCCAAAATTTTATAACAGTGGCCACATAATTTTTTGGAATAAAGTAGTAGTCAATGTTTTTAAAGAGGCATTTGAGAGTTCACTGTGGATTATAATCTATTTCTGGAATCACTCAGCTGGGAAAAAAGAAGTGAAAGCAATTCCAAGTTTTGACCAGCATCTCTAAAATATAAGAACATCATTTCCCAGGGAAACAATGAAAGCAACAAATGGCAATGTCATTTAAAAAAAAAAATTCAAGTCAGGCGCGGTGGCTCACGCCTGTAATCCCAACACTTTGGGACGCCGAAGCAGGTGGATCATGAGGTCAGAACTTCGAGGCCATCCTGGCCAACATGGTGAAATCCCATCTCCACTAAAAATACAAAAATTAGCCAGGCTTGATGGGAGGTGTCTGTAATCCCAGCTACTTGGGAGACTGAAGCAGGAGAATGGCTTGAACCCAGGAGGCGGAGGTTGCAGTGAGCTGAGATCGCGCCACTGCCCTCCAGCCTAGGTGACAGAGTGAGACTCTATAAAATAAATAAATAAATGGAGAACTTCCACAAACATTTAAATGATCAGAATCAACTTTGACATATGTTATTCAACTAAGTCTGTTTTACCTTAAAAATGAACCAAGGTAGTATGGTATAATTTATGAGTGAAATCTGTTGAAATCTTGAGCTTTATGTAATAAGAGTTTGAGAATGCACAAGAATGAGGCAGCAAGAATGAACAAGCCTTGAAAAAGCACAGCCTCACTTTTGTAGGTTGATTTGCTTCATGGGCCAAAACTGCTTTCAGAAAATATTCTGACATTAGCAAGAATGCTTTAAGAACAGAGATTTTTGTCTATTGCATTCATACTTACCAAATCAACCACTTGCAATGCTGTGTTGAGAAACAGTAAAAATAAGTCGGGATTAGGAGTCTTAACAACTGGCTCACTCCCTTTTCTTCTTTTTGGCCTTCTGAAGTCACTAGTGTATACAAACAAAAACTTAGAAAGAAAAAAAATCTCTTGTGAGAGTTAAATACAGTGTCCTCACCTCCTCACTCTTCAGAAAGTCCTCTGATCACCTCTGCTCACAAGCGCTCCTTTAGGAAGGGTGGCTCTCATCACACCTAGGCAGGGGACAGGCCATGTTTAGCAAACACTACTTCTTTCCTGTTACAAATCTTAAAACCACAGTACCCAGCTGTATGAGTCCGTTTTCATGCTGCTGATAAAGATACGATAATTTATAAGGAAAAAGAGGTTTGCTGAACTCACAATTATATGTGGCTGGGGAGGCCTCACAATCATGGCGGAAGGTGAAAGCCATGTCTCACATGGTGACAGACAAGAGAAAAGAGCTTGTGCAGGGAAACGCCCCTTTATAAAACCGTCAGATCTTGTGAGACTTTTTCACTATTATGAGAACAGCACAGGAAAGACCCACCTCCATGATTCCATTACCTCCCACCAGGTGCCTCCCACCACATGTGGGAATTCAAGATGAGATTTGGGTGGGGACACAGCCACACCATATCACCATTCCTATATGTATTTGTCATTGAAATGCTGATTGTTTCGTCAAAATCACCTAAATTTACCTTTTTTTCCTGATCCTTTATTTTGAAATGAGAGCTATGAATCTGTAAGGTGTTAGCTCTTTACTTGAGAGCCACCTGCTTGTTTCCTGATTGCAGAATAGTGCAGCAAAATTATACAGGATGGAATCCCCTCAAAGACAATGCCTCTGGAGAGAGATCCAGCAACTGACAGGGATGGGCCCACCTAGTTCAGGGCAGCCTATAGTTGTAGAAAACCATACAGAACTTCACTCCAAACATTTTGATAATTAATGTGTTTGAATTGAGAGAGAGAATGCAAGTCTGTAAGGTGACCGTATTAGCAACATGGTTTTCAGAGAAAGAATGTGCACCCTAGCTCCTTTGGAGGGACTTGCTTGACATTTTCCAGTATCTGAAATCAAAGTGGGGATGCCCTGCCCAATCCCCCTCAAGAGGAGCACCTTTGCAGATGATCACTGCCAGCCAGGAGCAGCCTTGTGTGTTCTGTCTGTGCTAGGACAGGAAAAAGTTTGAAAACATGGCCACAAGGTATTAGAATACCTCTGTCAAAAAAGAAGTAGGGTCACTGACGATTGGAAATGTTTGAGCTGTAGAAACTGTTGAAAAACTAAAGGATGCTGCTTTTGTTTTTGAGGTATCACTCTTTTGTTGTCCTCAAAACAGAATGGAAAATAGACACCTACGTGGGCATGCACACACACTCTCACACGCATGCATGTACGCACATACATCCTTGTTTTCTCACCAGAAAAAAATGTCGTGTTGGAGAATAATGCAAACAGGCAAGGAACAAGCAGACCTTAGACAAGACATTCATTAATTGTTACAAAGTGATTTGTGGCTACTCATTGCCAAATGACTGGAGCATGCAATAATGGAAACTTGAGAATTTTAAAAAAACTAAAACCTCAAAACACCAAAACCTACCTCCAACTCCACTGATCAACAGTACACGTAATATCTCAACCCCCTACTCCCCACCAAAAAAACAACCTTTGACTCGGAAACCTCCTTTATATCTTTGAACATGGAAAAACAATGGGCTTTGCTGTTTTATTGCTGTTTAATTCCCAAGCACTGGTCCTCACTCAGGGATGGGGTTGCTCATGCAATTTAAATGTCCTCACATAAGTAGATGTTTGGCGATTGCTCCTGAACTTTTCATTTCAGTCAGCTGGATAGGGTTTCCACATCCTATTTGCCTCCCTCAGAGAAGAGGAAATTTCTGCAAATTATTTTCTGTTTATTCTTATGGTAAAGGTAATTCACTTCCTCTAAGGCTCAACTTTTTTATTTGAAAATGAAATGAAAGTCAGTGTGAATATTGATATGACATCAATGTTTTGGAGACTGAGGGAAATTTCCCTTTGGCCAATGGCTGATTGAAAGATGTAAAGAGTCCAGTGTGGGGCAAACCGAGTCCTGGTCCAAACCGACCTTCCCCTTCAGATGGTTTGGAGACTAGGCTGTGACACATGCTATCTGATTTAGCGGTTTCTCTTAATCCTGCTATTTCCTGTTATACACCAGGGGCTGTCAGAGCATTGCACATGTGTCTAGGAAAAACTGTAAGTGACACAACCAGGGCAGATCTAAAGACCTAAGAAAATGGTGAGCAACTTTTTATTTTTTCATCATGCCCAATTATCCAAAGTGCCTCTGCACCAAAAAAAAAAAAAAAAAAAAAAGATTAGCTGTCCACTTTGACCACTTTGTTTTCACTCAAAATGAATCATTGAATTCCATAGATTAACTGTAAATTCTTATCTCTTAGGCTGCCTTCATCGAATAGGCAGATTTTAAAGAAAAAATTGGCATTCACTCAAGCAATAAAATGGTAGCATTAAAGAACCTTTAAGAATTAGGATCCGGAGGCCGGGCGCGGTGGCTCAAGCCTGTAATCCCAGCACTTTGGGAGGCTGAGACGGGCGGATCACGAGGTCAGGAGATCGAGACCATCCTGGCTAACACAGTGAAACCCCGTCTCTACTAAAAAAATACAAAAAACTAGCCGGGCAAGGTGGCGGGCGCCTGTAGTCCCAGCTACTAGGGAGGCTGAGGCAGGAGAATGGTGTAAACCTGGGAGGCAGAGCTTGCAGTGAGCTGAGATCTGGCCACTGCAGTCCAGCCTGGGCGACAGAGCGAGACTCCATCTCAAAAAAAAAAAAGAGATTTAGGATCCGGGAGGCAATGGTCCATTATTTCATCATTTAAATTTATTTGGGTTTTTGGGAATGTATGAGTGAGTTTACAATCATTTTCATTCCATTTTCAAATTAGATGATTGAGCCTTACAAAGAAGTAGTGATTTAACCTCAACTCACACAATGAACTTCCCCAAAGAGGTGTGGTTGGAATTAGAGCTTGTTCTACTCACGCCAGTATTCACATAGCAAGTGTGCTCTCTAATAGCTTATATTCCTATAGTGTTTTGTACTGGCCAGTTTCCACATACATCTGTTTTAAACACACTCACACCATGTGACAAACATATTCTCTTTTACAGACTAGAGACCATAGGTTATAGGCTACTGCAAAGCAGGGATCTTGTCTACTTTGTGCACCATGCTGTTCATATGGCCTGCTGTGTTGTAAGTGCTTAGTGTCATCTGTTGACTAGACAAGTAAATAAGGGAGAACTTGTCCCACAGTTGAGAAGGGGTGCTATGGCCTCTTATCTACAAATTGTTGTTAGACCTCTGCTCAAACATTTTCAATGATGAGAAATTCATAACCTTCCAAAGCAGCCATGGTACATATCCTTTCTTATTTTAGTTTAGTTAGTTTTGCCTATTTGTTTTTGCTTCACAGCTCCTCAGTGTCTTCTCTTCCACTCAGAGTGGTTCTGTTGATGTCAGTGATGGTTGCTGGGCTCTTCGGGGTAGATACATAGCCTAGGGTAGGCCTTTCACAACATCCATCCCCCATCTACAGTAACTGGTCCAAGTAGTGACCACTTTGGGAACCAGTTGTTGTCCATCATATCTGTCAAATGGAAGATGAAGAAGAAAGGGTCGTTTTCTTTTTTTCTGATTTCAAACTCTGGTAAACCTAGTGCTTCCAGTGGCCCTCTTTACTTTTGTGTATCAAGAGGCTGCCTGAGAAAGAAACCAAATGCAAGACAAAAACCAAGCAGAAATGGAGAGCATGATGGCAGCTATTGAAACCTCTAAATCCTCTGTTCCTAGAGCTAGCTCCACCTTTGGGTTTCTCAATTGTGTGGCTAATACCTTTCTCTTTTTCTTTCTTTTTTTTTTTTTGTTTTACTACTTATAAGCAAAGGAGGTCTAACATGACCACCTATTCCATGATGACACAGTTTTGACTTTTGAAATATTCTTATACGGAGCCCAGATCCCCTTTATAGAGACAAGAACAGGTGTAACTCTTGTATAACAGTGTTTCTGACACTTGGAGAAAGCTACCCTCTCCTTTTCCTCAGCTTTTGCTTAAGTCTTCTGTCCAGGTTCTGCATACTATTTTGTCAACTTCTCTTCACGTGATGTAGTGTCCTACACCATTTGGTTGCTAACATTTCATTACATCTCCATTTGCCCACAGCTATCTTAACATGAGGGAGGATTAACACAATGTTCAGCAACATAACACAGGATAATAATTTTCTTTCTTTCATACATTGTATTTTTTCACTGCTCCTGAAGGTCTCATTGGCCTTTATAAATATTATAATATATAATTGACTTGAAATACAAGTGTTATCAATTGAAACTCTCAAGCCTGACACATTTTTTTGATAATAAAGTATGTCTCCCATAACTTTTAATAATTTTGTTCTTTTTAACTGATTTTAGCTTTATTTCAAATTAGATATGTTCCACATTTTCTACTCATTGGTTTTTATTTTGGGTCTATTAGAAAATGAATTTGTTATTTCCTTTCATTTTATATTTTCAGAAAACTATGTTTAAAGATTGTGTTTTTTAAATTTTTATTTGTTTATTTATTTGTGATAGCATCAAGGAAGGTAAACATTTCTATGGCAGAATGCTATTTAGAAGTCCAAGATAGTTATTTAATAGTTTTCTTACATGAATGTAATGTCTATTTTTTTGTGGATCTTTTACTTTCCTAAATCTTTATTCATCTTGAAGCTCTGGTGACTATTCGTGTAAAGAATGTGATTTTCATTCAGTTCCTGTCTGAGACACTAGAAAAAAAAAAAAAGGTTCCTTTGCTTCATTTGCCAAATGTTCTGCACAGTGCTTCTTTTGTATTTTTTCCCATATTAAGTGTAATACAAGACTCATTGGCACATTATAAATAAGAAATTAATGCTGAAAAGGAAGCCACTTCCAAAAGCAGCATTTCCCCAGGAAATAAAGAAGAGGTGAGATCAGTATCCCCAGAGAGTCTACAACTGTCTTCTGTCTGTTCCCCTTCTTCTTTTACAGGATAAAATGAAAATTGAGAAAGAATTCAGATAATTGAGACTAAAACGTGCTGCCTTAGTTATTTCAATTTTTCATACAAAATATATGCTTGGCTTGAGGTATATTATTATCTTCCATGTTTTCGTTATAGTCTTACTGAATTTTACAAGAAGGAAAAAGATTAAAAAACTAAAGTGGGTTGTGTGTATATGTGTGTGCCTAAAGGTATATTGATAACATAGAAACATAAATATTTTATAGAAAAATTATACCACGAGGATCAATTAATGTATCAAAGGGAAGGTAATGTTATGATAATCAGATTCATTTCACTATGACCCAGATTAAAGCTTTTTACTCTTAACCCATGGTTTCTGCATTTACTGGGGTGGATTTTCCCTATTTGTATAGCTGGATAGGAACATGTTTATGTCTTTTCACTTTAAACTTGCTCAAACAAAGCACTAAACCAAAAACAATGCAGATTTAAATGAAGATTCTGTAGGAGAAAGAGAGAGGGTGACACCATGTACCACAAACCCTCGTCCTCATTAAATATTTTTATTTTCTGCAAGTTCTCACCACCGTCACACCACCACTGCTGGTTTTCATTATCCTCCCTTTGGTCACTCTGTGTCCCTTCTTACTGGATCCTTTATCTTGTCATCCTTATTTTTCCTCAGAACCTCGAATCCCCGTGTTTTCGTATACAGGGCAACTTCTTCACAGCCTTTTGTTAGTCAGGAAGTCCTTTTCACCATAATTGGTTTATTTTAGCTTAGAAATCTTTCTTCTAAATACGTGCAAGGCTTTCTCTGAAAAGGACTTTGTTTTATTTTTTTATCTTGTTAGAGTTTCTTCCATCACAGTACATAATTCTGTAGTTGGGGATAGTTGTGAATAACAATTCGGAAAGCAGGAACTAAAACTTATTTCTCCAAACTCATTGACATTATTATCCTGTAACTAAACTCTAAGAGTTTTAAGAAATGTATCTGTATGGGGTCATCTATAGCAGTAAAACATCAATCGTCAATAACTTTTATGTAGGCTTTGCTTAATACATGATAAACTTTGATCTGATATTATTTTCTAGGTATAAGGGTTAAAAATAAGTGCCAGTCTAGATTTTGCTGAAAATAACTTCTGTTTTAACATCTTGTGATTTTCACCACAATCATTCCCTTCATTGCCAAACAATGAATTGGCAAGGATTCTTGTTTAATTGAGGTTTAATGGAAACTGGTTGCCTTAAGAAGAAATAGACTTATGTGCATGATGTGTTCATTTGCAGGCAGCCTCAAAGATCACCAACTGTAAGAAACAGGAAGGGACTTTGAAGTAGATAACGTCTTGTGTTTTTTTCACATATTGCCTGGTGGAATTTTAGTTTTGTATTATGCTTTTCCAAGTTTTTCTCCAGATGTTACACAGTTTTGTTTTTGTTTTTTTTTTTTTTTCCGGAATAGTTTAGACATCTTGTACACAGACATCAAGATCAAAAAACAGAGGCATCAGCGCTATTTTACAAAAATATCTCATAGAATCTTATTGAAGAATGTTGGAATCATTTGAGCGACTGCTTCTGTCCAGTTTCCACGCTGTCTAAAGATCCTCCTTGAAATCCCATATAACCTTTAGTGTAATGCCCATGTTAAGAAAAGTGAGTCAGTAATTAAAGACATATTCAATCACGTTTCTGGCTTTTTGTGTTTATAAATTATGTATATAATTATAAATATAGTATTTATATAGAAATATAAATGTATACATATGTTTATATTTATAAATTATTATAAATAATCAGTAAAACATCAGTGGAACAAACATTCTCTGTACAATTAATTATGCAGATAATAGAGTACCTAAGACTCTCTTAAAAAATGAGTGAAATATTTGTTTGTTTAGTACACAGTCTGTAGAACAGAGTTGTTGGTAATGTACTGTGGACTGGGGTCATATTACCCATTCCCATGCATTTTCCTTGGAAGATAAAGACAGCTATCAGGTTTCAAGTCATTCAAGACAGAGACACAAGCAAAGGCACAGATATTTGAAGGTAAATAAGTAGGCAAATTTGACTAAGGAGGATGCTATGCTAGTAGATGTTGTAGCATTAGTGTTAATATGAGGTTAATGCATGTTAGTTAGAAAGAAATAATGCAAAATTAATCTTCTTCCTCTCCCATTTGAACTATATAATTAAATAGTACATTCATCTTAATATTCAGGTAATATTTAACCAGCTCATGTTAGGTTAGTCATATTAATAAAACTATCACAAAAAGATGAAAACAAAATCAAGAGAAACCAAAACATTGACTTTTAACTCCAATCTTATACTTACTTTAAAATATTCAAACAGGAGGCTTTGGGAAAGATAATGACTTGTATTTAAATGGGGGTAGGAAGAGTGAAAGAAACAGAGAGTACTGCTCTGCCCCAGGCACTATGCCAGTCATCATGCCCATACTAACTAGCTTAACACCTCATTTAGAAGCAACATTAACCAACATGAATGGATTCTAACCCTTGGTGCCTACCTTTGCCTTGCCAGGACATGATGGACAGGGGCCCTGGGAAGCCTCTGAGAAGACAGTGAGGACACAACACGCTGTTCACTCTGAAACTATAGACAAGGTATAGGATATGGCTTTGATTTATTAGTATATGCTTGTAGTCAGTGGCTTTAGGTTTTAGAGAGGACAGTTTCAAATGTATTTCTGTGCTGATTCCAAGGTGTTTTCAATTAATGCCCTGAAAAACGTTCAGTTTCTCATTTACTTGGCTGATGGATGGCTCCTTAGATGTATATTGGCTCTTGAAGGGTTTCTCTGTCTCTGAACAAGGGTGAAATTAAAGAAGCATTTTGTAAAGTGGAATTTTTGCCCTGGCAAGAGGAACCAGACATTTCAACAAATAAACACATGCGTCTGTGAATCTGTAAATGGATTGATTATTATTTTTTCTCTCAAGTGACTAAGAGCCTAGGGCTAGTTAATTAGCAGCTAATGAGAGAGAGAGAGTGTGTGTGTGTGTGTTCTATGGTGAATCTCTCATTGTCAAACTAAAATAGGCCTAAGGGTGTTGATGCAAAAAGAAGGTATGTGCACTGGACTTAGAGAAAGAAACAATAATTCTTGGCAAGAAAACAGAAGTCTCGCGTCTATGAAAACATTTTGATCAGCTGAGATCAGGCTGTTAGTTTCAAAATACCATCTTCACCAACAAAATCCTAATAATTTTAGCCAAAAATGGGTAAGGTTTATGTTTAAGAAAGAAATAGAACAACTTTGTGGATCCTGGTCTGCCAAACCTGGTTCATTTGTTAATTCATTCATTCAGCAAATCTTATCGAGTGTCTCTATGCCAGGCACTCTTCCAGGCAGTGAGGACACACAGAATAATGAACAAGACTAATAAGAACTGTATTTGCCTTAAAAGTTAATGTAAAATTAAAAATGTAAATTAAAATTTACATTTTACAAGAGGATTTTTATCATCTTTGCTGAAAAATTCCCCGAAATATCTCTTAAAAGTAGTGGCAGTCTACATTTTTTATTTCTTTTCTTCTTTCAACAATTTTTTCTCTCTCTCTCGCCAATTTTAATGCCATTTGTAAATATATTTAAGAGAGAGAAAGGTGATTTTTAAGTTAAGTACCAATATTGAAGACCTCTGACTTTTCTGCTTAAGGCATAATCATCTTTTGTCGAGGGAAGAAGCACCACATTCCTGTGGTCCTGGTTGACTGCTGAAATGCTTTCACAGGTTTGGTGGCATCCAGCATTAAGAGCTAATGCTCCTTTTTTGGTCTGCATGACTTATCTCCCTGGGCAATCTTGTACAGGCCATAACTTCTGCCTCCTTAAATAGGCTGCTGGGTCCAAGCTCAATTTCCAGTCTGGAATTCCCCTTCCCATAGCCATGAAGTGTTTCTAAATCTTTCCCAAACACTGGGAGAACTCAAAGATAGAGGGAAATGTTGGCTCCAAATGATAGTATCTGTTGTCTTACAATTAAATATCTAATGTTTACCATTTTTCTTAATAGAATTTACATTGGGTTAGACTGTAGTTTAAATTTATCATCAGAGACTTTGTATTTTTCTTTGTACTTGAAGTAGTGTTTATGCTACTCAAATCATGGGGAAAAAATTATTAAAACAGGTTGGATGCGGCTCAAGCCAAGAATGAGTTGTAAATTAGAGGCAATATGATATCACAGTTAAGATTAGGGCTCGGGTCCGTGCTGCCTTGGTTTAAATCCCAGCTGACCTTGGGCACACAATTTGCTCCTCTATCAATAAGAATAATAATACCATCCGCTTCATGTAATTGCTGTGATGGTTAAATTAGTTGTTACATTTGAAGCACATAGAACATTGCTTGGCATATAGCAAGCTCTATATTACTTTCATTATTAGGGATAAGATTATAGTCAGGGATAGGGGAAGGATATTGCTAAATTAAGAAGATAAAAGTTTAAACCTTGACAGAATAGGTTAAAGTTTGGAACAGACTTGTATGTTACTTGTGATTGCATTGATCAATTAAAAAAAAAGAATTAGTATGACACCAAATAGAAAACTGTCATTAATAATATGATCTCATAAAAAGAAATGGAATAGTGGATGAGCATGTTGAACTAGGAATTACATAACTCATAATTTGAATTTCTTCTCCTGTCAACTGCCTCCTCATATCCTTGGGGAAGTTTCATTTCATGTTATCTTTTTCTCATTAGTTTATAAGATTTCTTGTGTGCTTGGCTTATTATGGGAAAGTCTCCGCTTCTCTGGCTTCATTTTTCCATGCAGTGAATTGTCCCCAGAGTTGACACTCTTGGTCTCTTGCCCACCTCCTATTCCTTCCTCCAAATGAATTATTTCACTGGTAAGATTAGGAGTATCTGAGCACGTCCTGTCCAGCTCTTTCTGAGCTACTCTTTTCTTGGAAACAGGAAGAATACAGGACAAGTGCCTGGGTCTGCTCTGTGCCATGGAGCAAGGACCCTGCTCTTGCAGGGGAGATCCATATTTGTCCAGCTGTGTCAGTGCCACATGGCTGATTCTAATAAAAGATATGAAGTATTAAGAAACTCACGGCCGGACGCGGTGGCTCACGCCTGTAATCCCAGCACTTTGGGAGGCAGAGGTGGGCAGATCACGAGGTCAGCAGATCGAGACCATCCTGGCTAACATGGTGAAATCCCGTCTTTACTGAAAATACAAAAAATTAGCCAGGCGTGGTGGTGGCGCCTGTAGTCCCAGCTACTTGGGAGACTGAGGCAGGAGAATGGTGTGAACCCGGGAGGCAGAGCTTGCAGTGAGCCGAGATCACGCCACTGCACTCCAGCCTGGGCGACAGAGAGAGACACGGTCTCAAAAAAAAAAAAAGGGAACTCACTTGATTTCAGATCTAAACCATGTTTGTTTGTTTGTTTTATTTTATTATTATTATTATTATTATAATTATTATTATTTTACCAATTAGGGTCCTGGTAGGAAAGAGATGTCCACTCAAATCAGATCTCTTAGGGCAGCTTCATAGGGGGATCATTTATAAAGATATGGACAGGTTAGAGAAACCGACAAGCAAGGGTATTATTACAGGGATTATAAGAGCAAAAGCCATTACTACACTATGGCCTGAAAGGAAAATAAAGAGAGTGGGGATATCTACCTAAACTTGGAGAGGAAATGTATAATGAGTGCCTGCTAGGAGTGTAGAAGACAGGGGGCACAGTCTTAACTGTTATGCTAACTTCACTGGGTGATGCCACTGTGGATATATTCCGGTACTCTCCAACCTGAGACCTGAAATGCTACACATCCTTGATGCTTAGCGTATGGATTAGCAGGGGAAGAAAGGAAGAGAAAAAAAAATCAAATGGTTAAATGGTAGAACACAGAGTTGTTCTATTCCTGCGTCTGTAGTTCTTTGTGAGATCTAAATTGAGGCTTGCACTTCCTTCTTCCATCACATGTTCCCCTTAACATCTGTCAACACCTTGGCTGTTCAGAGTTATTTACCTAACGCTGTGCCCCAAAACTTCATTTGTGTCAGAGTTCAGTACTTACCCATCCTCTCTTCCTTGTGTTGTCTCAGTTTTTCTTTGACTATGACTATTGATGAAGGAAGTGCTAAGGGGTGCCAAGCAAATTCCCTGGGTTTCTGATATAGTCTTTTATTTTGCCTTCCAACCAAATTTCTCAAGTGCAATTAGGATCAATAATCCTGATATCTTCTGGGAGATGGAACTGGTGGTAAGACTAGTAAATTCAATGAGCTTGAGTCCATTGTCTCTTATCCTTTATTCTAAATCTTTGCTCAAATATTCTCATCATATGGAATAACTTGGTGAAAAATAGCTAAGACATTCGGTCCGTTCACAGATGGTCAAGCTGACAGAAAACGACAGGAAAGAAGAGAAAATCTGTTGCCAAACCATTTATGTGCTTCTATGAGGACAATTGCTGTTTGTGGTATAATAGACATGAACCCACATCAAACTGTTACCAGGTGACCAGCTGTCCCCCTGAGGGAATAGTGACTCAGCATTGGCCTTTGTTCTTTGGCAAATGGGCACAAAGCAGTAGTAGCAGCCAGATCAGCTTTGACGAGATAAAGTCCACATTGCTGAGATAATGCATAACTCAATCTCTGCTACCAAAGCCTCTTTACACAGGTTCATTGAGCAGAAGCAGCTTCCATAGCATGGTTGGTAATATGAGTGATCTCATTGTAACGGAGAATCTCCTTTACAATGGAAACAAGGATGTTTTATCTGCATGTATTGGAAAGGTACACTATGTAACTCTTATCACCAATATTTTAATCTGGTTCTTTCCAAGTCCTTGACCCTGAAACGGGATTGGTTCATTGTCTTGTGAAAAGAAAGACAATCTTTCCTTTCACACAAAGTGGACAATCAGATGTTGGACCCTGGAACTTTCCCTTCATTACTTCTTTTGGGGGCACCATAGTGGGCTGTAATGTGGTGGCCATACACGTTTGCTTGGCGTCAACATGCACACAAATCTATAGCAAACCAAGGCACTCTATCTTTTTAAACTTGTCTTGGGGAGTTTTCTTGGAGGCCACAGAAGTATTCTGAGAAAGAGATGAAAAAGCGGTAGGAATAGGTATTATGAAAATGTGAGTTTACTAGTGACTTCTGAATCTTCTTGAACCTAGTCTTATATATACTCTTTCCTTTTTGTTGTTGTTGTTTTGTTTTTGAGACAGGGTCTCACTCTGTCACCCAAGCTGGAGTGCAGTGGTGTGGTCTTGGCTCACTGCAACCTCTGCCTCCTGAGTTCAAGTGATTCTTGTGCCTCAGCCTCCCTACTAGCTGGACTACAGGTATGTGCCACCACACTTAACTAATTTTTGTATTTTTAGTAAAGATGGGGTTTTGCCATGTTGGCAAGGCTGGTCTCAAACTCATGGTCTCAGGTGATCTGCCTGCCTTGGCCTCCCAAAGTGCTGGGATTACAGGTGTGAGGCACAGCCCCGGGCTACTGTTTCCGTTTGACAAGAGAATTCTACTGGGCAGGTCCAATTTTGAAATTTGGTAAATATTATATCTTATTCAGAATGGGCGGTCTGTGTTGCATGTCCTAGAGTCAGGTGTTTAGAGAATACTTGTTAGCCAAAAAAAAGGCATGACTTTATTCCAAAACTTCAAGTCATGTATCACTATTTTCCTAGTGAGGTTTGCCAAAGGCTCTGTACAACATGTCTGTCAATCATAGGCTCTTCCAAAACCATTGGGTCTTCTTATTGTAACTCTCCCTGATATATGTCATATACTTATGATACTCATATATCCCTATCCACCCACACAGACCGCACTGAAGTCTTAAAGCCTCATGGGGTACTGGCAAAATGGATTGGAACCTCACACTCTAAAATGAATGTCTTGCCTCCCATATCATAAGAGGTCTACCAGGCGTTGCACCATTCTCTTCAGGATACATGACTCAAGGTGTGGCAACTTATCTTTCATGTTGGAGGAGATATTCCAACCTCCCTTCAGACTGCTAGACTCCCAGAAACCTCAGATGTAGCAGACCTTGAACTTTCACAGAGTTTATCTCCCTCTCTAGCCTGCATGCATTGTACTCAATAAAGTACCTAAGATTCCTGTTATTTCTTGCACACTAGGATCAATTAGTAAAATGTCTTTGATGCGCATATTTTGTGGATCCATTGCTAGGTTCTCTATTTTACTCTGTTGATCTACATGTCAATTATCCCATCAATACCACACATTCTTGATTACTATAGCTATGTAATATCTCTTCAAATTGGGTAGACTGATATCTTCCCTTAATTCTTCCTTTTGTCAAATCTATGTAGGTATTCTCATTTCTACGCATGTCCATATAAATTTTAGAATAATAGTATATATATATATTTAGTCACTTTTGAACAACCGTAATATGTACATAAAAAATCTTGTGAGAATTTTGAAAAAATGTTTGAAAATTGCATTAAACCTGTATATCAATTTAGGAAGAATTGTCATCTTTACTGTGTTGAGTCTTTCCCTCTATGAACATGATATGTCTTTTGATTTATTTGTGTATTCTTTAATTTCTTTCATCAGTATTGTAGTTCTCAGTATACAAGTCCTATATATACATTTTGTTAGATTTATACTTAATTATTTCATATCTAATTTTGTATCTGAATTATCTTTTGGATTTCTATAGTGTTAGAACAAATCATACCCCTACTTTCTACTACATAGACACAGCTCTTACAGCAATGAGACAAAATATTTATTTTCCCTATATTTTAAATGGAGTATCTGGCACACATTTTCAAAGCATCTGAAAAGTATTTGAATACGTTTGTTACATTATTTATCATAGTATTCTCTTTCCTCTTGCTATTACTTAGGAAAAAAAGCCATATTTAATGTTGATTTTCTCTACTATCTCTTCCATTAATTTGATTTAGCTTGAAACAAAATAGGGTTATTGAACTGACTATTTGTTTCATTTTAAAGTACGTAAGAAAATTATGATTTACGAAAACTCTTCTGTGAATCACACATTTTTCCAGAAAATTTTGATAGCTAAGTTTCCAAGTATCACCCACATCTTTGAGAGCGGGAAATGACTAACAAAAGATCTTCATATCTAGATTAGAATCTGTCTATTGAATGAAAGGATAAATTTTAATGTTTATAGTTTTACGCATTTTTTACTTGTTAGCTAATGAACATGATAAACTGCATAAAACAAATGTCCTGATGAAATTCTTTTCATGGAGTTTACTATTTATTTATTAAGAACACGTGTGCTGTTAATGATTATTAATTTTTTTCTCTCATTCCTATGGCATGTTTTTTTTTTTTTTTTTTTTTTTTTTGAGACAGAGTCTCGCTCTGTCGTCCAGGCTGGAGTGCAGTGGCCAGATCTCAGCTCACTGCAAGCGCCGCCTCCCGGGTTCACGCCATTCTCCTGCCTCAGCCTCCCTAGTAGCTGGGACTACAGGCACACGCCACCTTGCCCGGCTAGTTTTTTGTATTTTTTAGTAGAGACGGGGTTTCACCGTGTTAGCCAGGATGGTCTCGATCTCCTGACCTCGTGATCCGCCTGTCTCGGCCTCCCAAAGTGCTGGGATTACAGGCTTGAGCCACCGCGCCCGGCCTCCTATGGCATGTTATAGTCAGACATTGAACATGCAGAAAAAGTTCTATTCATTGTGAATCTTGTTTTCACTCTCAAAGTCCAAATTATCTTCTACCTAAAGTTGGAGACATGTTAATACAGATAAAATTCTCAGTAACACTTGACTTTTGAGTAATTAAACATCATAAAAAAAATCAGTAGTCCTTCCCATCACTGGAGCTCTAGCTAAAATAATAATAATAATTTATATATACTAACACCTTATGCTTTTATCTTAGTATGTTTAGGGATCAATAAGGGATAATGTCAAGTTTTTAATCCTCATTTTTAATAAAAATATTTCTAATGATGTAGACATGTTAAAATTTTCTTTTATAATTTCTTAAATTTCCTCTGATTCTCTAAAATTAGTTAAATCCAAATGCTCTAAAAGTATATTAGAATTGACAAAACAAAAATTTCAAAACCCCAATACACAATTAATTTTTTAAAAATAAATTTTATTTAGTGCAAGATTGATGTATCAAAACCTGAAAACTTTGATATTGCTGTCAGTGATGTTAGCCAGCCTGATATTTAAAAAATTGCATCAAAAGCCAAAATCGACAAATGGGATCTAATTTAACTAAAGGGCTTTTGCACAGCAAAAGAAACTAGCATCAGAGTGCACAGGCAACCTACAGAATTGGAGAAAATTTTTGCAGTCTGTCCATCTGACAAAGGGCTAATATCCAGAATCTAGAAGGAACTTAAATTCACAAGAAAAAAAAATCCCATCAAAAAGTGGGCAAAGGATATGAACAAACACGTCTCAAAAGAAGACATTTATGTGGCCAACAAACATATGAAAAACAGCTCATCATCACTGGTCATTAGAGAAATGCAAATCGAAACCACAATGAGATACCATCTCAAGCCACTCAGAATGGTGATTATTAACAAGTCAGTAAAGAGTAGATGCTGTAGAGAAATAGGAATGCCTTTATACTGTTGGTGTGAGTGTAAATTAGTTCAACCATTGTGGAAGATAATGTGGTGATTCCTCAAGGATCTAGAACCAGAAATACTGTTTGACCCAGCAATCCCATTACTGGGTATATACCCAAAAGATTAGAAATCATCCTACTATAAAAACACATGAACAAGTATGTTTATTGCAGCACTATTTACAATAGCAAAGACTTGGAATCAACCCAAATGTCCATGAATGATAGAGTGGATAAAGAAAACGTGGCACATATACACCGTGGAATACTATCAACCATACAAAGAGTGAGATCATGTCCTTTGCAGGGACATGGATAAGGCTGGAAGCCATCATTCTCAGCAAACTCACACAGGAACAGAAAACCAAACACTACATGTTCTCACTCATAAGTGGGAGTTGAAAAATGAGAACACATGGACACAGGGAGGGGAACAACACACACGGGCCTGTCAGGGGTCGGGGGCAAGGGAAGGGAGAGCATTAGGATAAATACCTAATGCATGTGGGGCTGAAAACCTAGACAACAGGTGGATAGGTGTGGCAAACCACCATAGCACATGTATAACTGTGTAATAGACCTGTATATTCTGCACATGTATCTTAGAACTTAAAGTTAAAAAAAAAAAATTCTAGAATAGCTTACCAAATGTTGGTATTGCAATGATTTCATGATTTGTTTTTCTTACTCTAAGGAAATAAATGCAATTCACACTTAACAAATAAATCAAAATAGCTGACTGATTCTATGAGAATTTTTAAAAGGATGGAAAGGACTAAATCCATTTTCACTTTAAGTAGATTGCTTAAGAACAGCAAATCGGAGACCTGGTTCTTAACTTTGGCTCTGTTATTTACTGGATATGACTTTAAGCAACTTAGAATTTTCCTATGTATAAAGTACACTAATAATAGCTTCATCAAAAGGTTATCAAGATCCTTAAATGAGCAGTATATTTATTTCATAGTGAATACTCAAAAAGTAAGCAGTATCTATTACTATTGTTGCTACTTTTATGTTAATTTCTGAAATCTGGGCACTTATAAAAAGGTGGTGATCAATAAAACCTATGATGTACACAGGTTTTTTTTTGGAAGGTAAATATACTTTATTTAGAAACAGAAATATTCCCAAATACACAAATTCTAAGTATAAAACTTGTTTTATATTCACCGACTAATTAATTAATTAAGAATATATTAAGAATTACTTAATTCCAGATCCATGTAAATGAAGTTAACACTCATATAATTTCAGAATGGCTTCTTACTTTTTATTTTGCATTTTAATTACTTCATTTACATGCACGCAAATTCTTTACCCTATTTTTGGGTATCTTTATGTTAATGTTTTTTATGCCTACTTATATTTAAGTTTGTAAAACTTTAATCAAATGCTATGAGCGCATATATCTATATTTTTGGCTCAAGATTCTGATTTGTTCTGGGACATTAAGAAGTAAATTCTTTAATGAATGTTACCATTTTGAAAAGTGTTCAGAGTAAATTTTCCTTTGAAAAGAACACCAAAGGAACCATAGACCCTGAAGACAAAAAGACAAGGATTAGATTTCCAGCCCACTGACCTTTTTTCTTACTTTAAAAAGATGGGATTGCCAAGATCTGAAGAAGCAGTATTTAAATAGTTTAGTTTCTGTTAATACTCATGAAAAATAAAATAGCCTTTGATGACATGGAAATGCTTCTCCATATACCTTGTTTTCCAGACATGTTTACCTAATCCACATTTTTCCCAGGAAAGAATATTGAGGCATGGAAATGTTGTCTTGTTTATTATTTCTCATGTCCCTTTCTATTTGGTGTGACCTCTTCAGGTTTGGACATTTGACACAGTCCACATTTGGCAGCCAGAAGTACTTGGGAAGGATTATTTCCAACTGTTTGCTTTTATACATCATTTTAACACATGGAGCAGAGGACTCATAGCCTCATGGAACTAAATACTGATGTCTGTCTTTATATATACATTTTTTGTTATTCCCTCCATTCTCCCATTTGCCATGTATTGTGGAAAACTTTTTATATACACAATTTTGCATTGATTTTAAGATCCATAAAGACCTTCTTTACCAAATTTCAACTTCATATAAAGGGTTCTGTTTTGCAGTGCAATTTTCTCTTCCTTAATAAAAATTTGATCAACTTGACTTTGGGAGGCCAAGGCTAGCAATCCCAAGAGACCCACAGACCCTCCGAAGGAAGTGAACTGCTCCTGCAGGACCCGGGAGACACCCCAAATACTGTGAGTGCCCCAACTGCAGAAGTGGGAAAGGGAGACCCCCCACTCTCCCAAACACAAACCCACGCTGGAGAAGCTGAAAGTCTGTTTACCGGGGAAGTTTCCGACTTTACCTGGAACTGAGTCAAGTTAGAGAACCAAGAGAAATACAGTGGTAGAGGAAGCAGCAGAAATACCCTGGGAGCTCGCCGGGTCCCCAGGCAGCCCATTCCTGCCTGGCACCACAGGGATCCATCAGGAGGGTGGCCAGAGGAGCAGGGGATAAAACTCCACAGGGAGAAAAAATTCTCTCCTGAACTTCATAACAATTTGTAACAAAGTAAGAAGCCTCCTGGTCAAAACTAAGGGGAGGGTACAAATCAGCCCTGCAGATTTCACAGTCAGAGGAAGGGCTAAAGCCCTTTTCCTTCACAGCTGGGAGACAGATAGCCTCAGGCAAGTTTTCAAGCCCCTCTTGCCCTCTGCCTGGAAACAGACTCGGGGTTATTGGGGGGGGTCACCATGGGAGTGAGACTGGCTCTTCAGTTTGCGTAGGAGCTGGATGAGGCCTATGACTTCCGGCTTTCCTCCACTTCCCTGAAAACCTGCATGACTCAGTAGAGGCAGCCATAATCCTCCTAGGTACACAACTCCAGTGACCTGGGAATCTCTCCCTCATCCCCCGCAGCAGCTGCAGCATGTTCTGTCCAAGGAGAGTGAGCTCAGACACGCCGAGCCCTGCCCCCACCTGATGGTCCTTCCCTCCCCACCCTGATAGTGGAAGACAAAGAGCTTATAATCTTGGGCGTTCTAGGGCCCCGCCCACCACCAGTCCCTATCCACACTAGCACAGCTAATGCTTTCTGGAAAGTGCCACCTCCTGGCAGGAGACCAACCAGCACAAAAATAGAGCATTAAACCACCAAATCTAAGGACCTTCATGGAGTCCTCCACCAGAACAGGCACTGATATGAATGGCTGAGAGACCCATAGATGGTTCACATTTCAGGACTCTGTGCAGACAACCCCCAGTACCAGCCCGACCCAGCTAGACTCACTGGGTGGCTAGGACCAGAAAAAGGACAATAATCACTGCAGTTCGGCTCACAGGAAGCCACATCCATGGGAAAAGAGGGAGAGTACTGCATCAAGGGAACACCCCATGGGACAAAATTATCTGAACAACAGCCTTCAGCCCTAGACCTTCCCTCTGACAGAGCCTACTCAAATAAGAAGGAACCAGAAAACCAACTCTGGTAATATGACAAAACAAGGCTCTTCAACACCACCCCCCTCTTCCCCCCGCCAAAATCAGACAAAACAAACTTTAAAACAACAGCGGTTAACAGAGACAAAGAGAGACAGTATATAATGCTAAAAAACCTTGTCTGACAGGAAAATATCACAATCCTAAACATACATGCACCTAACACTGGAGCTCCCAAATTTATAAAACAATTACTACTGGTTCACCAGCATTGGATCCAAACCAAGAAAAAATTCCTGATTTACCTGAAAAAGAATTCAGGAGGTTAGTTGTTAAGCTAATCAGGGAGAGATCAGAGAAAGGGGGAAGCCCAATGCAAAGAAAAAAAAAATGATGTAAGAATTGAAGAAAGAAATATTCGTGGAAATTCTTTAAGATAGCTTAAAGAAAAAACAATAAAAAATTCAGGAAACTTTGGACACACTTTTAGAAATGTGAAATACTCTGAAAAGTCTGAGCAAATAGAATTGAACAAGTAGAAGAAAGAAATTCAGAACTCGAAGACAAGGTCTTCAAATTAACCAAATCCAACAAAGACAAAGAAAAAAGCATAAGAAAATATAAACAAAACCTCCAAGAAGTTTGGGGTTATGTTAAACGACCAAACCAAAGAATAATAGGTATTCCTGAGGTAGAAGAGAATTATAAAAGTCCAGAAAACATATTTGAGGGAACAATCAAGGAACACTTCCCTGGCCTTGTGAGAGACTGAGACATCCAAATACAAAAAGCACAAAGAACACCTGGGAAGTTCATCGCAAAAAGATCTTCACCTAGACACAGTGTCATCATGTTATTCAAAGTTAAGACAAAGGAAAGAATCTTAAGAGCTCTGAGACAGAAGCATCAGGTAACCTATAAAGAAAAGTCTATCAGATTAACAGCAGATTTCTCAGCAGAAACTCTACAAGCTAGAAGGGACTGGGGACCTGTCTTCAGCCTCCTCCAACAAAGTATCATCCAAGAATTTTGTATCCAGTGAAACTAAGCATCATATGTGAAGGAAAGATTCAGTCATTTTCAGACAAACAAATGCTGAGAGAATTCACCATTACCAAACCACCACTACAAGAACTGCTAAAAGGAGCTCTAAATCTTGAAACAAATTCTGGAAACACAGGAAAACAGGACCTCTTTAAAGCACAAATCACACAGGACCTATAAAACAAAATGCAAGTTAAAAAGAAAAAAAACAAAGCAGAAAACCAAAATACACAGGCCACAAAGAGCATGATGAAAGTACTAGTACCTCACATTTCAATACTAACATTGAATGTAAATAGCCTAAATACTCCACTTAAAAGATACAGAATAGCAGAATGGATAAGAACTCACCAACCATCTGTTGCCTTCAGGAGACTCACCTAACACATGAAGACTCACATAAACTTAAAGAGGTGGAAAAAGGCATTTTATGCAAATGGACACCAAAAGTGAGCAGGGGTAGCTATTCTTACATCAGACAAAACAAACTTTAAAGCAACAGCGGTTAACAGGGACAAAGAGGGACAGTATATAGTGCTAATGCTAAAAAACCTTGTCTGACAGGAAAATATCACAATCCTAAACATACATGCACCTAACACTGGAGCTCCCAAATTTATAAAACAATTACTAATAGACCTGAAAAATGAGACAGACAGCAGTGCAATGATAGTGGGGTACTTCAGTACTCCACTGACAGCATTAGGTCATCAAGACAGAAAGTCAACAAAGAAACAATAGATTTATACTATACCCTGAAACAAATGGACTTGACAGATATATACAGAACATTTCATCGAACTATCACAGAATACACATTCTATTCAACAGCACATAGGTCTTTCTCCAAGATAGACCATATGACAGGCTATAAAATGAGCCTCAATAAATTTAAGAAAATTAAAATTATATCAAACACTCTCTCAGACCACAGTGGAATAAAACTGGAAATCAACTACAAAAGGAACTTTCAAAACCATGCAAATACATGGAAATTAAATAACCTGCTCCTGAATGAGCATTGGGTCAAAAACGAAATCAAGATGGAAATCAAAAAATTATTTGAACTGAATGACAATAATGACACAACCTATCAAAACCTCTGGGATACAGCAAATGTGGTGCTAAGAGGAAAGTTCATAGGCCTAAATGCCTACATCAAAAAGTCTGAAAGAACACAAACAGACAATCTAAGGTCACACCTCAAGAAACTAGAGAAACAAGAACAAGCCAAACCCAACTGCAGCAGAAGAAAGGAAATAACTAAGATCAGAGCAGAACTAAATGAAATTGAAACAAAATACCAGAGATAAATGAGACAAAAAGCTGGTTCTTTGAAAAGATAAATAAAATTGATAGACCATTAGCAAGATTAACCAAGAAAAGAAGAGAGAAAATCCAAATAATCTAATTAGGAAATGAAACAGGAGATATTACAACTGACACCACTGAAATACAAAAGATCATTCAAGGCTACTAGGAACACCTTTATGCACATAAACTAGGAAACCTAGAAGAGAAGGATAAATTCCTGGAAAAAATGCAACACTCTTAGCCTAAATCAGGAAGAATTAGATACCCTGAACAGACAATAACAAGCAGTGAGATTGAAATGGCAATTAAAAAATTACCAACAAAAAAAGTCCAGGGCCAGATGGATTCACAGCAGAATTCTATAAGACATTCAGAAGAATTGGTACCAATGCTCTTGACACCATTCCACAAGATGGAGAAAGAAGGAACCCTCCCTAATTCATTCTATGAAGCGAGCATCACCCTAATACCAAAACCAGAAAAGGACATAACCAAAAAACTACAGACCTACATCCTCGATGAACATAGATTATAAAATACTTACCAAAATACTTGCTAACCTAATCCAACAACATATCAAAAGATAATCCACTGTGATCAAGTGGGTTTCATACCAGTGATCCAGGGATGGTTTAACATATACAAGTCAATAAATGTGATACACAACATAAACAGAATTAAAAACAAAAATCACATGATCATTTCAATAGATGCAGAAAAAGCATTTGACAAAATCCAGCATCCCTTTATGATTAAAACTCTGAGCAAAATCAGCATACAAGGACATACTTTAATGTAATAAAAACCATCTATGACAAACTCACAACCAACATAATACTGAATGGGGAAAAGTTGAGAGCATTTCCTCTGAGCACTGGAACAAGACAAGTATGCCTACTCTCACCACTGCTCTTCAACACAGTACTGTAAGTTCTAGCCAGAGCAATCAGACAAGAGAAAGAAATAAAGGGTATCCAAATCAGTAAAGAGGAAGTAAAACTGTCACTGTTTGCTGAAGATATGATTGTTTACCTTGAAAACCATAGGACTTCTCTGGAAAGCTCCTAGAACTGATAAAAGAATTCAGCAAAGGTTCCAGATGCAATATTAATGTACATAAATGAGTATCTCTTCTATTCACCAATGGCGACAAGCAGAGAATCAAATCGAGAACTCAACTCTTTTTACAATAGCTGCAAAAAATAAAATAAAATAAAATATTTAGGAATATACCTAACAAAGGAGTTGAAAGACCTCTACAAGGACAACTACAAAACATTGCTGAAAGAAATCATACATGACACAAACAAATGGAAACACATCCCATGTTTATGGATAGGTAGAACCAATATTCTGAAAATGACCATACTACCAAAAGTAATCTACAAATTCAATGCAATACCCATCAGACTACCACCATCATTCTTCACAGAATTAGTAAAAACAATTCTAAAATTCATACGGAACCAAAAAAGAGCCCACATAACCAAAACAAGGCTAAGCAAAAAGAACAAATCTGGAGGCATCACACTACCTGATTTCAGACTATGCTATATGGCCATAGTCACCAAAACAACATGGTACTGGTATAAAAATAGGCACATAGACCAATGGAACAGAATAGAGAACCCGGAAACAAACTCAAATACCTACATTCCACTGATCTCCAACAAAGCAAACAAAAACATAAAGTGGGGAAAGGACACTCTTTTCAACAAATGGTGCTGGGATAATTGGCTAGCCACATGTAGGAGAACAAAACTGGATCCTCATTTCTCACTTTACACAAAAATCAACTCAAGATGGATTAAGGACTTAAACCTAAGACCTGAAACTGTAAAAATTCTAGAAGATAACGTTGGAAAAACCCTTCTAGACATTGGCTTAGGCAAGGATTTCATGACCAAGAATCCAAAAGCAAAGGTAATAAAAACAAAGATAAATAGCTGGCACCTAATTAAACTAAAGAACTTTTGCACGGCAAATGGAACAGTCAGTAGAATAAACAGACAACTCACAGGGTGGGAGAAAATCTTCACAATCTGTACATCTGACAAGGGATTAATATCTAGAATCTACAATGAACTCAAACAAATCAGTAAGAAAAAAACAAACAATCCCATCACAAAGGGGCCTAAGGACATGAATACACTATTCTCAAAAGAAGACATACAAATGGCCAGCGAACATATGAAAAAATGCTCAATATCACTGATGATCAGGGAAATGCAAATCAAAACCACAATGTGATACCACCTTATTCCTGCAAGAATGGCCATAATAAAAAAAAAAATTGAAAAAAAACCAGTAGATGTCAGTGTGGATGTGATGAACAGGGAACAAATCTACACTGCTGGTGGGAATATAAACTAGTACAGCCACTATGGAAAGCAGTGTGGAGATTCCTTAAAGAACTAAAAGTAGAACTACCATTTGATCCAGCAATCCCACTACTGGGTATCATGTCAGGAACAGGCCCCCCAAAATCTGGCCATATACTAGCACCAATACTGGCCATAAACAAAATCTCTACAGCACTGTGACATGTTCATGGTGGTCATAACACCCATGCTGGAAGGTTGTGGATTTACCAGAATGAGGGCAAAGAACACCTGGACCACCCAGGGCGGAAAACCACTTAAAGGCATTCGTAAACCACAAACAATAGCATGAGCGATCTGTGCCTTAAGGACATGCTCCTGCCGCAGATAACTAGCCAAACCCATCCCTTTATTTCGGCCCATCCCTTCATTTCCCATAAGGGATACTTTTAGTTAATCCCGATTCCCATAAGGGATACTTTTAGTTAATCTAATATCTATAGAAACAATGCTAATGACTGGCTTGCTGTTAATAAATATGTGGGCAAATCTCTGTTCGGGACTCTCAGCTCTGAAGGCTGTGAGACCCATGATTTCTCCACACCTCTATATTTCCATTTGGTGTTTTTAATTCCTCTAGTGCTGCTGGGTTAGGGTCTCCCAGACAGAGCTGGTCTCGGCAAGTGGTGTCCATTGTGGGGGCTCGAATCCAGGTCTAAGGGTCGCTGGAGTGATGGTTGGAGAACGTGGAACTAAGCTGGAGGACACCCAAGTACTCTTAAAGCAATCCCCATGGTGAGTAAGAAGGGGAGCTTGGAAGTGTCAGGGTAACAATGGGACGAGAGTGGATTCTGGTTTGTTCCACCTTGGAACTTTTTCACACTGATGATGAGGAGTAAGGAGAGTGTAACAAAGTAACAGAAGAAGTTACAGAGCATGTTTATTTGCCAGCTAAAGCTAAAGAGGCAAAGGAGGGAGAGGTTCATTCCTACCCTTCTGTACCTTCTCATTATTATTTTGAACAAAAAGAGCCTCTAGATCTTTCTTTTCCGGTGGACATTGGGCGAAAATTAGTTGTCCCAGTGACTGTTCGAGCAGTGCCTCGAGCGACTACTCTTAGTTCTATTCAGGCAGGAATTCAGCAAGCTAGACAAGAGGGTGATTTAAAGACTGGCAGTTCCCTGTTAGAATACACCCCCCAGATCAACAGGGAAATATTACAGCTACATTTGAGCCTTTTCCTTTTAAATTCGGGAAAGCACATTTAGTTGATTGTATCAAGGCCTGTGATGTTATCGGAGGTAATCTGTGTAAAGCTTCTTTGTTGGCACAGGTTATGGGAGGACTGAGAGTGGATAAAGGAAATATGCCATTTCCTGGAGCTTGTTTTAACTGTGGGAAGCAGGGTCATACTGTAAAAGAATGTAGAAAAAATCAGTGAGTCAGGGCACCAGATAGGGGAAAAAAGAAAACTGCTGATCCTGAAATATGTTCAAAATGTGAAAAAGGAAAACATTGGGCTAATCAGTGTCACTCTAAGTTTGATAAAGAAGGGAACCCAATTTTGGGAAATGCCATGAGGGGTCTGTCCTGGGCCCTGTTTTCTTAAACTGGGGCATTTCCAGCTCAGACCATTCCCTCACCTCTGTACAATGTCTGTCTCCCGCCACAGCCAGAAGTGCCACAGTAGATTTATGCTGCACAAAACTGAGTCTTCTGCCTGGGGAACCCCTGCAAAAGGTCCCAACAGGAGTCTGTGGACCCTTGCCAGTGGGGATGATAAGATTACTTTTAGGAAGGTCTAGTTTAAATTTAAAAGGGGTACAAATACATACAGGAGTCATTGATTCAGATTGCAATGGGGAAATTCAGATTGTTGTATCTACTTCTGTTCCCTGGAAAGCAGAACCAGGAGAGGCATAGCACAGCTCCTGATTGTGCTGTATGTGGGATTGGGAAAAAGTAAAATTAAATGAACAGGAGGATTTGGAAGCACAAATAAATAAGGCAAAGCAGTTTATTGGGTAAATCAAATTACTGATAAACATCCTACCTGTGAAATAACTATTCAGGGAAAGAAATGTAAAGGTTTGGTAGATACAGGAGCGGACATTTCAGTCATTTCTCTACAGCAATGGCTGTCCGCGTGGCCAATTCAACCCGCTCAGTTGGAGTTGGTAAAGCCCCTGAAGTATATCAAAGTAGCTATATTTTGCATTGTGAAGGGCCCAATGGACAACCTGGGACTATTCAACCAATTATAACTTCTGTACCTACAAATTTATGGGGAGAGATTTATTACAACAGTGGGGAGCACAAGTTCTAATTCCAGAACAGTTATATAGCCCTCAAAGTCAACATATAATGCATGAAATGGGGTATGTCCCTGGAACGGGACTAGAAAAAATTTGCAAGATTTGAAAGAACCGCTTCAAATGGAAAGACAACGTTCCTGCCAAAGATTAGGATATCATTTTTGATGGCAACCATTGTTAACCCCCCAGAACCTATACCTTTAAAATGGTTAACAGATAAGCCAATTTGGATAGAACAATGGCCGCTAAGTAAAGAGAAACTGGAGGCTTTAGAGAAATTAGTTACTGAACAAGTAGAAAATGGGCACATAGCTCCAACATTTTCCCTTGGAATTCTCCAGTTTTCGTAATTGAGAAAAAATCAGGTAAATTGAGAGTGTTAACTGACTTAAGAGCTATCAATTCAGTTATACAACCTATGGGAGCGTTACAGCCAGGATTGCCTTCTCCTGCTATAATTCCAAAAACTTGGCCTTTAATAGTCATAGATTTAAAAGACTGTTTATTTACTATCCCTTTAGCTGAGCAGGACTGTGAACAGTTTGCATTTACAATTCCTGCAGTAAACAACCTGCAGCCTGCTAAGCATTTTCATTGTTTTACAGATGGGTCTAGTAAAGGTAAAGCTTCTTATTCTGGCTCGAAAAGTAAAGTTTTCCAGACACCCTATACTTCAGCTTAAAAAGCGGACCTTGTAGCTGTAATTGAGGTATTGTCTGCTTTTAAGATGCCTATTAATGTGATTTCTGATTCTTCATACGTGGTTCATTCCACACAGTTAATTGAAAATACTCAGTTATGATTTCATGCAGATGAACAACTGATGACAAAAACAAAAAAGGGGGAGAAATAGGGATTATGGGACAGCCCATACACAATTGAATCTAGCTTTATTAACTTTAAATTTTTTGAGCCTGCCCAAAGACCAGATGTTATCAACAGCTGAACAGCATCTACAGAAACAAGATGCAAAGACAGAAGCAGAACAACTGGTTTGGTGGAGAGATCCGATAACAAAAGTTTGGGAAATAGGTAAAATAATAACTTGGGGTAGAGGTTATGCTTGTATTTCTCCAGGTCAATATCAACACCCGATTTGGATACCATCAAGACACCTAAAACCTTATCATGAGCCAGATGCCGAGGAGGAGATTCCAGGAGGATCCCGAGGACCCCCTGGTTGCAACCATGTTGAGACTGACACTGAGGAGGACTCCAACTGTCAAGAGCAACACCCATTGAACACAGCCACCCACTTGGGGACAGATCAAGAAGCTGTCACAGATGGCAGAAGAAAACCTGAGGAAAGCAGGACAGCCAGTCACAATGAGTAATTTAATGGTAGCTATGATAGTGGTGATCACCATTGCTGTGAGAATTCCTTCAACAAGGGCTGACACAGAGAGCAATTATACTTATTGGGCACATTTATCAATCTTGGCTGGCAATAATGCCTGGATGTAATCACTCTATGACACAGTTACACATGCTTTCTGATCTCAGTATTTACCATAATAAAATCTGCTCCTATAATTGAGGAATACCACCCTCAAAACCTATTTGTAACAAAATTGAACCAGGCCAGAAAAAATGAATGCATTTGTTTAGGAAGATTACTTTGCAGAACAGGCAGAGGTGCTGCACAACGACTCCTATGGAATCATTATTAATTGGTCCCCTAAGGGGATGTTTAGCTTAAATTGTACCTCTCAGTCTGCGTGACATGGCCACACTATGTTCAGATAATCAGAACAAAATGGTCAAACGGTAAAAATGATAAGAAGTACGGCAAAAGTTCCTATTATCTGGAACCATGGCAGTATAGTGGCACCTCAACCTCAAATGATATGGCCCTCTGTAGGAGCTAAACATAAGGATCTGTGGAAACTATTAATAGCTCTTAATAAGATCAAAATATGGAAAGAATAAAAAATAATAAAAAAGCATAAAAAAAGAATAACAAAGACACTCTACAAACTTGTTTTTGGATATAGTAAAATTAAAAGAACAAATATTTAAAGCACCCCAGGCACACCTGACCTTAATGCCAGGAACTGTAGTGCTTAAAAGGAGCCGCAGACAGATTAGCAGCTAGTAAAAGTGGATAAAAACACTTGGAAGCTCTGTTATTTCAGTGATTGTGCTTTTATTCTGTGTTGTTTGTCTCTGTCTCTGCAGATGTGGATTCTGACTACTGGGAGAAGTAGCTCACTATGACAAAGCTGCCTTTGCTTTTATGGATTTGCAAATCAAAGAAGGGGAATATGTTGGGAACAGGCCCCCCACCAAATCTGGCCATATACTGGCCCCAAAACTGGCCATGAACAAAATCTCTGCAGCACTGTGACATGTTCATGATGACCATAGCGCCCACGCTGGAAGGTTGTGGGTTTACTGGAATGAGGGCAAGGAACACCTGGCCCGCCGAGGGCGGAAAACTGCTTAAAGGCATTCTTAAGGCACAAACAATAGCAAGAGCGATCTGTGCCTTAAGGACATGCTCCTGCTGCAGTTAACTAGCCCAACCTATTTCTTTAATTCATCCCATCCCTTCGTTTCTCATAAGGGATACTTTTAGTTAATTTAATATCTATAGAAACAATGCTAATGACTGGTTTGCTGTTAATAAATATGTGGGTAAATTGGGTAAATCTCTGTTCGGGTCTCTCAGCTCTGAAGGCTGTGAGACCCCTGATTTCCCACTTCACACCTCTATATTTCTGTGTGTGTGTCTTTAATTCCTCTAGCACCGCTGGGTTAGGGTCTCCCTGACCAAGCTGATTTCGGCACACCCAGAGGAAAATAAGCCATTATTCCAAATAGATACTTGCACACACATGTTTATAGCAGCACAATTCACAACTGCAAAACTATAGAACCAACCCAAATGCTCGTTAATCAATGAGTAGATAAAGAAACTGATGGAATACTATGCAGCCTTAAAAAGGAATGAATTAACAGCATTTTCAGAGACGTGGATGAAACTGGAGACTATTATTCTAAGTGATGTAACTCAGGAATGGAAAACCAAACATCATATGTTCTCACTGATACGTAGGAGCTAAGCTATGAGGACGCAGAGCCATAGGAATGATACAATGGACTTTGGGGACCTGGGGAGAAGAGTGGGGGATAGGAAGGGATAAAGAACTACAAATGTGCTGCAGTGTATACTGCTCAGGTGATGGGTACACCCAGATCTCACGAATCACCACTGAAGAACTTACCCTTCTAACCAACTACCACCTGTACCCCAATAACTTATGGAAAAATTTTTAAAATAATTTAAAAAATAAATAAATTTAATCACCTTAAGAGTAAAGACTGTATCTTATTAATATTATGTGAAAGGCCTGACACCACTGCCCAATGTATAGTTGGTTCTCAGTAAATTATAATTTAATTAAGGATGGAAGACAATCTTGGCAGCATCCTCCATTTATCAGCCTGTTGTCTATGGAATTACACATGGCAAAGCAATATTCTATGTACAGGATGTAGCAACCAAAAGTTGAAGAGAGGGAAATATCCAATAATATAAAACATATGCATTAGCATTGACTTGAATGTACATAAATATTTTTGTGGAAAGATGACAAATGGGAGAATCTTATATAATGACTTCAGTCTAAACATACAGAAAACTTACTCCTGACTTTTTGGGCATGTGAAAATGCCTATAGCCCACCAACTGCTTGGAATTCCAGGACAGATACTATTACAACCTTTTCTCAAAAATCATAAGTTAAAGTTAGAAGTTATGAATGTACCTGTGATATTTTATTCCTTTCTTCTTACCCAGTTTGACCTAATTTCAATGTCTCGTAATCAGATTACTAGAAATAGTGAAATAATATTTTCATTAATTCTATGATGAGCAAGGATGGGAAGAGAAAGATTATCCAGACTTTAGACAAATTTAAACAGGAGTCTGCGTGATGCGTTAGGAAGCTCTGGGAAGAAGCCTGGAATTTGAAGGAAAAAAATCTTTGACCACAGGAGATAAGATAAGTTAGATATATGAAACTTTAGATAAAAATAAGGATATTATCTAAGGAGTGTTTTATTTTCACCAAAAACAAGAGATAAGGAACAACCTCCTGCAACATGCTTAAACTTCGCAGGGAGTAAACAATGACTTAAATAGAAAAGGTGAACCTAACACTCTTTCCTTTTGTGGAAACTCATGGCATTATGATGACATTTCAATGACTTGTCTGGAGGTATGTGTGTACTAAAGAAATTTATGTTTCTTGATCTCCTGTGCTTTTTCCTTTAAAGATTCTAATTTGCTGTTCTTGGTTCAGATAACCTCGGCATGCCCCCATTGCATCTCTCCTAGTGCTGCTCCCTTCTTCGCATTGTTCTCAGTTCTTAACTGTGATTCTTCCATCTGTTATCCTCCAACTAACTGGGAAGTTTCAGACCACCGCAGAATCAGATGTCCAGAATCTGCCAGTGGTTTGAGCAGCCCCTGAGATTAAGAATGAGAAGTTTGCACTTTCAGGTTCTTTATGAAGAGTAGGAAAGTTGATCTTCTTGGCTGAAAAGGGACTCTAAACTTTTAAAACTTTAATGATAGCTGTAGCATTCTGACTCTCGCAGCATTTGTTGTTTGCTTCGTGCAGTGTAAAAGATACCAAAGAAAGAGAAGTTGCAGTCTTGCTCTCTAGGGAATTAAAATCTTATTGTGAATAAGCACATTGACTGAAAAAAATGGAAAACTTCCAATTAATATGGTGAAATCCAGTATATGGGTGCTGAATATATGACCCAAGATTAGAATGAGCTGCAATGAAGAGGTAGAAAGATGTGCTCAGCAGCACCCTATGTTGTAGCAGGTCTACCCTACTGTTACAGTGAATGTGAATAAACTCAGGAGCATAGAAAACAGTACAATCTAGTAAAATAACTAGGGAGTAATGAATTTTTTGTATTTATAACATTTGATATTAATATAAGTTAACTGAATTATAGATTTATATAATTTATTTGTTATTAATACCTGTGTTTAACCACCAGTTCTCAAAACTCCTGAAAATGTGGCAATTAATTGGTTCTCCTGAGCTGCTGTGAACTAGTTTCAGCACGTCCCTGTGCCATGTCTACTTTCTGGTTTTCACTGGTTATGCAATGACAAGTGTGCACCCAAAGCTTTAGATTTAACATGTTCAGAATGGATTAAGTTAGTAAAACTTTTAAACTACATGCTACACTGCTTGAACACTGCATATAACAGACATACTGGAACCTAATTATATTAGTGATATAATATTTTTCAATGAAAGGGAAAAACATCTTTGCATAAGTAAACAATAGTAACAAATCAGCCACAATTAGGTCATCAAATCATGGCATTGATTAATATATTAGGAAAAATAGATACACAATTCTATAATATTACATATAAACTATTGATTTGCTTACTAAAAGTAAAATCTAATACAAAGTCTGGCTAACAATTCCTTTTCTTTCATTTATTCGAAATTTTTAAGTATGTACTTTATCTCAAGCACTCTGCTGGACACTGGTTTAAAAGGATTATATGAGTTTAGTAGCAGAAATAGGAAACATTTAGCAAGCAATTGCAGTACTACAGGTCCTTTGAATGAGGGATATAGGTGCTATAGAAGCACGAGGACTTGGTGTAGTAAGTCCTGCTAATGCGCCTTCCCAAAATCTTAATATTCATTAAAACCCACCCCCATTACCATCACCACAGACTCAACCTTGACTCTAATATCAGCAGGAAACCTATGGTCAGAATAAGACTGGAGTATCAGAGAGCCAGAGAGTAAGAAAAGAAATGAGAACACTTCACATGAAGAGAGCTCCAGGTGAGGCCAAAAATGAAATGTCCTTCAAAAACAGATCTGAGCAAGCAATTCCCTGTTTGCCAGCAGATAATGATCAAGAGTCAGTGGTGATCGCAAGATGAAATGCCAGATCCCAGTACGAGGCATATTTGCTGCAAAGTTAACAAAATTTAAGCTTTAAGGCCCCTCATTTGTGCAGACTTCTAAGACCCTGTCCTTATTAATACTAGTTTTTACAAAGGATCACAAAATATTTTGAGCATTTTCATGCTCCTAAATGTCATTGTTTTCCCCTTGCAATTGATGGGTGGTTTGTTAGGATATGGCTTTTTGTGTTGAAAGACATTTAACTACTGATTGTGAAAACACTGGTCCATTGTCTTTTAAATCTTAATATTCTTTTTGGGACATTCAAATCTATGCTATCATTACTCAAGTCTTTCTGGGCTTTCGTGACCCAATCAGCCTGCTTCTAGCGTTCCCTAATTGATGGCATTTGGCATTCTCTGATAGGATAAGCAGAACACCACTGTTCAGTGGTTTCACAGCTTCCAACAGTTGCTGAGAGGTCTTCTCCTATTGCCTTTGATCTCATGCCTCTTCCACAAAGGCATCAATCTGCAAGGACAAGATGGATTGAAGAAACAGTATAGAAACCACAAAGAGGAAAGAACGTTGAAGTTTTCAGGAAAGAAGGGATCTGCCCTGAGCCTAAAATGCAACTTTGGTGCTATAAGTCTGTCATGTTTCTTAAGAGAAGAAAAGCTAACATTTTTGAATAACCATATGCTGGGTTCTTCACATATGTAATTTTATTTAGTCTCTCCAATAATTTTAATGAAAGAAACAGGTGCTCAGAGAGATTTATCAATTTACCGTAAGAAAGAAAATGCCAGAATTTGGATGCAGATTCCTTTCCCCAAAGACTAAAATAAAAGTTCCTCAGTCCAAATAAAAATACAATGTCTAGAGCACAGAGACGAAGTCCTAACTCTACTCTGTCTAGTCATGGCTCACATGTGTTCTGACCAACACAACAGGGATTTTTGCACCTTTACCTGTTGTTACAGGTGATTGAAAGCTTTGTGACAGAAGGTTTTTTTTTTTTGTCCTCAGTTTCATAGACTAGATACATGTCTATTGTATAGACTTCTTAAGCTAGCACAGAATCTTCTTTAGAAAAATCCTTATAGGTTTTTTTTTTCTTTACTACAGTAATATTTTTCTATGGCACCAGTGTGGTGAGGTTTGGGAATGTGTCTATTGGATAATATGTTACAACATTTTCTTACTCTTTCCCAATACTGGATATGAATCGACATTCCCATTAGCAGCCATCAGCAGTGCGATGTTTCTCAGAGAAAACTTTTACAAAACGGGGGGAAAATATCACAAAATGTAACAGCGTCAGAAGAGCAAGGCAGCGGAAACCACATCCTTAATTCAGAGTAAAGATGACATCTGAGAAATAAAGAAAAAAAAATTCTTCGTTATGGGTGGAGAAGTTGGGAAAAGTTCATTCATTGTGTATACAACTCATTAATGGGAAAAAAAATCTATAAATGGTGTGATAGTCCAACTATGGACTGTCATCAGACACATGTAGTCATCTGGTAAACACTTGTGGCTGGACAGAATGTGTTTCATTGCTGGGTGGGACTCTTCGGGGTTTATGGCCAACTTATGATTCCCTTTCAGGTTTCAAGTTCTGTTCCACAATTTTCCAGTGACTCTACAAGCAGCAAAATCCATAAGCAAAAGGTTTCAGCTAAAATCATCATCACCAATAAATATTTAATATGTATTAATTTTGTGTTGTTTCGTTTTCTTCCTGCATGATATTTTAGGTAAAGAAAGTCTAAAAATTTTAATTTCACTATGTTCTTGAATGATAGGGTATGTCTGAGTTTTACTTCTAATATATTGATTATTTGGTAAGGTATATTCTGATTTTCCTTCTCTTGTGGCATTTTTCACCATGATATTAGTAGGGAAAATAAAATGTAATTTCCATTGGATATAAAGATAGATTACATGTAAGTCAACAGACAGAACATAGCTTTTGGCCTCTTTCTCATGATATGACTGTTCTATGCCTGATTATTTTTTCCCTTTGGTGGACCCCACTCCACACAAAAAAAATCTGACCTCAAATAAGAAAAAAGAACACTTCCTATAATCTACTCCAGAAAAAAAAAATTACTGGAAACATTTGTATGAATTTTTTTAAAACCCCTCAATACATGATTAATTCATGAATGCGAGGAGAAAATTGGGGAAAAAAATGATTTGTCCAAACCACACAAGAGATACTACTGAAATCTTGAATGTCATAATCCAAAATGGTGGCTTCATCAGAAAATATGGAGACTACAAATTATACATTAAATAAGGAACATATTAAAGGTATAAAATAAAATTATAATATTAATTTTAAGCTAAAAATGTGTTTTTTTTTAAGACTGTAGTTGCAGAAGCAACTGGTAATTTGACAATCTCCCTTGGGATAGTTGATTAATCTGAGTGAAAATTCGAGTAACTTAGAAACCTTAGTGAAAATTCAAGTGACCTCTGCCCTCTTACTTCAAGTCCCAGGATGACAATGTCTCAATGGACACCTTGGAGAATTTAGAGTCTCTTTCAACTTCAATATACTCTGCAGTTAAGTTGAGTATTAAGATGCTGATCTTTGAAAAAGAGATGACATTAAGAGTATGAGTGAATAAGTAGATGGGTGAATATACTATGGAGTCTTTGGCACCAAGAAGAAACTACGAGATCACCAAAAATAGCAATAAGATGATCCACTTCACAATTCGTACAAGGCTCAATCACCATGAGGGACTGATCATCTCAGATTATTTGAGAAGGAAGTGCACATTTATTCTGCTGCTTAACTGGTTTCACAGCCCTGGACTGTGAAAACATGTGATCCATCTGGGCAAAACCAGGAATTTGGAGGTCAACTTGTTCTATAAGGTAGATTAGGAATAAAATTAATTTCATCTTCCTCAGTATGAACATAAGTTCTGATGATGTCACCATGGGGTTGGTTGCAACTTTTCACTCATGCCACCAGGGATAACAACTAAAGCACTCAACTTTGGTGAGTCTGTTCTTTCATTGCTTAGGTACAGATATAGGAAATGTAATAACTCACATGTTTGCTGGGTACTGTGGAGATCCCTGATGTCTATTCCAGATGACTGTCAGCCAGTCCTCTGTTAGCTCAGCCATCATTCTTTTCCCTCTTTCTCTCTCTCTCTTTTTTTTTTTTTTCTTTGATAGAGTCTCGCTGTGTCACCCAGGTTGGAGTGCAGTGGTAAGATCTCAGCTGACTGTAATCTCCACCTCCCGAGTTCAAGAGATTCTTCTGCCTCAGCCTCCTAAGTAGCTGAGACTACAGCTAATTTTTGTGTTTTTATTAGAGATGGTGTTTCACCATATTGGCCAGGCTGGTCTTGAACTCCTGACCTTGTGATCCACCCACCTCAGCCTCCCAAAGTGCTGGGATTATAGGCATGAAACACTGCGCCCAGCCCTCCTTCTTTTCTTTGTTTTTCTTTTTTTTTATATATATATTTAAGGGGGATATACAATTACATCTTTGGGGGAAGTTCTCATTCTTAGGAACTGTTTTTCTGTTTAAAATTAAGTATAGTACCAATTTTTGACCATCAATTACGAATGGAATCACAGTGATATGCCGCTTATTGAACCTGATCTCATTAGCACCTTGAGCTTTGGCAGTATAATTTTGAGCCATGTTGAAGGAAAATGGAATTTTATCAATTTTTAAAAAATTAGGCCAAGCATGGTGGCTCATGCCTGTAATCCCAGAGCCTTGGGAGGCTGAGGCAGGCGGATCACCTGAAGTCAGGAGTTGGAAACCAGCCTGACTAACACGGTGAAACCCCGTCTCTACTAAAAATACAAAAGTTAGCCAGGTTTGTGATGGCTAACGCCTGTAATCCCAACTACTCAGGAGGCTTAGACAGGAGAATAGCTTGAACACAGGAGGTTGCAGTGAGCTGAGATCGCGTCATTGCACTCCACCTGGGCAACAAGAGCAAAACTCTGTCTCGGAAAAAAAAAAAAAATTAATAAAATGTATAATTGTACTTTTCCTCCAATGGAACTACATGATATGAGATATTAAGTGTATATTTCTGAGATACTGATTTTTGCCACTTTTATAACAGCCTGCTCAACACAAATCTGTCATACCAGCCAACTAAGAAAAATTGTTTTCACCCATTCTGAGGACAGGGCTGGATTCAGGTTTTGTAGGGCCCACAGATTCATAATATGGAGTGATCCTTTGTAAAAACTAATAATAATAAGGACAGGGTCTTAGAAGTCTGCACAAATGAGGGGCCTTAAAGCTTAAATTTTATTAACTTTGCAGCATATATGCCTCGTCCTGGGATCTGGCATTTCATCTTGTTTTTTGTTTTTTTTTCTGCAATCAGAATGAAATGAAGATTCTAATTATGGGCATTTTCCTCACTTTGGATTCTGAAAGGATTTTGTTTTGCTTTGCAAGAAAATATTGAATAGTGGCTTTTCTTCCTACAATGTTATTTGCTTTATTAATATCAAATTTACTCCCTGCTGTTTTTTCAATGACTCTAAGAACAAAATAACAATAAGTATAATATTTTGAAGATATTTTAGATGCAATTATACCAAGTATGTGTGGGACAAGCAAATCACATAGCTAAAGGCATAGGTATGAGCAAGTTCACACATGTGAGATGTGAGACGGTGACAATTTCATCGCAAGAGCTACCTAGGTGATAGTGATTATAGTCATCGTTGACTATAAGATGCTTCCTGATGTCAGAGATGTTAAAATATTGAAGAGTATGTACAAGTTAGAATTGATGAAGTATGATCATTCTCTTTGTGTTGGATTTATAGTTTGACTTTTCTATTGAAACTTTTAAGTGTTAATGACTTTTTAGAGCTTCATTGAGATATAATTTTCAACTCATAAAGTTCACTTAAATATTTATGATGTGATCATTTGCCGCACATTCACAGACTTGTGCAAGCATCATCGTAATATAATTTTAGAATATTTTTATTATCTGTCAAAAAAACCTCGTATGCATTAGCAATTGCTCTCCTTTTCCCTGACTTTCTCTCCCAGATTTAATGACTATTTTATTTAAATATTTTAAATTGTTTTATGTACACATACACTTGTTTTATTCTGCCTGTTTTCATTTTATAATTTGTTGCTTAAATTTAAAAAAACAGCCATTTGAGGACCCTAAACTCTGATTGATATTTCATGTCCATTTGAGAAGAGCGAGTCTCCTCACTGTTAATTTTGTTGGCTTTCTCAGCATTAGTTTTCATCACATGTTTTGGGATACCGGTGAGTACGGGACTATGTTGTGTTAAAGTTTGTTCTTCCCTCTCCCTTTTTCTTTAAGCTTTTTCTCACATCTCTGTTGGTCTTAGAAGTTACCTTTTTGATTGCCAGCTTCATGCCCCATCTGAAAGTGGTAACAGTATTGTAGACTCAGGTGCTGAACCAGTGGGTAGGTTGGCTTAGGTGTATGTTGTGAAGTTACCTCTGCTGCTTCTAGTTTATAGATGTAGATTTACTTATGCCATAGCCTAGAAATAATATGGCCAGTTGGTTTAGCAACTTCTTATGAAGAAGGAAGCTTTACTTCAGTCCCTAGTATTAAACACTGGGCCTGATTCTCACTGCAATTTTAGTGCTGTTATCCATAGAAAATGAATTTCTGGCAGCTTTTCCTGCCTTCAGAGCTAGAACTGACCTCAGTGGACATGGATGCAGCCCTGCCTACCATATTAAATGTTTATTCCATTTCTTGTCATGATTATATTTATTGTATTCTAAATCATATTTATATCTCTTTACTTTTAAAGATGCCATCTATTAACACTATGTGTGTCACCGTGTGTGTGTATATATGTGTGTATGGGGGTTATTTATATCTGGTGCCTCAAAGCAAGACATTAAAAGACTATTAGAACTCTAAATCAGAAAAGTTTCTAAGCTGTCACCTGATCCTGGAGCTACAGGCTTCTCTCTGATTACCTCTGGAATGTTTTAGCTCCACTATACTGTTGATATGTTTAAAGGATTTTGTCTTCGATTTTTTTAAAAGTCTAGTTTTTAATTTCTGGTTTTGGTTTGTCAAAAAATAAAAATCTGATAAAATTTTTTATGCTAGATTTAGCAGGCAAAATTTTGCTGCTTTAAAAATGACTATATCAATAGTATGCTGGATGCCTTAAAGTTGAAGATGTAAGGTTAGAAAACTTGCAAAGGTGTTATATTAACCTGAATTACTAAAGATATGGAAAAATTATTAGCAATGAAAGGATGACACTGAATATCAAGAGAAATGAATGAATTATTGGCTATCCTAGGACCGGAAAAGATGATGACAATTGTCTAATTCCCACTTCCTCTACGATTTAATTCATCTCTCCTAGTTTATGAGTCTAATTATATTGAGGACAAAAAAAAAAAAAAAAAAAGATCCAGCCCATAGAAGGTGATCAAGATTAGAGAAACTAAGAAATAGACACATAGGATCCAGGATTGAAACCAGGTAATCGTGTTTCAATGCCCATTTCATTTCACTATTCGATGAGGCTTTAAAACATTTTTACTTTTTGAACAGAACCTCCATGGAACAACCTAAAATGCATTCTTTATTCTTTATTCTATCACATGATCCTGTTACATATGAACTATTCCCATGGCCCTTATCAAGTTATTCTCTGCCTGAGATGGTTTCCCATTTTAGGACATTGATGTCAGCTTCATGGGTGTAAGAACACTGAACAGACATGTTAGAACATTTTATACCCAGGCTATTTTCATGTCTTGCAGAGGTATAAGTCAACCTTGCCCTGGAGACTAGTTGTAGAATATTTTGTGTTCTGGTTTGTTTTGTTTTCAGGAAAGTGAGATAAGTGGCAAAGCTATTAAGCTTTGCTCATTACCGAACAAAAACTGGAACTCAAGTCTCTGCATAAACTTTCTACAGGGTTTTCCTCCTTGAGTTTTGCTGTTCCCTCAAGGGGAATATCTTCTCCTTTCCTACTAAATCATTCATGTAACTCATCCTGATAATGGTAACCCAAATTGCTTTTTCTCATTCTTTCCTATTCGTAGGTAACTAATGAATATTCTGGAGTTTCATTATGATCTCTCCTATTATTTAGTAGACTTTCACATTTGTCTTCCTTCCACGTAGACTGTCATACACATTAACTTTAGGTATCATAGCATGCATTAAAATGCACTGATTTTAGCATACAATTTCATGTCTTTTGACAAATATATATACCTTAATCAAGATAATGAACAATGTGCTCACCCTGCAGAGTTTTCTGTGCCACTATTTAGAGCATTCTCCCTAACCCCATTCACAGGCAAGCACTCATCTGTTTTTTTGTCACTGTAGATTAGTTTGCATTTTTCATAGACAGAATTAGACTATATTCTCTTTTAAAAAGTCTGGCTTCTGTTACTCAGCACAATGTTTTCAGAGTTATTTATATTGTTGCATGTCAGCAGTTTCTTTTATTGCTGAGTGGTATTCCATTGCATGGCTAGACCACGTTTTGTTTATCCACTAATTTGTTAATAGACATTAGCTTGTTTTTGACTGTTACAAATCAGGTTCTGTGAAGTTTATGTTAAGTTTTGTATGGATGTATGTTTTTAATTCTCTTGGATAGGTAAATACCTGAGTGAAATGGCTGGATTGTATGATAGGTCTATCTTTAATTTTTAAATAAATTACCAAGCAATTTTCCAAAGTCATTTACCATTTTACGGTCCCACAAGCAGCATAGGAGAGTTCCAGTTTTCCATATCCATAAACTTGTTGTTGCCAGCCTTTTCGATTTTAGTCATTTTAATGGCGAGTAGTTCTACTCATTGTCATTTTATAATTTGCATTTCCTTGATGGTTACTGATTCTAAGCATCTTTTTGTGTGCTTACTGGATGTTCATATATGTTTTTAAGTGACATTTCTGTCTGCATCTTTGGCCTATTTGTTTACTGAATTGTATATTTTCTTACTGAGTTTTGAGATTGTTTAATACGTTTTAGCTACAAGTCTTTTGTCATGTATGTATTTCGCAAATATTTCCTGGAAGTTTGCGGTTTTTCTTTTCAATCTCTTTCAAAGATAAGAAGTTTTCAGTTTTGATAAAGTCCAACATACTGTTATTTTTTTCTTTTATGATATTTTTCTTATTTTATTTTCTCTTATTTTCTTATTTTCATATTTTCTTTTATGATTTTTTCTTTTATGATATTGTTTTATATTTTTTCTTTTATTTATTTTTTTCTTTTATTTCATGTTTTTGGCGTTGTATATGCATCATAGTTTTTCTCTTACGTTTTCTTCTAGTAATGGTTCCAACTTTATTTGTTGAAGAGACTTCTTTTTCTATTGAACTAACTTCGCAACTTTGTCAAAAATCAGTTGTCTATATTTGTGCTGTTGGGTGAACATTCATTTATACTTGATATATCTTCTTGAAGATTTGATATCTTTATCATATCATTATGAAATGTTCCCTTTCATTCCTGGTAATATTTTCTATTCTAGTATCTTCTTTGTTTAGTATTTTTTAAAATAAATTTTATTGTGCATATTTAAGCTTTCGTTTGGTATCATTATAGCTGCTGCAGCTCTCTTATCATTAATGTTTACATGTTGGAGCTGATTATTTCCCTGTGTTTTCACCTAAGTCTGTGTGTGTGTATGCATGCACACACGTGTGCAGAGTTTAAATTTATATTACAGCAAATACTCGGGCCTTGCTTTTATGACCTGACTGATGTTTACAATTTGCATCTTTAAATTATCACTGTATATCTCCACATAAGAATGTACCATTTCACATATATTGTAAGAACCTTGTAACAGCAGTCTCCTGTTTCTCCCTCTCTTCCTTTGTGTTGTTGCATCATGTATTTTACTTCTTTATATTATAAAAATGACACAATACAATCTTTCTAACTTTTAAGCAGGCAATCATATTTTAAAGGATTTAAAAAGAAAGAAAGTAAATCTATTGCAGTTATCCACGTATGCACCATTTCTAGCACTTTTAATTTCTTTATATAGATCCAAATTTCTATTAAAAGTCATTTTGCTCTTGCCTGGATAGCTGTTTTATTATTCATTGTAGTGTAAATCTGGCAATAAATAATCCTAGCTTTCATCAGTCTGGAAGTGTCTTTATACAGTATTCAGTTTTGAAGGATATTGTTTTTGGCTACACAATTCTAGCTTTGCTTCCTCATTTTCTTTCTGCTTACAAAATTTCTCATGAAGATTCTGTGGTAATTTTTTTAAAGAGTACTCAACTTTAAAGTTCAGGGATACATGTGCAGGATGTGCAGATTTGTTACACAGGTAAATGTGTGCCAGGGTTTGCTGCACAGATCATCCCATCACCTAAGTATTAAGTCCAGCATCCGTTAGTTATTCTTCCTGATGCTCTCCCTCCTCCAGCCTTCCCAAAAAGACCCGTCTGTGTTGCCCCCCACCCCCACCATGTACCCATGTGTTCGCATCATTCAGCTCCCACTTACAAGTGAGAACAAATGGTATTTGGTTTTCTGTGTCTATGTTAGTTTGTTGAGGATAGTGGCTTCCAGCTCCATCCACGTTCCTACAAAGAACATGACCTCATTCCTTTTTATGGCTGCATGGTATTCCATGGTGTATATGTGCCGGATTCTGTGGTAATTCTTATAACTGTTTTTTTTTTTAAATGATTTTGACTGATGTAAGGCTTTTTTCATTACCACTGGTTTCCAGCAGTTTGATTGTAATGTGTGCCGGTGTGAATTATTTTGTCTTTATTCTGCTGTGGTTGATTATCTTATTTGATCTATAGGTTGATAGTTTAAATTTTTAAAAAATTACTATTATTATTAATTCAAATAATTTTTGCCTACCTCTCTGTCATTGACACATACAGATTTTTTCTGAGGTGCCAACTACATGCATGTTAGGCCACTTATTTTCCTACTGGTCACTGAAGCTCTGCCCATTTTTCCCCATTGTTTTCTCCCCTTTTAAAAATTTTGTTGGTGTCTACTGTTATGTCTTCAAATTCAACTATCTTTTCTTCTATGATATCAAATCTAGTGTTTATTCCATCCAGGAATTTTTCCATTGTGGACATTTGTTTTCATTCTTTTATTTTTAAATAGCTTGCATTTCCTCATAATATTTTTCTTTTAAATCTTTAAGATATTTTGGCTAATAACTTTAACAACTTTCACTTTGGGGTCAATTCTATTGGCTGATTATTTTCTTACTGGCAAGTTACCTTTTCCTGCTTCGTGGTATATCTAGCAATTTTTGATTTGGTACTATATGTTGTAAATGTTATGCATTTCAGTGTCTGAATTTTTACCTTTTTAAAAAGAATGTTAGACTTTGATCTGGTCAAAAGATAAGTTACAGATAAGTTTTATCTTTCTGCATCTTGCTGTTAAGTTTTTACAATACAGGTCTATAATAAGCTTACTCTAGAGATAATTAAACCTCATGACTATGATGGAATGTTTTTGGGGATTTTACTAAATATGCTAGGTAACTCATGAGACCTCTCACTCTGGCTAGTGGGAGTTCAAATGTCTCCTTGACCTTTCTTACCTCTGAAAATTTGCACCTTAATCATAATTTTCTTGGTCTTGTGGAGTTTAAGTTATACATACCTGGGTCGGTATTTAATGCAGATTCAAAGATACTCTATTCTAATTTTTGAATCTTATTTGCTGTGTAGTCTCTTGTAATTTCATCTGTCAAAATTTTGATTTTAAACATTGTATACTGAGTTATAACATTTCCATTTGATGATTTTTAATAGCTTTTATATCTCTCCTTTAATTGTCTATCTCTTTACAAATCCAATGTTTCCAAATCATTTGATGGGACATAGAGTTACCCTATGACAGCATGTTTAGGCTATATTTGCTTTTTTTTTTTTTTTGTCTCATTTTGTTTTTTTGAGCTAGGGTCTCACTCTGTCACCCAGCTTGGAGTGCAGTGGTGCAACCTCAGCCTACTGCCACCTCCACTGCCTGGGTTCAAGCAATTCTCCCACCTCAGCCTCCCAAGTAGCTGGGATTACAGGTATACATCACCACACCCAGCTAATTTTTATATTTTTTGTAGAAACAGAGTTTCACCATGTTGGCTAGGCTGGTCTCAAACTCCTGACCTCAAGTGACCCGCCGTCTAGGCTTCCCAAAGTGCTGGGATTACAGGCTGAGCCACCATGCCCAGCCATATTTAGGCTATATTCATGTCATTGCATGTGTTAAGGGTTATGGTTGGAGGAGGCTAATTAGTCGTATCCCTTCTTCAGGTTCCAACAAAGTGAGAAACAGACAAGCAAGCAGATTAGGGTGAAAATTCAGGTTTCACAGTGGCAAAACTTGGTTGAAGAATATGGCTTCAAGTAGTAGTAAAAATGGGCTGCACACTGTGACTCATACTGTCCTGCGCTGTACAACTGGAGAGTTGTGTCAATGGGAGCCAATAAAATGCAAGGGGGTGGGCGAGCAGGAGAAGCAAGTTCCTTGAAGAACCAAGGGACTCTGTCAGACACTAATATTGTCCATTTCCTTAGGTCACACTTTTATGGAAAAGGATGAATGAGTGGTGGAGAGGGAATAAAAGCTTCTTCCCAAGGATTTTATCAAGATAGTGGAAAACTGAGGAGAGACTGAAGGGAGTGGAAGGAAATACTGTCTCTTCTAATATCCATCTTGCTCAAACAAAATTGGCTGAATTAAGGCTCTGCTTGTTAACTGTCAATTACTATCTATTATGAAATATAAGAAAGAAAAACAGCAACAAAAAGTGTCGTGAAATTGTGTTGAAATTCAAGTTAGTAACTTTTGTTTTAATATTTACATGTTTGAATTTTTCAAGTATCATGGAGTTTTTAAGAAGTTAAATCATCAGAATAATTAGTTGCTATATTTATATTGTAAAAATAAATATACTGGATTTTTTTCTGAATTGCTTGTAATTTAAAATTATGGATTCTTTTTATTTTTTGAGACGGAGTCTCGCTTTGTCGCCCAGGCTGGAGTGCAGTGGCCGGATCTCAGCTCACTGCAAGCTCCGCCTCCCGGGTTTACGCCATTCTCCTGCCTCAGCCTCCTGAGTAGCTGGGACTACAGGCGCCCGCCACCGTGCCCGGCTAATTTTTTGTATTTTTAGTAGAGACGGGGTTTCACCGTGGTCTCGATCTCCTGACCTTGTGATCCGCCCGCCTCGGCCTCCCAAAGTGCTGGGATTACAGGCGTGAGCCACCGCGCCCGGCGTTTTTTGTATTTTTTAGTAGAGACGGGGTTTCACCATGTTAGCCAGGATGGTCTCGATCTCCTGACCTCGGGATGCGCCCGTCTCGGCTTCCCAAAGTGCTGGGATTACAGGCTTGAGCCACCGCGCCCAACCCAAAATTATGGATTCTTATAGTAAACGTTATTATATTTTATGGAATTTGCATTTTATTGTATATTTATATTTAGTTATGTATTTAATTTATATTAAATTATGCATTTTTTAATTATCTTAGTATTACTTTTTATTGGCTGAAGGGAGAAGAAATAAATATTACAAATCTGAAACCTGTCTAACAATAAAATTCAGATATTAACATGCATATATTTATATGAGGTTACAGTTCAATATTGGGCTCATTTAAAAAACAATTAATAGACATGGCTAAAAGAGTGATGATCAACTTCCACCAAAGATAACACAAACTATCTAGTGTTCAGAAGAGTATACACCAAAATCTTGAAAAATAATATTGAAATCCATTTTTTTAATTACAGAAAAAGAAGAGTGGAGTCATAATTATAGTAAAGATGTAATCTACAACTCCCTGTTTTTTCTTTAACATGGGTCTGGAAATATATAAGAAGTGTATATACTTCAATATCCTGTGCTTCAGTTTAAATGATTCTAAATTGAAATTCTAATACCATGTTTACTGTCATGGAAAGTTTTACAGTCTACAAGAATTTACCTTAAATAGGAACAAGGCCAGTCCTTGCATTAGAGAAGTAGTAATGGTCTAGACCAGTTCCACTGCCCTGAGATATCCACAGCAGCACCTATTTTTTCACGATTATTGTTCCAGTCTTTCAGGACCTCAATGTCTTCCCTTTCTATAAAATCCCTTTTAAAATAGAAATAATCCTTGGAGGAGTCCTACATTCAGATATTGCTAGGTAACTTAAATGATTAAGCAACATTTTGGAAAGAACTGACTAGATGGTTTGGAGTAAGAAGGGCCAAAGTAGCTTTCCAGAGAAAGGCACAAGGGCACTAACAGAACAGGCAAAAGTGCCAATTCATTTTGATAGGAATTGTTCTATGAAAAAGAAAATGACAACCCAAATAAAATGATAATATGACCATATAGAGAAAATCGATAAAATGCCAGTTAGAAGTATTATTGTCAGTGAAAAAATGTTTGTTTACAATATGTAATAAAGTGAAAAAGGAATTATTAAAAAGTGCCACATTGTGATTGTATATTTTGTTGAAATATGTGTATACACATATGAATAGAAAAAAATGGAAAATACATACACTAAAAAATGTGTATTAGCACTGAAGAGTTGAATACATTTGTGCTTGATATTTTAAAATTTTTGAAGCATGTATTACTTTTATCATGTAAATGTTTTAATTGAACTATAATAAAAATTTAGAAAAGTACATAAATCATAAGTGTATAGATCAGTGGCTTTTTAAAAGTTAACTATACCAAAGTACTCAACACCCAAATCAAGAAACAGACTTTATCAGCACCTTAGAAGCAACTCCCTCCTCATTCCTGACCCCTTGCAATTGACTGCCCTGTAACAATGTTATTAAAGGTTTTAACATCTGTCTTAGGTAGATGTCTTACGTGAACATGTGGTACTATGTTTGTGTGCAAATCACTATATTCCCTTTGTGGTTATCCTCATACATATGGAGCGCACAAGATTTCAAATATTTAATTGAATAAGTATTTGTGAATGTATTTTGTGAGACCTAAAATACATCATACAAATACAAATGCTAGTAATTATTATTTTAAACTTCTATGACCTGGTACACAAAGCCCATTAACTGTCTGTATGATTTCCTTCCTCGCTCCTTTCTCTCTCCCTCCCTCCCTTACTGTCTCCCTCTCTGTCTCTTTCATTCTCCCTTTTCTTTCCTTCCTTCCTTCCTTCCTTCCTTCCTTCCTTCCTTCCTTCCTTCCTTCCTTCCTGTCTTCCTTTCCTTCTTTCTTTCTTTCCTTCTTTCTTTCTCTCCCTCTCTTTTTCTTCTTTCTCTCTCTTTCTTTCTTTCTTTCTCTTTTTCTTTCTTTCTTTCTTTCTTTCTTTCTTTCTTTCTTTCTTTCTTTCTTTCTTTCTTTCTTTCTTTCTTTTTCTTTCCTTTCTTTCTTTCTTTCTTTCTTTCTTTCTTTCTTTCTTTCTTTCTTTCTTTTTTTCTTTGGTAGTTGACTAAAATACATTTCAAATAATCTCAGCTTATTCATGTAGCTCAGAGAACCTACCAGAATGTGTAGCTCAAGGCTCCTCACATGATGGCTTTTCTCTGTTCCAACTCAGTGACTACATTTGGCCATTTTTGTCCAAGTGGTTTACTAGGCTGGAAGGATTACAGTTTAGTTTGGATGCTCTTTTATTAAAGAATCTGTGTCTGTCAGCTTCCCAAACCGGTCAAGTCAGACCAAATCCCCACGAGACTATGCACACATGCAAATGATATTTGTAGAGGCTTTCAGAGCTAATGGATATAAAATCCACAACAGTCTCTCAGCTGTGTAACTAGCTTTCTGTCTAGTTTATGGATGCCAGTTTTAACCTAGTAATTACTTCTCCATATTTCTCCCCATTCCTCTAAAGGCAGAGGATTTTCAAAATTGGAAGACAGCCGTACATTATTTGAAATCATGGTTCTCAAACTTTGAATTAATAAAGGAAACAAAAGAAAATTTTTGCCAATTTTGAAAATGTATTAAATTATTATATATGGTAAACATGAAAAGAAGTCAGTTATGGGACTGTGGAAGATACTAACCAGTAGCTAAACAAGTGCATTTTTAAATATTCCTCTTTGATAAAAAAGTTTATGGACAAACTATGAGACCACATCGTGACAAAGAAGAGATCTACAGAGCTTAGGAGGATTAAAAAAGAGTGAAGTAGCTCTGTATATACCGATATAAAAGATCTTCATAATGTATTACTATTAAAAAAGATTGGCATGAGAAATAGGTTTGATATCCTACCTTTTATGTATAGGATGGATTAATCAATTGATTGATAAATAGGCCTACATATGCATTGTGTATTTGTTGAAAACAATGCTGAAACTTGGAAAGAATGGGTAGGGATAGAGAGCAGATTTATGTTTTAACCATATGTTCATGTGTTCTCTGTATTCTATACCATGTTTATTCATTACCTCTACAAAATCATATTTTTTAAAAAAAGGAGTGCTCTGTACTATACAAGTTAGGACTGTAAGCTCAAAACCAAATTGATAACCCCTTTGTTGTCAGAAAAGAGAGTCCCGATCCAGACTTCAAGAGTGTGTTCTTGGATTTCATGCAGGAAAGAATTTGAGGTGAGTCACAGAGCACAGTGAAAGAAGCAAGTTTATTAGCAACTACTCCGTTAAACGTAGAACGTCCTTGGAAAGCAGGAGGAGGGACGTGCCGTCCTTTGTTACAAGTGTCTCTACTGATAAGAAACTATAAGGGGCTATAATCAAACTTAAATGTGCGAATGTGCTCATTAAAGGTAGTGGCTATTAATGTTACTGATGACGATTAATTCTTCAACCTAAGCTTGCTCATTAACATTAGTTTCAGGTAAAGTGGGCAGTAGTTTAGTACATCTGGACATTCTGCATGACTGTGGGAGACGTCCTGTATGGCCATGTATATTCTGTAATTACAGTTGGTGGTCAGCTTGGGATGTGGCTATTTTCAGACCATAAGTATTAACCTTACAGATGCCTTGTGAGTACCTAGTTCCTCACTTCAGGATGGAGTCACTCTGGTCAAGTTTTATTAAAACAGAGACCTGATAAGCAGGGGTACCTCTAACACCTTGATTCAAATATTTAAACCTTGTTTCTTGATGAAATTATCTTCTTTCCATTTCATCACACTGTGATGAAACTAGATTCTTTCACTGTGCTCTGTGACTCACCTCAAATTCTTTCCTGCACGAGATCCAAGAACACACTCTTGGAGTCTGGATTGGGACTCTCTTTTCTGGCAACAAAGAAATGGTTTCCATTTTTACTTGTTTCTTCCCAAGTGTTTTTCCTAATACATGTTAATTATTGTCTGTGACCAATCACCCATGATAGAATCAGGCATATGGAAAGGCAGTGGACCCAATTAATGAAAGCGCTTTGGACTCACAATAGTTTTTTATTTTATCACAATTGATGTCAGAGGCTACATATGAAAGTCAATAATCTATTGCTTAATTACTTTATAATCTTTTCCATGCATATTATATTGCACAAACAAATGATCAGTATTTCCATGTCCTATAGGCTTTGTTCTGCATTATTCCATGGTAAACACTTTGGTATTGTTTGGTGTTTAGTATTCTGCTTTTTAGTCCCTATTTCAAACAATCAAACTTATTTCCAGCCTACATTTTATTTACTATTTCTAGATTGTTTGTGTATCATCTAAAAAAGATTTAATAAAATATAAATTACCTAATCCAAACAAAATAATTAAAATCAAGGTTTCTGTTTTTCCACTTGCTTACTCTTGTGAATCTTATTTTTCTTTGCCAGTGAGACCTCTTTATCTGGTTTCTCGTTTAGCTCTTAGCTTTTTATCAATTCCACAGAGGCTTTAATCTGCTTTTCTAGCACTGTTAACTCTCAAACTCTGACGTTTTCTTTTATTTCTGCTATCTTAATCACCCAAATTATACAATAAACTTAGTCCCTCCTCCTGGCTGTTATGAGCTAATAAGAACATCACAAAAGCATTGGAACTGTTTCCAGGATAAATACATGTTCTAAACTGGAAAGGGATTACCAACAGCAGAGGGCATGTGGAGGAACCCTTAAAAGGAGGATGGATACGGATCTTGAAGGCCGATGTGGCATATTTCATAAAATGTAATTAAATATTCAGAACACTAAAAATTATAAATTTTTATTAGCTTGGTTTGATAATACAAATCACAAGAGTCGGGGTCAAAAAATTTCAAAGCTTAAACAATTCAGAAAGATAATTTCCACTTCTTGGTAAGATGAAACAGCTGATATCAGAGCAATATTTCTATTAAAACACACACACAAAACCCTAAGTAAATTACATAAATCATTTTCCACAGAGAACTTCATAAAGAATGAGCACGGGATGAAATAATGTTCCAGAGAGTGAAGAACTATCTGTGCTCTAACGGGTTTTCAACCCCACCCAGCCCACCCCCACCCCAGGGGCTATTTGCTGATTTAGTGGGTAAGCTAATGGTTGAGCTTAGTCCTGACAGACAGCTTCTGTTGGGAGGAGAGGAAGCTAAAGTAGCAATTTTAGTGGTCATGTTAAACTAGAATAATACTTTGGAAACTTGAGGCTGATATTACCCAAGGGTCATTTGTTGAATCTGGGGCTCTGTGGAATGCGAGGGAGTTGGGATTAGCCTTCTAAAAAAGCAGAATGAAATCTCTGGCGATTTTACATAGTTTAGGAAGCCAGCCTTACAGGAGAGGAGGACAGCCTGAATCTCACTGCCAATTTCCTCCTCAAAATATTTGCCAGATTTTGAAGCCATATTGGTAAGAAGTTGGAAAGCTGAGCTGGAAATCTGATATTCAGAGCTTAATCTTCTGCAGAATTTAGAGACTGATGAGATAGATACTTGCTAATTTCTTTTTCTAAAACAAAGGAGGTATATGCTAGAACAACAGTGCTGACTTGGGAGTAGATAGATCCAAACTAAATCTCTAAGCCAATCTGGAGATAGTTTATCCTTGGATTTAATTGATAGAATCAGCAACTCAAATTATTGCCTAACAAAGAAAAAGAGAAATCCTCTGGTGGAATATAACATCATACGGAGTCTTTGATTGTTTTTTTTTTTTAAATATACAGTGTTTGTCCTGTGATCAAATATCTATAATAATCAGATAGTTACAAAAATGTGATTACCAGTGGGAAAAAAATAAACAATAAATAAAAAAATAAACAAAAAATTTACAACAGTAAAGACACAGGTAATAGAAATGTTATAGTTAGCAGTCAATGACTTTGAAATAAATGTTTAAATATATTTAAGAAATACGTTTGAAATTTCTTCAAGAAAATGGAGAAAAAGTTGTACAAAATAAATGAGAGTATAAAAATATCATTAGATGTTTATTGATGGAATGAATCAAATTGATAATCCGCAAGTAAAAAAATCTAAAATTATCAAGTAAATAGATGAGTTTATTTACTTGTTTATCAGTAGATTGTGAAATTGCCTCTGTAAACTTTATAAACTGGGGGAGGAAGGAAGGGAGATAAATGAAAATAAGCCAAGCACACTCACCATTAATTATTAGGTCAGCTTGCTCTTGGACCCACTTCCTCATAGTTGTTTTCCTACTGTCCCAGAAGCATGAAAACCTTGTTACAAGGTTATAGATCATCTTAACTGCCCTATAGACAACAACTTGAACATTGTGAAATGTAAAGTTTTCCATTTCAGATATTCTTTCAGGTCCTGCATACCAGTGAAACTATTGAAATAAGCTGGTCTGAAGGATTCCATGAGAAGCTGACTCACCAAAGAATGCAGTTTCCACATGCTGAAGATTTTATCCCCTTTACCCTGATCGATCAATGACCCCAATTTTCCAGCCCCTCACCCTACACAATCCCCTTAAAAATCCGAGCCCAGATCTCCTCAGGGACATGGAGTTGAGGGTCTCCTCCCATTTCCTTGCTTAGGTGCCCTTGGATACTTAAACTCTTTCTTTGCTGTAAACTCTGCTGTCTCAGTGTATTGGTGTGTTACTACACAGCAGACGTAGGAAATTGTTGGTCCTGTAACAACTGGGTGCCTGAGAAGACAAGATTAGTAAAGTGAAAAAGTGAAAAATAAAGAACATAACTGAATAGAAACACAGAGAGTAAAAAGCACGAAACCACAGGGCAGAATTAAAGTATCAGACATTAGATTATTCTAGTATTAGAATAATGTAACATACATCTTACTGATGTGCCAGGAAAAAAAGAGAGAATAAATCATAAATAATACTGAGGAGTTTACATCGAAGAATTTCTCCAAAGCATTGAAAGATATCAACCTTTATATCCAAAGCTCAGGAAACCAAGAGTATTTTAAAAAGATAACCACACCTGGATATAAAGTGATTAAATCAGTGAAAACCAAAGACAGAGAAAATCTTAAAAACAGTCTGAAGACAAGCTGTATTTCTATTAAAGAAACAAAAATTATTAATTTCTCAAGAGAAACATTGAAAACCAGAAGATAATATAATGACATTGCTAGGTGTTGAAAGAAAATAATGACCAAATTATAATTTAATATACTGTCACGTTATCTTTCAAAACTGCAGGTGAAATAAAGCAGTTTCAGACAAACAAAAATGAAGAGAGTTTATCAGCATTCAGCTTGAACTAAAGAAAATAAATGAAGGGATTTTTTAGGCAAAAAAAAAAAAAAGTTCAAAACACAGAAGAGCAGGAGAGAATAAAGAACAAAATGAGACTAAATTCCTGTAATCCCAGAACTTTGGGAGGCTGAGGCAGGCAGATCACCTGAGGTCAGGAGTCCGAGATCAGCCTGGCCAACATGGTAAAACCCCATCTCTACTGAAAATACAAAAATTAGTTGGGCATGGTGGCACACACCTGTAGTCCCAGCTATTTGGGAGGCCGAGACAGGAGAATCACTTGAACCTGGGAGGCAGAGGTTGCAGTGAGCAGAGATCACACCACTGCATTCCTGCCTGGGTGATAGAGCAAGACTCCATCTCAAAAAAAAAAAAAAAAAAAAAAAAAAAAAGAGTAAATATGTTGGTTGATATAAATGATTATTAACTATAAAATATTACTGATATGCCTAAATTATTATATGTAGAATTTAAATGGCTGACAACTATAATGCAAGAGGTCACAGTTTGGGAAAATAAGACTTACAGCTTCTAAGTTTTTAGCTGTATCAAGAAATTGGCAGCTTTCTTTGCCATTATCTCTGTGATTCTTCTAAATATCCATTATTGTTTTTTCACTGTCTGCCCAATGCGTTTTAGGTGATACTCGATGACTCTCAATCCCATTCTAACAGATGAACTTGCTTTCTATTAATAAAGATTATTTTGCTGCTTCCACTTTTATAGCTACAATTAAATTAAAGACTATGTATAGTTTGAATATGTCCCCAAAAAGCATGCATTGGAAACTTAATCCCTAATGCAACAGTGTTAAGAGGTAGGGCCTAATGAGAATCAATTATGTCACAAGGCCAGAATGAATGGATCAAGGCCATTATTGCAAGAGTGGGTTTGTTATAAAAAAGGGGAGTTCAATCTCTTTTGGCTTTCTGTCTTCCCTATCTTTGCCCTTGTACCATGAGATGATACAGTGAGAAAGTGTTTGCAAAATGCCAACACCTTTTTATTGAACTTCCCAGCTTCCAGAACTGTGAAGCAATACATTTTTTTCATTATAAATTATTCAGCCTGTAGTCGTCTGTTATAGTTACAAAAAACAGACTGAGACAGATTATTACAAAAAAAAAATCTGTTTTTCTTCAGAAATGGCATATGGTAGACATGCATTATTTATACTGCAGTCACTTATGATGTGCCATTGCATTGTAAGCTCTTAGCAGGTTCTTTTTCTTTATTCTGTATTAAAGCCAGACACTTCCTCAATTGGTATTGGCTTTCTTGATGTAGTTTCTAGACTTTTCACTTTTTGTTTGTTTTTCTCATCTGTGTATTATGAAAATATCGATGGCTATTGATATAGTCTTTCACAGCTTCTCAAGGTTTGGCTGAAGTATACTACTTCATATCCTCTGAAACTTGAAAGTGGTTAATCTATAACCCTGTACAGATGGTATCAACTAACGTTTAGATTGTCTTGATCCCAAAGCAAAGACCTCAGAATGGAATGGCTCTTTTGATCATGGTTCATTTAATTTGTGGATGTTCGAAAGCAATATGGTTATTTTTTCAGATAACTGAAAAATGTTGTCCTTGCATACTGAAAAAACATCACGGTTAGAAAACACTTTACAGAACTTACACAATAGTTAGAGGGAGATCAATGCACTATTTTCTAACATATTTTCTTCTGCTTTTGGTTTTTCACTCTTTCTTCTTGTCTTTTAGTACCAATGAAACAGAAAACTGGATTTAGTCTTGATTTTTTAATATAATTATTCCAATTATCCATTTTACTTCATTAAGTGTCACAGATAAAGATTTAGTATAATTTTGATCAGAAAAATAGTATTTAAAAAAAACCAGGGTGTTTGAATAACTTAGTTTAAAAGTGCTTGTGTTTGCCTAAATATTCCAAATGAAGATCTTGTCTGTCTCAAATAAGCCTGACCATAAATAAAATAATGTTAAAAAATAAATATCAAACATATAAAAGGAGAAATAAAAGCAAATCACATATCCAAAACAAATATTTCAAAAATACATATCTAGCCAGAGGAAATTGTTTTAGGAAAATTATTTTATGAATTTAATTTTAATAATTTTAATATCCTTAATGTCCTTCCAGTAATGAGAAACCTATTTTCCATATGATTACTATTTTTGTTTTATATTCAATTACATTCTTGGAGGAAAGCTTCATTTGTTGTCGTTTGTGGAATAATGCAATCTCATCGTGGTGGCAGTTCAGAGTTCTGTGATTTCGACCTGACTCATGACACAGCTGTTTTAGAGAGTATCAAACACGATATCCCTCAATTCACTTCTCGTTTATGTCTGAGCTTGGCTGAGCAATAGGCTCAGATCTGAGTATGCGATGTAAGTGTGGGCTGAGACTCAGGAAGGCTTAGATATGGAAGGGGAGTGAGACAAGGACAGAGGTGGGTAAATAAATGAGGCGGCCTCAGGGTGAGACGTGGATTACACATGAAATCATTGACGCATTTCAAACGTGGAAAGGCAGGAGAAAATAAAATTCAATTTGCTTCATTTTAAAAATTGTAGCTGTAGAATTGTATTATCCAAAAGGCATTAAACATTCTAAATATTTTACTGTGGTTTTATTCTGTTTTTCTGTAAAAAGATGGTATGTCCTCTCAAAAACCAACAATGTAGTAAGCATAGCATTATGACAAATAATTCTGCAAATGACAATCAAGTAATCAAGTTCTGTAAGTTTATGACCTATAAACAAATAAGAATGAGAAGTCAAATATACTCCTTGCTTTCCCTTGCTCTTACGATATAATCTGAATTTCAGGAGTAACTTCTGAATGTATTTATGGCAGGCAGATGGTTCTGTTGCCTACTATTAGTTTGAAAAGAATAGAAGAAGATATAGATAGGTGACTGGAGAAGGAAAACACTTTATTAAGCAGACATTAATAGAATGCAGATTTTTAATCCCAAATCAGTTTTGAAAATGTATACATAAAACTGCAAAAGAATTTCTCTAGTTTTTTTCCTGTATTATTTAATGGTTGAAACCTGTAGACTTTTAATTTAATTTAATTTAATTAATTAATTTTTTTTTTTCTGAGACAGAGTCTCGTTCTGTCGCCCAGGCTGGACTGCAGTGGTGCAATCTCGGCACACTGCAAGCTCCGCCTCCCGGGTTCACGTCATTCCCCTGCCTCAGCCTCCCGAGTAGCTGGGACTACAGGCGCCCACCACCTCGCCCGGCTAATTTTTTGTATTTTTAGTAGAGAAGGGATTTCACCGTGTTAGCCAGGATGGTCTCAATCTCCTGACCTCCTGATCCACCCACCTCGGCCTCCCAAAGTGCTGGGATTACAGGCGTGAGCCACCGCACCCTGTGGTAGACTATTTTTTTTCTTTGTTTTAACGGTAAAAATATACCACTTCAAAACTTGCAGTGACAGTTCCAACTGGATTAGCCAAACCATATGGAATAACGTTTTTTTTGTTTTCGTTTTTAAAAAAACCGTGCAGTTTATTTTGAAGAAAATATGGTTATCATTAATGTTATTTTTTATTTTCTTTCAATCTCCTATCTGATTCAAGTAATGAATTTTAAGTTTCTGTTTAGTAAGTTTATTGCAAATGTGCCAAAATTTGACATCTGCAATTCTTAGTATATGCTATGTTAAGAAAAACAAAGTGTTATTTTAATTAGGTATGATTTCAGCCTCATAAACAAAATCATGAAGTATTGTTTTCCTTTTGCTTCCCAGGAATAGATGTTCATCCAGACCGCAGTTCTCAAATAGGTAAGCGTATTAGAACTGATGTTCACTTGGGAAACTGCTATAAATTGTAAATCCTTCCTTTCTCTCTCCAACACTCTTTCCAAGTTTCTTCCAGGTATTTTGCTATATCTTATGTTAAGCACAATTGCCAGTCATTGCAGTATATGCTGCAGCTACAAGGTCCGTGGACTACTACACTTACCTTCAAAGACTTTTAGTTTCTTTCAATTCTGGTAAGAAAATAAATGACATGATACAATGGGATAAGTGCTATGATGGGTAAAATGAACTTTATGAAGACAGCCTCTTAAACAAATTTATGCGACAAGGCAACTTATCAGAGGAAGTGAAATCTAAGTTGAGGGTTGAAAGAGGACTATAACTAGTTATAAAAGGGGATTTTATGTGTGAGGGTGTATGTATTTAGGAGTGTGGTTTGAGTTTGAAGATTGTTGTAAAGAACATTTTAAGCAAATGTGTATTCTAAGAATATGCAAAAGTATGAAGGAAAGAGTCAGGATATATTGAATACGTTATTGTAGTTTCAAAAAATGGTGCATGATTAATGAAGTGAGAGAAGATATTTAGGAGATTGAAGCTGATTATAAAGAGCTGGAGGAAGTTCACCCTTTATCCTGAGAAGATAAAGTGAAAACTTTAAATAACAGACATCATATTTGTGATTTTGAAAAAATTATTGATAACAGAGAAGCAAGAGGCTGGAGGCAATTAGACAGTAATGTAGTGTCTTAGTCAATTTGTGCTGTGATAACAAAATGCCTGAAAGTTAGTAGTTCATAAAGAGCAGAAAATTATTTTCTCACCATGTTGGAGTCTGCAAAGTTCAAGATCAAAGTGCCAACAAATTCAGTCTGGTGAGAGCTGCTCTCTGCTTTCAAGGTGCCTTGTTGCTGTGTTCTCACATGGTGGAAGATGGAAGAGCAAGCTAGCTGAACACTGTGTAAAGTCTCTTTCTTTTATAAGATCTTTAATCTCATTCCTGAGGAAGGAGCCCTCGAGGCCTAATCAACTCTTACAGTCCCCACTTCTCAATACTTTCACATTGGCAACACCTGAATTTTGGAGAAGGCACATTCAAACCATAGCATGTAGTAATCCAGGTGATAAATTATAGTAAAAAAAAAATCATGAGAGTGTTAATGAAGAAAAGATTATGGAAACAAAATATTGAGTCCATATTTGTCTCATCTGGATGCGTGGAACATTTTAATAAGGTATTTTAGATATATTTTTACTCTGTCTACCACCCAGAAAATTTTCCTGAACAGTTTATAACATGAAGTATCTTGCTTCATGTAATACTTATAATTTATATATTTTAATAAATTATTTCAATAAAAATATTCATATGTTTTTCTTTAAGAAAACATCTCTCATGATTCCTTAACTCTCTCCAAGTACTTCCCATGTTCTGTTCCCTTCAAAGGCAGATGTCTCAAAATTTACACTACCGAAATTGTCTGACTTTTATTTACTTGTTAATCTACTCTTGGATTCTGCTCCCAATACTTCCCTTGCCAAGGCCCATAATGACATCTACATTGGAATAGTCAGTGGATGTACTTCTGTCATCATTTGATCACTCTGTTCTGGAAACATTTGCTTCCCTTGAAACTACGACCTTGTTTTCTTACCCATCTCTTTTGCTTCTCTGTCTCAATGTCTTGTCCTAGATGCTCCTCTTCTTACTAACCTCCAGCTACTGAAGTTCTTCAGGGCATGCATATCTCTTCTTTCTTCTAATTTGTCTCCTAATCTAATTAATTTTATAATTCCAAAAAATATCAGTGTGGCAATACATGAACAGATTATAGCTATTCTAGTTAAATTTTCTTATTTGAATTGTAAAATCTTGTGTTCAAAAACTTATTTGATATATCCATTTGATTGGTTATAAAGATCCCAAGAGTTTACAGAGGCACTAATCCTATTTACGAGGGCCCCTTCCCTATGATTTACTCACCTTCGAAATGTCCCATCTCTTAATACTATCACATTGGGGATTGGATTTCAATATATGAATTTTAGAAGGACACAAACATTCGGATTATAGCAAGAAACAGTAGTAGTCTACTAAGCAGGTAACAGCTCATATATACCTCAGTTTATGACTTAATATAGATGTAGTAGTTTTTCAGAAATTTGTCTTTGGATAAGAAGTTAAATCTTATGTTTTGGGTGACCATTGCTAAAAATAAATTCCAAGTACTTTCTAAATTAGGAGGGATAATTCTCCTTTGAATTATATACTCCATTAAAACACTTTAGAGCTGAAAAAAATAAAAGAAATTTATAACAATGAGTTTTTTTAGATCACCCAGGCATAAATAAAGGATACTCAGCTATAAAAATGGCTAAACAAGGACTTGATGATTTTTCATAATTGATGTATGCTACTTGTATTTTCATTACTTCATACGCTACTTGTAATTTCAGGAATGCTGTGTTCTAAGAGAATAAATTTTGCTTTAAAAGATATCAGAATATGATTGGGTGCAGTGGCTCACGCCTGTAATCTCAGCACTTTGGGAAGCCTAGGTAGGAGGATAATATGAGCCCAGGAATTCAAGACTAGACTAGGCAACATGGCGAAACTCTGTCTGTGCAAAAATACTTGGTGACATGTGCCTTTAGTCGCAGCCACTCAAGAGGCTCACTTGAACCCTGGGAGAATCACTTGAACCCTGGGAGGTTGAAGTTGCAGAGAGCCGAGATTATGCCACAGTACTCCAGTCTGGGTGATAGAGTGAGACTCTGCCCCAGCCCAAACAAAGAAAAAAAAGATAAGAGAGTAAGAAATTAAAATAAAAGCTTTTATGACTTACATTTCCTTCCCTGGATCAAGGAAAACTGTTTAAAAAAGCAGGGTAGGCAGATACAAGGGACGTTAGGTGAAGAGGCTATTGCTGCATAGGAGGGGAACACATCTACGGTGACAGATGAGGTGGCAGCTACATTTCACCTCTTGAGAGAATATCTGAACTATTATCAACCCACTTGATACCTAAGAACTCAGTTTTACCTAACCATATGTGTTAAAATAGTATCACACTATTAAGGTCCACTGTTGCTCATCCAAACGTCACTATCCCCATGAAACATGGGACTCTCCTAATTACTCCCCTATATTATCATGCACTGCCTCTGATGACATTAACACAGAAGTCCTCAACATGTTACAGATTGTTGTGCACTGCAGTAGCTGTTTTATGTGAGAGATCTAGGTCTTGGTAAGTTATGTGCATTCTTATCACCACGTTCTCTTGCCCAGAATGACTGGTCTGAAGAGTGAACACGTAACTGTTGGAAGATCAATTGCCCTCCCTTTTTTGGCATTGACATATAAAACAATGTTTTCATCTAGGATTTGTGGACTGAGATTATCAGTAGCCATGTTCCACACCCTAGGAACACGCAGAGACAAAACAAAACAAAACAAAACAAAACAAAACAAAACAAAAATCTAACTAGAAAGAGATAAAGTCCCCAGTCCCCAGTCCCAATTCCTAAATTCCTGGTGTGCAGCTCTTCCTTGACATCTGTCAGCTATTTGAGTGTATTTACTTGTATATAAACTAATAATTTTGTTGTTTTGCTCCATTTGTTATGGGTTGATTTTCTGTTGTTTGCCAGCTAATGGATCCTAATAAATACATTAATATAAAAGCTGAGAAATGCGGCTAAAAAAAGTAATGTATCATATCCAATTAGATGATGTGAGAACATAACATTTAAATTATTTTCTTTATCTCCTATATGTCGTGACTCATAAAATTGGGAGAAATAACATACCACAATAAATTTGGAATAATTCTGAATTCTGTGTCCAAGCACTCTGGTGTACTCTGTGCATATATATGACAATAATCTATTATTATGCTTAAGAATAGGTATTAATTGCAGTATTTGAAGAGTAAAGCTCTACAAGTTGATGAGTTATCAGTAACTTGTATTTGTAGTTGGATCTGCACTAGGAGATCAGTTTCATAATGGGGCTATCATTTTGCAAAATGCAATAACAATTAACAACACATTATTAATAGCCAAATAATCCTTAACAAAACAAAAAAATCTGGTGTGAATTTAAAGCACTATATCCATGTGAAGGGAAAATACAGTTCTGGAGTTCTCAGAAGTGTGTTCAATCTGGGATTGATTACAGTTTCTCACTTCACCAGTATAAAGAATGAGCAGGAAGATTTGAAGTAGGAAGCGACGTGTGTGTACATGGAGCGGGCTGGTACAGTCAGGGGCTAATCATGGTTGGCTAACATGGAGAGACTTTGAAGGAGAACTGACTAAAATACAACTTGTAAACTCTTAGGCATTTTCCTGTGACTAATAACCACCACCAGATGTGTCCAGATGACAAAAGCTTGAAAAGATTCTGAGACCATTTTTTTTCCCCCTCTAAATGTGTTGTTTACAGCCTTATTGTCTACGAATGATTATTACAAATGGAGAGAAATTGGATGGAGTCACAATTGGAAACACTACAATTCTGATTCAGGAGAAATATTTGAAAGGCCTTTCAAAAAATTTTAAATAAATTTATTTCAGCCATTCATTAAATGTAATCCATATGAAACGTTAGGAGCCTTGCGGATACAAGGATGAGAAGAAAATGTGGCATTTTATCTAAAGTCTAAAATTTTGTAGGAAAGATGACATGATAATACAGCTTCATGTTTGCTGAACAAACTAATTCTAGAGAGAGACGAGATTAGCTAAAATACGTGACAAAAGAGAGGTTTCACCAAAGCACTCTGTGAGATTAGAAGAGGATGAGGTGCTTTGGGCACATCCACATGGGTGCCTGGGATGATGTGACACTTGAGAGGCGTCTTCAACATAAAGAGGAAAGAAACATCGGAAATATTATACCAAGCTCATCTGGGAAATGGGGAGTAATACAATTTATGTCAGCATGTACAGTATTTGTCAACTCTTAGAATGATGTTAAGTTAGTATTAATTTTCCAAGGGCATTTTAAATGTCTGAATAGAAGTGTAGACCTTCTTCTATAGTTAAGTGAAAGTGTTCAAAGTCACTGAGCAATGGAGTGACGTTATCAGAGCAGGGTTTTAGAAATAAAAATGAACTGAATTTTTACAAATGAAATAAGAGCAAGAGACACTCTAAGTAGGAAGTCCAATTGGGAACTTTGCCATAGTCTAGAAAGCAAATCATAAGGATCCAAAGGATAGTAATGGGAGCAAAGGCCAGATTTAGGGAAAACTGAAAAATAAAACAAATGTAGCAAACAGCAGGACAGGACTAGAAGGCGGGCTCTTCACTAAGACACTCTTAAAGTCTTCATGTGTATGCCCATGTGTTCCTGATACCACTAGACTTTTCATCCTTGTCTTGTGCCGGTTTTCAAGGGAATTCTTCCAGCTTTTTCCCATTCAGTTTGATATTGGCTGTGAGTTTTTCATAGATAGCTGTTATACTTTTAAAATGTGTTCCTTTAATGCCTAGTTTGTTGAGGGGTTTTAACGTGAAGGAATGTTGGATTTTATTGAAAGCCTTTTCTGCATCTATTGAAATAATTATGTGGTTTTTGTTTTTATTTTGTCTATGTGACAAATCACATTTAATGATCTGCATATGTTGAAGCAACCCAGTATCCCAGGAGGAAAGCCTACTTGATCATGATGATGCTGAATTCGGTTTGCTAGTATTTTGTTGAAGATTTATGCATCAATGTTCATCAAGGATATTGATCTGAATTTTTTTTTTCATCGTTGGTGTATCAGGATGATGCTGGCCTCATAGAATAAGCTGGTGAAGAATTAATCCTCCTCAATTTTTGGTGTAGTTTCAGTAGGAATGCTACTAGTTATTTATTCTTTTATTTCTGGTAGACTTTGGCCATGAATCTGTCTGGTCCTGGGCTTTTTTGGTTTGTAGACTTTTTATTACTGATTCAACTTTAGAACTCATTGTTGGTCTGTTCAGAGATTCAATTTCTTCCTGATTCAGCTTTGGAAAGTTGTGTGTGTCCAGGAATTGATCCATTTCTTCTAGATTTTCTAGTGTGTCTGCATAGAGGTGTTCAAAGTAGTCTCTGATACTTTTTTAAAATTTCTGTAGGGTCAGTGGTAGTGTTCCCCTTTTTACCTCTAATTGTGTTATTTGGATCTTCTCTCTTTTTTATTAGTCTAGCTAACAGTCTGTATATCTTATTTTTTTTAAAGAACCAATTCCTGCATTCATTGATGTTTTGTATGGTTTTTCACATCATCTCACTTTCCTTCACTTCAGCTGTAATTTCGATTAGTTCTTGTCTTCTGCTAGCCTTGGGGTTGGTTTATTCTTGCTTCTACAGTTCTTCTAGTTGTGATGTTAGGTTGTTAACTTGGAATCTGTCCAACTTTTTGATGGGGGCATTTAGTGCTGTAAATTACACTGTTAGTACTGCCTTACCTGTGTCCCAGAGATTCTGGGGTATTGTATCTTTGCTCTCATTAGTTTCAAATAATTTCTTGATTTCTGCCTTAATTTCATTATTCATCAAAAAATCATTCCAGAGCAGGTTAGTTTCCATATGATTGTATGGTTTTGAGTGATTTTCTTTGTGTTGATTTCTATTTTTATTGTGCTGTGGTCCAAGAACATGGTTGGTATGAGTTTGGTTCTTTTGCATTTGCAAAAGATTGTTTTATGTCCTGTTGTGTGTTCAGTTCAGGTACTGAATGTTTGTTAATTTTCTGCTTCTATTATGTGTCTAATACTGTCAGTGGGGTGTTGAACTCTCTCATTATTATTGTGTGGGAATCTAAGTCTCTTCATAAATCTCTAAGAATTTGCTTTATTAATCTGGGTGCTATGTTGGGTGTGTATATATTCAGGACAGTTAGATATTCTTTTTGAATTGAATCCTTTACTATTATTAGTGCAATGGTCATTGTGGTTTCAGACCGTGAATTTTAGATCAGTATAACTAAGCTCAAACACATCTTTACTAATCAAAATAGGAACCATTATAATCAACACATTTTTGCCAATGAGAAATAAGTTTGTTTATTCCTGTAGTGTAAAAATCTGTGCTTTGGGATTTGACAAACTCTTGGAAAGCATTTTCTGCATCTTGCTTGTTGTGAAAGCATTTTCCCTGCAAAAAGTTGTCGGGATGCTTGAAGACGTGGTAGTTGGTTGGTAAAAGGTAAGGTCAATATGGCACATGAAGCAAATTTCATAGCCCAGTTTGTTCAACTTTCGAAGCGTTGGTTGGAAAACATGCAGTTGGATGTTGTCATGGAGAAGAATCGGCCCCTTTCTGTTGACCAATGCTGACTGCAGGCGATAGAGTTTTCAGTGCATCTCATCAATTTACTGAGCTTACTTCTCATATAATGGTTTCAATGGGATATTCAAAAAGCTGTAGTAGATCAGACTGGCAGCAGACCACCAAACAGTGACCATGACCTCGTTTTGGTGCAAGCTTGGCTTTGGGAACTTCTTTGGATCTTGTTATCAGTCCAACCACTGAGCTGGTCATTGCCGGTTATTGTGTAAAATCCACTTTTTGTCACACGTCACAATCCAATTGAGAAATGGCTCATTGTTGCTGTGCAGAATAAGAGAAGATGACATTTCAAAATGACAAGTTTTTTTATTTTTGTTCAGCTCATGAGGCATCAATAACTGGGTACTTATGGAGCTTTTTCACCTTTCCAATTTGCTTCAAATGCTGAACGATCATAGAATGGTTGATATTGAGTTCTTCGGCAACTTCTTGTGTAGTGTGAGAAGATCAGCTTTGATGATCACTCTCAATTTACCATATCCTTTGAAAAACTTCTTGAACCACCACGGAACTGTACATTTGTTAGCAGTTCCTGGGTCAAATATGGTGTTGATGTTGTAAGTTGTCTCCATTGCTTTATGACCCATGAACTTGAATAAAAAAGTCACTCAAATTTTCTTTTAGTCTAACATCATTTCCATAGCCTAAAATAAACATGAAATAAACAGCAAGTAATAAGTCATTAGCAAAAAACCACAAGGCGAGAAATGCCCATTAAAATGATGTATAACATAACCACATTTATTTAGTAATATATCCCAATATCAAACAGCAATTTCCAACAATGCAAAAACTGCAATTACTTTTGCACTCACCCAGTATAATGCTCTTCTTTATCTTTTAAAAATCTTTGTTGGTTTAAAGCCCATTTTATCTAAAATTAGGATACCAATCCCTGCTTTTTCTGTTCTCCATTTGCTTGGTAGATTTTTCTCCATCCCTTTATTTTGAGACTATGGGTGTCACTGCATATAAGATTGGTCTCTTGGTGATATCATACCATTGGGTTTTGCTTCTTTATCCAGCATGCCACTGTGTCTTTTAATTGGGGCATTTAGCCTGTTTACATATGAGGTTAATATTGATATGTGCAGATTTGATCCCATTATTGTATTGTTATGAGGTTGACTGGTTTGTGTGATTGCTTTATGGTGTCATTGGTCTGTGTACTTATGTGTGTTTTTTTAGTGACTGGTAATCATCTTTTCTTTTCATATTTAGGGCACTTTTCAGGACCTCTTGTAAGGCAGGTTTGGTGAGCATTTGCTTTTGCTCAGCATTTGCTTTTCTGTAAGGATCTTATTTCTCCTTCACTTACGAAGCTCAGTTTGGCAGGATACAAAATTCCTGGTTGGAAATTATTTTCTTTAAGAATGCTGAATATAAACTCTGAATCTCTTTCTGGCTTGTAGTGTTTCTCCTGAAAGGCCAGCTGTTAGCCCGATGGGCTTCCTTTTGTAGGTGACCTGCCCCTTCCCTCTAGCTTCTTTTAACATTTTGTTCTCTCATTTTGACTTTGTAAAATCTCATTATTGTATCTTGGAGATGGTTCTCCCAGGGGTTCTCTGCATTTTCTGAATTTGAATATTGGTCTGTCTAGCAAGGGTGGGGAAGTTTTCATGGATGATATCCTGAAAAATATTTTCCAAGTTGCCTGCTTTCTCCCCATCTCTTTCAGGAATGCCAGTGAGTTACAGGTTTGGTCTCTACATAATCCCATATTTCTCAGAGGTTTTGTTTATTCTTTTTTATCCTTTTTTCTTCATTTTTTTCTGAGCTATTGCAGTCAGTCTTCAAGCTCTGAGATTCTTTCCTCAGCTTGGTCTATTCTGCTGTTAATACTTGCAATTTCATTATGTAATTCTTTTACTTTGTTTTATAGCTCTCTCACTCTCAAATCAGGTTGGTTCTTAATGGCTTGTTTTTTTGTTTTTTTTTTTTTTCCTTCCTTGGCTTTCTGTGTTCTCATGAATGTTGATCAACTTTGTTTTTATCCTTATTCTGAATTCTATTTCTGTCATTTCAGCCATTTCAGCCTTAGAACCACCCTTGCTGGGGAACTGGTGTGGTCATTTGGAGAAAAGAAGTTACTCTGGCTTTTTGAGTTGTGAGAGTTTTTGCACTACTTTTTTTCTCATCTGTGTGAGCTGGTGTTCCTTTAACTGTGGCATAAATTCAGTACAGTCAGTAAACTTCTTTTCTAGATGGTTTCAGAAGGCCAAGACTTTGTGCAGGCTGTTTATTTGCAGATGAATTATTGTCTTTGGTTTCACAGGGGGTATATTGTAAAGTATTTTTGGTGTTGATATTTTGGACTATGATCCAGTAGATGGCACTTAAGCATAATGGCCAGTCAGTAGACTCTTGCACAGTCATATGACTTCTCTGTATTTCCTCATGATTTCAGTCATGCTCCCTCTCAATGCTCCTAAAGTGTGGGCTCATCTCTCACTTGAGTGCTGGTTTCAGATCTCAGCTTGGTACTCCCAGGTTACACACCACAGCTCGGGGGTGATCTCAGGCTTTCTGTTCCCTCCCCAACTTGGAAGCAGCAGGAGAAGGGACCCTAGAAGTAGTTGTAGCATAGGGTCTTTCACTTGTCTCTTGGGGGTCCACCACAGAGAGATATGGAGCGACTATCAATCAGTGTGATTGGTCCAGGATGGGGCATCTCTGCTAGGCCCAAACTGGGAGGGCCTTGCCTGGTGACTAGTGGCAGCGGGGTGGCGTAGCGGGGAGACCTGGGGAAGACAGGCTTCCTCTCCTCGTTAGGGTGGCTGCATCTTGCTGAGTGTGTGTGTAACACACTCAGGGTCTTTGCTTCTTCTCTGGTCTGAGAGCAATGGCAGTACGACTGCAGTGGAAGTTGTAGTGGGGTTTTCAGTTGCCTCTGGGAGCTCCACCTCAGAGAAACAAGGAGTTGCTGCTACTGGGAATATTCGGTCAAGGGGTGGGGCAGTTGCTCTACTGACCCAAGTTGTGGGCTCTGCTTGGTGAAAAGTGGGGGAACGAGGGCTCACAGGGCGAAGAGACTGTTCTCCTCTCTGTATGCTGACTGTAGTGTTCTGGAAGTTCAGGTGAACTCCTCAAAGTCTTTGTTTCTTCTTAGATCAAGGGCAGCAGGGGCAGGACCATTGTTGTGGCCATAGTAGGGGTGCTGTCACTTGCCTCTGGGAGCCTCTTAGGGAAACACAGAGCCACTAGCAGTGGGAATGTTCAGCCAGGGATGGGGTAGTTGTTCTTGCTACCAAGGCAGGGACCCTGCCTGGTGAGGGGAGAAGGTGAGGGCTCACAGGGAAGAGAGACTGGACTCCTTTTCAAATGAGCTACCATATACTGGTGGTGCCAGAATAACAATTAGGCTCTTTATTTCTTCTCTCACCCAAGGGTGGTTAGGGCAGTACCATTGCAGCTGCAGTGGCAGAGGTGTTGTGGATTCTCTCTGGGAATTCCTTTTCAGAGAAATGCAGAGCTGCTTCTGACTGAAATGTTCAAGGGGGAGCAAGGGAATTGTGCTGGAGTTGGGAGGTCCCACCCAGTGAAGAGAAGCAAGGACAGAAACCCACATGGAAAACAGTCTGTCTACTTTTCTGTGGGATGGCTGCGCTGTGCTGGGGAGCCACGGCACTGCCTACTCCCCAGAACTCACAGGGTATAGTGGCAAGGGCTGTGAGACAGCAAGAATGGCATCTGGCTTCTCACTCTCAGAGCTCTGTCCCAGGAAGGTGCAGAGCTGCTACTGGCCCAAGATCCTTGGTTGGATGTGGCTGGAGTCCCAGTTTAGTAGGTCTTGCCCCATGAGGAGAAGGAGGAGCCATTTGGGAGCCACATAAAAAATAGCCTGACTGCTTTTCCATGGGATGGCTACACTGCAATGGAGATCCACGCCTCTCCCTAATCACTACTCGAGACTGAAGGCTATGGAGGCGGGGGCTGCAAGACAGCAAAAATGCTGGCCAGCCTCTCTTTCTGGGAGCTTCATCCCAAGGAAGTACAGAGCTGTTATCTGCTGAGAACCCAGAGGGTTGGTGGCTGGAGACCCAGGCAGGTGCGCCTTAGCCTGTGAGATGCAGTGGAGGTGAGGCTTGCAGTCCATTGCTCCTCAAGACCCTGGATTTAGTTCTTTTCCTGGGGCATGTGAGAGAGCCTGTCCTCCTCCACAGCCAGAGTTGCCATCACTAATTCTGGGATGTCCAGGTTGTCAAGGCTCCAGGGACTCTGCATGTACCTGAGCAGCAGCTCTGCCCACACTCCACATAGCTCTCTGTGTTGGTCTGGGGCCCCTGGTTGGGGGCTCACTGGGCATCTCCTGAGTTCAGGGTTGCAAAGGTCCATGGAAGAATTGTGGGTGCCCAGGGACTCTTACTCATTCATCATTTTCCCATGTTGAGGAAGCCTCCCCTGACTTTGTGATAGTCTTGGGTGGGTGGTCATCCTGTCTTGCTCCTCTCCATTCTCCTTAGGTCGAGTTGTTTCCTTGATGAATCCCAATGTGTCTACCTAGATGCTCCAGTTGAAGATCTAGTAATTAAAGGTATTCTTTATTCAATGAATATTGTAGTATAAACTATTAATTTCTGCCTCAGTCTTTCAAGATTCTATAAATTAATTGTTCTAATGCTGCTCCTATGTTTGGCAAGAAAATTGGTTAGAGAAATGTAGTTAGAGAAATAGTAGAAGAAAATCCATTGATTTTATTTTCCTCTTTATGTTAATTTTTTGAAGGTCTCAATACACCAGAGCTAAGATCATGAATAAGGGAGCAACTTTGCGTCTGTAGAGATTATATAGGACTGTATGTTTCTGGCAGGTCATTTGGCATCATTGCAAGGAGTGTACATAGATGTCATCATTGCAAAGGATGTGAGAGGTAATTGCTTTATTATATTAAGAGAAGCAAACAGATATCCTGGTTCAAATGACTGAAACTCAAGTATTGGCAATATTAATGAACATCAGGAAAAATTTAATTGAACTCTGTTAGAGCAAAATAAGTTAGTGACTTAATATTTTAATCAAATGTTGTATTGTTCTGCCATACTAAGAAAAAAATTCTTAGTATGTTTTTTTTTTTTTTGGTAATAAAAATGGCCTAATAAACAGTTTCTAAAGTTAACCAAATTAGGTTTAAATTACTTTTCAGGAAAAATTTATTCAAAAAGCACTTATTAAAATTTCTTCCACTGAGCTGGATCCTTAATTTACATACTTGTTTGTAGATTCTGTTTCTCTAAGTATTCTTGAAAAATTCATATAGAATATTTCTTGTAATTTCAAGTTTATTGTTGTTATGGTCAACCACTAATTACTTGAAGAATGTAATATAAAATTTTTTATCTTTTATGAAGTCTCTGAGTTACCTTTTGATACAGTTTGCCTGTGTACTCACCCAAGTCTCATCTTGAATTGTAGCTCTCATAATCCCCATGTGTTGTGGGAAGGACCTGATGGGAGGTAATTAAATTATAGGGGTGGGTTTTCCCGTGTTGTTCTTGTGATAGTGAATAAGTCTCATGAGATCTGATGGTTGTATAAAGGGCAGTTCCCCCACACATGCTGTCTTGCTTGCTGCCATGTAAATGTGCCGTTGCTCCTCCTTCACCTTCTGTGATGATTGTGAGGCCTCCTTAGCCATGGAAACTGTGAGTCCATTAAACCTCTTTTTCTTTATAAATTACCCAGCTTTGGGTATTTCTTCATAGCAGTATAAAAATGGACTAATACAGTAAATTGGTACTGGTAGAGTGGAGTACTGCTATTAAGATACCTGAAAATGTGGAAGCAACATTGGAACTGGGTAACAGGCAGAGGTAGGAACAATTTGGAGGGCTCAGAAGAAGACAGGAAGATGTGGGAAAGTTTGGAACTTCCTAGAGACTTGTTGAATGGCTTTCACCATAATGCTGATAGTAATATGGACAATAAAATCCAGGCTAAGGTGGTCTCAGATTGAGATGAGGAATTTGTTGGAAACTGGAGTAAAGGTCACTCTTATTATGCAGAGATGTGCTGCATTTTGCCCCCACCCTACAGATCTGTGGAGAGATGATTTAGGGTATCTGGTGGAAGAAATTTCTAAGCAGCAAAGTGTTCAAGAAGTAACAGGGCATAAAAGTTTGGAAAATTTGCAGCTTGATGATATGGTAGAACAAAAAGTCCATTTCCTGGGGAGAAATTCAAGCCACTGCAGAAATTTGCATAAGTAACGAGGAACCAAAGGGTAATCCCCAAACAATGGGGAAAATGTCTCCAGGGCATATGAGAGAACTTCACAGCAGCCCCTCCCATCACAGGCTCAGGGACCTGGGAGGAAAAAATGATTTTGTGGGCCTGGTTCAGGACTTCCTTCCTGTGTGCAGCCTAAGGACTCGGTGCCCTGTGTCCCAGATGCTCCAGTCATGGCTAAAAGTGGCCAAGGTACAGTTTAGGTCATTGCTTCAGAAAGTGCAAATCGCAAAGTCTTGATAGCTTCCATGTGGTGTTGGTCCTGTGAGTGCACAGAAGTCGAGAATTGAGTTTTGGGAACCTCTGCCTAGTTTTCAGAGGATGTATGGAAACACCTGGATGTCCAGGCAGAGGTGTGCTGCAGGGGTGGAGCCCTCATGGAGAACCTCTGCTAGGGCACTGCAGAAGGCAAATGTAGGGTGAGAGCCTCCACACAGAGTCCCTATTGGGATACTTTCTTGTGGAGCTGTGAGAAGAGAGCCACCATCTTCCAGATCCCAGAATGGTAGATCCACTGAGAGCTTGAACTGTGCACCTGAAAAAGCCACAGACACACAATGCCAGCCCAGGAAAGCAGCCAGGAGGGAGGCTATACCCTGCAAAGCCACAGGGACAGAGCTATCCGAGGCTGGGGGAGCCCACCTCTTGTATCAGCATGACCTGGATGTGAAACATGGAGTCAAAGGAGATAATTTTGGAGTTTTAAGATTTGATTGCCCCACTGGATTTTTGACTTGCATGGGGCCTGCAGCCCCTTCATTTTAGTCAATTTCTCCCATCTGGAATGGCTGTATTTACCCAATACCTGTACTCCTATTGTATCTAGGAAGTAACTAACTTGCTTTTGATTTAACAGGCTCATAGGCAGTAGGAACTTGCCTCGTCTCAGATGAGACTTTGGATATAGACTTTTGAGTAAATGCTGAAATGAGATAACACTATAGGGGACTCTTGGGAAGGCATGGTTGGTTTTGAAATGTGAGGACATGAGATGTGGGAGGGGCTGGGGATGGAATGATATAGTTTGGCTTTGTCTCCACCCAAATCTCATCTTGAATTGTAGCTCCCACAATTCCCATGTATCGTAGGAGAGACCCAATGGGAGGTAATTTAATCGTAGGGGTGGGTTTTCCCCTCCTGTTCTCATGGTAGTGAATAAGTCTCATGAGATCTGATGATTTTATAAAGGGCAGTGCCTCTAAACATGTTCTCTTGCCTGCCACCATGTAAGATGTGCCTTTGCTACTCCTTCACCTTCTGTGATAATTTTGAGGCCTCCCTAGCCATGGGGACTGTGAGTCCATTAAACCTTTTTCTCTGTAAATTACCCAGTCTTGGGTATTTCTTCATAGTAGTAAAAAAATAGACTAATACACCTTTTATCTTTCAGACTTTTCTATATTTTTGTAACTTTTTGTGAGACTTCATAAAAGTTTAGAAAATGCATTAGTTAATTGCGTTATTGCTAAAAGTGAAAGTCATCTAGCAGTCTTATTCACATATGGCCTAGTTTTTCAAGAGTTTTTCAGAACCTAGGTTGGCTAGAAAATCACCAGTCTTTTCTCAATGTATTGTAGAAATTTCATCAATGAATATTGTCAGATGTTGTGTAAGACCTTACAAAGACCCCACAGAAGTAAAGGCAATAATCCTATTTGTAAAAAAAAAAATTGATAACAAAAAACAAAACAAAACAAAACAAACTAAAAAGTACTTGAAACTTCAAGAAATGTTTTTCCAATAATTGAAAATAAATAGCTGTTCAGATGAATATAAAATAATAAATCTCAATAAATTAAATTCAGCTGCCATTTCTGAATAATTAATTGGTATATGTTTGAATATGTGTGCATATTGTGTAACAATGATACTGGCTGTAAGATAGCTCATATTGGGTTCTTTTTCTGCTACCTATAATAGATTTGTGAGTGTCTTCAACATTTTCCAGTCTGGTTCCTTTTATATTTAGCATTTTCAAGTTGGCTGCTCCTATGTAAAGGTGGAGCTTAAGATTATAGAATGGAGTTAATGTAACTAAATGCCATGGCAGAGGATGTTGCACTTCTGCAAAATGGAATAACAGGGACCATATTTTCTCTTCTGAGTAAAACAATTTTTAAAAAACAAAAATAAATTTAAAAACCAGAGCTGGGAGCGGTGGCTTACACCTATAATCCCAGCACTTTGGGAGGATGAGGTGGACGGATCACTTGAGGTCAGGGGTTTGAGACCAGCCTGGCTAACATGGCAAAATCCCATCTCTACTAAAAATACAATAATTATCCAGGTATGGTGGCATGCATCTGAATTCCCAGCTGCTCAGGTGGCTGAGACACAAGAATAGCTTGAACTTGGAAAAAAAATAAAGAACAGTTTTCAAAATGCTGGGCATCAGACAATGAATCACAGTGATTCTTTGGATATAAAAAGAAACGTGAGATGAGCCCTGTGATTGCCCCCCAGCTTTCTGTCTTTTCCTAGGCTGTAGTGCAGTAAGGGGAAATCCAGGTGAATCTTGGCAGATAAGATGGAGCTGAGCATTGAAGGAGGCCAAGAAAATATAGTTCATAGTACTGAGGACCAGAGAGGACAGAGCTGTAGAGAGACAGAGAACTCTGGAGATCTGTAGAGGGTTCACCTAAGTATTCAGCAGACTACTGATCAACACATGCATATGAGAAAACTAACAAAGGTCAGAGAAAGAACCATCTGAAAAATTAGAGAAAACCATTTCTCACATAAAGCCTTAAATAGCACCTATTCCCACCATCTAGATTTTGAAACTTCACAATTCACTGGAAATTGGAAATGGTTCTAAGAAGAGTCATGCCTAAGTTGGAGGGAATAATTAACTCCAGATTATACACAGATCTGACTCTGCTTAATAAATCTTAAAAACAAGACCCCAGTGAATTAAACTCTTTCCATAACCAAACTACATCTTAGAACAAAGTGCAAGAATATTTATAGAAGTACAAAAATATCCAGCACCCAGCAAGGCAAAATTTACAATGTTTGGCAACCAAAGATTACCAAGCTTGAAAAGAAACAGGAAAATACGGTGCAAAATGAGGGAAAAAATTAACCAACTAAACTTATCCAGATCTGGCACAATTGTTAGAATTAGCAGAAGACATTAAACAGTTACTATGATTATAGTCCATATGTTCAAAAAGTTATGTAGAGACATGAGAAACAAACACACACTCACAGTTTAGAAACTAAAAAATAAAGATCAAATTGAAGTCAAATTAAGTAGATGAAAGGCAATGACACATATTATGGTGGAAATCAGCAAAACAGAAAACAGGAACATGATACTGAAAATTCATGAAACCAAACGATTGTTTTTTGAGCAAAATCAACAAATTGATTGAAGGCTTAGTAGATTGGTTAGGGAAATAAGAGAGGGCACAAATTACTAGTTTCAGGAATGAGAGAGGTAATATCACTAAAGATATTTGAAGGATAATAATGGAATATTTTGAACAATACAATAACTTTGACAATTGTGTGAAATAGACAAATTCCTTGAAAGATGCAAACAACAAAATCTCACTCAAGAAAAAATAGGTAATCAGCATAACCCTTTATTTATTAAATAAAGATAATTTGTAGTTAGAAACCTTCCCTCAAAGACAATTGCAGGCCTAGATAACTTCACTGGTGAATTCTACCAAACATTTAAGGAAGAAAACAACAAACTTGAAGTTGAAAGACTGAATGCTTTTTTCTAAGATCATGAAGATTCAACATGTCTACTCACCACTTCTACTCGATATTGTTCCACTATTCAACATCAACCTGTGACAGAAGAAAGGAAAATATAAACAGCATCCAGATCACAGAGACAGAGGTAAAATTATCTTTATTTGCAAACAGCATAATTATCTATGTATAAAATACTATATAATCTTACTAGAATTAATCTAATACTAGAATTAAACCTTGAATTTAACAAGGTTACAGAATACAAGATGAAAATACAGAAAGTAAACAATCAGAAATTTAAATAAAAACAATGCCATTTATAATTCCATCAAAAATATTAAATATTTAGGGAGAACTTGACAAAAGATGTGGAAGACCTGTGAACTTAAAATGATAAAGCATTGGTGAGAAAATAAGGAAGACCCTAAGTAAACTAACAGATATGTTTTGTTCCTGGTTTGGAGACTAAATATTATAAAGATTTCAATTAACTCCAAACTGATCTGTAGATTCAGCACGTTCCCAATTATTAACCCAGCAGATATTTTTATTTTTTTAAATAGAAATTGCCAAGCTGATGTAAACATTCTATGGAAATGCAAATAACTTAAAATAGCCAAAACAACTTTGAAAAGGATGAGTGAAATTGGGGATTTACTCTTTTTGATTTTATGACTTATTTCAGACCTACAGTAATCAAGTCAGTGTGGTATTTGCACTAAGATACACAAATAGATGAATTGAACAAAAAGAAAGAATAGAAAGTAACAGAAACAGACTCACAAAATGTGGCCCTTTTTACAAATATGCAAAGGCAAATCAGTAGAGAAAGCATCATTTTTTCAGAAAATTGAATTGGAATAATTGGTAACCTATAGAAAATAAAAAAAGAACCATTCCTTTAGCCATGAACACTTTTTGTTTTACATTACACTTAATGTAAAAAAAAAAACTAATAAAACTTTTAAGAGAAAATGTATTAGAACATTTTTGTGACTTTCAGTGAATATAATATTTCTTTAATGACTCGAAAAACACAACCCATGAAAAGAAAAACAGAGATAAATTTGACTTCAGTCTTTTGAAAATACTGTTAAGAGAATGAAAGGAAAGTTCACATGCTTGGAGAAAACATTTCACCCTATATATCTGATTAAAAATTTGTATTCAAATTATGTATAAGAAACTCTCAAAACTCCATAATATTGATTTTAAAAATGAATCTAATATTTGGCAAAAGATTTGAACAGATCCCTAAAGATGCAGAGGAAAGGGGACTCTAACACACTGTTGTTGGAATGTTAATTCTTACACCCTCTATGGGAAACAATATGGAAATTTCTCAAAGAACTAAAAATAAAGTTATCATTGAATCCAGCCATCCCTCTATGGTGTATCTACCCAAAGGAAAATAAATCAATATATTAAAAAGATGCTTACACTTGTATGTTTATTGCAACCCTATCAACAATATCAAATATATGGAATCAACTGAGGGTCCATCCACAGATGATTGGATAAAGAAAAGGCAATACTTCTACACAATGGAATACTATTTATTCCATAAAAATGAAATCACGTCTTTTGCAGTAACATGAATGAAACTGAAGATCATTATCTGAAGTGAAACAAGTCAGATGCATAAAGGCAAATGTTGCGTGTTGTCCTTCATGTGGGAGCTAAATAATTTGTACACATGGACATGGAGAGTGTAATGATAGATAATGGACACTTGGAAGGGTGAAGATGGGGGGAAGATGATGAGAAATTAGTTAATGGATACAATGTGTGTTATTGGGGTGATGAATGCCCTAAAAGCTGTAACTTTATTCCTATACAATCTATGCATGTCACAAAATTGCACTTGTACAATAAATTTATACAAATAAAAGATACACAAATGTCAAATAAGCACATGGCAAACATGCATTAGTGAAATGCAAATTAAACCCAGAATGAGATTCCATTACATACCTATTAGAATAGTTAAATTAGAAAGACTGACCATGTAAAGTGTTGGTAAAAGGAACTGGAACTCTCACGTATTTCTGGTGGGAATGCAAAATAGTAGAACTACTTTGGAGTATCACCTGGTAGTTTCCAAAAATGTTTGTCATACACATTTTATATGATCCAGTCATTCCACTATTACATAGTAACTCAAGAGAAAGCAGAATCAGACCAAAAAGAAACTATGGATACTGTGTGATTCAATTTGTATAGAAGTTGGAAAATGTGATTATTTGTCGTGATAGAAGGCAGATATGTGGTTGCCTGGAGCTGGAGCTGGGGCATGAAGGGGTAGGAAGGTAGGAATTAAAAAGGGCATAAGCAAACTTTTGGTGATGATGAATATATTTACAAGCCTGAGTGTAGTGATGGTTTTCACAGGTGTATAGTACGCCCAGACTTATCAAATTGCACAAAAATATTTTCAATTCATTGTAATGTAATTTTACTTTAAAATAACTATTCAAACAGACAATAAAACAAAAGCTTTAGTGTTTATAAGAATCACAGGGACTTTGTTGAAGATCAGATGGTCATAGGTGTATGATCTTATATCTGGACTCCTTATTGTGTTCCATTGATCTACATGCCTGTCTCTGTATCAGTACCATGTTGTTTTGGTTATTGCCGTCCTCTAGTATAGTTTGACGTTACTAATGTGGTTCTCCAGCATTGTTTTTTTTTTTTTTTTTTTTTTTTTCTTTTTTTAACTTGGAATGGCCTTGGCTATTCAGGCTCTCTTTTGGTTTCATATACATTTTAAAATAGTTGTTTTTGTAGTTCAGTGAAGCATGTCATTCAAGTTTAATAGAAATAGTATTGAATCTGTAAATTGCTTTGGGCAGTAAACCTTTTTTTTAAAATTTATTTATTTATTTTAATAAGGAATCTCATTCTGTTACCTAGGCTTGAGTGCAATGGCATGGTCTCGGGTCACCACAACCTCCACCTCCTGGGTTCAAGCAATTCTCCTGCCTCAGCCTCCTGAGTAGCTGGGATTACAGGCATGCACCACCATGCCTGGCTAATTTTTTTGTTTGTTTGTTTGTTTTTGTTTTTTTTAAGACAGAGTCTCACTCTGTCACCCAGGCTGGAGTGCAGTGGCATGAACTCAGCTCACTGCAAGCTCCGCCTCCTGGGTTCATGCTATTCTCTTGCCTCAGCCTCCCAAGTAGCTGGGACTACAGGCGCCTGCCACCACGCCTGGCTAATTTTTTATATCTTTAGTAGAGACGGGGTTTCACTATGTTGGCCAGGATGGGCACGATTTCCTGACCTTGTGATCCACCTGCCTCAGTCTCCCAAAGTGCTGGGATTACAGGCATGAGCCACCGTGCCTGGCCTAATTTTGCATTTTTAGTAGAGACAGGGTTTCTCCATGTTGGTCGGGCTGGTCTCAAACTCCCAACCTCCGGTGATCCGCCTGTCTCCGCCTCCCAAAGTGCTGGGATTACAGGCATGAGCCATTGTTTCCTTCTATCCATGAGCATGGGATGTGTTTTTCTTCTACCCATGAACATGGGATGTTGTTTGTGTCATCTCTGATTTTTTTGAGCAGTGTTTTATAATTCTTATTGTAAGATCTTTCACCTTTCTGGTTAGCTGTATTCCTAGTTATTTTATTCTTTTTCTGTGAGTCATTAATGGGATTACCTTCTTGATTTGGCTCTCAGCTTGGCTATTGTTGCTGTATAGGAATGCTCCTGATTTTTGTATGTTAATTTTGTATCTTGAAACTTTGCTGAAATTATCAGCTGAAGGAGCTTTTGGACTGAAACTGTGGTGTTTTCTAGATATAAAATCATTATGTCTGCAAACAGGGATAGTTTTACTTCCTCTCTTTCTATTTGTATGTCCTTTATTTCTTTCTCTTGTCTGTTTGCTCTGGCTAGGACTCAATACTATGTTGAATAGGAGTGGTGAGAGAAGGCATCCTTGTCTTGTGCTGGTTCTCAAGGGAAATGCTTTCAGCTTTTGCCCATTCAGTATGATGTTGGTTGTGGGACAAAAACAGGTAATGGGGAAAAGATTCCCTATTCAATAAGTGGTGCTGGGATAACTGGCTAGCAGAAGACTGAAGCTAGACCTTTTCTTTGTACCATATACAAAAATCAACTCAAGATAGATTCAAGACTTAAATGTAGGAGATCTAGACCATCCTGGCTAACACAGTGAAACCCTGTCTCTACTAAAAATACAAAAAATTAGCCGAGTGTGGTGGCGTGCACCTGTAGTCCCAGCTACTTAGGAGGCTGGGGCAGGAGAACGGCATGAACCTGGGAGGCAGCACTTGCAGTGAGCCAAGATTGTGCCACTGTACTCCAGCCTGGGTGACAGAGCGAGACTCTGTCAAAAAAAACAAAAAACAAAAAAAAAACACCCACAAACTGTAAAAACCCTGGAAGACAACCTAGTGATACCATCCTGGACATAGGAATGGACAAAGATTTCGCGACAAAGACACTCAAAAGCAATTGCAAGGGAAAGCAAAAATTCACAAATGTGATCTAATTGAAATTAAGAGCCACATAGCAAAACAAGCTATCAACAGAGTAAACAGACAACTCACAGAATGGGAGAAAATATTTGCAAACTATGCATCTGACAAAGGTATAATATTTAGCATCTATAAGGAACTTAAGCAAATTTACAAGAGAAGAACAAACAACCCCATAAAAAAGTGGGCAAAGTATGTGAACAGCTACTTTTCAAAAGAAAAACAAGCATATAAAAAAAGCTCAATAGCAATGATCATTAGAGAAATGCAAATCAAAACCACAACGAGATACCATCTCACACCAGTCAGAATGGCTATTATTAAAAATTCAAACAATAACAGATGCTGGAGAGGTTGTGGAGAAAAAGGAACACTGATACACTGTTGGTAGAAGTGTATATTAGTTCAGCCATTGTGGAAAGCAGTATGGTGATTCCTCAAAGAACTAAAAACAAAACTACCATTTGACCCAACAATCTCATAACTGAGTATACAACCAGAGGAATATAAATCATTATATTGTAAAAACACATATGTGTAAGTGAATGTTCATTGCAGAACTACTCACTATAGCAAAGACATGGAATAAGCCTAAATGCCTATCAAAGATAGATTGGATAAAGAAAATGTGGTACATATACATCATGGAATATTATGCAACCATAAAACAGAATGAGAGCGTGTATTTTGTGGGACCATGGATGGAGCTGGAAGCTATTATCCTTAGCAAACTAACACAGGAACAGAAAGCCAAATACCACATATTCTCACTCATAAGTGGGAGCTAAATGATGAGAACTCACGAATACAAAGAAGGGAACAACAGACACTGGGGTCCACTTGAAGTGGGAGGATGGAAAATGTATCTACTGGGTACTAGGTTCAATACATGGGTGATGAAATAATTTGTACAACAAAGCCCCATGACATGAGTTTACCTATATAACCAATCTTTACATGTACCCTCAAATCCAAAATATAAGTTAAAAATGAATCACAGGGAGGTGTTGGAGGCCGAAAGATTGAGGGTCATGATCAACTCAGTATACCACTGGAGGCTATATGAGTAAACAGCAAACTGTTCTCATAAATGCAGAATGTTGGCAAACTGACAAACTGTATCTGCTGCTCAGAAGGAATGCTGAGTGCAGTCACATCCCAAGTGCAGTGTTTCTTGTGATTAGGCACATCTGAAGTCTGTTAGTAATTATATGAACCTGTGATCAATTGAGTAGCTGACCAATCATTACCTCCTCCTCCCTGCTCGTTCTACCCAATAAATATAAAGGGCTGTGGAAGCTCAGAGGCTGCAGCTGCCCTTGCTCACTAGAAGCAGGAAGCTCTCTTCTTCTTCTTCTTCCCTCTGGCTCCTCCTTTAAAATAGTTACTTTTGTCTTAAGTTTTTATTTCTATGTTCATCCCTTTGTTCAATCTCGTAATGATAGTCTCAAGTAATAACAGTAGTAACTGTCGTAGTGATGGTCTCAAGTAGTAACCGTGGTGGTCTGCCAAAAGTGGCACCCAAACAGGGACAAACAGAGACCTGAAGAGGCCTGCAGGGACAAATAGAGATAAGTAGGGATAAATAGACATAAATAGAGATAGGTAGGGAAAGACAGACTTGAAGGAACTAACAGGGAACATAGAGACAGACAGGGACAGATAGGGATAAAGACTAGCAGTAACTTGCAGGGACAGACGGGGAACGATAGGGACAGAGAAGGTCCTATAGGGACTTGAACTAGGAAGGTCTGCTGGAACAGGAAAAACTTAAACCAACCAGATGAATGACAAACCCAGTTACAAGTCTGCCAGCAGCAGCATAAGGTCAGTGCTCTAAAAAGGTACTGGTCAGTGCCCTAGAGGTACAAAGAATGGGAATTTTTTGAATCAGGATGACATGGGGAAGAATTTGGTTATTTCTTTTTCTCTTTTTTGTTTTGAGTTTGGTATGTACCATCTTTTTGTCATTACTTAAGGGCTTGAGAGAATTTTTTGCCTCACTTACAGCACCTGTTGAAAGTGGTCAACAGGAGAGGCTGTACCATCTTCTTTTGTGGCTACAGAAAGGCTAACTTGAGCTTTGGCTTTCATGGATTGTAAACGTGTGCTGGCACCTGTGGGATGTGCAGAGGACTTGGGACGTTTTCTCACAGCTTGTCAAGATGTGGGAGCTGAGCTTCATCGCTCTATGGTGTTGACTCAGGCAATAGCTAATTTGGTAGCTGACAGATCTAAAAGAAGCCAAGGGTTAAGCCCTAAAGAGGGAAAGTGTTATAAGTGTAGAAAAATTGGATGTTTCAAAAGAGAATGCTGTCGGACCTCTGGGCAGAAGGAATCCTACAACACAGTTCCCCTCTCAACAGAAAAAAATGCCAGGACTTTACTCTTTTTTGCAATAAAAGAAATCATTGGGCTAATCAACGCCACTCAAAATTTCATCAAAACGGCACCCTCCTTGGGAAATGAGAAGGGGGCCTGGACTCGGACCCTTCAAGCAATGAGGGCATTCCCCGTCCCGACCACAGCTCCATTTCGGGGGTGGGTTTCCGGAGGCTCATTGATTTCCTCGCCCCAGGAACACCTGGAAGCGCAGAATTAGATCTCTCAGTCAGAGAACCGGTTACGTTAGTTAGAGGAGACTAAACCCACCAAGATTCACACTGGTATTTGGGGACCTTTGCCAACAGGATACTTGGGATTAATTTTGGGCAAAACCTGTCTTAACTTACAGGCTTAGGTGGTGGTGTTTCGGATTATGAAGGAGAAATTCAGGTAGTGGTAATGTCACAAGATCTTTGGGTTTTGAACCAGGAGAATATATTGCTCAACTATTGCTTATTCCCTGTAAGTTGCATCCTTCTTTACATAAGGAGAAATGAGGAGGTCAGGGATTTGGAAGTACAGCTAGGAGAGAGGTTTATGTATCACAACCCATAGCATCTAGTGGACCCGCCTGTAGAGTGCAAATTGAAGGTTTAAGGATTGCTTTCTTGCTATACTGTTGTACAAGGAGGATAAGCCTTGATTTGCTTTCTCTGTGCCTTCCGTTAATCAGAAATATCTTGTTTCTCATTATCAGTGGAAAGTTTTACCCCATGGCAATTAACCAAAGAGGCAGAGGCTGAGTTGCAGCTTGTACAGCAGATGCTTCGGGAGTGGCATGCCTAGCGGCTACAGCCATAAAGCCTTTTGCTTCTGTTTCGGTTGATTTACTAACATAGGGACCAAGGGTATGCTTGTTTTCACGGAAAATCATGTGGGTGCCCTCGAGGTATATGACCATGGAACAGAAGACTGGAGGGGACCCATGGATCCCAACCATGGGCCTGGTTTCCCCAGTAAGAACTGAATGCCAAGATAGAACGAACTACCAACCAGCAATTGAAGGCTGCACATTTTGCATATTGCCTTTCTCAAATTAATTCAAAACAAAGGGGGAAATGTTGGAGGCTGAAAGATTGAGGGTCGTGATCAACTCAGTATACCACTGGAGGCTATAGGAGTAAAACAGCAGACTGTTCTCATAAGTGCAGAATGTTGGCAAACTGACAAACTGCGTCTGCCACCCAACAGTTATGCCCCAAGTGCAGTGTTTCTCGTGATTAGGCACATCTGAAGCCTGTTAGTAATTGTATGAACCTGTGATCAATTGAGCAGCTGATTAATCATTACCTCCTCCTCCCTGCTCATTCTACCGAACAAATACAAAGGGCTGTGGAAGCTCAGGGGCTGCAGCTGCCCTTGCTTACTAGAAGCAGGGAGCCCTCTTCTTCTTCCCCCGGCCCCTTCCTTTAAAATAGTTACTTTTGTCTTAAGTTTTCACTTCTACCTTTGTCCCTTCCTTCAGTCTCGTAATGATGGTCTCAAGCAGTAACAGCAGTAACTGTCGTAATGAATGGTCTTAAGTAGTAACAGTAGTAACTGTTGTGGTGATGGTCTCAAGTAGTAACTGGTGGTCTGCCCCAGGGAATTTTGACCAAAAGATTCTTTTCTAAGTCTTGGATGGACCCAGAAATCTTTATTATAAAATAAACCCTCTTAGTCGATTCTGATGCGGAATGTCATAGCCCTAATCTTGAGAAACAATGCTTTATAGAGATTGCTGCTAAGACCACAAGTCTAAGTTCAGTGTGCCCAAACCAAAAGTTAATATGCCACTTAAATAGAAAAAATGAGTCAAAATCAGGTAAGAGTCATCACTATTGCAAACAACTTGTTTGCTATGCCCAAGTTTGTACTTGTTGGGTAATGGGATGTGGTAAGTTGATCAATATCATTTCAGCACAAGGCGAAAGAAAGAAAAGTTATGTAAATTGTTCCTCATTTTTTTACACAAAACTGGAGATAATTCAGAATTGTTAAAGGATTAATTATTGTATGAAAAATCACATACTACAATGCCTCTTCAACTTTTAGAAAGTGTCTAAATAGAATTAGTAATTAGTGGTTATTTTTTAGCCCTGATTTTAGGGTTTTAAATTGTTCTTTATTTTCTTATACTTTCAATCTTATTTCTTTTGATTTATATTACTATTTAATTCTTAATATTTTTTTCTTTAGATTTTATTTGTAAACACATTACATGTGTCACTCAAAAGACTGTCTTTCACCAGAAAGATAGGCTGGATTTATGTGTGTGCTTGAGCCATTGCTGAGTTTTCTTTCATGGTAAAAAGCAGAGCACTTTTTCTTCTATGGTTTAAAAAACAAAAACTAGTGCCTGAGTCAGCAGTCTAAAAAGACCTCAACATCAGTCTTATTGTCCTGGATTATCATATTTAGAGCCCAATCTTGGAGCATTTGGCTTATTTTCAAATAAAAATCTAGAAGGTGGCTAAATGAGTGGACCTATTTATTGCCCCTTCTGTGCAAGTAACTGATTATCTTCTCTGGCATCCTGAACACATGGTAATTGTTTGGAGTAGCCATCAATACTGATATTTTAGTCTATTCTACCAGTACCACCTTATGTAACCATCTCTTCTGAATCATCTTGGGAAGATCACAGCCACACCCTTTCCACCTGAGATTCTCTCCATTGGCACAGAGTTAGTATTTTCTAAATGGTAGAAACAAATCTCTCTGCTCTAAATGGCGAGTCTCTAAATGGTAGAAATAAATCTCTCTGCTCTCCCAGATGAGAAGGCATTCTCGAAAACCAAAGCTATCCGGCACTTCTTTAGTAAATGACACTCTCACAATCTTATACCTCACTTCCTCACCCTAATCACTAATCAAACAAGAATCTTTCAGTTACCCAAGCCCCTTTCTTAGGTCCTTTGTGCTAAGCCCAATTTTCTCTGATCTCAGGTGGGCATTTATGGCTAAGCCTTATATCTTCAGTCTGGCCTTCCTAGGTTTTAGTCTCCCAATGACTGCCCTATGATGCATGGTATAATTGTTTCACCCTCACCACTCAGTTTCTCATCAGTATCCTCTGTTTCCAGAAGGCTCTTATGTCAATCAGTCTAAGTTAGAATGACACTTGTTGAGGTCTGAGTTTGATCAAGTCAATCTTTTCATCATTCCCAACAAGCAAATTTCTACTTTGCTGTGCAATGGACTCTTATGTCAAATAAGTTAAGGACATCTCTGTGGGTCCCCCATGCCTAACCCAGGAATAATGAATTGATGCATCCATGCTTGTGTCGTGCTGTTTGATACTAGCATAGCCCATGGTGTATTGAGGATAATTGATTACATGTCTCCTTATCATTTGAGGACAGTAAATAAGCCTGATTCATCCTTTGAATCCTCACGGCTTAGCACAGTCCTAGGGTTATATTAAGTATTCAGCTGATGTTTAACGATTGATTCATTCTCTAATGATTCTTTTATTTATTTATTTATTTTGACAGTGTCTGGCTCTGTTGCCCAGGCTGGAGTGCAGTGGTGTGATCTCTGCTGACTGCAACCTCCACCTCCTGGGTTCATGTCATTCTCCTGCTTCAGCCTCCCAAGTAGCTGGGACCACAAGCACCCACTACCACAGCACCCACTACCACAGCCAGCTAAGTTTTTGTATTTTTAGTAGAGCTGGGGTTTTACCGTGTTAGCCAGGATGGTCTTGATCTCCTGACCTCATGATCCACCCTCCTTGGCCTCCCAAAGTGCTGGGATTACAGGCATGAGCCACTGTGCCCGGATGTGTAATGATTCTTAATCTATACAAAAACCCCCATGATGCACGTTCACCTATATAACCTGCACGCCCTGCACATGCCTGCACACCCCGAACTTAAAAGTTAAAGAAAAACTCAAACACTGATTTCATTCAATTTCCTTTAATGAGTACTTGTTACAGTAAAAGAGGTATAAAGTCCTGTTCCCGAGTCCAAACCACTTTTTAACTTAAATCTTGAGTTTTTCTGAATTACTCAATTTGAAGTAATTCTCTTTATACCTGAAAAATGGTTTTATTGAAACGTTTGAGATTAAAAAATATACATTGCAAGAAGCGTATGACAAACATTCTGAGAGTACAAAATTAGTTGTAAAAAATAACATAATTTACCAGTAAACCCACTCATATAGAAATGTGCAAAGCCTTTTGATGTAAAAAGTTTTGTTGTATACCAAGCACCTATTTTTATAACTTAGTTTCCCATGGAGAGGTAACTGCTTGCATACATTTTATGTATCCATAACATGCATACAAGGCTTGGTCTTTTCAATGGGAAAACAGTTCACAACTCGTCGATTTGAATTGTAATGAATCTGGTGACAAGCATTTTTCTCTGATGGATTTCAAAGTCAGCCAGAACTTTTAATGTTAAAATGAAAAAGCATGTAAGGTGTTATATTTTCTTCGTATTCCTTTACCACAGGAGGCTAACTCCACAATTTCCTTCAAGTTTCTCATTCCGAAAAAAAAAATATTAAATTTGTGTTCAGAATTATTTGATGTTTGCTTCTTTGTGCTGATGTTTCAGTTCCTGAAGTCAGCTTGGCTCTCACAATTTTCTAAGGACAGGTTATGGATTTAGGATTGTATAAACATTTTTGTCTGGTTTTTGGATTTTCACTGAGAACGACCTTCCCTTGATCGTCTTCTAGATCCTAATTAGAAAGAAAGGAGAATGTATAGACTGTAAATGTAAGGAAATTTTAAAATTTAAGAATATATTATTCTCTGTATATCTATCAGAAGTCATTTTTTATTGTAATAATTAGGTTGTTTATCAACTTGTGAAGCAAATATTGCATTTTGATCAAAAGTATATAAAAATAATTTGAAATTTAATAATTTTAATTCTTTAGAAAATGTGTGTGAATTTGGATATTTACATAGATTTACTGATACATTCTTTAAAAAAATCTGTGCAGTTGATCTTTTACTTTCAAATGTCTATATATTGGATTGGCTTAAAGTGTGATGTTCCTATAGTGCATTGATAAGCCTTGCGTCTTCTTTTGACTACTAACTAGTATGTAATTAACCCAGAAATTCCAAACTTGTAATTCCAAGCTTGCAATTTACTCTAGGTTCCACAAGGGAAATTCTTGCTTTCTCAATGTATTTGGAATGTAAGATAACTTAAGTGGAGGAATTAGAAAATGCACATAGTGTAATTATGAAATAAATTGTAATGCATATGTGATATATACATATATAATCACATTTAAATGAACATTTTGTAAATAGCTATAATGGTTTTTTGCATATATATATTTCTTATTTATGTCTCAAACTGTAGCATCGTCTCACATAACATTTTTGAGGATTCAGGTCTACCTGCATTCTACATTTGTTTATCTCTTATTCAAAAATTTTTTTTTCACTTATATACACAAAATTACATGCATACTTGTACATATAAAACATGACATATGTATATATATGGAGATTATACACTTGAGTCTATCTCAAGGGTTCAATATGCCTAGCAGTTTACATTAGTATGTTGGCCTTTCCCTTAATATTTGTTATTAAATTCTACTGAGAGTATAGAACATGAGAAATTTATTTTCTGATATCAAAATATTTTTCATGGAAACTGGCTAACTTTTCTCGCTGATCGATAGCAAAGTTCAATAAAATACTTTAAAAGACTTTTCTATTGTTTGATTTCTCTTCATATGACAAAAGAGGCCATATACACACACTACTGTAGCCAATACACTTACCTTGAAATTTTTTGTTGGCTTGTAACTTCCTCACAGGTGTGTCTAAAATTAAATTGTTGTAGTTAGAAATACTTTGCAATTATGGCTAAAATCAGACAGGAGACCACGGTTAAGCAGAACAGTGTAAAGTCTAAGTATCACTTAAACATGAAGATTATTTTTAGTAAATTTTATGATCAGAGTTTCACATTTTCTGACAAAGGACAAGTAGACAGTGTTTTCCATATATCATAATGAATGTTTCTTAGTTGCAAAACACATTGTTTTATTATGGATTTTGGAACCCCACATACTGTGCCATTTTTGCAGAGTAAATGACTTACATGGTTTTTTCAACCTCTTTGTAAAAAACATTGCCTTATGATGAAGGGTTATTAAATGTCACATAAAGTTTAACACAAGTATCTTCCCAGAGTTAGCCACCTATTTTTGCAGTCATACCTATTTGTAATGTATGCCTCTGTAAAATTATCATTCAAATCAACTGGTGATTCCTCTATTGTACATGAGGACAACAAAGTAGCATTGACCTAATGATTCTAGAAATGTTATAATAAGCAATTCAGGAAGAATATGCCATTACCCTTTTCCACCCCCCCCAACCTGATTCAGTGTCAATCCTATGAAATCCTTTTTAAAAATTCACTTAATAAAAGCTTTTGTATTTAAGAACTGCAAGTGTTTCAAAACTATGCTGTTTTGTATTGTTACAGTTGTAACATATTTCTCAATTCTCCCGTTTTTCTTTTCGTTTTATGACAAGACGAACTGGTAGGCCTAAATTCACATTTTCACTTAGTTTTTGGGCATTTGAGATCAAAGAGTAAATATGGTTTCTACAGTTACTTCATTTTTCTACTTATCTCGTCAAGTTTTTCCTCCAAATTTTGACTTCTTTTATATATATCATCTATACTCAGCATGAAGTCCAATTTTTTCTATTATATATATGTTTTCAATTCTCTGAAATCATATAAAAAGTAAGCAATGAAACAATCACCATGAATAGTTTTGGCTGTATGACACCAAGCAAATTTTTAAAAAATAACGTTAAAAAACTTATATATTCTGTTTCTGTCTACTTAGCACATTTTCCCATGTCTTTCCCCCCCCCAGAATATAAGGCCTATAATCATTTATAAAACCACATTAATACTAGAGGAAAACATAGAACTATAGAAAAATTTCACTATGTTGGGTAATGAGAAGTCTGTATAAAACAGCCAAGTCTGAATTACGAAATATTCTCAAATAGATATAAATAGATATAAATATTCAGGTTTATTTGGTAACAAAATAATGGCTTCTAAAAAATTGTCAAGAAGAGACAGATCCAACCTTTAACTAGTACACAGTCATTCAACCTTTAACTAGTACACAGTCACACTGCTTATAGTGAACTTATTAAATTCCAAATAGCAATTAATTGTATAACTTAAAACTGCATCATAGAAGTATTTATCAACTTCTTTTCAAAACAAGCAAGTGTGCTCAGATTTTCTTTCATAATGTTGACACCATCCAATTAATGAGGTTTTGCTATGATAATATTCCAGAATAAAAAACATTCAATGTGTCAAACACTTGGAAAGAACAGCTTGATTAATGTGTAGAAAACAAGTTTACTCCTAGCAGCTTTCTGCGACGTCAACGTGAATGAGAGTTACATTAGATCATGTTTAGATCAGCAAAACATGGGAAGATAAACCAATTACCTGAATAGCTTGGCACAAAGAACCACCCTACATCATATTTTCTAGCATGCAAAGTGCCCAGCTCAATTATTTTGACATTTTATTTGCATGTTTGTTTGTTGTGTGTTTCCATGGCTATGACTATGGAAATCTAAAATTGAGTGTGAAACATTACTTAATTGACCGTGTTAATGTCAATTGATGATTCTGACAGTAACATTTGACAGCTTACTTTGTGCTGAACATTGTTCTAAGAGCTTGTCATATGTTAACTCATTTAGACTGTACATATCATTACTATCCTCACTTTCAGACGAAGGAAACAAGCAGGAAGAGAGTCAACTATTTGGGATTGAGTTGTGGCTCAGATTGAATGCAGACCTACAACCAGATCTACTATTCTCTATAGAGGTTGCAAATCTTAACCTCTTATATTGGCAGATTTGCAAAAATCTTCAAAAATGACTTTTTGTTCCTTTCAATATAGTCTGTTACTCTCCTTGAATTGCTTGAGTCATTTCAGAATGCATAGTTCTAAGGTAAACACAAAATTTTATGCATTTAATGAGAAATTTTTTCAGTTAAGGTCTTGGAAGAATATCAGTGACAAATCACAACATCAGTACTCAAAGAACCACTTAGCCATGTTAATAGTCATGACTTAAATGATTGAGAAATACACTCAAATTATCAAAAGTACAAAAATGTACTACATGTACCACAATGTATACAATATGAACTGTTTAGATAGAAAATTGAGTTTTAGGTAGAACTTGAGATAAAGAGCATGGTTCAGATATGCATCGATTGGTGAGACCTTGAAGAAAAAGTCTTACATAATGTGATCTTTACTAGCTTCTTTTATCAATGCCTTTTAGGATCTAGACAAGGGGACACTTGTGACTCATTAATGACCTGATGGTTTTAGATAGCTATAAAAAGAAAACAAGCAGGTCCAATTAGTGCTGGTACAAGTAACTCTACTGCATATAGTGTCTTCCCTACAAAAAGCAAAACCTTGGAGAAATGGTTTGATAAAAACTTTTCATGTGGTTTTTTTTTTTTTTTTTTTTTTTCCCCACAATGCTACAATAGTTGATGTGGCATTGTGAAAACTGATGCCTTACAGATACGTAGAGAGATCATACACTGGGTACTAAAGGAATAAACTTCTGGGATGAACAGAGACAAGAGCTAAGAAAGGAGTTCATTAACTAAAAATTGAATGTCATACTTGACTTATAGCAGTTATCTTTTCTTGGCTGAGGCAATTCTTTAGTATTTAGCTGGATTTTTCATAGTGACCTCAATAACAGGGGTTTATCAAAGGGGAAGAAAATATACTTACCTGAAATTTAAGCCTAGATGAATGAAAGCAATATAAACTGATGCAGCTACTAATTTATTGATTCCCTAAAAAGCACTACCATTCTATAAAGCTGCTTACTATGGCAAGGACTAAAAGAATAAAAAAAGACTTCAATTTAATCTTCATAATGTGTGTGTCTCTTCCCTCAAATCCTTAGATTTTTTTCCTAACAGACAGTTGAGCATTTGTGGGTAGATAGTGAATTCTTTGTTAGATCCTACAGGAATCTTTGGTTCCATTATGTCTCTGTTGTGTTACGTACTCTTGGAATTCTGGGAGGAAACTTGTATTTTTCAGACTTATATATTTCTGTTGAGGGAAAATTCAATTGCTGGTTGAATTAAAATTTTTCCAAACTGTCACTAACAAGTTTCTAAATACTATTTAAGACATTTTATGTTTATTAAACTACAGAATATAGAAACAATAATTGCTAAAAATATAGAAAGTCCCAAGATAATTTACATTTTTCTTGGACATAGTGATACCGTTTTTAAAATTATAAACTGAAAAGTCATCTGGACTGTGTTTTGGATAAACATCAAACTTCAGTTATGTTTCTCAATTAATGGTATATTTCAAAGTACCTATTTGGTTTTTCTAAAGAATTTAAATATGTTTCACAAAAATAATTTTTCAGCTTAATACTTTCCTTGTTAAAAAATTAAGTAGAAATTTATTCAAATGCCAATGATACAAATTATATATCTATATAAACGCTTAAAGCATCTTTGAATAATTACTACGTAGGGTTCACGTAAGATTTTGAATTCTTTTCTTTGTTCTTAAGGTCCATTAATGCCATAGACAACATTCCATGAAAGATTAAGATTAATTTTATATGCAAAATAATTTATATCTGCAGGTATAGATTATCACTCAAACTGTTAGAAGAAACAGATACTCATTCCCAAGAATATAGTTTTGGAAAAGAATGTTACTAAATGCACTGTTTTTGGCTATATCTATGCATACAATTTAAAGACATGCCTTGATTGCTCTTATGGGGGCAGTGAATATAATTTTTTAAATGTAAAACGTATATCAAATTTGGGCTTGTTTAACAACTAGCAATTTAACAATTATTTCCCTTTCACCTACTTAAAAGGTCCTTAAAATTATCTGAATCAAAGCAAAACAATATTCATTGCTCCCCAAGCTTTATACCATAGAACTTTTTAAAGACTGTTTAAACTAATAATCATTTCTTTGTAACTGTTAACTACCATTGAACCAATCCATCTATTAAGACAACAGCAGATGTTGTCTTTTTTTTTTTTAACCTAATTAAAAGAAAAAATCTGCTTGCTCAGTCTTTAAAAAGTTGAACTCAGTCACTACAACCTGTTAAGGGGGTTAGTTGTTGTCCTTTTACTAACCTCCCTGAAGCAGTCTTTTAATTTCTTCATCTTCAAATAAATGACCATCGCCACCTTCAATGAATTTGGTGACCTTGGTGACCTCTGAGAGGATACACGTTTATAGCAGAAATTGGTTTATATAACAAAATAAAGACAGCAGACTTTATGTCATAAATAATGGCATCTGCCCAATAATGAATTCCAGTCCAACACTCGGTTCTTTCACAACTTTTAGTGCTGTTTTCTGACATACCAATATTCTTACAAAGTTGAACAAAATACTGTATAAAAAAAATGACTGCCATTTATGCTTAATTCCTTATTCTTGTGCTTTTTCTTGTTGGTATGGAAATGAACAATAGAATGAGATAGAGTAGAAAACATGTAGAATGCCTCACAGATTATTTTAGACTTGTATACAGATAGCTTAGGTAAAGTCACATTCTTATTTTTCTAGAAATGCTGACCTTCTTGGAACAATTTCTTCAGAGTTTCTTCTGTGTCTCCACCTCCAGTAGAAATCCTAGTGTATTTTATTTCAGGACCTATGAGAAAGACAGTTAAAAAGGTCTAAAACAGAAGTAGGCAAACTTCTTCTGAGAAGTGACAGAGTAAGTATTTTCCACTTGTAAGCCACATAGTCTGTGTTGCAATTGTTCAACTCTGATACTTCAGTGTGAAAACAGCCTTAGGTATTATATAAGTGGATGGGCAAGACTGTGTTCCAATAAAACTTTATTTCCATAAATAGGTGGCACGAACCACACTTGCTCACTAATTGTTTAAACAAATACTTAAAGAATAGCTGAATTAAGAATTTTAGGCTAATTTTAGGCTAATTTAGGCCAACTGGACACTAGTTTGGAAGTCTGATATGAGGTTTACTAAAATTATTGATCAATTGCTTTGTATAAACTTGCTTCTATTTTGGCATGTAGATGTATAGACCTTGAGATTAATGGAAGCTCAAATGAGGAAATGGCTTTTCTTCTCGGGTCCTCTAACTCATTAATAAACCGTAAAGTGAAAATGGTATATCATATCAATGGTATATCAAATGTATGTGTGCATACATGTAATAAAAACAAATGCTTATAGATTTGTCTACAAATTTTTAATTGAGAATAAAACATGGATTACATATTTAGAATAATAGTATATCTGCCAAAATATGAAGTAACTGTAGTAATCACCATGAAAATGGCTTGTTTCTGTAATGATTCTTGTTTTTGGGGATTAACCATACTTTGATCTTTGTAATCTAGGCATAGATCCATGTATGGAATTAATGTCTACCTGTAATGATTCGTTCTTCTCGTGTCTCTTTTTCAGTTATTTCCACAGGCACTCCATCAATGATTTTGGTGTATTTTTTAATAATTGGCTCTAAAAGCAGGGGAATACAAATGCATTTGATTTACCCTCATATAGTGACTATACATCTATAAGCTAGACATTGTAATGATTAACTATATTTCTACAAATATTACCATTTAAGATTCAATCATAAACATTTTTAGGACATATCCCCCCAAAAATCATATCAATAGGGATCTATAAGGTAATAGAGATGTCCTGAACCTTGGTTAAGAGAGAGGGCCATTTGACATGCTAACTCTCCATGTCATACTTGTTTTCTGGATGTGGAATGAATGCTTGAGTGAGAATCCAGGGAGTTCTATATCATTGGAACGGGAGCCCTACCATAAGTCCTAGCAGTGGAGTGGCTTATTAGACAGAGATTTAAACAATGGTCATTTTTTCCTACTGTTTCTAATATTTCCTTTTATACTGACATTAGTGTTACAATTTTATTCCAAAATCCTCACTTGTATATACAAAAATCATGACATTTTGTTGGGCCTGGTGACTTAATTGATAAATTAATTCCAACTAGATCCATTAAAAGCTAACTATGTTTTATTTCTGACCAGCTAATAACTCATAGCTGAGAAAATAATTCCCACAATTTTTATAAAATAAGAACAAAGAGAAAATATCAGATGTTCAATATTTCTAAACCAACACTATTTCAAAATAATCACAGCGAAGGTAGTCGGCCCCAGGTAACATATGGAACGCACCTCCATGGATCACTTCAGTTATTGTTTCACCTTCTTTAATCAGTCTGAATTCAGGTTCACCTTCAATTTTGACTTTTGTTATTGTGGGTCCTGGGACATTATTTTAGGAGACAAATTATCATGTTAAAACAGTCCTTTAAATTTACCGGAATAGGACATTTATTTCAACATTCGGTGTTACTCAACTCAAATGTCAAAGTGGTTTCAGGCTCTATGAAATCAGTTTTAAATATTTCCCATTGTCTTCAAAGTAGACAACAGTTATGAGAACAAAAAGTTTAGTCTGTTGGTGTGCTACTAAAATTACTTTCATCTGCTTTAGCTTTTAAACAGATGGATAAATCCATCTGTTTATTGGTAGTTATAAAGTATGATTATGCAAAATATTATATGTGGCTACACTTTGCAAATCATGCAGTATGTACACATTTGTGTTTCTCTGATAACTGGTGTAGATCCCACTTTATCATACTGATATTGTCTATTTTTCCTTATGAAAATTTTTCATTTAAGTTTTAAAATCACTCAGTACCTTATATTTTTGATTTAGTGGGTATAGGAGTGAATATAATAAAATACCAATTGGATACCTACCTTTAAGACGCTGAATGTCAGGTTTTATGAGGAAAAGAATTTGAGTACTTACCTTCTATATGGGAATGATACAAAATTAACCAATTAATAGTTAAACAGTCCTTCAAATGCAAAGTTTAAACTAGTGTTGCATTTGACTTGCAAAATGATTTTGCTACCACAGCAGAAAATCATTTTGAAGGTTAGAAAGCTGCTTACTACATTAGTTAATTAAGACTGTTTCACAGAGGAGTAAGGAAAATAAGTTCAGTACATTTGACTCATACTGTAATAACCTTCAATAGTGGAATGAAACTGTTGCTTGCTTATCTTTGAGAGCATTTTTTTTTTTTTTTTGCTTGTTCAGAAATTGTCAATGTACATGATTACCAAAACTAAACCGGTCTAGAACAATCCAAAATAATGAAAATAGAAGTAAAAGTTTTTTGAAACCATAAGTATTTCATGCCATAATATTTGATATATAAGGCCAAGGGATATTGAGCACAAAATATAAAGACAGGTTTTTAAGGTGTGGTAACTTCAAAAGAAACGATGCCTAAGGAATTTAAGAACCAAAAATGAGTTAATAAGATATCTAAATCAATATTTCTTTAGAAAAGCCAAACTGAAATTTTGGAGATATCCTTTATAGTTAAGCTCTATGAAAGAAGAGATTTTCTCAAAATTGTTTTCCTATTCACTCCCAACACCTTGGAAAGTACCCAGCACAAAGGCTGCTCAATAAGTATTTGTTGAATTGAATTTTAGCTGATTTATTCTTAATTCCAAAATGCTGTTATGCATCTTTTATAAGAGGCACCTTAAAATTGTGTCCTGGAGTTTATTTCATAAGAATTTAAAAGTCATCAATAAATCTATAATTGTTCAAACAGTAAGAAGGAAATGCCAGTAGCAATCTTGGAAGCTGGACCATTGTAAATTACTAAGATAAATATTTGTTTCCTTCATTATGCTACACAGAAGTGTAATTTCTGAACTCAAGTTATTAATGAGTAGGTGACACAACTCCATTTTTCATCCATGTTCCCTTTATGAGAAGCCATGTAGAGATGGCACTCCAGTGTGATCTTAACTGAATAAAGATTAGTAGGATAGAATCCTACTGGAAAAGATTGAGGAGATAAATGAGCTGAATAAAGAAGCTTCAAAGGAGAAGAATCTTTGAAAATAAGAACAATGGTATATGTAAATAATTTCAGGTAAAGAAACTGTGCACAATTATAGTGCAAAATTTTAGGGAATCTGATTTTTAAAAACAGGACAAGATTTGATTTTAAAATCAATTGGCTTATCAAAGATCATTGTGTCATGTTTCATTACAATGATCAAGGAACATTTTTTCAACAAAAGTTTCTAATTCAATTTCTTTTTAAAATACCAAATTCTCTTCATCACTATAGAAAGTCAATTATATAATTATACTATTTTTTAAAAAAGCAAGGATAGATTTCAAGGAATAACTCAATTTTAAGTCTCAAGAATGAATACTAACAGATAACTAATTAGCTAGGAAATAAGTTTTTACCTATGTGTTTTCAATGTATAGATTTACATTAATGGCTTACTTTAAAAATATAGATAAAAGTATTCAATAGGTTACCTTCTCAAACCACCAAAAGAAATAGCAAAAACAAACATAATTACAATTATAGTTTTCTGAAGATTTGATCAAAGATATGATCTGTTCTCCTTTTGGAAGACTGTTTCTAGCTTTCTTATAGCACAAAGAAGATAACTAGTTCTTTTCTCTGGGTAAGTTGCTACATTAAGATGCTTATACAAGGTAATTAAAAAAAAATTGTGATCCTTGGACATAATTAAAATACATGAAATGAAAGTAACATCAAAGGTGTTGAAGTTGGCTAACATACATAGTAGGAGTAGAGAGAGAAGTAACTGCTTATTTAATGTTCTAGTCTGAAACATCAGGAGAGAAGTATGTGTGTGTATGTATTTATATATCTCATATAATGTATACATCTGTATGTAAGAATATGTTCAGGACTGGAACTAAGTATTTTAAAAATCCACTGCATAAACTACTCATTTTGTTTTATAGTTCTGATGGTCTGATTGAAAAATATCTCGTGTGGTTGTAATTTTAAAAGCTTTAATTAAACATCGCTTCTACGCTACCTTAGGTTACAGAATGAAAAATGCCTATGGTTTTGTTTTTTTTTTTTTTGGAAGAGCTTCTTTGTATTGTTATGAAAAAGAACATGTGGTAGATTGGAAACAAAGCAACATAAAGAGTATAAAGCCTAAAGGAGTCTAAGTAAAAAAAAAAAAAAACAAACTCATGCTGTATTTGTTTACTGAGTATCTGTGTACTAAGTTAATGCAATGCCAATTAGATTCAAATTAAATCAAGTACAAGCAAATGTACTGAAAGTATTAGGAATGCATCATCTACTTTGCTAAATAATTTGTACTCCGCATTCTGCAATTACATGAGCATGCCATTGGTACAATATTGGTTATATAACATTTAACATGTTAGTTTTTAAAAGAATGTAGATACATTCATAGAAATCAGTATTTTTATGGATGTTTTTACAATAAAAGGAACCATGTACGACATTGATTTTACCTTCAGTTTTGATAATAGGCTGAAGACTGCCTTCAATCACTTTAATTTTTGGTTCCACAACTTTGGTTATAATTTTAGTTGCTGAAAGTATAGAAAGTGGAACATGAAAGATATTTACATAAAAACCTGAAGAAAGGTTTTTGGTTTTTTTTTTCCTTTTTTATCTCTGTAGGATACTAAGGTACAGTATGTGGTAATATGTTCAGGCAGTCAGATACAGGAAATATTCATGGTACATAATATATCTTCTGATGTCCGGGTGTTGAACTCTGAAGTCTAGTTACTTGAATTTGATCCAGTGAAATATATACTCACAAAGTGAGGAATGATATCTAGAAATCTGTAATTTTTAATTGTACCACTAAAGCGCTTTACCTTCTTTTGTACTTCTTGAAAATACTGGCTGCATTGCAACAGAAGACAAATATGATTAATGTCATGCAATTCATAATATCTTAAATTGCATTGCTGGTTTCTTTCTCAATTAAAAAAAAATGAAAGAAAAAGCCTTTTAAAATGTTTTTCATGCATCTGATAAGTGACACAGAAAGGAAAAAAATGAAACATAGTTCAGAATACTTAAAAGTAAGAATAAATTTCAGCCAGCCAGACATGAGCTCTTTTCAACAAACATGATATGATCAGTGTTTAAGTTATAGGCTAAAATGTCTTTAATTTTCAGCTTTGTTATCACTATTTTTTTTTTTAATTTAAAGGTATATATTTTAAACGTGTGTCATCTACCTAAGTAAGATAATAGTCTTTGAACTTGGTACTATGTTTGCTGTTAGGGTGATGGGTTCACTAGAAGCCCAAACCCCAGCATTACTCTCTGTATCTATCTAACAAACCTACATGTGTACCCCCTGGATCTATAATAAAAGTAAATTAAATACCATTAACTATTTGGTTGACTTTGGTTGCACTGATTAACTGGAAATGTGCCTCTGAAGCCACAAAGTCAGAGCTACTGGCTTTTTGTCATTTCTAATGAAAATCCTTGAAAATTAGATAACGGGCCACACTGAAGCTAATTGTGCACCCAGATCACATCAAAACAGCAGAGGTGAGTGAGATGCTAGCACAGCTTCGGTTTCTGCAGTTCTCACCTCATGCTGTAACATGTTTAGCTGTGTCAACTTTTTGAATTAATGGGGGCTCTGAACCTTCATAGAGATTGTGTTTCAGCCTTATTAAGTTTTGTATTTTAAGATCTCAAATTGTGAAGCTCTAAAATATAACAAATCTGTGTGTTCAAGTATTGGTTCCAGAGGTCGTCTTGCCACAGAAGAACCTTTCCATGAAGGTCGAATATACAGGGGTCTCTATTGCTACTATCAAAATGGATTAATTACTTTTAGCTTACATTTTTTACATCACGTTAAGGAATTTGACGTTTTGAATGTTCAGTTGGTTGGTAGTTGTCATTTCAATCTTGATTTTCTGCAGACTTAAATAGTTTTGACAGGTGAAGTTCTGAGGATTAAATATTCATTTTAGCCCTCTCCAGGTCAAATGTTCCATATTTGACAACTCATACCAAAACAGCTTCCTTCCCCTCAACTATACCCTTTAAAATGGATGTTATTTTGGGGATGAGGATAATATGCAGCAAAAAATTAAAGGCATTTTATAAACAAGTCAACAATGAAATATAAAAATAGAAAATTTGGTTTAATTTATCTTTACTTCTATTTAAAAATACTTCTTAATAACAGCATACCATCTAAGGAGAAGTAAAAGAAACATCTTACATTGGAATGTGTAAATGTTAGAGCTGTTTCAAGGCCTCTGGGTAGGTAGGGAAGGACCATTGAGCTTGTGTATCTTAATAAAATGTGGCTTATTCTCTGTGAGTGAGGATGCAATTTAGTAGGAGAAAATAATTATAATATTTTTGCTCATTGTAATCAAGATACTGCATTCACATATATAGAAAGTAGTGAAACTGACATGGGTAAAGAAGGAAAGCTAAAGAAATGTAGTGGAAGAGTGTGTGTGTGTGTGTGTGTGTGTGTGTGTGTGTGTGTATATATGTATATATTTATACCTTTGATGAAGAAAGATGACATAACATGTCTGATGAATAGAGCCCATAAGGATTGCTTAATTTTCAGAAAACGTATTTTTTACAAGATTGTATTCCCATGATGAATCATAACTATTCCAATTACATCTTTAATACAGTGCTGAGCTGGCTTGATGCTGGAATTGCATGTTATTATTACATAATTGAATCAACAAGAGCAGCAGACATTTTGTTTTGCTCCTTACATTGGTTTTACTCCTTTTCCATATCTAGTATAAACCTTAAGCGAAATTTTCTTAATTAAATGACTGGATGCTCATGGTATAAAATGGAATGATTTTCTAGCCAGAATAAATGTGGGGACTGAAGTAATGTTTTAGCTACTGATACATGTTGAGTGTTTAATTACAGAGCCAAAACAAAATGAAAAGGATTTCTGCTTGAAAGTTACAGTGAAAGAAAGAAAGAGATAAAAGATAAACAAAGAAAAAGCCATGATGGAAAAGATATCCTACTAGATACACTTATGAGAATGAAGTACCCTTTACCATTGTTAAGTAGTAGAGGTTTAATTTTGATAATCTGGTAGTGTCAGAGATCAAAGAACCCTGGAATTTTGGAAACTTTAGATTTGTCACATGGCAGATTTTTTTGTTCTTTGTCCAGTTTTGGATGGGAGAGTTTTTGAACTGGCACTTCAGAAACATTGGTTAACACGTGCTTCTCAGCCTCCCCTTAGATAGCTTGGGGCTTGAGTGTGGTATAAACAAGTCTTTGTTAAGGTCATTTGTGTGTCCACACATCTGAATTTTCAGATATGTCTAGAGAATTTTTCGCCATCTCTTCCATTTATGTTTTTTTTTTCCTGGCTCTTTGCCACATTAATATTTTGCCATCTTTCTCATGTCATATCATTCCTGTTTTTCCAATGAGTAGGGAAGTTCATTGGAGTTGAAGGTTATGAGACCACAAGCCTTTTTTCAAGTGAAATGAGATTGGCCGTAGTTTGGAATTCTAAATACCAGATTATCAATAATCTCTGTAAATACAAAGAAATGTATTTTCTTTTTTCATACCTTGCAACCCATGTGGCCAATATTTATTATATACTTACTATAGACAGTCACGGGGATTTCTTTGAAGGTGCTACCACGAACAAACTGAAAATAAATGTTTATATTTATTAGCATGAACTGTGATAGTTGTGTTAACAAAACCACGGCACCATTTTAATTCTTACTAAAGTAAAAATAGTGAAGCTATTATTACATTTAATAGAAGTGAAGTCCTCATATAAATCATCTTCCAATTCAATGTTATCAGGTCAGATGGCATAAAAATCATTGGATTCATTACTCAGAGATTTAAAAATTATAGAATAATTTATCCAAAGTTAAATATATTTATTAAACACTACTTTGTTTTCTGCTACTTTTACCCTACATTGACAAAGAAGAAAAATATTCCGTTGCCTTTAATCTGTGATTAGTGACAATTTTTTATAAGTGAATGTTCTTTCCTTTATATTCTGCAGTGAAAATATTGAATGATACAAATATTTTAGTTATTTATGCACCATCCTATTTTTCTAAATTGGACTGTAAACTTTTTGAATAAAGACCATATCCAGTTTAAATACATATTTTTCTTTTCTTCTTTATTTTATTTTATTTTATTTTTTTGAGACGGAGTCTTGCTCAGTCACCCAGGCTGGAGTGCAGTGGCGGGATCTCAGCTCACTGCAAGCTCCGCCTCCCAGGTTCACGCCATTCTCCTGCCTCAGTCTCCCGGGTAGCTGGGATTACAGGCGTCCGCCACCACACCCAGCTAATTTTTTGTATTTTTAGTAGAGACGGAGTTTCACCATGTTACCCAGGGTGGTCTCAAATCTCCTGACCTCATGATCCACCCGTCTCAGCCTCCCAAAGTGCTGGGATTATAGGTGTGAGCCACCGCACCCGGCCCTAAATGCATACTTTTCATAACACTTTATACAATACTTGGTCCTGAGTAGCTTTTGATATTTGTTGAACAAAACCACAAAGAAATGATGTCATTTCTTTACAGGTGGTCCAGTGCTACATAAACAACAAAGAGCAATCCAAGACCAGTATATATTTACTTATTAATGCATACATTTCTAGCCTGTTATGTTAAACCTGTAATATGTGTTCTACACATTAGAAATCAAGTAACTTTTAGTACCTTAATTTGGATGTATTTGATTAATTTATTAAGTATTTCCAGCAGTTGATCATTTCCAACAGGTGCGTCTATGAAGAGAATATTAAATGAATATTGGTAAAAAAGCATAAAATAAAAATCTAGGTTCATATTAAGAAAAGACTAGTCCATCAATGAGTTGAATAATTACAAACCTGCTGGATAGAGGAGTTTATCTACAACATGAATTACACCATTTGTTGTCATGATGTCAGATTCTTTTGATTTCAGTTCATTCACCAGAAGTGTATCATTTACCTGTCAATAGGAGGCAATTTCAATGAGGAAATTTAATTAAGGATGAATATTTAGATAACTTAATGATGGATGAACCCTATCATAAGTTCCTTCTAGACAACTTACTTCTTTCAGAAAGATTTTGCTTCCTTGTGTGGTCTTTAAAATGTTAGTAACGCCAGGTTCAAATCCTTTTCCAATGAAAACTCCTGGTGTCAGGTGATAAAGAATGATGTTTTGAAGAGCATTTTTGTCCCCTAGGGGAAAATATATGTATATTTTTATTGAATAATGTGACTTTTTGATAGACAAGGACTAAGAAACAAAACACTTATTTGTCTTTATCTTTTTCTATATTGTACTTTCTCATAATGTCATTATTTTCTCAAGTAGATATCAACGCTATGTCAAAACACACAGTTACTTCAATTAGCCTAATCAAAATAGAACCCAACTTACTGGGAGAAAAACATCTAATTATTTTGTAAATTATAACTGTTTTCTTCTTTGTCCCCTAATTACATGGTCTTTAATAGAAACCACGTAAGTGAACATCTAGCCCAACAGTAAGCAGTTTAAAAACATTACTGAGTGACCCTCCACACATCCCAAGTGGAGGAAATAAAAGGAAACTAAAGCTAGCCATGAATACCAGAGAGGGAGGGGGCATTTTTAAGGCAGACATCTGGACAGGAAAGCTTGAGAAAGAAGTGAGATCCTGAAATGAAAGGGAAAATATCTGGAATTCACTTCTACTTACGTATCAGAATTTCTTTTTCTTCACTAGTCATTCCCTTAAAAGCATCATTGGTTGGCACAAATAATGTCCAGTCTCCAGGTTGTGTCAGGAGCTCTTTCAAGTCTGCAGCTTCGAGTAGGCTGAGGAAGGTGCTAAGTGGGAAGAATGTATATGTATGTTGTCAGATTTAGATTTAGGCAAATTCACCTACAGTGCATGTAATAGAATAGAATCCATGTATTGTGGAAAGCATGAGAGAACTGCTCATATATTTTCACATGTTTCAAATGCAATTTACCGGTTAAAAGTTTTATCATGAAAAATGATTGAAATATACAATATAATTTTTAAATTTTTTCATCTGATTTCATCCTACATAACTTGACAAGTTCATACATAACAAAAAGAAGCATTTTTGCCATTTAATACTTCACAAAATACTTTGCTATATATACCATCAATTTCTAAAAACTATAAGAAAAATATCAAGGAGTAGTTTAGTCTGTTAGATTTGTTTTCACACACGAAATCGTGTTACAGTGTACCAGAAAGTATCAGTGAAAACATATACCAATTTTGAAAACACTTGTATGAACATTTTATTCTAAATTCCATTTTTAACCATATAGGAGACTGAATGCCTTTTGGGATACTGCCTATGAAAAAAAATATGCCAATAGCTCTCATACTTTGTGGAGGTGCCACTCATAGGCTTTACCTAAAGCGCTTATCTTGTTTTAACTTTTCATGGAGGGATTTCTCTGCTGGCTTGATGATCTCGCGGAATATGTGAATAGCACCATTTCTCCCTTGCTTACTCCCTCTCTCCATGCATGAATTTTCTACGCAGACAGCCTAGGAAAGGAAAGAAAAGTATGGGGTATCTTTTTCCTTGCTTGAAATTTCCCATATAGATGTAACTACATAATTCAATTTCCAGATGGGCCCTTCTGAGAGGTTGCCTAATATCTGAAGCCACAGGAACAGCTTCTTTCTTCTGTTTTCAATGGCTCACACAAACTCACAAGACACTTCTTAGCTAGACAGGTTTTTTATTAAAAGTCAAGCTACCTTATGGATCAGGCAGGTAATTTTGTCAATAAATTACAAAAGTTCCATGGAATCCCACTTCTACAATTTTTATAATTTCTATCCAGATTTGAACTATTTCTCCAGACCCTCTTTTGGTCAATACTATCTGTAAGGTTTCCTCACTTTAGTGTTTTTAAGGATCTTCATAAATATTTACTTCATTTTCTTGACTGTAAGACTCTATTCATCATTGTAAGTCAAATCTTTGACATATTTATAGCTTTTTGAACAAATGTGATATATATATACACATATATTTGTATATATAAAATTTAAAGTGCAGCACATTTAATGCATACTTAAAAATGTTTGGAATTGTGTAGCTGCAGGGAGCTGCTGACATGTGCCAGATTCAGTTCTAGGTAATGCCTGACTTCCTGTGAAGTCTTTTAGCTATAGCTGTACATGTTATCTGGACAAGTACTGCACTGTAATTTTGATAAGCAATATTTCTACACATTTTCCTGCAGCAAAAAAGTACGTTAGGGCTGGGTGCAGTGACTCATGCCTATAATCCCAGCACACTGGGAGGCCAAAGTAGGAGGTTCACTGGAGGCTGAAAGTTTGAGATCAGGCTGGGAAATGTAGTGAGACCCTGTCTCAAGAAAAATTAAATTAAAAAAATCAGTCAGGGTGATGGTGTGCACCTATAGTCCTAGCTACTCAGAAGACTGAGGTGGGCGGATCCCCTGGAGCTAGGGAGTTTAAGTTGAAGGTTACAGTGAGCTATGATTGTGCCACTGCACTCCAGCCTGGGTGACAGAGTGAAACTGTCTCTTTTTTTTTTTTTTTTAAAGTACATTAAGACCCTTTTATAGAGGCCAGAAATCTCTATGTGTCAATAAAGGTTTATCTTGAAAGCCATTCAAAAGATATTCAGATGCGGACTGGTTATTTTACAGTATGAGGTCACCTTGTGTATTTGATTCATTATAATGAAATGTTTTGAAATGAAGAACATTTTAGTAGAGACAACATACTGCTAACACACTGTATGTGTAGCCAGTGCAGAAACTAATCAACACCTTGTAAAATATTTATTATTACTTATTGCAGTCATAAAGAAAAATGATGTGTAAGCAGAGAACAGAATTACCTTGAAAATTGTAAAGTACTCTGCAAATGAAAAGTTTATTTAAAAAAATTACCGTTTTCTGGAATTTAAAATAATTGATGCTCTAGAACACAAAGTTACTCATAATGAAACACATGTGAACTATCTAACTGCCTGAGTTTTTAATACATAGCACTTGTTGTGGACTTTGCTCACAGTCTTTTCACCCGTGCTACCCAGTTCCCTGATGCTTCTGTGAATATTCGCTGTTAGAACCACATTCATAAAATTTTGTGAAATCTTCATTGAAACAGCATTCTTTGACATGTCATTTGACAGACTTTTTATTTTGTTCTGATTCACTTACTGTACGATATACGAAGACTCTGAGCTGTTTGCCTCCAATGGTTTCCAGTATTTGTCCATTGTAAAGCTCATTAAGGCCAACTTTTACTTTCAATATGTGATTTTGCAAAATTAATTTAAGAAGGCGCTGATCCATCCTCAAAGTATCATCTGTAAATAATTAAGAAAGAGCATTATTTTATTTAGAAAACATGAAAGTTTCTCCTGGTAAGAAAGAATCATGTAAACAGATAATCCTTGACATTAATAATATAATATCAATATAATATAATAGTATTTAATACATAATATAATAATATCATAGATTTTGCACTCATATAATACATGAGTCAACTAAATGCTAAAAGCTGACAATTCAATTCACCAAATAGAAACTCTGTGACCTATTGTATCAAATGACAATAACACAGTTCCAACCAGTTCAAGCAATGAGCTTCACCTCTGTAAGGGCTACATAGTTTCATAGTGGTCACTGGCAAATGCTAAACCTTAATGGTGGCCAGGGTTTTGTATGATAGTTAGACATCCGTTAGTCACATGAAAGAACTATTGACGAATTCTTTGTAAATTAATATTGATTACTGGAAAGAGAATCAAAACAAACAACCTCCTAAATATGGGTTATTGTCAAAACACATGGGCAGGATTATTACAAAAAAGTCAGGATATCTAGGAATTCAATGTTTTTGATTAATAGTTTTTTATACCATAATTTAGCATTTGGAAAAACAAAAAAATTGTGTTACCTATTTTTAATTAATAAATTTTGCCAACAATTTAAATATGTCTGTGAAATCATTGTCCTGAGAAAGGTGGCAGATTGCATGAATCTGATCATGGTCTGTGAATAGCAACTACTAGGTGAAATTTTATATATACTATTTTACATCATGATATGGAAGTGTATAATGGTCTCTTTATTTTATTTATAATTTGACACCCTTACTGTCCAAATTTTGAGATGCAAAATACACCAATTTATTTCTAAATATTATTATGTTGGTAGCAAATAAGTTTTCTTTTTTTTTTTTTTTTAAAGATCTATCAATGCATCCTTATTGTGCTGGAAATATTAGATTCACAGAGAAACTGAATATGCTTTTAAAAAAAATTTTTTTTTGTTTTTGGAGATGGAGTCTCACTCTGTTGCCCAGGCTGGAGTGCAGCGGCGCCATCTGCCTCCTGGGTTCAAGCGATTCTCCTGCCTCAGCCTCCCAAGTAGCTGGGATTACAGGAGCGCACCACCACACCTGGCTAACTTTTGCACTTTTAGTAGAGATGGGTTCTCACCATGCTGACCTGGCTGGTCTCAAACTCCTGATCTCAAGTGATCCACCTGTCTTGTTCTCCCAAAGTGCTGGGATTACAGGTGTGAGCCACTGCGCCTGGCGTGGATACTCCTAATTACAAACTTTCACTCTCTGTAGGCTATTCTCCATTATAATGAAATGTTTTGAAATGAACATTTTAGTAGAGACAATGCAGTGCTAACACACTGTATGTGTAGCCAGTGCAGGAACTAATCAATGTCTCATGAAACATCTCTTATTTCTTATTGCAAACAATCATCACAAATTAAAGAGTGTAGGCAGAGAGCAGGAACAATAGTGTCCAGTACATACCAGAAAATGCATTATTCACAGGTGCCAGCAAAGTGTATTCTCCATCTGGCCTCAGAGCCGATGCCAAGCCTAATTGGGCCACAAGATCCGTGAAAGTGGTTTGCTGTTTTCCAGCCAGCTCAGTAACTTGTTTGGCTGAAAAATCATCACCATCCCAACAATGTCATCATTGCTATTATCTCCATCATGAAACTAGTAAGTCAATTCCTGACTGTTTTCTAATATTGTAAGCTATTTACTGCAACGTCAATGTGATAAGACATCCTCCCGCTCCCTAATAAGAGAGTTCCACTTCCATTTTTTGGCAGGGGTTGATAATGAATTTCTGAAGGAAAATATTTTTCTGTCTTCCTACTACATGTTTCTTTAATTCTGTATTCATCTGTCATCTCTCTCTACGCTGTGAGTTCCATAGCTTTTTCATTTATCCAAAGCTGACCATTTGGTTAGATCTTTCCTTCTGTTTCCAAGAAAAACTCTGGCACTGTGAAAACCTTTATAAATATTAGATGTCAGAAACCCTAAAACGCAAAAGATTCATGCATGGAGTGCCCGTCGCTACACTGCCTATCTATGGAGTATGCAAGTAGCTCACTATGTATTGTGTTAGTGCTTTGCATGACATTCTTTATACTGCACATTCATTTTTCATGGACTTACTCTTTGAGACAGCATAATTAGTAAATTATAGTAAGTAAAATAAAACAAACAAAAAGAAACGTTGCTTACCAGAATCGGGAATTAGGACCTGATCAATCAAATGGATCACACCATTATTTGTCACAATATCCTTTTTGTTCACCATTTTTATTCCATTTACGGTTATGCTGTCACCGTCACATCCTATCTCAATTGTATTTCCTTCCAGCGTCTCAAAGACTGCTCCTCCCATAATAGACTCAGAACACTGGAGAGTATTTAAGATGTGATACTTCATAAGAGCTGGAGAACACAATAAAAACAGTTCGCTTTCAGATCAAGGGAAATAACATTTGACCCTGAAAAGATGTGTTTCACTGTGGAACTAAGTAATCCTTAAAATGTAGTAAGACCTAAGGATTCACTAACAGGTTTAAAATCCTATTTACGTTCTAGAAGTTTTTTCCTATCAACTACAAAATAGGAACAGCTAAGCTTCGTAGGAATAATAAGAGGAGATCAACTTCAGGAAATGATTGGTGCAGCATTAGAAAACGTGGTGGGGGGCCGGGCGCGGTGGCTCAAGCCTGTAATCCCAGCACTTTGGGAGGCCGAGATGGGCGGATCACGAGGTCAGGAGATCGAGACCATCCTGGCTAACACGGTGAAACCCCGTCTCTACTAAAAAATACAAAAAACTAGCCGGGCGAGGTGGTGGTCGCCTGTAGTCCCTGCTACTTGGGAGGCTGAGGCAGGAGAATGGCGTGAACCCGGGAGGCGGAGCTTGCCGTGAGCTGAGATCCGGCCACTGCACTCCAGCCTGGGCTACAGAGCGAGACTCCGTCTCAAAAAAAAAAAAAAAAAAAAAAAAAAAAAAAAAAAAAAAAAAGAAAACGTGGTGGGTTAAGTTCCAGCTATCGTAAGAAAGTAACTCCTGGGTGAAAGCAAGAATTGTTCCTTTCAGAAGACCTTTGACTGGCACAATGGCTCACACCTGTAATCTCAACACTTTGGGAGGCCTAGGTGAGAGGATTGTTTGAGGCCAGGAGTTCAAGACCATCATGGGAAACACAGCAAGACCCCTCTCTACCAAAAGAGAAAAAGGGAAGGCCTGTTAAATTCCAAAATGCCCAAGAACAGTATCTTGTAATAGCTGCTCATGGCAGAATATTTGTACATAACGTGTAATGAGGTCAATAGAGGCTAAGGATAAGACAAATTATTTCTGCAAGGCAACTTCTAGAAAGTAGCCAAATAAAGATGATTTATTGAAGGGGCCTCTGGAAGGATCTGTGCCTCAGTTACATTGTATCTATCCTGCATCCTAAAACGTTCTCATCTTAAACTGGTCAAGTGTATTTTGGGATAGGCTGAGTAAGTGAAGTATGCAAGCACAATGTAAAACCTATCTGACAACAGAGAGGAAGCTTGGCAAGCCACCAAATTCTTCTGTGTATCAGTAATTTAGAGGCCCAGGAGAACCATAAGATTCTCACAACTCAGTATCTTTTGGCATAAATACAGAATTAAAAGCATTGCATAACATGCATACAATATTAAAATTTGATGATCTAATATTTCTTTCCAACACCTGTTAATCTTTCTGAATTTCTACTACTTATTTACTTGAAAGTAGTATGAAAGAATGTGATCTTAAGAATATTCTTATTATTTAAGAATTATACTCTGCCTACTCTTTCAAGGACTTTTGGAAGACTTATAGTACATCTCAGAATAAAAATTTTTCCTTGCCTTTGCTTATTAAAACTAATATTATTGGCAAGAACTAGCCTCTTTTTTATTCCCTTCTCAGAATGCTGGGAGACTTCTTAGAGAGGAAGAATTTTAACTACCTTCAGAAGCCACTTTGTCTCCCATGATCCTTTCTAGGACACCTCGTGGGAGTTTCTCAAAAGCCTCGTTGGTGGGAGCAAAGAGTGTGAAGTGACCATCTCTTCCAAGGGCCTCCAATATGTCCGATGTGATGGCAGCTGCCTGAAACACAAATGTGCTTTTCAGAGACTTTCACATTGTAAATCCAAAAGAAAATTACAACACACTTAGCCTAGGCTGACATGAAGGAGCTGATTCCTACACTATAGAGGCTTCTTGTTGTTCGATCTTCAAAATATTACTTTTTGACACAACCATGTCTTTTCCAACTTTCTTCAAATTGTGCCTGCAAGAGTGGGAATTCTGTCCATGTTTGTGGGAGTAGAGCAATATCCAGCAGTATATATAATAACGGATGAACACGTTCTAAATGCACTAACTACACACCAGTCACATGACTAACCATTCTTACTCTATCATTTCCATAGAAACATTATTTCATATGAGATGGTTTCTCCTGTGTAAAATGAAAACGATAGCCATTTCAAAAAATATGTTTGTTACATTTTTGCCAAATTTAATAGCATTTTTATTGTTTTTAGGTTTTGACAGGAGAAGAGGAGGGATTTCAATGACTCAAGACAATCTGCTCTTAGACTTACTCTAAAAGACGAAAGGTCATCTTCTGCTTCAATGAAGTCTTGAATTGAGCTACCAATTTGTGTAAGGACACGGTCAATGACATGGACCACACCATTTGTTGCAATCTGGTTCCCATGGATAATTCGAGCACAATTAACGGTGACAACCTATAATTATTTGGAAAAATCAAAGTGCTGAAACCAGAGACATCCATTGACCACTGAGACTGCAAGTGCATTCCCAGTTATTCATTTATACTAGTAAATGTAACAAATGGGAAACTACATTCTAAATGGAAATGCTGTGGATGAAGATTTACATGTTGTTTTATCTAAAAAAGAAACTGTAAAGGAAAAGGGAACCAGTTGAGAACCTAAGTCTATTCATACTTAACGTATCTAGCAACATAAGGCAAAGGTGCTTTTTTCTTTCAAAGTATTGCTTTTTTCCTCTCTTTTATACAAATAGTCATAAACTTTTTAATGTGGGTAAATGAATTATGTAAAGAAGTCTAATCAGTCCTAAAAATTAAGTTTTGAGAAGGAGAAACAAATAATTGTTGTATATATATATAATTAGTTCTAGTACAAGAACTTCCTAAATATTGCTTCGTCACTGACCTCTTTTGTCCCTGAGAATTTGGCTGTGGAAAAAGTTCTATGACCCCTTTGGCAATTTTCCACAAAAACTGATCCAAACATACAAGTACTACAGTAGCTAGGGAGGGGAGTAAAAGAACACTCATTCTTTGATTATTCTTTTTGCTACTACAATAAATTATTTCAAATACATCAACTACTAAAATTTCCTTTTTTAGAATACTTATCTACTGTCAATGAACTGTTCATGTAATTTGTCCTTTTACAATCACTCTTTGGTAGAAATTAATAACCAGATTGGAAATTTGCATGCCCTAGATTTGGGGGTAAAGTCATAATATAGCACTTACCTTATTCTCACTAATATTTTATTATTTTTGTGAGCATTACATAAAAAGTAGTATAGACAAAATTAAAGAAGGTATTTTTTGTAAGTGTATTTTTTACTGATAAAACTTACCCCATTGGGATAATGGTTAATGAAAAGCCCCAAATTGTTATACATTGAAGGAATAATCATGCCATTTTTTAAGTCTTTGGTCAACATTCTCTTATTAATCATGTGGCTATGTAAAGCATTCAGTAATTCAACATTCACGTTGCTCTCCAAACCTCTACGGATATCCTAGGAAAAATTGCAATGATAGAAATTCAATTTATTGTGGAACATTAGTAAAAGTCTTATAATCACCCTATTTCTACTGCCTTGCTATTTTCTCATTGCATTGTCAGATGGTCATATAAAATTGACATAAATAACTTAAAATTATATTATTCAAATTGGTTAAGGAATTTTATAAGTTCAGATACTTAGTTAAGGATCTTGAATGTGATAGAGTACTTAGAACACACAATTTTTAAAGTGAATATGTTGATGAAGAGACAATCTTGATATAACAAAATGATAAGAATTAGGGAGATATGAAATTATCACATATTTAAAAATTTTAAGTGGCAAACAAAACAAAAATGACATTATATTTGTATGCAACACTTGAGTTTTAACAAGGGTTTCATGTTTATTCCATAACAAATTCAAGAATTCAACCATCCTGTACCTTTTTATATATCCAACACCATGTATTATATTATGCTTTACTCAGTGCTATGGGAAATACAATGATAGATAAAGCAAAAAGTCACAACCGTTTATCAGTAGCAGCAGGTAAAGTAGACACAGTAAGATACAGGACAGAGGGGAAAAATGCTTTCAGGGCTCAAATAAGAAAGAGAACAGCTATTCGGAAGTAGTTTGGAGATAGACCATGATATTTAAATCAGTAGGAATGATGTGGTGGTCTTCTAAGTCCAGTACTGGCATAGGGTGAATGCCAAGAGAGCAAAAGTTGTCCAGTTTGGTTAACACATACTTTTATGTTTCTCAGACAACACTAAGAAAGAAATTTAGAAGGGTATGTTGGACAATAATGTGGATGACTTTAATGCCCTAAGAAGGAGCAAAATAAACTGGCAATGAGGAACCACTGAAGATTTTGTGGCATTGGAATTTAATGATTAGAACCAGGCTTCAGGAAAGTTGAGTGGTAACGTACAGCAGAAATGAGAGTATTGGGGGATCACTTTAGATGAAATATGAGATAAGGCTAACAGCAGTTTGTAAGAATTGGAGAAAGGGGAGGTAAGGATGACTTACAAATTTCAAGTCGGAACATTGAGGCTGGCACTGCCACTTGTGGGTAAAAGGCACTAAAAACACAATTATTTATGGGACGAAAGAAAATTGCATATGTTTTAGATAACTTTTGTTTAAAGGTGCAGATGGTATATCCAAGGATAAATACTAAGATAAACAGTAGAAATATTCTACTGAGGTTCCAAGAAGAAACAAGTCCAAACAACAAGCGTAGGTTTAATGTTTGTATGCACTGAAGTAATACCTGAAACCATGTTAAGTGCATTTAAAGAGCAGAGTCAAGTTGCTGGAAGAAATTCTTACAAGTTCCATTCTTTAAGGCAAGGAAGAAGAGGAGACAGCAAAAGGGACTGGAGAGGGGGTTACAGATGTGGTGAAAGACACTCAGAAGAGGGAGGTCTATAATCAAGCAGTCAACCACACAGCTAATGTAGCAAGATAATGCCTACAGATACATGCCTACATTTTACTAAGTATATTTGACTCTAGTAATAATTATCAATTTGTCTCCATATCTATTAGAAAGTAGGAATGTATTTTTATATCAGTTTTATAGATTAAGAAATTGAGTAATAATTTAAGGCATTGTAAATTAGACTGTGCACAAGTCTGAAAATCAAATGTATTTTCACATTTCCTTTAACTATCCACATACATGTATACAAATTTGACAACCTGAACATCCATATATATTTACATATAATTAAACATACATAATAAAATAGTGCTATATAATACAGCTTATGATAATTTTAAATATCAGTAGGCTTCTTAACTTACCTTTCTCTTAGACATGTTATCTGAAATTACATACATATCCTCACAAACAAACAGGAAAAAGGAAGGGAGCAAAATAGAATAACAAGTGCCCTTTTAGCCAGTTCTTGGTTCCCCTTCTTTAAAAAATTAACGTGTAAGTCTCCTGGAGAGTTATTCTATTTGCGGATGTATTAAGGTATTTTACTTTCCTCAATAACTCATCCCTTTAGATGTCCTCATATATGTACAATAGAAAGATACACAATTTCTACTAATATCCAAGTTAATAAATCAGTTAAAATGAAATAACAATAACAGCAAAAAATAAATCTATTGATAAAAATACTGAATTACAGAATCCAAGTTGTCCCAAGCCTCATTACTCGGTGCGAAGTAAGTGAAGGATCCCTTTCCCTCGATCTCCTCCCTTAGTTTTGAGGCATCAGAATAGTGCTGCGTTGTGGTGGCTCCCACGATGCCCAGAGTGCCATAAACGTGGTCAATGGGCAAAACTGAAATAATCAAGAAATGAATCAGTACTGGGGATAATATTCTCAGGATATGATTCATAATCATTTAAACTTTATGCTATGTTTCCCAAGACATTTAACTAATAATCTTAGCAATACAATTATGTGAATAATCATTTTTATATGAAAGTTATCTTTGGAGTGCTAAATAATAAAATGCTACTGAAAAACATTATGTTACATATCCTTTGTGTTAAGGATAAAAAATTTTAAACTCTTATCCTGGTTTAACATTTAACCTATTTAGATCTCAATCCTGCTATGTCAATAATAATTCAATTATAATTCAATATTATCTATTATTTAAATCTATCATTTGTATAGATTTGGATCCCTAAAAATATGTAGGCCTGCTTGTTTTCATTATAAGTTCTGTTAGCAAATAATTCAAAGTATTTAATCCTTCCAGATTATTTCTTCCAAACGTCAGAAGAAAGATTCATGCATGAATGTCAACCTAAAGGGATTTATCTAGTAATATGCAGTCAACTTATTTTTTCTGAACCTATTTGATTTGAACATTAGTATAATTTGATTAATAGCATAGAATAAATGGTTATTAAATTTGTGAATATCCTTAGATTTGGTGACACAACTATTAAGTATAAAACTGGGATTTTAAAAGACCCTAAAAAGATGGAGAAATTGAGTCAAAATGAACAAGGTTAAATTTAACAAGTTTTCATGTAATTCCTATGCCTAAATTGAGAAAAACATAATCTAGAGACCTGACTTAATGGTGTATGTAAAAAAACTGTAATCAATTTTAATTGATTCCAAATTCAATATAAGCTAATGATGTAACACGGTTACCAATGACATTATCCAAAGTGCAAGGTCTCCCCACTTATCTTGGTATTGTCTTAAATACTCAGACCCACATGGATGGACTTTAAATATCAGTCTAGGGTTTATATTCAAAAAAATATTGCTGAACTAGAGACTTTCTGTCCGTTGGTGTTATAATGGGGAGGGCTTCAAAGTCTGTCATATTAAAAGAATTGGGGATGGTTAGCGCAGAGAACAGAAGATTTTATTCAAGAAGCGAGGGTAGCCGGAGGAAAGGCGTGATGATTGGCATGAAATATCTGAACGGCTGTCATTTCAAAGAGGAAATAGATGAACTATTTTTTTTCTCTAGTTGGCAGAGGTATAGGAAACCAAATTTCAATATAAGGAACATTATAAAATCAGAGCTGTTCAACTAGAGAAGATGAGGTTTCACCAAGTAAAGTTCCATGTTCCTAGACAACTTCAAAGAACGGGATTTTATAAAGAGTTTTGTTCCTGAAGGGAAGCTGAACTAATTTAAATTTATGACTAAGTTTCTGTTGTATTGCCCAGCATCCAGTGTATGAGAAATGTGTTCTTACATTTTATCATCGTGATAAATTCATGATTAACACAAACATAGGAGGGATATATCTTGGATTTAGGATGGTGCTGAGTACACACAAACACAATTGGCTTCTCCACAAGCCACCTCAACCCTTTCCTTGCATATAAAGTGTTCCTTATTTAATTCAAGAAATTGAGATTTTACCTGCTGGGCAGCCTTTCATTCCTTCCATTCTCGTATAACCAGGGCAACATTCATACAACACAGTCCTGTACATTGGAAGAAAATTAATATTAAAATGAGAAACTAGGATACATTTTGACAAAAATTTGACAAAATATTTCACTTATTGCCTTGATTTGCTGAGATTCTAAAAATCAGGGGTTCTCCCCACCCCCCGATATTTTCTTCTTTCTTTTTTTTTTTTTTTTTTTTTTTTTTGAGACGGAGTCTTGCTCTGTCCCCCAGGCTGGAGTGCAGTGGCGTGATGAGGCTCACTGCAAGCTCCGTCCCCCGGGTTCACGCCATTCTCCTGCCTCAGCCTCCCGAGTACAGGCGCCTGCCACCGCGCCCAGCTAATTTTTTGTATGTTTTGTGGTAGAGATGGGGTTTCACCGTGTTGGCCAGGATGGTCTCCATTTCCTGACCTCGTGATCTGCCCACCTGAGCCTCCCAAAGTGCTGGGATTACAGGCGTGAGCCACCGCGCCTGGCAGATTTTTTCTATATTTATATAAGTTTGATTTCTCACTTACAGTCTCATGTTACTATAGAAAAGTTCCAGAATGTTGATCCAGAAGAATGAAATTTGGGTCCAAGTTCTGTTACTTGGTTAACATGTGAACCTTGAGCAAGTCATTTAATCAACTGGAGTCCCTGTTTCCCCAAGTATTTAACATGAATATAGTAGCTATGATATCTACTCAAAGAGTAATTGTGAATCTCAAATGAAATAATGCTTTTGAAATCATTTTGTAAACTAAAAATGGGTAGAAATGTGCTTTAATAGAAGTGGAAACATAAGAAAATACATTGAACCATTTGAATCCATAACATGCTATCTCATTGCTAACTAAAATAATGCTGTATTTGGTTTGAATTGCCAGTACGATTATTAATTGTATTATATATAAACTTTAGAATATTTTTATTTGTGTAAAATTTGATAAAAATAAGTTTATTTTAATATTAGAGCTTAGTATTCAAGAAAATGGCATCCTGTTTAAAGTTAACAAAGTGTGTTGAGTTATATAAGCAATAATTAAGGTAACAGACCAGAAAATTTAAGATATCAAGATATACAAAAAATAAATTTATCTAATTTACTATATTTTGAGGGAAAATAGTAATTTAAAAAAATGTAATTGCTTACAAAATAAAAACTGATTATATTAATAATTATTAATATAATCCTAATTTTTATTTTTTCACATTTCATAGAATATTTTCTGGACTTCATCATCCAATATAGATAGCCTATTTTAACTAAAATTTTACAATTACTTATGTTTCCTTTCAACAGAAATATAAAGGTACATGTATCAAACAATTAGAAGTGGGGATTATTACAAGTAAAAAATGCACATCGTTTTGTAATTTTTAACTGATACATATCATGTCAAACAGATTATGACAATTATAAATTAGTTATTTTGTAATTCACTAAACATGAACCAGCTAATTCAGATGCTATTTCTTTTCTGGCTTTTTATCTAGTTGTCATAATTGTAATCAAGAAGTATGAATGAATCAAATAATTTATGCATGAAAGAGATTGCCAAGTATAAGAATAAATTTTTTTTAGTATGATAAAAATGATAAAAGCAAACTATCAAGAAGCAAACATTTTAATGATGTAAGAGATAATTTTATACAGTCGAATAAAAGTAAATAAATGTTTTCAAATTGAACCCTGGTACATTAAGTAATTATCTAGGATTTGTAGTCCTGTTTATAACCTTGAATCCATATTCTCTATTTGTTAATAAAAAATTCCTGGCATGAAATATTGGCTTAAGAATCATAGATAGCTAAAAATACAGACAAAATTAAATGGAAATACCCACTTCAAGTTATGCTCTAATTTTAATATAGTTTGAAGAATAGTTGGTATTGAAAACATATACAAGGTACATAGGAGCCTTATGCAAATCATAATAGAGCCTCTAAATAATTTTATTTACATGAGCTCTTGTAAATAAATCTAATTATTGGATGTTGAAAGATTAAGAATTGCTTATATATTAGCTTTAGCATATGTTGTAAACAATTTAAAAAATGAGAAACAAATGTGCTTAGTCCATAGATTGATAATACTTACTTGAAGTAAAATAGTGAACAGAAAAGGAAATTTAACAAAGTACACAGCAAATGCTAATATAACAAGGGTCAGTCATAATGTAGAGAATTAATGCAGTAGATGAGATAAAATTCCAACAGTTCATTGTAATATCAGCTGATAATTGAACAATATGGTTATCTCTGAGCAGATATTTTGAAAAGAAGAAAAAAGGAGTTTTTTTCAGAACATTTATGCTACCCAAAACTCAATGTTCCCATATGGTCAGTAGGGCAAAACAAGAGTAAAAAAATATCGTTGCTACACATAGCTCTAAACGTGAGAAATTTATTTTTGCTTTCAGAATAGCATCTAATATTTCATGAGATGCCAGCTAAAAATGTCACAGACATTCTCTAGAGGAATTTTCCAGAATACTGTATTACTAGACTAATATATATTTTGGACTATATCTTGACCCTAGGAAGCTTCACGTTTTTCATTAGGCCTGCTCAGTTTACTTTTCTCGAATCCCCAGAGCAACTGTTCAGCTGAAAGGCAAACATTTCTGTCATCTGATCATAAAGTCCTGAAGATACCTCTGGAAATTTCAGCAGAAGCAAGCAGACAGCAGACCAGTCTTCCCGTCAATAGTATTGATTTCTTTGGTTATTTGAAATTAGCATTTATATTTATTTCAGTGCCCAGATATAACTATGTTTTAGAAAATGAAGCTACTTTAGAAAAATAAGCTGATAAAATTGAACAAAGGAAATACTGTTACATTTCTGGTTAAAAAAAAGAAAAGCCAAAGTAGTGATTTTTTTTTTGTTTGTTTTTAATGGAAAGCAAGAAAGAATTTTGGCATAGCCTCTGTACAAGCCTTGACATCTCTCGTATATTTAGATGGTTAAAGTAAATTGATGGCATTCTTCTCTATCTTCTAGGAAGGATGTAATAAGCATTCTCCCTAACGTTTCAGGGTGAAGGTCCTTTCTTATCTAGTTAGTGTGCATTTCAAATATGCTTCATGGTATCCATGAATATAAAGAACAAAGAGGAAAACTCAAAGCCTTAGAATCCCTACTGGGGCCTAGCTTGCAGCATGCCAGAGACCATTGTAACAACTGATTGCATTATAATTGTGTGAATGACTCATAAGTCTAGCAGAAGTCTGCACGATAATAGGAATAATGTTCAGGTCAAAAGATAACATCAAGTTGAAACTCTATTAAGCCAATGAGCAGGGGATGGTCAGCAAGGTCCTCTGGTGCCCTAGACTTGGTTACCATGGGGAGATGCAACCCAGCTAAGGTTAAATGCCTTGTATACATGTTCTTACTTAGAAATAAAGACAATCTTGTGCATTTCAAATAGGCATCTGGTTACAACTTCCTTTCCTGTCTACATCTATGCATTTGTTAAAAGAGTTTAATTTTAAGGACAATTGATATTGTGCATTATGGGTACTTAGTAATTTCACATTTATCAATTATTTTATCTTCTCAGAAATTCTTTAATATAGCTATTAAATCCATGTTTTACAGGTAAGTCTACAAGAGGTTAAGTGATTCCATATTTAGTTGTTTTTTGTTTGTTTTTTTGTTTGGTTTTTTTTGTTTGTTTTTTTTTTTGTTTTTTTTTTTTGAGACAGAGTCTCACTCTGTTGCCACTCAGGAGTGCGGTGGTGCCATCTTGGTTCACTGCAACCTCCACCTCCTAGGTTCAAGTGATTCTCCTGCCTCAGCCTCCCAAATAGGTGCCTGCCACCACATCCGGCTAATTTTTGTATTTTTTTTTAGTAGAGACGAGGTTCACCATGTTAGCCAGGCTGGTTTCGAACTCCTGGTCTCCAGTGATCCACCTGCCTTGGCCCCCCAAAGTGCTGGGATTACAGGTGTGAACCACCACTCCTGGCCCATGTTTAGTATTTATACCAATATTATTAACTTAGAAATAAGTTTCCCATCAATTCTTCCACCCGAACTTAGGGTAACTGAATTTTAATGCTGATGTATTAAGCAGGTTCTTCCTGGGGTCTTTTGATTCTCAAGGCATCCATCCCTAAGGGTGGACTTCAAATGAAGAGGAAGCAGGAAGAAGTCACTTGCACTGTTTTCTTGACTGGGGTGGCACCTAAACCTTTCTGATTGTATTACTTGCCCTATTTATGATTGGGCTCCCTCATTGTAAAATAAAGATTTTGGATCACAGGAGTGGTTCTTGACCTTAATATGCCCAGAATGTTTATTACTTTTTTCTACCAATATTTATTGGTAAAATAAACCAGAAGGCATGTCTATTAAGTTATAAATAATGCTTTCCAATTTTAAGGTAATCAGTGAAACATATGTTAAAACATAATCATTCTTTGGGCTATTGAGATATTAACTATACTAACGAGCTTCTATTATCACCTTGTGGACCTCTGGGGATGGAGCACCTTGAACTGAGAATCACTGGATTAAATAAAGAGAATAAAGTCAAGTATCTTTTAACTTTTAAACTTTGATGAAAACTCTGAGGTAAAGTGGAATACTTTAGACAATTTCCAAATGACTGGAGGAAAACATCAACTTTTTGCCTCAGAAACTCTGATATTTTAAATCAGTTTGTTCTTCTGGCCCACTTTTTTATAAAATGAGGAAACTAAGTCACAGAGGTTAAGTGACTTGCCCAAGATAAAAGAGGGCCAAACCAGGAGTAGAAACCACATCATATACTCACACAGATTCTATACCCAATCCTTAGCCATGTGATCTGCTTCCTTCTGGCCTCCACGTCACATGGATTCAGGAAGAAATCTGAGTTCTAATAGTAATATTGGAGATGCAGGGAGAACTTCTTTATTCACGTATGTATTCCTTTCTTTTCTTTAAATAACTCCCACAATTTTGGTCAGTATTTTCAAGAAGAATGGTGTGTACACCCAGGGGGGAAGGCATATACGTCATGATGTTGTTTTTGGAAATGACATGTTATGAAAAAAAAAGACTTACGCTTTCTGTCCACAGATGGACTTTTTATACCAGTTCTTACAAGTGCTGAAGTATTTCTTTTTGGTGCCCAAAATCTGTTGAAGGGCACAGACATTCGGGCTGGAGGATAGAGGGAAAGGAAAAAAGTTAATGTCCTAATAATGACTAGTTTTTCATATCTAAAGATCAGATGATAAAAGAAAATGTTAAGGTGTGGATTTGATATTCAAAGATATGATTCTAGCCTTGCACAAATCTAACTATTAACACAATCCTACTGAATTGTTGAAAAACCTAAAGTCTAAGGGAGATGGCGAGGAGAGAGAAAAAAATTATACATTTCTGAGAGTAAAATACAAGCGTTTCAAAAAGTTAACCAAATAGAAATATTCCAACAGTATTAACATAATTTTATTTCTATGTGCCTTATTACTCTTAATAGTAGATAATCTACTGACCCTTTTTAAACCAAACATGTGCTCACTTGGAGGATGGCCAGAGCTTCAGGGCTCTCTGGAACAATGAGAGGTCAGAGAGCAAAAGAGACAAGATTTATTATGTACACAGACACTATACTCTGTGATTTTCTAGGTTAAGTAATCACAGAAGTAAATGAGTGCTCAAATTTGAAACAATATGGTTGCACAGAGGAGAATTATCTTTTTGAATGGAAGTAACAGATTAGAACATCCTCTGTCACAACTTTAAGGTTCCCTTTCCCCTCTTAAAGGGATAGAGGTCTTATTTCACTGTAAGTCAAAGAAGCTTGTGAACATTATGAAAATCCCTGTGGGGCATAGGAAGAAGTGCCAAGATCCACTTAAAAAATTATAAATGGTTGGATGAGTTACAAAATTATGTGTAATTTTTAAAATGCTCAGTTGTTTCATTAGTTCTATAAAATATAAATTACTTTTGCAAATTTTACAGAATTCAGAATTTAAAAGTAACTTAAATGCTTCAAAGAATTCAGAGAACTAGTTACATTACCCAGCATTTAACCTTCATATGTAATTTAAATAAAATTTTCTCTAACATCATGTGAGATATTTCAAAGCTGTTCACATACATATGATAGTTCCTAACAGTAGATTTTTTAATTTTGAAAACTCAATTTCAGATTTTTGGAAGAAAATAAAAACATAAGTAAATGGAATCACAAAAGAATGCCCAGCTAAATTGTGTTAATTAGATTAGAATTATATAATATTTCATAAAGCAATTATATTCAAGTTATTTAGACAGTAATTATGTCTTAAAGCTTAAAGTGCATAGAGAAATCACAGAATACTCACATTTTCCTTTTTTTCCTATTACTTTATAATAATTAGGAAAAAAAAAAAAACCCTGAGGCATATATGAGAAACTTTATGCATACTTGAACATATAACAAGCTAAGGAAAAAGAAAAACGGTTTATAAAGCCAAAGTAATCACTTACCCTTGTTCCCGACCCCTGATACGACTATGAGTCAAGATCTTGTCATAATGACTGTTGGCATTTGCAGGGTTAACAACAAGCAGCAATAGAAGAGAAAACATGGGTAAGAAGGGAATCATCTTGAGTCTCTCCGTTGCAGTTAGTCCCCGAAGAGAACTGGCAGTGGGCTTTGCAGAGCTCAGAATTTATATACATGTCAGGGTTGTGGGAGGGAACACTGCATCAACCTGAGAATCTGAACTCTTTCCAAGAAACATCAGCAACTTCAAATTGCCAGCGAAGATTTGGTTAGTTATATTTAAGGAACACATTGAGCTACTTTTCCTTTTCATTATAAAGAAGGTACTTATTTTTAATCATATGAGCAATTGACTCACTGCATGTTTATGTCTCAGTTTTATTCTTTTGTATCTTAGAGAGTTTTTAAGAAAATTTCTTTTGTTGAGTTGTAAGAGATATTCTGCAGTCCTTTTCAGAGTAGAATGTATAATGTCTGTGTGCTCAAGATTATTGTTAGGTCTTACTGCAGTTCACATCAGAACTGAAAGATTATTATTATTATTACCAGAAAACAAATGTAGATGCAAGTCTGACAATCACAAGGGGGTAAAGCGTGTTGATTAAAAACAAACACTGGATAGATTTAAAACTTGTGTAAGATATGAAATAAGAATTCTAACTTGCTGAAGAATCATGTAGGAGAGTCCACATTTTCCTTGCTGTCCTACCAAAAGGAGAGCTACCTCTCATTTCCTTTCTTTGTCAAATATCAAGGAACATATAGAGTTAACATAAGTCTAAGCTGACAAATTTCTCCAACTTATGAAATGAAGCAGAAAGGAAAAACATTTGTGCTTTGTTGTTTTTCATGACATACTTCACATGATGTTGAACATGTCTACGCAAGCACATCTACTGATACCCCCTGGTGAAAAGCAGCCACTACTGGAAACAAGTGTTACTAATCTAAAGATTACTAGAATAATTAAATGCGTATTAGGAAACAGGGGCATTGCCAAAATGATTCTTCTGATTTTATCAGGAGTAACTAAAGCCTTTCAATGTTACACTATGCAATCCCTAGCCAAAGGCATGTGCATTCTGACTACGCCACACGTAAGTCAAATGTTCAGAAAACTTTGGATAAAGGAAATCTGAATGTCAGAGGGAAACAATGAGCTGAAATGGTAACCACAATCAGTTTCTGTGAATAAACAAGCTGCACACCATCCTAAAGTGTAATCCCAATCCATTTTGTTACAAAGCGCTCCCTCTGTAATGTCATATCCATGTTCTTTTCCCGCTGGTGAGATGGAGAAATTTTGTCGGAATTCTCCCTGTTGTCCTATTGGAAGGGCCTTTGGGGGAACTGGGTTGGACCAGAGAGCATTTTCAGTATTCTGAGTTATGCTTGAACTCGCTATGGGATATTAAAATGTTCTACAACTTGTTGCTTAGTTTATTAAGAAAGCACACAGCAAACTATTGCAAGAACAGAAACCAAACATCGCATGTTCTCACTCATAGGTAGGAATTGAACAATGAGAACACTTGGACGCAGGAAGGAGAACATCACACACCGGGGCCTGTCGTGGGGTGGGGGAAGACGGGGAGGGGGGAGGGATAGCATTAGGAGACATACCTAATGTAAATGACAAGTTAATGGGCGCAGCACACCAACATGGCACATGTATACATAGGTAACAAACCTGTACTTTGTGCACATGTACCCTAGAACTTAAAGTATAAGAAAAAGAGATGATAAAAATAAAATAAAATAGAAAGCACACAGTGAAACAACAAATGCTGGAATATGATTGAAAGCCCATTTCAATATGAAAATCTTGGGATTAAGTTGTAGAAAATGAAGGGGCAATTCAAAAGAAGAGCCGGAGAGAAGATAGCATAAAAGTTGACCCTGGTCCTTTGTGGAAAGAGTATTAGTCTATCATTTACATTTCTCTGAATGGAATCACTCTGACTTCATCTTTATGAAGTCATCTTTTGCTTTATATTATAGTTGTCTATTCCTCTTATGTTGTGCATAAGTGGTCAGTAACTGCTTATTGATTAGGATGGATAAACTATTAATATTATTAAATTAGCTGTTAGGACATTCCTGGTAACATGGGTATATAAAAGTCTTCAATTCTAGACCAGTTAGGCATTATAATATAGATTACACTGCTACTAATGCCACTCTTTTCATCTTTAGACTGTTGTAACTACTTACAGACCTTTCTGTACTGAAGCTGAAATCTGCTCAAATCCGATAGGGTTTGACTGGAGGTGAAGGATGAGGTACTCAGAGAAAGAGATACAGACTTGCGTAATAAGTATCAAGGGTAAAAAAATATGTATTTTTAAATACAGTCCAGAATGAAAACTGATAGACCTGATTGTGAACATAAGGAGTGAAGGAAGAATCAAAATTTCCTGCCATATTGCCTGCTTTCTTAACATTGCCTGGAATGAATTAAAATTTTATTGATTATTTTCAAGAACAATTTTAACGTAGTCTTTCCTTGCAACCAGTTTTATGCACTAGAATTAATGGCTTCCATTCATCGTGGCACTAGCAGTTGCCTAAATTGACAAATAATTACATGAAATGAGTAGTGAAGATGGAAATGCGGTCATATTTCAAAAGGTTACTTCTCCCTTCTGACAAGTGAGACAGACGTATGCTTTTTTTGTGGAAAGCATGATATATGCTCATACCATTAAAAGAGAGATCTTAAATCTTTCTTTTCACACTTCAAATAATGGAAACCAGAAGTCTATCCATCCTGAGCATCATTTCTGGAACTTGCGTAAGTCCCATGAAAATTAACAAATAGCAGCCCTCAGTATTTAAAGTTAGGATTAGTAATGACATCGCGAAAGATCTTGAAAATGCGAGCCAGGTGTGCATACAGACTACCTGCACATTTAGAGGTTGGAGAATATCCCAAGAGAAGGAAAAATTACGGTAAACATAAAAAGTTTATAGCACTGGAACTTAAAGAACTAAGGCCAGGCCAGAAGTATGATATTATATGCCTAATAGTGGGAGGAAGTCTCAGCAAGTTTTGGGTAGGATGAGGGAAGGAAACAGTTGTAAGAAAGAGAATTAGAGAAGATATTGAAAATCTTGCAAGGAACATAATTCTTCCCTTTCAGAGCACTTATCAAGTGTTAAATTTTCTCTCTCTCTTCCCGCCCGTGCCCCCCGCCCACTGTCTCTCTCCACACAGGACCCTTATTCTTCTGCATCAGAAAAGGACACTGACCCTGGAGTTGTCCATGGAATTTTCCTAGGAGATGAGAGGAAAATTGAAATGATGATAATTAAGTCTGACTTTCAGGGTTGCAAAATTTGACCCGGAAATATAAGCCATGCATGAAAACTAAATGGTTGATTATGTAACTGAAGAAAAATAATGTGACTGAAAGACAGGATCGTTTATTTCTAGCTGTCAGGATGCTAAATTATCTAGTGGATCTTTATAACAAGCCTTGTAGCTTCTGAAGACTATGAAGTCATTGTAATATCATGCTTACTGTCGCCAGCATGTAACTAACCTTAAACTTGCCCTATACTCTCTAGCATTGGACATAGACTTATGGATTCAACAAACCTGTATACTCAAGCCAAGTGCAGATTTTTAAAAGCAAAAATTTCCTTGGTTTTGCATGATCCAGAGTAGCTATTTGTGCCAAATTATTTCTAAGCCCCTGCTTTTTAAGATACAGGTTAATGGATCGTGAAAACATTTCTTGAGTATCACTTTACTTTCTTTCTGGCCTATTTGCAAGCTACACGTAGTGTTAGTGCCCCAGTTTCCTGGGGGTAGTACTCTAGTGAGGGTCCCAGGCTTCCTTGACAGCTAGGTAAACAGCCCTATAAATTGAAGTTCTGGCAAAGACCCAGTGATCTTTGCTTCTTTTGAGCTAGTGAAAATGTTTTCTTAAAATGACTAGGTTAGGCTGAACTAAGCCTACGGTAGCCGGAATTCAAATTAAACAAAAGTTAGATTTCACGATTTTTTTTCCCCCTTTTTAAAATATGCATACAGCCCAAATAAAATTGAACATCAATAAACAACTTGAAGAGGCCAAAGAAGAAATATATAGGCTCAGATATTTGTGGCTGGACACATTGTATAGTCTACAAGAACCATAGACGCTCTCACGCCATCCTTTTGACATAATACTTCCCATGGATTTCCTCTGTATACTCCATAAATCTTTATGTTCTGGCCTAACATGTCTAAAATAATGAAATCATATTCAGAGAAAGAGATGATTAACTGCAGTCCAAAAAGTAGACGTGAGGTGATGTTTCTTTAATGTTAACTCATTTAGCAGGAAGACAAAAGGCTTTTTGAAATAAATGTGAGTCCTATGCCATCTTCCCTGTAGAACTTTAAGCTCTCACATCATTTAAAAGCCTATCAAGTGTCAGGTCCACTCTTATATTAACTAGTCAATCAGTGTAACTATTTGACCCTAATTGAACTGGGTACTTTTGCAATTTTAAAACTAGGTGCTTATTAACAGTATCTTTATTAGCAGTATTTACTTGTATTTCTCTGGAGACATCTAGTGGAGAAAGTATAGTATACAATGTTTCTAGAAGCACAGATACCATCTATAATATTTTGATTAAATTAATAATCAATATAAAACTTATATAAAAATGTTAGGCTTTTACCTGTGTTTCAAAATGCCAATCAACTGAAGATTAGTGATGCATTCTTACATAAAATATTCTACAGCTGGTAAGTATGAGCCACAATAAGCGATGCCAAATCTGGATAAAAGTTGAAAAATCTAGTCCCATTTTTTCATGTATGTAGCCGATACATGAATAGCTTCATTTTTAAAATCTGGGTTTCTGAGCTTTTTTTCTACACTGACAGAGTGACATGTGGTTAGAAATTATGACTGATTTTTTTTCTACTTCAAAGAAATAATTGGAAATAATCACTTCTGCAGTCTGATTTCATTCTTTGGTTCCCTCCACATTTATACACCCCTTACTTCTCACCCCCTGACACTGTTGACATTATGCCATACATCCTTCTCATTTGGTTCTGGATGATTTTGTTTGAGGGGTAATTAAGACCCTACTCATCATCTGTCTCCTGCCCACAAATAACTTTTAATATTCTTCCAGATTAGACTGTAAGATGAAGGGATGGATAATTGCTGCAATTAAAAGAACTCTGTAGCCATCCATCTTTCATAGTACTAAAATTTCAACATCCCATCTGGAGCATTTGGTCTGCTAAAAGAATGGTCTAAATTATGATAACGCCATAATTTGTAATCAACCATTTATCACTTTCCTTGGATCCTTTCCCTCTGAAATAGAAATACTCTCAGGTCCCATGCTTAGACCTCCATTTCTCCACTGATATATCCTCTCTGCTGATTTGTCTGTGTCTAATGCTGTCCTCAAAATCCCTTTGTCTATTTCCAGTGTTTGTAGTACATGGTCTATATATGCTTCCTCTCTACATCTGAAAACCTTTTCAGATTTCTTCCTAGGAAAAGTGCCAACCAAAATTGAGTTACTCCTCAATTTTCAATCATAATCTTCCAGCTATTCTCAGATACATTGAATGTATTTTGTTCTAAAATAACTTTTGTTGCTCCACTTCACCAGATAATGATATTATGTGATGAATTTCCAATTGCAGAAATCGAATATTGTTACAAAATTTCTTCTTGTTATCCCCATATTTCTTCATGTTCTTCCCATATATCATGAGGGTTTCTGCTTTCCTCTCTAAGAAACACGCATCTGATGAAGGTTTTTATTCACTTCTATTGTCCTATATGCAAAACAACCTTGGGATACCCTGTTAGTACTGCGGGGAATAATGGAAAAGACCTCCTCTTCTTTTTATGCTAAGAAATGTGCAACACTCTTTATATCTTTATTATTGTTCCTAAGGACACATACTTGTAGAAAAAGTGGAATTAGGTAAGTTAAAGTGGAATTATGTGAGTTACAGGATTTCAGGCCATGTAGGACCTGAACAAGAGTTTGGATGTCACAGCTTCTCAGTATGTAATGAACAACAACAAAAGTGATCTCATTAGAGAAAGTTAAAGGGTAGAGGTTGGGGTGGAGGGTGGAAAAGAAGCTATTCCAGTGGACACAGAAACTAATTCTGTGGTTCTTATTCAGAAAAAAAAAAAGATCTGTAGTAATTATGGAAGCTTTGGTCTTTAAATGGAAAAAGAATCTTTGATATTTTTAGTCTGCTTTTAAGTTTCATAGGAACACATGAATGCAGAGTTGTACATTTTTTACCTTTAGCAAATTATTTTCACTTTAAGTAAAACAAACACAAGTATGCAGACGTTAGTTGAATAAAAACAAGAGCAGCATATCCATTATAATGGCTTAAGTGCATACTAGCACTGTTTGAAATTCATGTACAGCGTACAGTGTGCTAAGGAAATCATTAGCTTGGATGTGAGTTAATAGTTCTGCTAAAATGAGAAACTGACTTTGTATCCAAACAGTATAAAACCATAGAGGTGGTGAATTAATAATTCTTCGGCAAGAGAGATTATTTGGGGAACTTCAATTTAGAAACAGATTTGTCAATTTTTCAGTTGCGTTTAAACATCTTTCAAGATGTGTTTTTACCATGTGGCAGATAATTTTTATATATATTTTTCCTCTACCCTTACAAGATTATTACCCAGGGAGTAATTGAGACAAATAAATCATTTACCCAGATTGACCCACATTTTACACATTTCAGCTTTGACAAAGCAGAAAGGAAGGTAGGGGAAACTCAGTTAATTTCCCTGGATGTTCCAGTTATCTATTGCTGCCTGACACATCACTCCAAACTTAGTGCCATAAAATAGCAACGAACTTGTTACGCTTACAGTATCAGTTGATCAAGAATTCAGATAGTGCAGAATGGGAGTTACTTATAAGCTAGCCATACCATTCCATGATGTCTGTGGCTTAAGCTGGGAAGACCAGAAAGGCTGGGGTGATTTCAATAACTGCCAGTGATCAGTTAGGACCCTTCAGAGTGCAAGATCCACTGCCAAGATGGCTTATTCACTCACGTGTCCCCAGATTGACAAGGATGTTTGAAAGGCAGAACTCTACTGGGATTATCAGCCAGAGTGCCTACATGTGGCTTCTTTAACACAGTGGTCTCAGAGGAGTTAGACATATGACAGCTCAGTGATCCAGCAAACAAAGCAGAATATGCGTGGTCTTTTATGAGCTGATGTCAGAGTACCCATGGCCAACTTCTGCCACATATGCTAATGGTTGAAGCCACCAAAAATGAACGCAAAAAGGTGAAGAGAGCATATAGACTCTCACTTAAAGACAGAAGACTCAAAATATTTGTGTCCCATACACCCTCCCAAGACTAAACCAAGAAGAAATTGAATCCCTAATAGACCAATAACAAGTTCTGAAATTGAGGCAGTAATTAAGAGGCTAACAATCAAATAAAACCCAGGACCAGGTGGATTCACAGCCTAATTCTACCAGAGGTATAAAGAGGAGCTGGTCCCTTTCCTTCTGAAAATATTCCAAACACCACGACCACGTTGGCTTCAACCCTTGGATGTAAAGCTGGTTCAACACACAGAAATCAATAAACGTAATCCATCACATAAACAGAACCAATGACAAAACCCACATGATTATTTCAATAGATGCAGAAGAGGCCTTTGATAAAATTCAACACTTCTTCGTTCTAAAAACACTCAATAAACTAGTTATTGATGGGACATATCTCAAAATAATAAGAGCTGTTTATGACAAACCCACAGCCAATATCATATTGAATGGGCAAAAGTTGGAAGCATTCCCATTGAAAACGGGCACAATACAAGGATACCCTCTCTCATCACTCCTATTCAGCATAGTACTGGAAGTTCTGGCCAGGGAAATCAGGCAAGAGAAACAAATAAAGGGTATTCAAATAGGAAGAGAGAGTCAAATGATCTCTATTTGCAGATGATGTGATTGTATATTTAGAAAACCCCATAGTCTCAGCCCAAAAACTCCTTAAGCTGATAAGCAACCTCAGCGAAGTCTCAGGATACAAAATCAATGTGCAAAGATCACAAGAATTTCTATACACCAATAATAGAGAGTCAAATCATGAACAAACTCCCATTCACAATTGCTACAAACAGAATAAAATACCTAGGAATACAACTCTTCAAGGAGAACTATGAACCACTGCTCAAGGAAATAAGAGAGAACACAAACAAATGGAAAAACATTCCATGGTCATGGATAGGAAGAATCGATATTGTGAAGATGGCCATACTGCCCAAAGTAATTTATAGATTCAATGCTATCTCCATCAAGCTACCATTGACTTTCTTCACATAATTAGAAAGAAACTACCTTAAATTTCATATGGAACCAAAAAAGAGCCTGTATAGCCAAGACAATCCTAAGCAAAAAGAACAAAGCTGGAAGCCTCATGCTACCTGACTACAAGGCTACAGTAACCAAAACAGCATGGTACTTGTACCAAAACAGACATGTAGACCAATGGAACAGAGCAGAGGCCTCAGAAATAACAACACACATCTACATCCGTCTGAGCTTTGACAAACCCAACAAAAACAAGCAATGGGGAAAGGATTCCCTATTTAATAAATGGTGTTGGGAAAACTGGCTAGCCATATGCAGAAAACAGAAACTGGAAACTTCCTTATACCTTATACAAAAATTAACCCAAGATGGATTAAAGACTTAAATGTTAGACCTAAAACCATGAAAACCATAGAAGAAAACCTAGGCAATACCATTCAGGACATAGGTATGGGCAAAGACTTCATGACTAAAACACCAAAAACAATGGCAACAAAAGCCAAAACTGACAAATGGGATCTAATTAAACTAAAGAGCTTCTGCACAGCAAAAGAAACTATCATCAGAGTGAACAGCAACCTACAGAATGGGAGAAAATTTTTGCCATCTATCCATCTGACAAAGGGCTAATATCTAGAATCTACAAGGAACTTAAATTCATAAGAAAAAAAAACCCCATCAAAAAGTGGGTGAAGGATATGAACAGATACTTTTCAAAAGAAGACATTTATGCAGCCAACAAACAAGAAAAACAGCTCATCCTCACAGGTCATTAGAGAAATGTAAATCAAAACCAGAATGAGATATCATCTCACGCCAGTTAGAATGGTGATCGTTAAAAAGTCCAGAAACAACAGGTGCTGGAGAGGGTGTGGAGACATAGGAAGGCTTTTACACAGTTGATGGGAGTGTAAACTAGTTCAACCATTGTGTAAGACTGTGTGGCAATTCCTCAAAGATCTAGAACTAGAAATAGCATTTGACCCAGCCATCCCATTACTGGGTATATACCCAAAGAATTATAAATCATTCTGCTATAAAGACACATGCATGCGTGTGTTTATTGTAGCACTGTTCACCATAGCAAAGACTTGGAACCAACCCAAATGCCCATCAATGTTAGACTGAATAAAGGAAATGTGGCACATATACACCATGGAATACTGTCTAGCCATTAAAAGAAAGAGTTCATGTCTTTGGCAGGGTCATGGATGAAGCTGGACACCATCATTCTCAGCAAACTTACATGGGAACAGAAAACCAAACACTGCATGTTCTCATTCATAAGTGGGAGTTGCCTTAGGAGATATACCTAATGTAAATGATGAGTCAATGGGTGCAGCACACCAACATGGCACATGTATACATATGTAACAAACCTGCACGTTGTGCACATGTACCCTAGAACTTAAAGTATAAAAAAAAATAAGTGAGAGTTGAACAATAAGAATATATGGGCACAGGGAGGGGAACATCACACACCGGGGCCTGTCGGGGGGTGGGAAGCAAGGGGAGGGATAACATTAGGAGAAATACCTGATGTAGATGATGGGTTGATAGGTGCAGCAAACTGCCATGGCACATGTATACCTATGTAACAAACCTGCACGTTCTGCACATGTATCCTAGAACTTAAAGTGTAATAAGAAAAGAAATTGTGTCCATTGGGAAATGGTGTTCAAAACCCAAGACTCCTGGTTAGACCTAGAAATGCTTACAGAGTTCTCTAACCTGTGGTTAAACTAGGTCATGTATGTGAAAGTACTTTGAAATATGCCAACTGCTGTACATCAAATAATTACTTTATTTATATTTTATTTTTAGAAAATCGTCAGAAAATCACCCGGCTGATGGTGTTCCTTCCATCTTTCTGCATTCCTGGATTGCATTTCCCTTTGGGATTTTGCGTTCAATTAAACACAGGGTAAAATATCTATCCACCAAGGCAGGGCATGCTTTGAGCTCTAAGAGAAGAAGGGACTTTTAGTAATAAAGAAAACTTAGAAAATACTTTGAAATCAGAACACAGAATTCTAAACGGGATGATTTTAGCATTTAGTAATATGAAGTATCATATTGCAGATTTAAATGTCTGACCTCTAGTGGTTGCAACTTCTTTTTGCAACTGTGAACTCAAAATATTGTGAGTGATAGTGTTTATGTTAATTGTCATTTAAACTATTTAAGAAAAGGGAAAAGTAATATTTATAAGCACTTACCGCTTACCATTTGTGTGCTTTCCATTCCTTCTAGTAGATCCAGATTTCCTGTTGTCATTTTGCTCAGCTTGAAGAATTTCCTTTTGTATTTCTTATAAAGAGACTTTCTAATGACACATTATCTCAGCTTTTACTTATTTTTGTTTCATCTAATTTTTAGAAGAATATTTTCTATTCACAGAAAATTCTAGGGTGACTTTTTCTTGTTGACAGTTATTGTCTTTTTCTCTTATTTTCTGGCTTGCAATGTTTCTGATAAAAGTTGACTCTCATCATTTTCCTCTGTATACAATGTATCTTTATTCCTATGGATTTTTTTCAATCTCTGATTTGGGCAATTTGTCTATGGTGTACTGAGATATGGATCTCTTCATATTTATCTTGATTGGGACTTGTGGAGATTCTTGGAACTATTATATAAACTGATGTCATGAAAATTACAAATATATTTCCTGGCTTCAAATCTTGGGGCTTTTGTACTCTGTACTTTCTCAGAGAAAAATAATAGTAATACTACAATGGCATTTACAGGCTTTTGAAGGCCCTGACATGGTGTGTACCGGTCAAGGAATTTACAGAGATGTGACTTTTTCTTGTGCAATAGGTATTCATGTAAAAGTGGCTGGAGGTTGTTTTTAAAGCTTCAGTTGATTTAAAAGCAGAGTCAGTTGTTAAAGCAATAGGAAGGACTAAACTAAGAGTAGCTTTTCAATTTGACTATCAACCACACTCAAAGAGACGTAGGGACCCAGTTTACTTTGTTTTGATCTAAATTGCCATGGAGAAGAAAAAGGAAGGAAACTTCATTCCCTGGTCTTACAAAAACCAAAACTAGTGCACTCACTTTAAGTCTGAGTGCTGGGAAAATTAACCGTGATACCAAGAATACTAACTTAATTTTTCCATGTCCATGCCCTAATGTGGAACTCAAAAAGACCATTGAAAATCAGAAAAATCGAACAGCCTAGAGAAAATTTGATATGAAGAGATGGAGTAAATAATTACGTAGGAATTATCACTAATAAATTCCATTGTGTACATGTCAGTGGCTCTTCTAACATCTATAATAACTACTGATAAGTAAAAGAAAAAGTCAACCTATCATTTTTCATGAATAGAAAAGAGTATTCTAAAAATTAGATGAAGAAAAAATAAATAAAAACTGAGAGAATGCATCATTAGTGACTAAAGGAAATTCTTCGGACTCAGCAAAATGATAACAGGAGATCTGGACCTACTAGTAAGAGTGGAAAGCACAGAAATGGGAAATAGTAGGTTTTTTGTTTTCTGTTTTGTTTGTTTTTTGTTTTTCTGAGATGGAGTCTTGCTCTGTGGCACAGGCTGGAGTGCAATGGTGCGATCTCGGCTCACTGCAACCTCTGCCTCAGCCTCCTGAGTAGCTGGGATTACAGGTGCATGTCACCACACCCAGCTAATTTTTTTTGTATTTTAGTAGAGACGGGGTTTCACCATGTTGGCCAGGATGGTCTCTGTCTCCTGACCTTGTGATCTGCCTGCCTTGGCCTCCCAAAGTGCTGGGATTACAGGTGAGAGCCACCGCGCCCGGCTAAGAGTAGGTGTTTATAAAATACTGCTTATTCCTTTTCTTAAACAGTTTAAAAGACAATTAATTAAACCACTATTAATCACAATATTTAGAATTGATGACATATGTAAAAGTAAAATTGAAGACATCACAAATGATGTAGGAGTAATGGATGTTTACTATTGTAAAAACTTAAGAATTGTAGGGACTTTATACTTACATAGGGAAGAACATGTTTTTTACCACCATCCAGCTAATTTGGACTCTATTATTATAGGAATTGTCTACATCACTGCTTGTCAAATCTAACTGCACATTAGGATGGTTTGAAAAAGCTTGTAAAAATACAGATAGCCATGCAAGGCCATCAACCAAGAAAAAAATAAATCAGTACTTCCCCAGAAAATAACAACCAGACAGGATTTGGAACCAGTGGTTTAGGTAACCATGACAAACAGTGTATCGGTTGGAGTTTGTTGTTTCTTTTCACTTATTTCTATTCACTCCTCCAAACAAATGCTTTCAGCTACTATTTTCTTTTAGCACATAAAAATCTCCAGAGGAGATAAAATATTTAGAACTCAAGATAAAGACTGTGTTTTTAAAGGCTAATTCAAAACGAAGCAATTAGATTAGATTATTCTTAGGATCTTTTTTTTTTTTTTTTTTCAATTCAAGGAGTGTTTTCTAACTTCACACAACTGAAGCATATGAAGGTGAGATGGACAATGTTTGGGGTTAGCCTATAGAATGGTGTTCATCCAAGCCATCAAAACTACAGCACAGAAAGGGTAAAAGCCTGGGTTGAAAAATTCCTACTGAGTGAATTCTCAGAGACCAGCAGAGACACTCTTCTTCATCCTTCTAACATCTTCCAACTGCTTGATGATAGCTGAAATTCCACTATATGGAAGACATTATTTTAAAGAATTTCATCTGTTAAGGTATACCTTTCCTGAGAAGCAGTAGTAACACCTTAATCTGTTATCAGCTGTTTATTTTTTAAGGTTAAAATGAGTTTATGATCTTCCTGTTTGAGATCAGATTCTGCTAGAAAAAGCTACAGAAAACCCTGAGCAAACTTGTTGTAAAATTTGTACCATGGGGTCTCTCCCTTAACAAAGATTATTTTATCCTTAATTCTCTTCTTTCATTTATCTCTATAACCTTTCTATCTGATCATTCTTTCACACATACTTACACATTCCCGTTAATGTTTAAAGGGAAGTTTGTATCTTAGCAAAAGCAAAAAGACTTAAAAAAATTAACAATTGAAGACATGAGGCCAAGAGAGAGACAGTGCTGTGTATTTTAAAGAGGCTGCTACTTTGGCAGTCAGATGGCTTGGGCTGAACCCTGAACTTTCTAGTCATCAGCTATGAGATCATTGGGAAATAGCTTGACTTCCCTGTGCCTCAATTTCCTTGGCTGAATAATCAGCTAACAATATCTGTCCTTTCAATTCCTCAGATGTGTTTTGAGACTTATTTATGAAGGAGGAGAGAGGTTTTAAGTAAATGTCCCAATGGAATAAATCTCATATCTTGTCAAAGTTGACAGAAGTGAGTAGCACTATCAAAATTACCAAATTTGTATTGATTGATGTCAAATTAGGCTCTTAAAAGTCACTAAGCTATACCTGCTTTTCAGTCTTTATAGGAATAATGATTGACCTCAAGGAACTGTTGTACAATGACACCAAAAATAACCATGCCAACATCCAGAGTTATTTTTTGTTGAAGGTGGAGTGGGCTGTGTGCAAAACTGTTTTAAACTACAAAGCAGAGAGATGAAGGAAAATATAAAGTTATAGGATTAAGACACCTCGGTGGGGAGAAAACCATGTAGAGGTACCTGCTCAAACTATTCAGAAAATGAACACTGGGGAGATAACGGAACCTATCTAAATTAAAGTGAAAAAAGGACATATCTAAAATATTATTCAAATGTATAAGGATGATATACAATAACTTTCTGTATCTCAAACCCTTGGCCTCAAGTGATCTATCTGCCTTGGCCTCCCATAGTGCTGGGATTACAGGTGTGAGCCACTATATCTGGCCTTAAATTGAACTTTTAAAATCTCTTTTTAGTGTTTTCTCTAGAAAGGTGCAAGATACTTTGTTGTTGCTTTTGTGTTTTGATTGAAGACGCAGAGAGTTGCTGCCGACTTAAAAGTAAAGAGTCCCCTTCTTAGAGTTTCAATTCTGCTGATGTGCCCTAAAAAAGCAACTATGGCTTTGTACCCTTATTACCATGTAAAAATGCATTGTCTAAAAAGGAGTTTTGGATGCTTTTGCATAGTGACTGCAAGGGTAAACCTTTACATAACCTCATTATGAGGTTGCGTGAAATTATAGCTTCGGTTTTCTGCTTAAAGTCTTTGCACATCTTATCTATATACTACTGGGGCTTATCGAGAGAAAAGTAATCCTATGACTATGTCGAGATCAGTGTTGCTATTTCTGTTGGGGATCGTGTTACCATAGTAATATATTCCCTGAGGCTTAGAAAAGACTTATTTTGCCTAAGTGCTATTTTTATTTTATTCAAAACGAAGTAGAGATAAAATCATAAAAAGGTTTTTCTGTTGCCCTTAGATTTAACGCCAATTTCAAGCAGAAGGAATAAAAGGTAATCAATGCATATCTGTTTAGCCACTTTATTTTACTATGTGCTGGCTTCTCAGGCCAGCATTGCTAACGATGAGAATGGAAATTAGTTTCTGTGATTATTTTATTTTCCCTTTCGATTTGTGGTTTTTCCGCAAAAGAAGGAGGATCAACTCCACTCCTCAAAATTTGGACTGAATTTTCAAGACTGATGATGCCACGCATATGTCAAGAAAGTCTAAAGATTTACTACTCTCTTAATAATGCTTTCTCTAGAGAGCAGGATGGGCTCCCAGGAAGGTTCAAATGTGGCTTGAGAGATCAGGAGGAGAGGGACTGACTTAGGCTTTTATAGGAGTTAGAGTTCTCGGCCCAGGTGAGGGGTCTTGCATAAGAGTGTGGGTTTGTTTTGTTCGGGTTTCCCACCAGTGCTGAAAAAGGGAGTGTGTGTGGGCTTTCCTAACGGCTTGTCTAGATGTGAGGTGAGAGCGGAAAAGGAGTGGGGCTTGAAAGCTGTTAGAGGTCAGATATCGAAAATGGACCACTCACAATTTTTTAGTAACACCTTTATTCTCAAAACAGATTGTAAAGACGTGAGTGAAATTTTTGTATACAAATATTTGTACAAATATGTATAGGTGTGTATATGTGTACATGTGAATTCAGATATCAATAAAATAAAATGACAATTTTTACTCGCTAAAGTTCCCATGCATCACTGGAATGGTTACTATGGAGCTGTCCTGGGATACTCTTCGATAGCGATAGTGAAGACAGGTGAGGAATAACCTAATTTTGAGCAGCACTCCCTCCTTTCCTACTCTTTTGCCTGCCGCTCCTTCCTTTTTCTTGGTAGAATTTGTGAGTTGGAGGTAATGATATTCCTTAGTTCATGGAACATTATCGGTATAGAAAAGTTAAGCCTCCTCCCTTGTTGTATTTCATTATTATTCTCTTTTTTTAAAAAAACTCACTGCACATGGCATTTCTTCTTCCTGTTAGAAACTCAGTTGATTGTAAATATATTTGTGGTAGAAAAAAATGTATTGTTTTGTGTGTGCATATGATGAGTTTACACAAATAATATTTTGCTATAGATAATGTGTATTTTACTCAATATTGCACATTAAAATGTATCCATGTAGCTATGTGCATGTTGTTTAGTATGTCAGACTGCTGCATAACATTCAAATGTATGCTTTTGGAACATCGTAGATATCTGATCCCTTAGTGATGGCTAGAAATCTCTTCTGCAGCCTGTGCTCTTTCTTATAATGTCCTGAACTACCATTATGTTCCCAATTCTCCACTGGAAAGTAAACACAATTTTTTCTCCAGGGATCGTGTGTGTGTGTATGTGTGTGTGTGTGTGTGTGTGTGTGCACGCACTACATTCTATCATCCTTCAACCTCTCTCTTTCTCTTGCTTATGTGGCATCTATAAATTGAGTTTAGGTAAGAGAGCCACTAGCCCAGGTTTGTTTATTATAGTTTTTTGTATCTCAGTGCACTGTGAAACACTTAATTTCATTCTCATAATTCATTAAGTCACATACTGTGATTAACTACATTTTATTGCTAAAGCAACTAAACTCTTGGTGAAAGTAAGTTACAGCAAATCCTATGTGATGAATTGTGAAGTAAAACTAAACTCTTAGGACCTCTTACAGTGCATTAACTTAGTCAAAATAAGTCTTTAGCAACCAAATTGTGACAAATTCAGCTCATATTTTCATTACAGTCACTGGTGCTTAGTAGTACCTAGAAGAAGTTCTACAAAGAGACTAAGTACTATAAATTATTATAAGTTCGCTTTGAAACTCTCTGAACTTGACTTGGCATTGCCTATTATACCACTACATAGTCTCACGTACATGGTTTAAATACAGCTAAAACGGGTTACCTTACCACAGGATGACATCATGTTTTGAAGAGTCCCAATTAAATCTCATGTAGTATGACAGGCCTGTGGCTTAGGATTCCAGAGGTTTAGATTCCTGTGTTGCTTTCATCTCTAACTTGCTATGCAACCTTTTAAATATAGTTTTACTTCACTGAACCTCATTTGAAATTAGACTGCTGGAATAGATTATTTTAAAGATGCCTTCCAACTTGAAATTCTGTATTTATAGTACACTGTTAATTTAAATAAAATAACTCTCAAATATTCCTCTGAATAAGGAATTTAAAAAATTGTTTATATCTTCATTCATGGTGGTACAAGATGAAAGTATCAATGATTATTTTTTGACAAATATTTTTATAAACAATTATGCCTTTTAGATGTATATCAATTACAATATTATTACTGCATAATAATAAGATAACCAATTATGATGACAGCATTTTTAGAGATGATAAATTCTAAAATTTATCATCACTGTTACTTTTCTCTGGGTTAAAGAAACAATTTCTGATGCAGGGAATGATACATAAATTGTATGTCCAAAGACCGTTTTATGATAAAAGAAAACAAAGTTACTAGCTAAGCAGTTTCACAGAAGTCTTCATATGGGAGGAAGAAACAAGATTGATATTGACTTGGCGCATCTATTAGGTGAGATTCATTGAACTAGTTGTAAGAGTGAAAGTGGCGTGTCTCCACTGAAGCTTCAGAGGAAGAAGAATCATCTCATTTATACATTTCTGAGATTCCTTTCAATAGGGGCATTCTAAAATGTAAACCCTAGGTTCTCATGAACAATTATGGACAGAAGAGGGAAGAACTGAGAAAGTCAAAGCATAAAATATGTAAAAGAAAAATGGCAGAGAGTTTGTTTTTAATAGCACACAGTATGTGATCCTCTTCTATAACATTCAAGCATCCGTTATCGAAACAAAGACTGTGTCTTTGTACAGTTCTACTGGCTATGTGATGTTGGCAACTTCTTAACCATTTTGAAACTCAGTTTCACCATCTTTATGATAGATATAATAACATATTATTTGGAAAGTATTAGAGTCAGAATTTATAAAAAACTACAGTACCTGAATAATATTTTGTAGCTTTTCTTATATTTAGTATTAATATCTCCGATAGGGAATTGATAAACAGAGAGAGTGGAAACTCTTAAGTACGTTACAGTATGTTTATACCATCAGCTGAGTTTGTTGTTGATATGGTTAGGTTTTGTATCCCCAAATCTCTCAAATCCACTCAAATCTCATCATAAGTTATAATCCTCATAATCCTTATAATCCCCATGTGTCTGAGAGACCAGGTGGAGGTAATTGGACCGTGGGGGTACATTTTCCCCCATGCTGTTCTCCTGACAGTGACTGAGTTCTCACAATATCTGATGGTTTTATAAGGTGCTGTCCCCGCTTTGCTTAGCACTTCTCTTACCTGCCACCTTGTGAAGAAGGTGCCTTGGTTCCCCTTTGTCTTCTGCCATGATCGTAAGTTTCCTGAGGTCCCCCAGCCATGCCGAACTGTGAGTCAATTAAACCTCTTCCCTTTATAAAGTTCCCAATCTCAGGCAGTTCTTTACTGTGGTGTGAAAATGGACTAATACAGTTGCCATTGTGGAAATTTCCCCCACAAGGAAAAAATACTTTAGATAGTTGCCTCTGAATTGGGAACCAGGCTGTGGTTACTTCCTTCCTATGACATAGTCTCACACACACACCAGTGCACAAACTCACACATAGCTATGCTTTCAAAAGTCAAAATCAGTTAGAAGTTATCCTTGTGCCACCCTATTCCTGATTGAAACTCATAATTCTTCCTCCTATACTCATGAGTAAAGGCCTTGGGACTTGCATTTCTCACATTTTTTTTTAAGTCTCCTGGTCTCTTCTGTAGAGCAATTCCTTCACAGATGTCATCTGCTTCTTAACAGAGGGTGAGAAGTTGGAAATAAATAGATTGCTAATGCAATAGCTTATGCTAGAAGAGTTAAAACTGTGACAATTGCCATTATTTTTCTACTTGAGTCAAGTCAAAGGAGCATTCTGATATGAGGAAAAAGCCAGCATTGTTCCAGAGAACTAGTGACCCATGTGGGTGAGAGGATAATAGCAGAGAGTAGTGTCCCTATTTGTTCTCTTTTTACCAGCCAATAGCCAATTCCATTCAACAGCTAAAATCACCCATCCCAGGATGTTGCAAGATATATACTATTCATCTTATTTTAGAGGCAGACAAAGGACTGTGTATCAAAAATTTCATAGCAAAGCTTAAAAATGTGGTACTTGGAAGAAAAACATTTATATTTGCTCTCAGTTAAACTGTATGCATTTAACCTTTGTAAAACAACACACCATTATGATAGAATCTGCTTTGATTCTGTATTGCTGCAGTTGCTTCCTTTTTACCCTGCACTCTAAGCTAATTTTGGTTTCTATAGCTTTTGACTTTTTACTTGATGCAATTATATACATCACTGACCCAATAATCAAATGATAGAAACCTTTATCAGAGTCTACAATGATTATTGTTGGTGGTGACATGAATCAATGGAATACAGCATAGGTAAGAAAGACAGACAGATGTGAAAACTTAGAGTAGACACAGCTTGTTAAGACTGTTCTGCCTTTATCAGCTGAAAATACAAGACTCAAAAACATCTTTAATGCAAAATGCACATACTGTCACATCACATTCCAGTTTTATTTCATAGATAACTACCTACACTAATTTTGGGGTGGATTTCTTTAGACTTTTATGGTGTCTGTACATGTAGATGCTCTGAAAAGGCAGAAAACAATAAAAGAAAAAATCTTCTTTTTTGTTTTTATAAACAAACAATGGTTCTCTGACAGGTTCTCAAATGTGAGAGGAAACAATTACGATAGTAATTTTATGTTTAAGAGACAATAGCTTAGTGTTTCTGATTTCCTCATAATTTCATTTTTAGTATAATATAATAGGTAAATGCAAACAGTGTAACTCCAGCTAGCTGAAACATGAGGATCCGTAAAAAAGAAAGAACACACTGTATCTCTTACCATGACTGAAAGAACCAGCCCAAATTTATTGTTCAGAAAGTCAGCTTGGGTTGTAAATGAAGCCCAGTGTATTCTGCCTTTATCTCTTACTGTCAAAGATTATGATATAACCAAAACAACATGGGCTTCAGGATTTAAAATATCCAAGTTCAAATGCCAGCTCCACTAGCTTTTAGCTGTGAGTCACTTGCAGAAATTATGCAAACTCTCTTTTAAGTGAAATGGGAATGAAGTTTCTCAGATCAAATTCTTATGAAAATTATGATGAGGTAAAGTGTTTATTCTAAGAGGGTTAGTTTTTCTTCTGTCTTGTTCCTCCTAGCCTCCATTACGTTTTGCCTTTTATCTTCTTCCTTCTTCCTTTTGAAGTGAGATACTTATGTTAACATCTATCATACTCCACAAACATGTCATTTGACTTTGGGTATAATACTAAGTTTTCTCAATCCTTTTTCTTCACTGAGAAAACTGTGAAACTGTAAACTATTAACAACCTTTATGAGTTACATTAAATAAAATATGTCTGAAAATCTCTCAATTAAATTAAATTCAAAAATATATTTATTTCTTCGTTAAATTTTCTATAAAATTTATAATTTTAGGTAACCATTGAGTTTATAGACATTTCGCTATTCCTACTTCTTTGATTTGATAGAGGAAATCAGGATGGCAAGTGAAATGGTAGTATGAGAAAAATTTCAAAAACTTTATTCAAAAATATTTGTTAGGTATACACTAAAACCCCAGGACTTTTGTAGACACTGGAAATATAATCATAAACAAGATGGGCAAGTCTCCTGCCCTTCAAGAGAAATATTTCAGAGAGAAAGAGGCAGAAAATACACAGAGAAGCAACACATAAGTTTCTGGTTAAGAAAAATGTTAGATAGTCTGATGATTTTTAACAACTATCATAAAAATTGAGAGCTGGAAATTAACTTTACCAACCTTGTATGAAAATTACGGTGAATTCATTATCTTCTCCTGAATAAACTTTTGTCATATTTTAACAAATCTCAATTTTTTCTTTCTTAGTTTTAAACGACAGTTCTCAAGGTACTGTTGACTTCAGTTACTGTTTTTATTCAACAAATGAATAAATCTATCACTATTCAGGACTCCTGGTTAGAATGGTAATCTCTAATTAAAAACCCATCACATGTCATCTCACCCAGGGTAAGATTCCCTCAGAAACACAATCAAAACTGAAATTGATTTTTCCCAGACAGAAAAGTAATAAAAATAATGTTTCCACTTTCTCCCCAAGTGCACCAAGAACATGGGAAACCAAGTATTTTGGTAAACCTTGAAACACACCAGACTACTATGTTTTATATCTTTGTTTTATAATTAATTACTGTTTATGTTATTTTTCCAGTCACTATTCTCTCCTGTGATTTTTTTTTTTTTTCTTTTTTTCTGAAATGGAATCTCGCTCTGTCCCAGGCTGGAGTGCAATTGCATGATCTTGGCTCACTTCAACCTCTGCTTCCTGGGTTCAAGCTATTCTTATGTCTTAGCCTCCCAAGTAGCTGGGATTACAGGCATCCACCACCATGCCCGGCTAATTTTTGTACTTTTAGTAGAGACAGGGTTTCACCATGGTTGGCCAGGCTGGTCCTGAACTCTTGACCTCATAATCTGCCTGCCACTGCCTCCCAAAGTGCTGGGATTATAGGCATGAGGCACCGTGCCTGGCCTCTCCTGTGATTTCTTTTCAAAATCCTTCCATTTTAAATTCTGGAACAACTATTTATTTACTTATTTCATGGTGAAAACTATTAGTTTTAACTAATCACCCACTACTTTGAAAATAATTTTGAACAGTTTTCCATACCTCAAAACTTGGTTCTCTCCTGCGAAAACCACCTCCCCACATAGCCCTGACTTGTGGTTGTGGTTTATTGTCCAGATTCCATGCATCAGGAGAGCAGGAAGGTGGAAGCTGAATCTTTTTATATTTCCAATATGCTTTTCAGCAATATTGCTCTTCCACCCTGTGAATCTCATGTTAATTTACTCTAATCTATGTTGTTCTTTATTTCTGCTGTTCCCCAAGAAATTCTATCTTTATGTTATTTGACCTCTTGAAGCTCTGTCAATGTAAGCTAATTTCTCTTGAAAGACTTTTCTTTCTCGCATTTCAATATTTTCTACTATCTCACTGGTTGCAGGTACTTCGACTGTTTGGTTATTTCCTTTCGCATTGTTTATTCCTTGAACTACCTATCCACCCAGGCTACAGACCTGAGTATTCTACTTCACTTCTCCATTTTTCTTAACTATCCAGTTTGAGTTGGTCTTTCAAATCAAGCACTAGGATATACATAAGTTTAATTGGCACGTGTAAACTTCAGAATTGGATGTAAGCTTACTTGATAGTATTTGTGATCCTCTTAATTTTGTGTGTGTTTTGTAACTACTATGAACAGACTGTCCTCTCCAAAGACTCATGTGGAAACTTAATCCCCAGTGTGGCAGTATTGAGGGATGGGGCATTTAAGAGGTGATTGGATCATGAGGACTTTGCCCTCATGAATGGGTTAATCCATTTATGAATCAATAGGATAATGGGTTATCATGGGAATGAAACTGGTGGCTTTATAAGAAGGGGAAGAGCAACCTGAGCTAACACACACAGTCCTCTCACCATGTGATACCTTGCACTGTCTCAGAGTCCCCACCAGCAAAAAGGCTCTCACCAGAATGCAACCCCTTGGCCTTGGACTTCTCAGCTTCCATAATTGTAAGAAATACATTCATTTTATTGATAAATTACACAGTTTCAGGTATTCTGCTATAAGTAACATAAAATGGACTGAGATCATAAACTTTGGTAGGTCTGCAATATAATGTGTACAATACGATTTGGCAATAATACTGATATCTGTGGCTCTTAGACTAGCAAACTTGCCTATGGATGCACACATGTGTACCCATTGAGAAACACCAGCTGGTTGTATGCCAGGAGGTCTCACAAGCTGGCCTCCCTTGATGAATGTCCCTTAATTCAGGGTCTGGCTCTTTGCCTGCAGGCTCTGAAATCTAACTTTGTCAGCATCTGTAGTATAGCCTCATCTCTTACAGACTCAAGTTTGTTAAATGCAGGAGGCTGTTTTTTACAGTCAGGATGACTGCTTCTTATTTCCATAGTTATTGCTAGCACACAAACCAGACTACATGTTCAACATCACTAGTGCATTTGTTCCATGAATAAAGTTATAATGGGGACTTAGTTAGAATCAGAAAATTAGTTTTTCATCATGGTATCAGCAGCATCCAGCTAATATATCTTCATGTCTTTCCACAGTTAGGTCAGCTACACCCATAGGACCTGAATGATCTAAGTCTATTGGCTAAGAATGCTTCCAAGGAAGTATTTGAGTGGACAATGCCATTGGCTTCTCTAACACTCCTTTCCCTTTTTCTAATGGCATTTTTTTACCAACTGTGGTTATCCCTCCATTATGACAGACTTTCCTTGTTTAGCTACATTGATACATTAGGCCAGATTGAGCTTGTGGCTCATCTGGCTACCTTAAGGTGACTTGCAGTTTTATTTGATCCCAGCTGTATGAGAAGAAACTCCTATATGACTTAATCCTGAAATCTCTGGGATTCCTTAGTGCTATCCTAATATAATGAAAAAAAATCATGCACACATAATTCTTTATACTTAACAAAATAATTTTATTTCTTCATGTTTTAAATAATAATGATAACTGAGCTCCTTGGTTCAGAATAGTAAGTAGCTATTTTCCCATCATATAAATGAGCCAATAGAGACATTAGGATAAAGATAGAAATTGAACTTTTTGCTTCCAAGTCCAATAGTCAAAGCAGGAGATTCTGGCCAAAATATTTGGGCTTGGTGGGGATGCCTTTGGCTAGTTTCACTCATTAAACATGATTACAGCCAAGTTCCCTCCCAATTTAGTGAGATTATGCGTATTTGGAATATTTGTATCCATGATTAGCCTGACTTCTTCAAAAACATTTATTTCTCTTTAAATTGCTGTTGATAAGGACAAGAAAGAACAAATGAGGCTGGGCGCGGTGGGTCACGCCTGTGGTTCCAGCACTTTGGGTGGCCAAGGGGCGTGGACACAAGGTCAGCAGATCGAGATCATCCTGATCAACATAGTGAAATCCCCTCTCTATTAAAAATACAAAAATAGCTGCACATGGTGGTGTGTGCTTGTAGTCCCAGCTACTTGGGAGAATCGCTTGAACCTGGGAGGTGGAGGTTACAGTGAGCCAAGATCACGCCACTGCACTCCAGCCTGGCGACAGAAGGAGACTCCATCTCAGAAAAGAAAAAAAAAATGAGTAAAGCCTTGTCAGGAGCTCAATTACCATCCTCCTTCCCCTAAGGGTTGTGGATGAAGAGTTGTGCTCATTACTATCTTCCTACCCAATTTTTTTTTCCTCATCCATAGTGAAATCTTAATCTTCAAATATCATGAACCTACTTGTCCCACACAGGCCAGCCCATCTTTGCCTTTTCCTCTCACGTTTTCAACTAATGTAACCAATTAGTCTGGCTATGGTCTAGTGTAAGGAAGTAATTTGAACACGAATCCTCCAAAGTGGCTAGATTTATTCTTTCTATTGTCATATTTAAGAGTGATGAAATACATTGATATTAAAAGCTGGTGAAATCTGGGGGCATACTTGCCATGTCAGTAAAAAAATCCATGACTAAGTAGATTAAAATTATGAATATGAAAAATAGTAACATGTATTTAAGTCTACTTCCTATGCCTCATTGCTCATTAAAAAGTGAAATTATAAGTAGATATGTATAAGTGAGGTTTCTTATATTGGTTACTTAATGTATAACAACCTAGAGCACATACATACAGAAAATCCAAAACAGTTTAAAAGTTTCTTCTCACCTGAGGTCAGGAGTTCGAGACCAGCCTGGCCAACATGGCAAAACCACAGCTCTACTAAAAATACAAAAATTAGCCGGGCTTGGTGGGCGCCTGTAATCCCAGCTGCTCGAGAGGCTGAGGCAGGAGAATCCCTTGAACCCCGGGGGTGGAGTTTACAGTGGGTTGAGATCGTACCACTTCACTCCCACCTGGACGAAACAGCGAGACTCTGTCTCACCAAAAAAAAGAAAAAGAAAAAGAAAAAAAGAACCCCCAGGAAGTTTGTGTATACATTACTCTGTGCTGAAATGGGTAATAATACTAGGTTTTGGTGTAAGCATAAACTTGTCATTAACACATGTACCACACTGCAATTTAAATTGGCAAAAGTTATATAGACACTACGCATGGTAATTAATATAAAACTATTAAGTAGAAATCAGAACATAAATGTGGAATTCGATCTTTAAATACATTATTTTATTCTTGGCATTGATATGTACTGCCTTTAAAACAATTGAAACAGTTAAATTGGTTTATCAATAAAAAACATTGATTCCCTCAGATACTGTAAAATTAATTATCAAAAAGCTTCTAATTAATAGGTGTCCAGAATTTCACTTTATCAATTTTTGATTAATTACGGCACTGATGAATTTATATGTATTTGTGCATCAATCATTTCTGGCCTTTGAGGCTCTTAAAAGACAATTACAATTTCATTTACAATAGCATCAAGAAGAATAAAATATTTAGGAAAATATTCAGCAAAAGTACAAAATTTATACTCTGAAAATTACAGAACTTTGTTGAAAGAAATTAAAGAAGATCTAAATAAATGGGAAAATATCTGGTGTTCATAGATTAAAAGATATAATATTCTTAAAATGGCAATACTCCTACAAGTGACCTACAGATTTAATGAAACCTCTTTCAGAATCACAGCTAACTTCTTTGTAGAAGTTGAAAAGCTATTCTAAAGTGGAATTGCGAGGGACCCAGAACAGCCAGAACAGTTCTGAAAAAGAACAAAGCACGAGGACTCCCACTTCTGATTTCAATACTACAAAGCAGCAATGATTGAGGCAACGTGGTAAGAGCACAAGGATAGACATATGGATCAATGAAATAGAAAAGAGTCCAGAAATAAGAACATCTAGCCATCCACCTATGGCCAACTTACTTTTTTCTCTTTTTTATTCTTCTTCTTATTATTTATTTCAGTTAACAAAAAAGTGTGTACATATTTATGGTGCACAACATGATGTTGTAAAATATGCACACACTGTGAAATGGCTAAATCAAGCTAAATAATATATAGATTACCTTACATATCATTTTTCTGTAATGAGGACACTTAAAATACGCTTTCTTAGCAGTTTGCAAGTACATAATATTTTGTTATTGTAGAGTCACCATATGGTAGGATAAATCTCTTGAACTTATTACTTTGATGTAACTGAAATATTGTATTCTTTGATGGGGTCAATTGATTTTTGACAAGGGTGCCAAGACCATTCAATGGGAAAAGAATAGTGCTGAGGCAACTAAATAGCCACATGCAAAAGAATAAAGTTGGATATTTACCTCACAGAATATTTTAAAAACTAACTCAAAAATGAATCAAAGACCTTAATATAAGAGCTAAAACTATAAAACTTTCAGAAAAAATGGGGTAAATAAATATCTATGACATTAGCAAAGGATTCTTAGATATGACACTCAAAGCATAAACAAAAAAATTAGATAAATTGGACTTCATCAAATTTGTAAAAAAAATCATGCTTCACAGGCCATCATCAAGAAAGTGAAAAGAACCTGCAGAAGTTGAGACAATATTTGCAAGTTTTATGTCTGATAAGGATTTGTATCTACAGTATATAAGAACTCTTAAAATTCAATAGTAAGAGACAAGTAGCCCAATTAAAATTGAACAAAGGATCCTAACAGATATTTCTACAGGGAAGTTATACAAATGGCCAATAAACACATGAAAAGATGTTTGACATAATTAGTTATTAGGAAGATGCAAACCAAACACATGTGAGATACTACTTCATACCCACTAGGATGGCTAGAATCAAAAACCAAGAAAATAAGCATTGGTCAGGCTGTGGAGAAACAGGAATTGTCATACATTTCTAATGGGAATGTAAAATGGAGCAGCTACTGTGGGAAGGTCCGGCATGTCCTCAAATGATGAAACATAGAGTTGTCTATCACCCAGCAAGACCATTCCCAGGTATTTATTCAAGAGAAATGAGAATGTATGTCCCACAAAACTTTGTAATATTATGTATAGTAGCGAAAAAGGTGGAAACAACTCAAATGCCCATCAACAGACAAATGGATAAACCAAGGGTGGTATATCCATAAATGGAATATTACTTGGCCATAAAAAGAAAGGAAATACTAATACAGGTTATGACATGAATGAAACTTGAAAACATTATGGTCTGAAAGAAGCTAGTCACAAAATACCACATATATGATTCTATTCATATAAAAATTCAAAACAGGAAGTCTATAGAGACTGAAAAGTTAGTGTTTGCTTGGGGATGGAGGTAGGTGCGAGTGGGAGCACAGGGTGGTGATAGATGAAGAGTGGGTTTCTTTTTGAGGCAATGAAAATGTAAACTGGACTGTAGTGATGATTACGTATATCTTTGAATATACTAAAACCATTGAATTATACACTTTAAGTAGGCAAATTTTATAGTATGTGGATTATATCTCAATAAAGCTATTTAAAAAGATGTTTAATCTTTAGATGCTTAACAACGGCTAGAAAATTCATTACAATTGAATATAAAACATATTTAGTTTTTAAACAACATATAAAGCTTGTTAGAATTGTAGTCACTTGTTTTGCATTAGAAAAATTTATTCCCCATTTATTGTCTGCAGATTGGAAATCAGGTTATTCCACACCATTGAGTGAAATCCCCAAAAAGCTCCTTTTCAGAATTGAAAGAACTCACTTCTTTTTAATTTTGACAGGCAAATGTGAGGATTATTTCCTCATCTCATTCTATCTGTAGTTAAATAGAATTTTGTCATGATAAACTCCTACAATAAATTATTTAATGGCACCCAATTATTCCCAGGATAAAGATCAACTTCCAAATAACTATTACTCATCTTTAGGAAATAACACAGACATCTCTTATTCTCTGTTTCTCATACTGGGCTGGATTCCCCTCCTAGATTCTCCCCAGCGACACCAGAATTATCACACTTAATTGTTATTTGCATTGGATTGACCTTCTTTTAGTGCAATAACTGTTTTATTATTTTATTCTCAGCAAATATTACAATGTGTGTCACAAAGTATGCTTAATCAATATTGATAAAGGAAATAATTGTTTCAAATGGCAATTTACTATGTGGGTGAGTGAAAATATGAAGGTGCTAAATAATCAATATATCATCAATTTAATAAATTTATTCTAGGTGTGAGATGAAAAATGGTGCCTTTTCTGTATGTCTTATTATATTTCTATCTGAAAGAAAATGAAAATACGTACCTAATTTAACAAAGTAGTCTCTTTTCACATGGTTTAATGAGTGATGGAGAAAAAAAAAAAATCTGCAAACCCTGACTGTTAAGCACCATCTATAGGGAGACGAACACTATGTTTCTGATTTTACAATGTAAAACGTAAGTGAGATTTTACCCGACTTGACATCGTGAGTTCCTATAGAAAACATTCTTCATCTTTTTCCTTCCATTTTTTGACACAGAGTCAAAACTCTAATTTGGGGGAAAAATGGAAAATAATAGAAAGTGAAAGCCAAATTACAGATCCAGATTATCTTATACATGAAATTACTATTTCCAACTTTGAATTTTGTAAAAAGTGGCAACTTCAAATTTATAAGAGAATTCCAATTGTTTCCATTGATTAAACAATTTATTTGATTGTTATATTTTCATCAGAGAATAAAAATATTATGATGTTATATATCATAATGACCTAGCCAAAACTCTAGTCTACATTTTTATGGTTATTTATTAAAAATAATTATACTTCTAATGCAAGCCTCGCAAATGATTTTAATTCACATGGGAATTTCATGCCACACGCTTTATCATTAAATGGCTATATTTCTGCTGGGCACTAAATTGTAATGTTTAATGGTTTATACACAGTCTCATAAAATTATATTTTCATTATTCTAATTTGATTTAGTTTATACAAATGAATTACATTAATTTTTTTTTTTTTTTTGCCCAGGTTATTTTCTTTTGTTGTCATTATTCACTGTCAAAGCTAAAAAGAAACACATGATTGGTGGTTTCAATGGTAGCTACATACAAACTTCAAATTTAGCGAATATTCTTTAGAACACAGGGTGCCATACCGTATTTCTGCAATCTCATGCTTTTTCAAACAGCCATTGATTTCATGATGTGGTCTGCATTTTAACTCTTTAAATTTATTTATTTCTGGCTTCCAGTCTCATCAGAGCAATTTTTCTCATCTTTATTGCTTCTCCATCTGGTTCAAGAAGTTGCAACAAAGAAATGTAATAGAATTGAAAAATTACTTGAGTTTTATTTTTTATTTTTCAAACTTCAGAAAAGTCTGGCTACAATTTCAGGGTAACTGGGTTAGTTTTTATCTCATAAAAATGATTTTTCTTTCGTGTTGTCTCCTCATTTTACTGCTATTAATAACTGCATGTTTGCCAGTCACCATTCCCTTCATCATTTCCTCTATGCATACATGTGTAATTCTATTCCTGAAGCTTACTTTTCTTCTATAAATCTGTGTGTATGTGATGTGGTTTATTTATTTGTCCCCTCCAAATCTTATGTTTGTGTTCCCAGTGATGGAGCTGGTGCTTAGTGAAAGGTGTTTGAGTAATTGGGACAGAACCCTCATGAGTGGCTTGGTGCCCTCCTCGTAGTAATGAGTTCACACGAGAGTTGGTTGTTTAAAAGAATATAGCAACTCTCTCTCGGGCTCTCGCTCACTATGGGACACACCTGATATCCCTTTGCCTTCTGCCAAGAATAAAAGCTTCTTGTTCACCAGAAGCTGGTCAGATGCGAACACCATGCTTGCACAGCCTGCAGAACCCTGAGCCAAACCTGTTTTCTTTAAAAATTACCCAGCCTAAGGCATTCCTTTATAGCAATGCAAAATGAACTAATACGGTATACTATTTAATGTACTTGAAAAATGGGAAAGACAGTATGATTACATATAAAACACAAAAAAATACAACCTTTAGAAAAAAAAACACATAGAATGAAATCCTCATGATCTAGGCAAAGTGTTCTTTGAATTTTTGTAAAAAGTGAGATCAAAAAATTGGACTTAAAATCTTAAAATCGTGCTTTGTTGAAAACTCTGTCAAGAAGATGAAAAGACAAGTTACAGACTGGGAGAAAATATTTGCAGAACACATCCGACAGATGACTGGTATCTCAAATATAAAAAGGACACTCAAAAAGTCAGCAATAAAAACATACAAACAGTCTAATTAGAAAATGTACAAATGACATGAGCAGACATGTCACCATGATGGCATACAGATGGGGAAGAAACACAAGAAATGGTGTTTAAAATCATCCATCAGGAAAATGCAAATTAATATCACAATGAGATATTATTACATAGGAATCAGAATGAGTAAAATACAAACTGGTACCTACATAAAATGCTAGCAAAAAAAGAGAAACAGAATCACTCATATGTTGTTGGCGGGTGTGTAAAAGGTATAGTACACTGACATGTCTTTTATAAAACTAAGTATGAAACTGCCATAGTACCTAGCAATTGTAGTTCTGGGCATCTGTCCCAGACAAATAAAAATTATGTTCACACTAGAACCTGTACATAAATGTTCTTAGCAGCTTTATTTGTATTAGCCAAACACTGGGAATAGCCTAGCTATCCTTCCATGGGTGAAACGCTAAACAAACGCTGTTATATCCACACCAGGGAATTTAACTGAGCAATAAAAAAGAATCAAACTATTGATGGATATAAACAAACAACTTGAATAAATTTTCAAAGAATTACGCTTAATGAAAAGCACTAACCTCTAAAGGTTACATGCTACATAATTCCATTTATATAACACTGGTAAATGTTTTGATTTGAAATGACAAAATGATAAAAAATGGATAACAAATTAGTGGTAGTCAGGCGTTAGGGATGGGTGCAGGGGTGGAGGAGGGGAAATGGAAGTATTATGCAGCTATACCTTGTTTTACTGCACTTTTCTCCATTGTGCTTCACAGATATTGCATTGTTTTACAAATGGAACCTGCGAGTCCATGGATGCCATCTTTTTAACAGCATGTGCTCACTTTGTGCCTTTGTGTCACATTTTAGCAATTCCACAATATTGTAAACCTTTTCATTATTATTATATCTGTTATAGTAATCTGTGATCCGTGATCCTTGACGTCACTATTGTCATTGTTTGGGGGTAACACAGACTGTGCCCATGTAAGATGGTGAACTAAATCCATAAATGTGGTCTGTTCTGACAGCCCCACTGACTGAATATTACCCTTCTCTCTTCCCTTCCTTTGGACTCCCTGTGTCCTGGACACAACTATATTGAAAGTAGGCCAATTAATAACCTTGCAAAGTCTTCTAAGTGTGCAAGTGAAAGAAAGAGCTGCATATCTCTCACTTGAAATCAAAAGCTATAGATATAATGAAGTTTAGTGAGGAAAACTTGTTAAAAGCCAAGATAGGGTGAAAGCTAGGCCTCTCACACCAAACAGTCAAATTGTGAATGTAAAGAAAAAGTTCTTGAAGGAAATTAAAAGTTTGACTCCAGTGAACACACAAATGTTAAAGCAAAACAGACTTATTGCTAATATGAAGAAAGTTTGAGTGGTCTGGATAGAACATCAAACCAGCTGCAACATTCCCTTAAGCCAAAGTCTAATCCAGACCAAAACTCTAACTCTCTTCAATTCTGTGATGACTGAGATAGGTGAGGAAGCTGGAAAATAAAAGTTTGGAGCTGGCAGAGATTGTTTCATAAGGTTTAAGAAAAGAAGCAATCTTCGTAACATAAAAGTGGAAGGTAAAGCAGCAAGTGCTAATGTAGAAGCTGCAGTGAAGTGTCCAGAAGACAAAACAGCCTTCTACTGGAAGAAGATACTGTCTAGGACTTTCTAGCTAGAGGGGAGAAGTCAATGGTTGGCTTCAAAGTTTCAAAGAATATGCTGATTCTCTTGTTAGGGTATAATGCAGCTGTTGACTGAAGCCAGTGCTCATTTACCATTCCAAAAATCCTAGAGCCCTTAAAAATTACGCTAAATCTCCTCTGCCTATGCTCTATTGATGGTACAAAGCTTAGATGACAGCACATCTGTTTACTGCATGGTTTACTGAATATTTTAAGCCCACTGTTGAGAACTACTGCTCAGAACAAGAGTTTTGTTTTGTTTTGTTTTTTAAAATACTACTGTTCATTTACAGTGTGCCTGGTCACCTAAGAACTCAGATGGAGAGATACCAAGAGATGTTTCCATGTGAGCTAACACTGCATCCATTCTACGGCCCATGGATCAAGGACAATTTTTGACTTTCAAGTCATATTATTTAAAAAATACATTTTGTTAGGCTGTAAATGCCATAGATAGTGATTCCTCTGATGGATCTGGGCGAAGTACATTGAAAACTTTCTGGAAAGAATTTACCATTGTAGATATCATTAATAACATTTGTGATTCATGAGGAGAAGTCAAAGTACCAACATAAACCAGTATTTGGATGGAGCTGATTCCAGTCCCCATGGATGACTTTGAAGTTTTCAATATTTTAGTGGAGGAAGTCACTGCAGATGTGGTAGAAATAGCAAAAGAATTAGAAGTGGAGCCTGAAGATATAACTAAATTGCTGCAATCTCATGATAAAACTAATACAGCTGAGGAATTGCTTCTTATGGATGAGCAAAGATAGTGGCTTTTTTTTTTTTTTAGACAGAATCTACTCCTGGTGAAGATGCTGTGAAGATTGTTAAAATGACCACAAGGGATTTAGATGATTACTTAAACTTAGTTGCTAAAGCAGCAGTAGGTTTTGAAATGACTGACTCCAACTGTGAAATAAGTTCTATAAGTAAAATGCTGTCAAACAGCATCAGATGCTACAGAGAAAATTTTTTGTGAAAGGAAGAGTCAATCAAGGCACCAAATTTCAATGTTTTATTATGTGAAAAAATTGCCTCAGTGACCCCAAAAGTCAGCTACAACCACTCTGATAAATCAGCAGCCATCAACATAGAGAAAAGGCCCTTCACCAGCAAAACGATTACAATTCACTGAAGGTTCAGGTTATTGTTTGCAACATTTAGCAATAAACCCTTTTTAGTTAAGATACGTACATTGCTTTTGATATGTACATTGCTTTTTAGAAATAGTGCTATCACATACTTAATGGATTACAGTATAGTATCAATGTAACTTTTTTTTTCTGATTTATCTATTTTATTTGGGTCTCAGTACAATAAGGAATAAAATGTAGCCTTTTTTTTAGGGGGAAAAGACACTTGCTTTCCATTTCATTAAGTTTTAGAAACTAACCCAAAGAGAAGGGAGGGAACTCCACCCACTTCAAAATTTCAATACTTTTATAATATTTACACACTAGAATTCAGAACATCTGAAAAACCAAAATGCACTTTGGAATAGACTTTTAATCTAAAAGTACCATAATAACATTTTATTAGTTACATAGTCAATAATAGTCATTGAATCCTAAAAATAGTATTTTTTCTAGTAATTAAAATCTGAAAAATACATCTGCTAAATTTCAACTTTTGATGCCTCCTCTAACTTTCCGAAGAAAATAACATTCAGAATTCTGTCTTCACTGATGAAAGAGAAGACAAAAACTAATACTCTACATTGAAACTTTGTTATTTATCATGAGCCAGTGGTATACTTGTTTATAAACATAAATATAAGAGCCAAACATTCAAAGAGAATAGGACCCAAACTTTGTCACTTCAAATCACAACATGTTTGGACAAAAAAAAAAAAAAAAAAAAGCAAACATTCTGCAACCCCTGCTGTCAATTTGAGTACTGATATTTAAAAGTCTTATTTGTTCTTATTCAAAGCACTTTGTATGTGACATTTGTTTTTCCTGCTGCTCTAAAATCAGACCTGACTTTCAGTTAACTCTACTCTCCATTGTCCCTGAGTCCTGGTCTAGATTCTCTGTAGTTCCAATTTTTTCAGAGAACGAACCCCTTATCTCGTGGATTTGGAGAACATTGCTGTCCAGCTGGGGTGATTTTTATATGTACTGGGAAATGAAAAAATTTGTGTAACTTGCTTTATTGTGATATTTGCTTTATTGCAGTAGTCTGGAACTGAACCAACAATATTTCTGAGGTATTTTTCTAAAAGGACAATTTCAGGATTCTTGTGGTGATGGAAATTTTCTGTATTTTGTCTATATATATATTTGTTCTGTATTTTGTATCCAGGTTGTGGATACACAAACCTGTATGTGTGGTAAAACTGTATAAAATGAAATAAACACACAAATACACACACACACGTAAGTACATGTAAATCTTTGGAAATAAGCGTAACATCAGTGGATAATGAAACACATGTGAAAATCCTGCGATATTTACATTACAGTTTGAAAGATGTTTCCGTTGGGGGAAGATGGGTACATGGTACATGAGAAATGCTTGCATTATTTCTTACAATTGAATATGAATCTACGATAATCTAAAAAACCTCTTTTTCTAATTTCACATTTGGTACTTCTAACTTTAGAAAGATGACTTAGTATAGTTTTATAATTTTGAGATAGGTAAGATATTTTCATCCAGAAATTTCAAATATCAGCAACTGAAGTCTAAAGAGATGAAGTGCCTGACTTGCAGTCACTCCACAGCAGCTATGAAAAAATATCAGTTTCCTGCCTTCCCCCAAAGTACTGGGCATTTTGCATTCTGAATGCTGAAGCAGCACAGTGAGTTGTCTGCTGGGTGTAATTAATCCTCTCAAAAAGTACACCTCATTTCCAGAGGGGTAACCTGGAAAAAACACACACACAGAAGGAATTTGGTAAAACAATTAGATTAGACCTAAAAGAAATCATAAAATAAGTCAACTAGAATTAATTAAAATCCTGTAATAAAATTATTTAAAGTAATAAAATTTTGGTACAATTCTTATTCAAGCATGGAAAAACAATGTTTGCAAATGTTAGAGAAAAGAACAATACTAACTCATAAGTAGCTAAAAGAAGTTTAGAATGGCTGAAGTATAGTGTGTGAGAGAACGATGCAGAGAAGCGATGCTGGTTCCAGAAAGCCAGCCCTGCAAGATTGTAAACAAAAGAGAGAAATGAGCTTATTTGCCTTTCAGACCCACCTTGTTGTCTATCAGGCACTTCTCATCACTTAAATACCTCGTGGGCTGGGTCCGGTGGCTCACGCCTGTAATCCCAGCCCTTTGGGAGACCAAGGCGGGCTCATCATAATGTCAGGAGTTTGAGACCAGCCTGGCCAATATGGTCAAATCTCGTCTCTACTAAAAATACAAAAATGAGTCAGACATGTGTTATGTATCTGTAATCCCAGCTACTCAGGAGGCTAAGGCAGAAGAATCGCTTGAACCCAGGAGACGGAGGTGGCAGTGAGCCAAGATCGCGCCAGTGCACTCCAGCCTGGGCAACAGAGAGAGATTCTGTCTCAAAAAACAAACAAACAAACAAAACTTTGTGTTTTCTCCAATAAGTAGCTCTTTTATCATGGTTTTAAAAATAGCATGTGATAATATTTCACTAGGTAAAATAACTAGTGGAGGAATTTATATAGATTCAAATGGCTCCTCTATATTTAATTACTTTAGAAAAGATTTCCATGATACACTGTTAGATAAAAACATTAAGTTATAGGTATAGTGTGATGAAATTCTTGATAAAAATGATAACAAAACCATAACCTATATAGCTGCGTGTATATTTATATATTAATACATTTGTAAAGGCAAAGGAAAAACATGGAAAAACAGCAAATTATGACCAGTGATTCCATTAGAAGATTAGGAATCAAGGAGAGACTGCAAACTTTAATAGAGCTGCATAAAATATTTTTGAATAATTAAATACAGAATTTTCTACCACTGTAATTCAGATGATGGAGATACATGAGTTGACTGAAACAAATACAAATGTTCCTGAGTAGCAGTGTCCAATAGAAATGCATTGCAAGGCACAAATGCAAGCTACATACATATTTTTCGATTTTCTAGTAGCCACATTGAAAAAGGAAAAAAGAAACATAACTTGTTTAGTTAGTATATTTTAAATCAATACTTCATAAATACTATCAGTTCAATATGTAGCCAATATAAAATATTTGTGAGCTAGTTTACATTATTTTCATACTGTCTTAGAAATCTGGTGTGTGTTTCACACTTACAGCACATCTTAATTCAGGCTTGTCACACTTATAAGTGATTGATAGCCGTATGTGGATAGGAGCTACCTTATTGAACAGTACAGCTCTAGAGGAAATTAATGGTTTTGCTACTGGTGAATTTGACCTGCAGAGACATCTTCACTGTCAGCCTAGTAACAGTGTGACTGTACCCAGGTTTGGTCCCACTGTCCCAATCTTGGTTCAACTGTGCATTGTCCATCTCTGTCGTTTTTCAGTTGAGAAGCTTTGATATTATTTAATACATTTTATTATTACCAATATGCATATAAGTTACCATAAAATCTACACTTTCAGTGAAAATGAACAGTGTATTTTCTGAAAACAGTAAGAAACCAACTTTGAAAAAATTCTCTGAACACAACTTTGTAGAAAAACAAAAGATAACATGGTATTAATTCTGAATTTTAACTTGAATGTTTGGACAACTATATCTTCTACAAGGGCAAAGAGGACAAAACGTTCCCCAAACAAAAAGTCAGTGGTCAGGGCATTTATAATGTGATGTCTCATCCAAATATCGAGATGAGGAGGTGTTTAAGTCCCCAACTTGACCACCAAACACCTGGGTAAATTTAGATAATTTCCATAAATTCCCTGGGCTTTACTTTCCCCAGTTATCTACAGTGAACTTGTTTAACATGGTTCTAAAATTTAAATTTAAAAAGGCACGTGATAACACCATATAAATAAAATGCCTTTTCAGACATTGTAAAATCAGAATAATGGTTTTGGAGTTAAGAGGAATGCCAGTAATATTAAATTTCTAAATTCTATGGTTAGTTTTAAGTCAGGATTTCAGATAATCCAAAAAAGAAAAATATATTGTAAGCATGTTTACAGGGCCACAATGGATGGTTCTTACTAGGTTGAGTTTTAAGGACACTGAGCATGGAAGGCAGCTGTGTACACTGTAGAAGACAGATAAAAATACAACGCACAAGGACTAAGAATGGACAGACTTCAAAACTTGGTGGCCCCTCTTCAATAAAGAGCCATGAGACTGGATAGTCATTTACTCAACTAAATCCCAGAGTTATTAAGGATTGTTGAATGTCGGAAGAATATATTCTTATGCCATTGTTACTTATGTTTCCTCCACCTTTGCTAGAAAATTGACCTTGCTTCTTTAAGAATAGCATGGTAAGTCTACTATCCTTGACTTTTCATCAATTTGTTTGATCACTAAAATATTTCAAGTTGCTGTCTATGTCAAGGCAGGAAAGTGAGTATGTTTTTGCATTAGTTTAATTGCCATCCAGTAAATAGAGTAACTATTTTAAGAAAATTTGATATACAAATATTCAGCTCATGAAATAGATACATTTTGAGGATGTTTAGCACTTTGAAAAATTACTCATCATTTTATAAAATAATTCACCACCATTTAAAAAAGTATAGCCAATTTCCTTACTGAAGTTAATACATATTTATTTGCACAGAAATTTTGAGGAAAACCTTTATTACAAATGATGAGGTACATCTTTATAGCATACTTTCTTATAAATGGAGCTTCCAAAATATACTTGTGATAAACAAAGTGTTTTAAACTTACCTGCTAGTCTATTAAACCAAATTTTCAACACGCTCCTTCACCCAATTCAGACACAAAATTTAAGAAAAATAGATTTTTTAAGATTAAGAGAGTATGAAAAAGGAGAAATATTGTTTATGTAAATGAAGGTGATTTCAAACTTCTCTGTAGCATTTAGAAATTTCTGTGGATAGAAATGAGTAGAAATGAAAACCCTGAAGTACTCACTTACAGACCTCAAAGAAATAACATTTCTTTGCTTGCTATCCTGCTGTTGTTTTACTTTTCTTAGTTTATCCCTACTCATCTTCATTAATGCTACATAATATCACTACATATTTAGAATAGCATTCAATTCTAGTTATATTAGTAGCAGCTGGTACTAATAATATCCAACACTTTGTTCATACTCATAAACACATCTGTCAGCAACATCTGGGGGTTGTTAGAATCATCCTTTCTAGGACACTGAAAAGGATGGTCTTACTTGCTCCAAACACATTCCTCTACTACCATCATGCTGCCCTATAAAATGTCAGCACCTTAACCCCTGATGTAAATAAGCTACTGGGGAAAAAAGGTTTTGTTGCTTGTACTGTTACTGGTGTTGCTTGAAGGAACAGAGAGAATTTGAAATTAAATTCTGGTGAAGTATGTATAATGGTGATGTATAGTGTCCTGACTTTGGGAAAAAACAAAACAAAACAGCAATGCACAGGAGAGGCAAAAAGAAATTAATGGAAAATATCCCAAATGTTAAGAATAGGCCTACAATTTCTCTACTACAGTATGTATGATTTAGAAAAAATTGAGTAGCCCCAGGATTTGCTCTGAGCCCTAATATACTTAAGATAAAGATGTTCTTGTGAACAATAAATACATTCATTAGGCTTGTGTTTCTCCAAATCTATCTGGTCCATTCTTGAGTCCCCAAAAACTAGATTTAGGAGTGAACAGGGGCTTAGTGCTCCTGGCTTTTCTGAAAATTAAAATCTAGTATTTCAAATTGAGTTCTGAGATCACATACTAAGTATGTTTTTAAAATCTACTAGCTTTAATGTCATTTAGTCTAAAGAATCAAATACAGCACATTTTATATTTTGCACATTTCTCTTGCTTTAGAAGGGACACTTACGAAGCTTACCATACTCATTCTCTCTCAAGGTATAGGACTTCAGAAGTGGCAGTGGTAACCCCTGTATATGCATATTTTATAACTTGCTCTTTTTATGTTCTGAAAGGCAGTACAATGCCGTGGTGAAGGGAATGGCTCTTATGGACATATCACAGCTCCATCACGAGCTGTGTTACCTTAGCCAGTTAGTGCTGGTCTCAGTTTCATCATCTGTAAAATGGGGACAAAAACAGGAGCTACTTCAGAGGGCTGTTAAGAGCAGTACATATATGTTAATAGGTGTATAGGAATAGAACAGAGACTGGCATTGTTATTGCTGTTATTCCTTATTTTTGATGTTTGGTAATGAGAAACTGAGTCCCATAACATTATGCCGTTTGGGGTCAATGATAAACTATATGCAATTTCTGAGGTCTGCAGAGTAATTTTTGAAATAAAATGAACTTAGCGTTTTTCCATTTATTTGAAATAAATGCTAATTTTATGTGGTGAAGAAGCTTCCCATAGTGGCTTAAATAGACACAAGCAATGTAATTTAAGCTTTAAGTTTCTAGTACCAATTTTATGTAAATTGGGAACACTTTCCTTGTAATAGTTCAGTGAATTATTATAAGCTAAATTATCTTGCAAACAACAGAAAGAAAAACAAGAAATAAGAATGCTTTTCCTATAGGCAAAACTATATATCTATATCTGCTGATAAAATTAATAATGATTTTTGAGTGATTTTAATTTTAAAGAAACATATAATGATTACTGGTGAAAAGAGGAGATTGCTAGGTTTTGTACTTCTTTTGAATTGATTACAATATTGCATTGATTGAAAATACTGGAATTCAACTTTACTTAGATTTAGATTGTTTAGAATATATTCATTTTCATTTGGATATTATTAGTATGCAATCATCTTGCTTGTTAAATGTGCTTACAGTATTATGGTTTATTCTTTTCTATAACTGAGAATTTTTGCCATATTTTTGAATTTCAGTTATTCATAAAGACTCATTTATACTGATAAGCAGTGGAATCTGAAATAGGTAATTAAAAAAAACTGGAGGGGCGAGTTTTTTTCTGACAAAATGTTATAGAAAATCATCAATCATCAAAATGTATTAAGACAAACACTTCGTTTACTTACTGAAAGGAAACCCTGGAACAACCTAAAACCCTGCAAAGTATTTGTGACTTTGAGGGGGTTTAGACATGACTCCACGAGAAGAAGACTTGCTTGCTTTAATTGTGTACAACCATTATTTACATGTCCTTAAGAAATAATTTGGTAATATTTGTGTTTTAAAGTCAAACTGTAGGACTAGGTGAAAAGTCCTTGGCAAGTAACCCTCTCTAGAGACACTAAAAAATTATGAAAAGCTATAATATTTCAGCCACATTGGTTTTTGCATATAAAAATAGCTATTTTAGGAGTCAACTACCACATGAAATAAATGACATTTGTTTTAATTGAAAAAGATAGCTAAAATGTTTCTGTGGGTTATTGCAACAGTACAAGAATACAAGGTGCATTTATTTATTAACAAAAACAATTGTAAAACAAATTGTGAAAGCAAAAGCAGGCTACAAAACAAAAAGGTTTTTGATTGCCTTTGCCTTATTTAAACATGTTACAGGTTAATATGCCACAGTTGAGAAACGCTATAAAGTGTAAGTTAGCATTTGCTAATACAATTTAAACATTTTCCCACACCCAGAGCACTACGGAAAATATATATGTGTACGGTAAACGCTTCCTCCTTCAAGTATCACAATCTTGTGGTCACATAATCTTCCTGGGTGACTGTGTCTGGGAGGTTTAGATCATAGTCTATACTCGAGTCCTCTTCTTTAGCATGTTTCTCCTTTGGTATTATAGGAACCGTGTCCTCCACCACCACCTTCTCTGACTTGAATGGACACACTCTCTTGCCTACCTGTAACCCCAGTGTGTCCGTATTCCTTTCTCTATGGTCTACTAACACACATTGTTCACTGAGACCGGGAATGCTCAGGTCAGCCCGTGAAGCTAATCCTCGAGATTCCAGTTGAATATTTCTCTCAAGTGGTCCTGCAGCCTGTTGACGAGCAACTTCTTCTGAAACAGAGAAGATTTGGTTTGCATTTTGCTCAGCAGCATTTTGTTTTGATCGTCTATGAAATAACCCAAAGTTTTTGATATCGGTCACAAAATTCACTTTTCTCTGCTTCTCCCTGGGTGGCTCCTGCACCACCAGCGCAGAGCCATTGCTTATGTTATGTCTTTCAGAGGCAATTGCTGCTGATCTCGGATGAATCAGGGTGGTTAAATCAAAAAGGCTGAAATTCTTTTTCTTGTCCTTGCTATTACCTTCGTTATCACTCTTTTCATCTGAGTCTGCCGAATTTGAAGACTCCTTCGAGGCATTTGCAGATTGTATTGTGGAAAGTTTGCTTCCTCTTAGTAATCCCAGAACTTCAAAGCGGAAACTAGAAATGTCTTGCTTTAGTTCCTACGTAGAATTTAAAATGAAAAATTAGGTTAGGATTTAAACATTTGGAAATACCATTTTCTTATCTCATATATGGGTCAGAACTGTTTTCACTCCTTTTCAGAAACGAGGATTCTACTCTCCTGTGGTTCTATTTAGAATTCCAAGTTCTCTCACGGCTACTTGATGTCATTTTGATGTCTACTAATTTCCTTATTGGAATTGGGAAGGACACTTCCTAAGGTTGATGCAAAAAGAAACATGAGTTATCTTTGCCACCAACGCGCAGCTGAGTATATTGGGTTTCTCTGGGACTACAGTTTCGAAGACTTCCTCTCCAAATGATTCATCTGCTGCCAAGTGACTTCACTGTCTCTGGGGTGTATTTTATAGGATTTTTAATATTGGCACATTTTTCTGTCCACAGGGATATCTGAAAATTATGTGGAGCCTAACTTTTTAAGAGCTGGTAGTTACTTGCAGTTGTTTACTGTCTTAAAGAGGACTTTCCCCCTAAATCTGGGTCAGCCTCTACATCCTAGGAATTTCTTCGGATCTAACGACATTTCTTAGACTCATCCTTTTTCTTTGTCTTTTGGGGCAACTGAATTCTCAGTCTTAACCCGATGGCAGCCTTCTTGGTGGCTTCCTGCCCTAACCTATCTCCTAAAGCAACATGAATCATTTAACATTATAATTTGAACTTTATAACTGCAAAGAAAATCTGGGCTTCTAGCTAGTTTTCAACCTGCACTTTAGGTTTTGTAATTTCTCTATCTTCTTACCTAATTCACTACTTCATGCTCACGTTCAAACCTGCTATTTTCTATGTTAAATATCTCCTATAGATTTTGTTTAATTTGTTTGTTTGTTTTGGCCTGTAAGATCTTATTGACCTTAATCATTCTTTCAAAATCTCTAAACACTAACTAAATAATTTTAACCTAAATTACTTTAAACACGTGATTCAAGCATATAATATTTCACACATTTTACTTATTTCCTCTTACACCATTTAAAAAAATATCAAGGAGAATGTGTATAAGCGTATTAGTTACAATTAAACTCAAATCTTAAATTTTCTGCTATCAAAGTTTTGCAGAACACACAAAGTTTTGTTGTTGTTAGTTTGTTACTAAATGTTTCAGATTTTAAGATCAGGCTGAAATTTCAGAAACAGAAGCTCACTCTGGGATCAGGTAAGTCAGAATGCCTTAATCACTAGGCTTTTCTTTGTATGTTTGAAAACACTGTATTTTGAGAAGAAATTTCATCACTAGCTTTTCTTTTATTTTTACAGTTCTGTAGGGTTTCAGTTGAAAGATGAGAAGGCACACAGGCTTGCTGGAACACACAGCCGCGTTTCTAGCTCTGATTTTAAATGTCCTCTATCTGGATCCATATTCTGCACAATCTGCCTCTTGTGATGGAGATGAAAACGGTTACCTTAAAGTTCTCTTCGGTCAGGCCTTCTTCAGTTTTAGCATCTCTAATCATTGCAGCAACGTATCGCTTCACCAGGTTCCTCATAACTTCCTGAGGCATTTTAGAACAAGAGTATTGATACTCAGTGAGTGAATACATTTCCTCCTGAGTCAGTTCTGAAGGGGGGACTGCATGTTATTTTAATGAAAATTTCAAGACATAGTACAAGGACAACTTACTTGGTACTGGTGATGTCTTCTCAAATTATCAGCAGCTCGCCTCTGAAAAGGAAAAGGACATTCCTTTCCGGTTATACTGTTATATTACTATTCTAAAAAATAATTTTTTTTTAACCAAGAATGTTTTTATTCTCATTTCTTCAAAGTGGGAGTTTTACTAGTAAATGGGCAATGGCTAAAGAGTGCTGCACATGGGCCGGGCGTGGTGACTCAAGCCTGTAATCCCAGCACTTTGGGAGGCCAAGGCGGGTGGATCACGAGGTCAGGAGATCGAGACCATCCTGGCTAACATGGTGAAACCCCGTCTCTACCGAAAATACAAAAAAATGAGCTGGGCGCGGCGGCGGGCGCCTGTAGTACCAGCTACTTGGGAGGCCGAGGCAGGAGAGTGGCGTGAACCCGGGAGGCAGAGCTTGCAGTGAGTGGAGATTGCGCCACTACACTCCAGCCAGGGGGACAGAGCCAGACTCCGTCTCAAAAAAAAAAAAAAAAAAAGTGCTGCACATGAATCAAAAGAATGAGTGAACAAGCGTGTATAATCTATATGACATTTGAAACGCAGAGCAAACAATGACAGAACTGTTGTTCTCATACAGGACACAAGATGATGAAAAATTAGTTAATTAGAGTTAATACACACTCAAAATCAGTTGAAATGATGATGAGAGATAGTACATATCAAATAGAAATGTAAAAGTCTTCATAAATATTAACATGGCATGATTAAGAAGTTATGTTATGGAACAGTTAATCAGAAATCTTGTTAGTCGCTGAACTCTCCAATATTAATTTCAATTGTATATACAGTAAGAGGAGATTCCTGTTTAAGTAGATGGCTGGATTTAACAGAATAAATAAATAAAGGATTCTGTTGAAACACAGCATTTATTAACTCATTAATAAATTAAATGTGAGTCCCAGCTCATATTCTGAAGGCATCAGAATGGTTCGAGAGTAGAGGTGGGGTAAGCACAGAGCAGTGATTTGGGAGTATGGAATAGAGAGATGGGTTGTTTAATGATTGAAAAAAGTCCATTATGAGTTGAGTTAAGTAATAAATGACATTAAAGTTATATATTTGCAGATTCTCAAGTATTCTAAATATATGAGAAACCCTACATAATCCCAATTTTATGTATGTTGAATAAACATCAGCATTGATTCTTCAGGAAGAAAACCAGCCAAAATAATGTAAAATAAAAATATCTCCATAATAAAGGAATTAATTTGGTAAATTGTGAGAAAGCAAAAGGGATAATATATCTTGGTTTTAAAATGAGGCTTTTGATCTTGTTCCTTAATAAATAATCACAGGCTGATAAAATAGAATATTGAAAAGAGCTGTGCCTGCATCACTGTGAAATGATAATTTAAATATTAAACGATTTAAAAGAAACTCTTTTCTTCTCTTCAGAGAAATAGAAGAAAATGCTATTTTCACTGGCCATAAGGATGCATCCGTCTTTCATGACTAGTAGTGATTTGTAGGAACAGATGAGACATGCTTAGCTTCCTAAAGGTCACTAATTATTTTGACTATCATTCACTTTTGCATGAGAAATACATTTTGAGAAAAACATTTAAAATAGGATTAAGCTATTAATTTAAAAACTCAGAAATTTGAAACAACACAAATGTAGAGCATCTTGAAAAAGTATGGCATGGGAATTTTATGGCTGGGCCACCAGATGGAGGTGTCTGACTCATATTGAGACACAGCTCAGATGAAACCTAAGACAAACGGCACTTCTAAAATGAAACACACAGTCTTCTAGATCTCCTTAAATTTACTTAAAGTAAACTAAAATACTAAAGTGAGTCGTACATCAATTTCTTTAACACTCTCACCCTAAATATTATAACAGAGATCTGATTTTCATTATTTAAGTAGCTAGAAACTCTCAATTTAATATAGAAAGAATTTAGTCTACTTAATTTTTATTGTTTCGAGGTTCTATAACGTTTCACTACTGTGTTTTAGAATCCTATCCTTCTAAAATCCAATAAAGACATTTTCAACAGGGAGCAGTTAGAAGTCAAGATTTAACTTTAAATTTCTTTAACATCAAACTACAATTGAGGATGACAGAATCAGAAAATTATGAGTAATAAGTGAAAATTATGATACATTTTAGTATTAAAATGAGTACAAACTGTCTTTCCTTCAGTAGAATCTTACTCATCCAAAGTCAAAAATTTTTAATACAAATACAAAAAGGTCAAAGACTACATTTGAAATGATAATTCTAGGTTAATTTTCTTGGGAAAAAATTTTAAAAATCAAAATAGCTTTTCAAAAAGAAGAACACTAAAAATGTTCACTATGTACCTTTCAGGTGTTATTCAGTTTCTATAGTCCAGGTTTAAGACTAAGTTAATGCAGTTCATTGTTTTTGCCAACCAATTATTCTCCGTAATTATGTGGTAATACAACAAAACTATTTTTTAGTTGCATGAAATTTTATCAGGCAATGAACTTCAACATCCTGGCTAGAAAAATAGGAATGGATGAAGTTAACCATCTTCTGAACCTAAAACTCAAAAAGAATGCAGTGCACTCACCAAATAATTAATGCTAAATTATGCAGCTGATAGAGCTCTCATCTGTTTAATCTCTGTTTCCCTGATTAGCATGACAGAATAGGCTGTTTAGTGATCATTACCGTTATGCCCTTACTTTCTGGGAGAAAGTGTGGTGTGATGTTAAGAACATGGTACTAGGGGTTACACCTGGGTTTGAAGCTGACTGTGCCTAGTCAGGGAGTTTAACTCTGACATCCTCCCTCTTCCCTGATTTTTTGTTTTACAGGGTAAAGATAAACTCCACGGGTAGTTTTGAAGATTAAATGAGATAAGAGATTTATGGCATCTGTCGCTAGCTAATGTTAGTTCTTGTCCTTTGCATTTTGTTTTCCTTTTTGATTAATAATATGATTTAACAGCGTTTTAAAATATCTTGATTCTCAAAGCTTGTGCATAGCAGGAAACATATTACGATTACCTCTGAGAAAGTAAAATAATATACTTAGATTTCACTGTGTCCCTTTGCGTGATTTTGATGGCAATTCATGCTTGCGGAGAGCATTTCCTTCAGCTAAATCATTAGATGCCTTCAGCTTTGGCAGTGGAGAGGTTTAGAGGTAGAAACTTGCATGTAAGTGACAGAGTAAGGGGATAGTTCTGGTAAATTTGGACAGTTGTGACCCAGACTCTGTAGGCAGTCATCTTTTGGGGGAGCCCGAAAGTTTTACGAACTTTTCTGCATGACATTGAATTTTTGCTATGACGTTAATGAGACAGCCATATGTGAGCACTGATATAGAAACTCAAAGGAAAATTCAGAGGTCATAGCAAAAAGGAACACTGGCTAGGGGTTCCTGCCCAGCGGACCTGTGGAATGCACCTCCTACAACATGTTGTTACTGAAGAGCCACTCTGATTTGGCGTCTCCTTTGGTCGAGTTACAGAGCAGAGTCTCCAGGCCTGGGGATGAGAGTTCCTCCTTTGCCTTTGTCTCTGGCTGAGCTCAGGGATATTTCTCTTCAGGGGCTCAGGATGATTTTCATGGGTTGAGGCAAGGAGAAGCCTACTTCTAGGAAATGCAAGATATTGGGGAAGCTGATTGTCTACCTCAGATCTCAGTTTTTTCAGTGCAGGAACCATGAGTTGGGAGAAATTATTTATATTCTTGGTGCCAGGCAGATTGAAGGGAAGGGCACCTGGATCTGGAAATATGATGGAGTCTCGCTTTGTCGCCAGTCTGGAGTGCAATGATCTTGGCACACTGCAACTTCGTTCTCCCAGGTTCAAGCCATTCCCCGGCCTCACCTTCCTGAGTAGCTGGGATTACAGGTGCATGTCACCATGCCTGGCTAACTTTTGTGTTTTTAATAGAGACGGGGATTTTACCATGTTGGTCAGGCTGGTCTCGAACTCCTGATCTTGTGATCTGCCTGCCTCAATCTCCTAAAGTGCTGGGATTACAGGTGTGAGCCATGACGCCTGGCCAGAAATACGATTCTTTTACCATGTGCCAGGAGTTTTTCATTTCTCTGCGACCCCTGGAAAGGGCTTTGCCTCCTATCTGGGTCCTGGGATATTTCTGGTGATAATCCTGACACTGTATATTTGGGTTTGGTTTGCCATGGTGGGGAGTAAAGCCAGCTTGTCTCAAGGCTCCATTTTGGAGCCAGAACTCTCTTAACTTGTAGGGCTAATTTAAGGTATATTTATTAAGTGACTACATGTGTATGGCAATAGAGTGTAAGAAACCAGAGATGAATAAAGCACATTTTTGCCCTTAAATGGCTTATAGTCCAAAAGGTGGATTGCCAAGATCATGAATGACTACACATGAAGGCAAAATACAAAAGAAAACACGAGAAGTGCTGTAAGTGTGTTAATTGAGTACAGGGGAGAAGGAGATAATACTGTGCGAAGGAAAGAAGCCAGAACAGCCCTCTTATAGAGAATAGGGTATTATGTGGGACATGAAGCAATCATAGGATTTGGACAAGGGGCGGTGCACAGGTGTTCCAGACGATTGGAATACGATGAGCACATATGCTAGGGTTAGAAAGTGAGAGGCACATTATGGAGTCTTCTGGCAGGATAGTTGCAAAGTCTTTGCTATTGGGAATATACAGATGAGATTGTAGTGGGAAGTTAGCATGGACTGTTAATGTAGAATTTTAGATGGCACATGAATCCGGTGGTTACTAGGCACTTGGGGATTTTGACTAGTTGAGTGACATGTGATGAAAGTTTAATTTCATTGATAGTCATCTAGCAGCAGCCTCAGGTGGGAATGAGACTTCCTAGCTTCTGGTGGTGGCTGTTAATTCTTGGAGGTCTTTGGCTTTCAGGTGCCTATCTGCAATTTCACATGGTGTTTTTCTCGGGTCTCGGTCTTGACATGGCCATGTTCTTACAATGACCCTATTCCAGTATAATCTCACCTTAACTAAGCATGTCTGCAATAATCTTATTTCCAAATAAGATCACAATCTAAGTATGGGTGGTTAGGACTTCAACCTATCTTTTTTGAAGGGGCACAGAATTCAACTCATAATATATGTACTCTTTGCAATAAACATCACAATAATTTTTGGCAATTAGTGACACCATTGAATATTATACAATAGAACTACCATCAATGATATTTAGAATATTCATATACTTTTTGTTGGGTAAAGGTCAGTTGAGCTTCAAAGGGATTTGTTACCGTAAGAGAAGATATTTTTTCTTATAATTATCACTGGAAAAGACTAAGAACAGGATAAATGAACAATTTGTGTTTAAAGGTAATATAATGAAAGCCATTTCATTTAAAAAATACCTAAGTGGGTACTGAGCTTTAATACCTAAGAAAATAGGTATTTAATTTTCTTTCAAGCCATTTGCATGTTAACTTTGACAGAGTAATCTGCATTGACTAGGTGTTATCTAAAAATAATAACTTAGGTAGAATTATAGCATGGTAGACCTGTGTTAGGAATAAAAAATTTCTCAGTGAATGAGTGCACAATATCACATAGAAATTTCTGGAACTTGGCGGCCGGGTGTGGTGGTTCACGCCTGTAATCCCAGCACTTTGGGAGGCTGAGGAGGGTGGAGCACAAGATCAGGAGCTCAAGACCATTCTGGCTAACATGGTGAAACCCTGTCTGTACTAAAAATATACAAAAAAAATTAGCCGGGCATGGTGGTGGCCGCCTGTAGTCCCAGCTACTCAGGAGGCTGAGGTGGGAAAATGGTGTGAACCCAGGAGGTGGAGCTTGCAGTGAGCCGAGATAGCACCACTGTACTCCAGCCTGGGCAAGAGAATGAGATTCCATCTCAGAAATAAAAAAAAAAGGAAAAATTCCTGGAACTTGCATTTTGCAGCTTTTTTTTTTTTTTTTTTTTTTTTTTTTTAACTGGATTGGTTGTGAGTTGTGTTTAAGACAGAAAAAAATGGACTATATGACAAATCAAGGACTTTTCTTCCTTAACTGAGTGTCTAGGAAAAATATTTTGGAAGAAGTGCTCTTTAAGTTGACACTTTTCTTTGCAAACTACATCAGAAGTCACTAGACTGTGTGTGGAATATTCCTTGGCAAGGTAGCTTTAAAAGAGAAGATGACGGCATACCTGTGTGCCACATTAGCATAATTCACAGTTTGCAGGTTCCTCCTGATCTGTTAGGACAAGACAATGGCAGTGTTTGGATCAGAGAACTCATGTTAAGGAGAAAGACTATCTAGTGAAAAACTGCTGCTGCTGTGAGGAATCTCTGGGATTTCAATAGAAGTGTCAGGTTCCTTTAGAGCAGGGAAGATTTTGCAGCCAGAAAAGAGAGGTCTCTGGAGAGTGAGCTGTGACATTTTCTCACTCTTATCTCCAGTTCTCTCCAGGTCCACTATGTAGAATGTCACACTCACTTCATGTAGCTAGTCCCTGCTGTCAATTTTCAGTGCTGTTTTCTCTCATTTCCACTCTGGTTTTGGTCTAGCAGTGAATTTTAAGCCCATGAATTATGCCTTTTAGTCTTTGCTTTGCTCCTTGAATTCCTTAAGCCACGCATCTTGCTGTGCTCTTCTCCTTTCACGAAAACTGAAAAGGCAAGGGGCATTCTGCGATGTGATCCCTTTACAAAATTTGCAGTTTGACTTCTTTGCAGATGGATCTACATATTGTTCTCTATAAACAGTCTTTCTCTACCCTTATAGCATACATCTGCTTACTGTTTTTCATGAACACATTTTCTAAGCATATCAAAATAATTCATGTGAAATGTCTGAATGTTGTATTGTCAAACCAAATATTCAGTAACTCACTCTTGAAATACCAAGAATATCAAGCAATTAATTTCTATATATCCCCAACGGGGAAATAAAGTTTCATCAAAAGGCCCTGCCAACAAATCTTGCAGCAGTAATTTAGGAAATCTGGAGATACTCATGGATGAAAGTTGTCATATCTGTAAGATTTGTCATTAGGCCTACTGAGTGTCCTAAAGATTAGGGAGCAATACATTTTGACAAACTGCCACTATAAATGAAGTCTGAGAGGCATGTACTATGAGCATTTTTTCTTTAGTGATGATAGCTGTTGCTAATCTATTCACAGTTTCTAATTCATTTGCAGTGACTTAACTGGGCATATTTCTGTGGCAACTAGTCAGGCTCGAATATTCCACCTGTATCTCAGGGCTGAGTGATGCTCAGTGATCTGCCAGATATCATCATGCCTCCTGTTCTTCTTACCATGTGCTTGAGAGAAAACCAAAAAGTGGAAGACATAAAACTAAGGAAGTTAAAAACATTTCTTATAATTTTATTGAAAGAGCTAGTATTTTTTTTGGTCTGGTATACTAACATATAAATGTAAACATTTCATTTAGAAACCTAGTCTGTGGCATTAAATATGTTTCACATTAATTAAATGCTTTGGGGAAGTACTGTATTATAATAGCATCTTTGTACTTGAATTAAATGGATCGGGACTTTTGGAGCAACAGCATGAAACCTGGTTTTGTTTTAGTTTAAATAGCTCAGATCTACTATGTACTCACACAAATTAAAGATTCAAAAACTTCAAAACAAATTGTGGTCAACACCAATGCTGTCTTGAATAGAAATGTCCAGTTAAAGTTATAAACTGGAAATGCTTGTTAAAATGGAGACTCCTGACAATTCTTGTATGCTATAAAATTTGAGAACAAATGCTTTAATAACAAGAAGGGTATTTGCTGATAAAATGAGGTTAAACAAAACACTTGACAAGAAGCAATATCAAAAAACACAAGTTAGAGTGTGTTTCTTATTTGGGTAGGCTGCTTTCATGGTGTTTTTTAATAGTCCAGAGATGAAGCATCTCTCAATAATGGGTTTGCTTTCTATCACAAATGTTGTGCTCAATAATAAAGCATTTCTGCTCCATTTATGTGTTCTCCCACAAAGCAGTAAAGTGAAAGATTAATTTACCTGGCACTCCCAAACACCCATTAAATGCAGTCCAGAGTTACACAGAAATATAAGTTAATGAGTTTTCAGAGCTAGTTGTATCAGTATTACTAGGACGCCGTAAATAGCACGATAAGATCATCAATAATGGGCTCCTAGAGAGTGGCCAATGTAGCAACCCTGAAGAGCACTGGTTTCCCAGGCATTTCCTGGGAACGTGAATGGAATGAGCACCAGGGTGACGTTTACGCAAAGGCTGGGTGACAAGTGTCAGCAAGTGAACTACAAATGGGAAGGTTACAGAAAAATACTTCAAAGAATGAATTCACTTGCAGTGTGACTTTAATTTTCTGCTTCAAAAATGCAGCATAAAGATAAGCAGGTTGAGGATAAGGGCAGAAGGTAAACCAGCCTGGTAAACAAGGGATTCTGGATACAGGAGTCTAAGAGGCAGCTGAAAACAATGATGATAGGATTTGCAAAGGCTGCTGAGAACAATCAAAAGACACAACAGGGAAGGTACTGCTTCATGCTCACCAGACTTCTCAGGGAAGTAAGAGAGGGCAATGGAAAGCAGTTTGAGCTGGAAAACGGAAGACCCGGCATTTTTCCCCTGCTCTGTCTCTAAGAGACCCTCAGACAATGGGCAAAGTAAACAGGTTCTCTTTTAAAAGAAATGGTTGAGCTAAATGATATCTAAGATCCCTTTGGGGTATAATGGTATATTCTAAGCCATGTGCTGGTTTCACAAAGTGACTGTTACTGTTCCTTAAATGTCACCTTTTAATTAATAGCTATTTGTGTATCTCATTGTCTTTGTATGTACACCTAATAAACTGTCAGGAGGATTAACCAAGTTGAAATCAATTCACAAAAAAATTAAATACTTTTCATATCACTTTCTCAGTTAACCCCTCTTTTAATAATACAACCATCTTAATTTATATCTCATTTATCTTATACATTTATTTATGTATTGTTTGAGACGGAATCTCGCTCTGTCACCAGGCTGGAGTGCAGTGGTGCGATCTTGGCTCACTGCAACCTCCATCTCCCGGGTTCAAGCGATTCTTCTGCCTCAGCCTCCTGAGTAGCTGGAACTACAAGTGCCCACCACCACGCCCAGCTAATTTTTGTATTTTCAGTAGAGACGGGGTTTCACCATGTTAGCCAGGATGGTCTCTACCTCTTGACCTTGTGATCCCAAAGTGCTGGGATTACAGGGGTGAGCCACTGTGCCTAGCCTTTCTTATAGTTTTATAAGCAAGAACTTCTTTACAAATTATACCTATCATTTATTTTCACATAAACAAAAAATGTATAAAACTCAACTAAGAGTAGGCATCCGAAAATCATATGTTCTTTTCATTCTGGAAATGCAGTATGGAGAAAGAGTAAATTTAGACAACATTGATGTTGATTGGACTGGTGCCTGCCCAAGGCTCTAGATTGGTGGAAAAGAGAGACATGACTCAGAATATTTTCCCCTTTGGCATAAATTCCCAAAGCATCCAAATACCCATTGTTGAATGTTAGTAAAATATTAATGGTGAAAAAGAAAAGGAATGGTTTGAGATTCTGATTAGTTTTAAATTATTTTGCTGTGCATCAGCTTGGAGCAAAAAATTCAAATATAGAGATAGACACATAAAAGAAATGTGTGGGTTTCTTTTGAGACCAGTAATATATAGCAAATAAAACTGTTTGAGAATGAATCACTACTTTAATAGAAAAGCCAATTGACTGAGAGCTCCTCTTTGCTTCTAAAGAATGATGGCAACATAACCCTTTCCATGAATCAACAGTGAGAGGACAGGAGGGAGGGTCGGAAGTCAAGCTTTTGGTCTGATTCTCCATTCGTTTTGTTGGCAGTACAGATGGATCTCTTAAAACATCAGAGCAGGACCCTGTGTTTTGTTACAAGTTTCCTGTTATCCTAAAAACCAAGATTCTCTCTGCCATTGCCTAAAATTAAAATATGAAATACGTATTTCTTTGGTGAGTAGGTTTTTTTTTTTTTTTGACCCAGAAGCTCTTTTTAAATCAGAATACTCTTATGAAAGGTAGTATATTATGACAGCATTAATCATCACCATCTTTTCTGAGATTGATTTAAAAATGCTTATAAATTTAAGGATGAGATGGTACAAAGGATAAGTATGTTTGATCTAGAAAGGAGTAAGCTGGAGTCTGGCTTCCTTGAAATCTTGTCCTGTTTACCTCAAGGGAAGCATTAATTATGTCTTGCATTTTTCCCATAGCCTTTTGCATGTGACTGCATGATAATGTTAAATATATTATATAACATATCTGTTTTCATTTCTGCGTCTCTCACATTAAAATTGGTGCCCTCAAAGATGGAACCCATGCCTTCGTACCTCTTGCCACTCCTCAAATTCTAGTTCAGTTATGGCAAGGGGGACACATGCAGTAATTGCTTATTAAATCTAAGCTATTACATTTATTCTAAAACTTTTAACACAAAAGTCAAATATCTGGAGTAAAATCATTTCCCTCCCTTCTAAGGTCAGTGTTAAAGTTCATAAATTAGTATGAGGATGGCAGGATAGGGCTTTGTCACAATCTGACTTTGGTTTCTAAGGTCAGATATGTTCGCAAACTGTAGTCCCCCAAATCTATGGGTAATAGTTTATGGGAAAGAATATAACTGCATCTCCTAATCACCTCTTTGTAACATTCACTTGCCAGTCAATTTCTCTTTGGAATTAGAGTTGTTACCGAGATGAGAGGAAAATTAATGCCACTGTCAGTGGGAGAAAGCTCCGTTTGGTGCTGATGACAATGCCTGGTGGGCAATGAAGTGAAAGAGTGGGAAGGGTTTCTTAGGGCATAGCAGTCACACACCATGTCAAATAAAATTGAAAACAAATTAATATTTTTTATTTTTAATTAATCTCAAATATTACTTGGTAATCCTAATATAACAACATTTTCAAATACTTCCAAAGCAATTTTCCTGAGAAGATCAAAGTGACTAATGAGTATCAGTGTGTTGATTCCCAAAACATCACTATGAGAACTTTCAAAATTAGAATGCAAAGTGAGGAAGGCGTGAAGAATGATTTGTCTTAGGTCAATGGTATGGCTGGACCAAAAGCTTAACGTGATGTATCTTCTGCTGGAATTGCTTGAAACCTTGACTTCTAAAATGAGGAAAGGGAAATATCATCTTCCAGTTTACCAGGAGCATGGTTCTGAGCAGTCTCTCTCTCTCTCTCTCTCTCTCTCTCTCTCTCTCTCTCTGTGTGTGTGTATATATATATATGTATATTTAGATGCCTAACTTCTTGGCATCTAATATGATAGGGAGTAGACGCAACATATTGAGTAATTAAACATGTTCTGGAATCACAGTTGACAGTTGGCACAGCATATTTAAGTTATAATATTCAGTCAATCATTTAATTGAGAATTCTTATCAAGCATAAAATGCTCTGTGTAAGGACCTATGTTAGGCACGAGGAATTTGAGGTCACTAAAACACATGCCCTGCCCTCACGGAGCATACAATCCAGAGGGGGAAACAGACAATGAGGAATAAATGCCACAAATAACCTGCTGTCACATTCTGGAAAGACCTAGAAGTCAAGGTACTAAGACAGAGTATACTAGTTCCCCATCCTTGACTAGCAGAACTTGAGGGCTGTGTGAAGAGCGGAATTTCTATTAAAATAGCAGTGACTGCCCTCAATGCAGGAAATGCACTTGTGAAGAAATCCTAGTTAATCAGACACTGCCTTGGTCATGGGAGATGTGCTATAAATGTTCATGACATGCAGTCGGTAAGAACAAAAAGGCTAAAGACCTGAACATGTTCATGAAAGAATACAAATACATTCAAATACACAATTTAGAAAAAGAGTAATACTAACATGCTGTGTTCTTACCCCTATTGTTCCAAAACTTTCTGGCTTCCTTCTCATCTGTTTCTTGCACAAGTGTGTCCAGATCCATTTGATCAGGTACCAGAGAGACTTGGGGCTCGGGATGACATTGAAGGGAGTAGGCAGAGTACCTCCTTCTTCAAAATAACTCATCCAAAGCTTTGTTCGTGCAAATTTCCATTCTATATCTGCATGGTCCTGAACAGGAGAACATGACAACTGATGACAGGTTCCTTAATTAATAAGGTACCATAAATTTCACAGACAGCCTGTAACCTGACTTCAAGCGACTCTTGGAACATTAATTAATATTGCTTCTAAAACCACCACTGACTCCCAGAGATAGTCATCTAAACATTTCAGATGGTGGCTTAACCTAGAGTAGTCACAGGTCTTGTGTCACTTCTCATACTTCCTTCTTCAGTGAAACAGACATCTAAAATAATTCCACGTGAAAAAGAGTGCAGTAATTAGTCATGACTGGAAGATTAGCTTGCATCTTCTGTACTGTAGGCTCACGTTAGCGCAGTTCCATTTGATTCAGAAATAGACTTTCTGTCTTAACCAAAGTCTTGTATTCCTGTTTCGATTAATGTTACCTCCACAGATGCTCATGACTTAGCTTTCAGTGTTGCCAGGAAAAGTCTTATTGGATATGTTTTCATGTGAATATTATTGCCCACCTTTGGCCAACGGAAATAAACACAGAAAGAAGTTCCCCTAATAAATGTAGAATTGGGCTTCTCTGACACACCATGGAATCTTGACCTAACTTTGGACAGATTTCACCAAAGAGCAGTATGGCCAGTGGTTGCCCACAATCCTGAGGCTATCCACTTCATCATGTATTACTCACTCCACTTTATTAACCTCCTGGGGAAACTTTGGAACATTTGTGGCCATTAGATTTGGGGCGGCCAGTCTCTTCTTAGAAACGTAGCCATAAGTCTGATTTAAGCAGAAAATCTGAGAAGTAGGAGGTGGTAGAGACTGGGCATACATTCATTTTAAGAATTCAGAATAGTTCATTGTAACCAGTTAATATCATAAACACGAACTCATATTTTACAGTAGGAGAATAATCCTCAACTATATTTCATTTTGATATTCCTTAACTGCTGTATGCTGATGAATAAGTTATACATACATTTCTACTCTGCACAACATGGGTTTTAATCCAGATACTGGACAGATTGTGCTTTGAACAAGAATCACCATAGCTAGAAATTGCGTGGCCTTATTGTTGCTAAGCGAATGTTTGATAAATGGGAACACAGAAGCTACAGTTTCTCTCCCTTTTCCCTTCCTCTTCCTTTCTTTTCTTATTTCTCCCTCCTTTCCTTTCTCTTTCTTTCTAAACAAGCTTATCAGTTCTGGCTGATTATGCTGCATTGGTGAAGAGAATTGTATATATTGTTTCCTGCAGGCATAGAGAATGGGACTCAGTAGATCTGGCTCAAGGAAATAAAAAGGCAATGACTTAGATAAAGCATTGGCCTGTGAATAGCTCCTTCTGATTCTCTGATTCCCAGGGAGTCTCAAATTATGTTATCTTATTGCAATCACTAAGCAAGTGCTTTCTTTGTTCATGATTTAGGATTTTAAGAGGGTCTATAACATAGTCTATGGTGCTTAGAAAATCTGGAGATAAAAAGTTCTAAGCTGGTGATGACTAGATCCACCTTCCACTACTCACCTTCTAACTCCTAGTCAACATTTGAAACTCAGCTTAAGAATCCTCTCTACTCAGAAGCCTGCTCTGCCTCCCATCAGTCCTGAGCTGCCTCCTATTTCCAACCCCAGTCAAGGTCCCCTCTTCCATACTTTCATGACATCCTCAAATTTCTTTTCTCAATATTGAAATTATTTATCGATTCTTTATCTCTATTATATCATTTTTTTGTTGTTGTTGAAAACGGGACTTTTTAATTCTTTGTATCCCTAAAATTAAGCATATGTCTGGTATATAGTTGGTTCACGATAAATATTTAATCAATGAACAAATGAGTGAATGGAAAACAGGCTTTAGTTGAGGCCTACATAACTGCTTCTGCCTTTCAACAGTTAAATTTTCCTTGTTTTTCAAGGTTTAACTATGACTCTGAGTTACAGTTAGCAAGAAAAAAAAGAAAGAAATAAAAAAAGAAAGAATGTAAAAGATAAAGAAGAGAAAGAAAGAGAAAGAAAGGGAAAGAAAGAGAAAGGGAAGAAAGGGAGGGAGGAAGGGAGGGAGGAAGGAAGGAAAGGAAGGAAGGACCCAGAGTATATTCTGCTATTCTGGGACAGGGGAAAGCAATGCTTGGCATGTTCATGCCTCAAGGAGGCTTCATGCATGGAGACCTGGAATCACATCTGTCTCAGGTTCTTAACGCCTGTTTTGTTCTCCATACTCTAAGGTTTGGGCTAAGTAGAAATAGAGAATTGAAGATGATTCTCATCTCTGTAATGAAGTTACCTAGAAAAGCATACCTCACAAAGAAGCAATAAAAAAAGTCATAATACTCTTAAATAGTGTTTTCTTCTTGATGAAATTGGGACATTTAATGTTTTAAAAGATCCAGGCCAGGCGCAGTGGCTCACGCCTATAATCCCAGCACTTTGGGAGGCCAAGACGGGCTGATCACGAGGTCAGGAGATCGAGACCATCCTGGCCAACACAGTGAAACCCCGTCTCTACTAAAAAAATACAAAGAATTAGCCAGGCGAGGTGGCGAGCGCTTGTAATCCCAGCTACTCAGGAGGCTGAGGCCAGAGAATGGCGTGAACCCGGGAGGCGGAGCTTGCAGTGAGCTGAGATCCAGCCACTGCACTCCAGCCTGGGCGACAGAGCAAGACTCCGTCTCAAAAAAAAAAAAAAAAAAAATCCAAATTGCTGGCAGCTTCCTTGTATCTAGCTTGATAATTAAAGGACTTCTAACTTCTTGTTGTTGCTGATGTTCTGGAAAACAGAACCCACATTTTGGCAATATGTTGATTAGGAGAATATAGAACTTCTGACACAAAAATTTAGAGTCTATAAAAATTTCAGATTGTAAGATGTTAAAATGAAATTCAAAGTATCCACAAATTCGGACATTAACCTCCAAATCCTGGGACCTACCTATTTCCAGAGGAATTATTTACGCATTTGGAATACTTTAGTCTGTGAATCAATAAATAAAAACCATCTATTTTCATGTTCTATGCAGTTTTTCGTCAGTGATGAGTGTCTTATGAGAAAAATGTGCCCCTCTAAAGACGGCTGAAGTAAAATTCAGAGTTTTGCTTGACAAAAACACAGTAATAACACTTCAGAGATTTAACCATAGATTCAAAGGTATAATGTAATGTAGTTATTTATGAAGAAAATGGGAAAACTATAATTATGTTTATAAAATGCTACTTGGCTAAGGTATAAATATGAAAGACTTAACTATATTTCATTCCACTAAGGGTTCTGATTTGCTGCTATTGCTAGTGGTCAGAGACGTATATCACTAGTATGTAAGTTCAAGCAGATAAGTTCGAGCTTTCTTTCTTGTGCATTGCTGTACTGGCGCCCAGAACAGTACTGGGCAACACAGTATGTACCAAGCAATTATGTGTTGAATGAATAAATAAATAACGTATGCTAAGTTGTTTCGATTCCAGAGTTTCAAAAAAAATGTATTGTGTTGCGTATTATCCTACAGAATTTAATACTACTTCTCTGAATACATTGCTTTCCCTGAGTTTTAAGAAATTGAAAATCCTATGGCTTCTCCCATCCCCAGACTCCTCTCTGGGTTATCTTTTGTATCTTCCCCTACAGAAATGACTTCGCTTATATGTGAGGGTGGCAGGTTAAATGGACTGACAGGAGGCAAAACCTATTGTATACTGCACAGAGATGAGTTGCTTGTTTGTAAGTCAGATCTCAGCTACTATTTCCCATAGCCAATGACTGCCTGGCAAAATGGATTTGGTTTATCTTTGTAATCATGTGTAACATGACAAAATCAGATTAACTTATAGCTACATATAGTGTGCTACTGCTCAGAAATTTCAAATTAACCATTGATAATTCTTATCTGTCTCATCAATGGCTAATTATAGATTTTATTTATGATGGTAAGAAGATGGAGTATAGCTGACAACAACAGATTCTAGAGGAAATATTGAATTAAAATAAAGCTGGTCAACTTACAGCAATCAGTTGGTAAGAATTATTCATCATAGCTATTAACATGTTGAGTAGAACAACCAGAGAGATGACATTGTATGTCCCAAACATGGTGGCACCAACAAACTCAGTAAATTCATGCTGTGCTTTGACATTGGTCACATATAAATTGATGAGTCCAAATATTGACCAAAACAGGGACTGCAGTGTCTCAAATAACCTGTAATAAAGATAAAATGATACTAATAGCTATATTAATGGAATAATTATACGTAAGATATAACAATAAAGCTTGGCGCTATTATATATAAAATTAAACATTAATATCAACAGTAAAATAACCTTTTAGGACAATTATAAAATTAAATGATAAAAAGAGTGAAAGAAAACTGTTTTCCTCAAACTAGTAGAAATGGTGAACTTAAGTTTCCCAAGAGCTTTGAAAGCTAAATTTAGTTTCTTAGGGCAGAGAGAGGCAAATGTGGCATGGGTACTGAGTTAAGAATGGTTTTTACTTTCTCAAATGGTTGGGGAAAAAAATCAAAAGAGTGATATTTTGTGACATGAAAATTATGTAAAATTCACATCTCCATATCCATAAATAAAATTTTATTGAAACGCATCCATTCTCGTTCATTTATTCATTCCCTATAGCTTCGTTGGTGCTACAATGGCAGAAGAAAGTAGTCACAGCAGAGAGCATATGGCTCAGAAAACCAAAAATATTTACTATCTGTTCCTTTTCACAGAACATTTGCCAGTCTCTGTCCTAGGGCACTAAGTCGTCACTAAGAAATGATAGATCCCAAATTTTAGGCTTTAAAAAAGTCTTGTTCTTTTACTGATTTTGCTTTGGGTGTAGGAGAATTGAGAACATTATAATTATTACAGATCTCCATGTTTACAGCTAAAATTGGACATATTGTAAGATGGCAAAGAGTCTCAGAATGCTTAGATAATAAAATGTGGTGGGTTTTTGTTTTTTTGGTATTTCAAGGAACATTTTATGTATTCTAGCCAATGAATGAGCTCTGGCTATTTGATTGAAAATAAATAACTTGCTCCAAAAAATGAAATAAGCTGAGGAGTATCTGAACCCAAATGGAGAATCGTTTGTTTCAAAGCGACCATAATAATACACTAATACAGTGTAAAAAATGATAATAGAGCTTTCATACTTCTTGATAAATCATTAAAATGAGACTATTGAAATTACAAAAATAAAACGAAAACCTTCTCATACCGGGCATGATGACTAAGGAGGTAGGATTTCTGTCTGTCGGGAGATTAGCATTAGATTGGAATGGTGTTGCAGAACCAAGTCAATTATGGCTTCTGGCAACTCTCAGCCCCAGTACCATTGTCCCCTGTATGCCCTTTTACGGAAAGATAGTGCTTGTGTAAGATTCTGAGCTCCTCAGTCAATGCCTCTGTGGATTAAGTCAATCATGGTCAAGTGACCCAAGGACAGACAATTCATATAAGGCCAGTGGCCTGTGGCATGTACTAAGGCAAAAATGATCAGAATTCTCCTCTAGACAAGTTTGCCTTAAAAATATCAAGATAATTGCCCAAAGGGGTTGAGATGACAGGGGTTATGATGTGGAGTCAGAGTCACTGGAATGACAGGATGCCAAGGGTCTGAGACAGCACAAACTAAGAAACAGATAATTGAGGATGAATAAGCCAGACAATAAGTAAACTTGGAATAAGGATGAAGTAGCTGACTCACTTTAATGCTGACACACAGAGTAACAATCCCATGGCCCAGCACTATGTCAACTCCGGCTCTTCCTAAAGCTGGGGCTTGCTCTAGGTTCTGCCCTTGCAAAGATAAACCCTTACTCAGAAGATTGAAGGGCTATAATTCTGTGCATGATTTTTATAGCAAAATGCCTGTTACTTGAAATAAGCCATGAATTCTGATGCATATAACCAGGAGATTCTAACTAAATATGCCTAATTGGCATTCAGGATGGAAATTGCTTTTTTAAAAAGGTAAAAAAAATTTATATTTTTAATTGAGCAACTAATTTTAAGATATAAAATTAACTATTTATTTTCTAGAACTGTAAAACGATGGAACAACAGATTACTGTGAAGCAGAAAGAGCACTGATCTGATCAACTTTAGCCAAACTGATCCTTAAATGGGATGCTGTACATTCATTCTTAGAGGAAAACCCAGTTGCCAGATTCCAACAATGTTAGAGAGAGTTAAATCTGGCTCATCGGCCCTAGACAAAGGCCACTAAAGCCACTCTTTGAAAGTTTCTCAGGAAAAAGTAAATTTGGCCCATGGCCATGAATTCTTTATTTTTAGTAACTTTAAAGACAATTCTAAAATTAATACAGTGTCCTTTGGATTTAATGTGAAATAATTGTATTCTTTCTTTCCAAATAGTGTATTTTCTCATTGTGAGTATACACATAAAAATCAGCTGGTTTTCCTGACATGAATAGCAATTTAAGGAAAGTTATAAGTTAAATATTATAAGTTATAAAATATATTGTGTAAAATGTTACCACATAAATCCCGTTACAGGTTCTTTTTCAAATAAAAACAATGATGCAGAATAAACGGCTTATTATTTTGAATAGTATACATTTGCTCCTGTCTAAATACTAACTACTAATCTTAGGAAATATTAGTAAACACTTTTGCAAAATATTTATTGATGTTTAAAAAAATTTAAAGGGGAAAATTCTAAATAAAGTGACATTTCATGATTACTTATGGATTCTTTCTTTCTTTGATTTTTCTTCTTTCAGTGGAATAAGTCAATGGTAAGGATTAAAGACTAGTTCCACTTAACTAAAATATATTTACTTCTCAGAGGAATTAAGACCCTGGTCTTAAAGTGTTTCTCAGTGAATTGTTCAGATAATAGGTGGATTTGTAAAAAATCGGTCTGGGTTAACATTTCAAAGCCATTGCTTTCAGAAATGTTTTTATCATTATTAATTCCCAAAACTATTGAGACCAACATTGCCCATAAATTGAAGGATCCTTACTTAAAGCATCACATCTCAGAATGCCTTTATGTGACTAATATTTTTCTTGTTCTGTGGTAAGATATGAACTGAAAACTCTCCAAGATAATGCTACAATTTAATTAAGTGACTTTTAGTACAAAACTTGGGTCAAAGACTAAATTCTAACAGTCTGTATGGGTGGACCGAAGTCCTGCTTTCCTAATGATAACATTCTGTCTCTTGCTTTGAATGTATTGCTCAACATCTACTTTATATAATTAGCTTGTTTCCCTGATTATATATTTACAGCCAGAAAAACTGAATGTGTAAAATGTAATATATTCCACTGTTGAAGGTTTCCTCTATCCCATGGGACTAAAACAATGAGCAAACATAAATTAATAAAAATTCATCTGAATATTTTATCTTTAGTTTATAAGCAAAAATGTAATATTAAAATAATGTATGACTCCAACTGGCCAATTACAACCATTGGGAATACAGCTCCAACATATATAAAAGGGCTTTGCTTAATGAGACAATACCTGTCACAAAGCCTGTGCCCCTCTCTTCATAAGAGAGTACCTTGCCAGGGGCTAATAGCTTAAAATTGCACATACAGTAGTTTCAACAAGTAAATATTCTGTATCTTTTGGTAACATGTAGTTCTCGGGGTATTGAGAGAATAACCTGGAAAGGAACAGAAAGAAGTATCTGTTCACTGGTGGTAAACTGCATGAAGTCGCATAGAAGACATGGATCACAGCCTGACACTGGGTGTTCACAGCTAGGGAGAAGATCAGAAAAGGCCTCCTGGAAAAGGTATATCTGAGGTAAGATTTGGAAAAAAAATTGCCAAATGGAAGGACAGAATAAGGACATTCTCAAATAAGAGAAGAAAATAACATATTTGGAGATTTATATTTATAATCCATCAGGAAATATTGAAGAGTAAAATATTGCTGGGGGATTGAAAGATGAGACAAGAAAAGGAAGTGATACAGAGGATGTTCGTCTCCTTCAAATACCATGTTGAAATGTAATCCCTGATGTTGAAAGTGGGGTGTAGAAGGATGTGTTTGAGTGATGGTGGTGGATCATGGGTTGCTCACAAAAGGCTTAGTGTCATTCTAGGAGCAATTAGTGAGTTCTCACAAGATCTGATTGTTGAAAAGACCTCTGCACCTACCTCCCTTGCTTCCTTCCTCTTTCCCCCTGTGATGCCTGCTTCCCACTTCCCTTAGCCTTTCACTGTGAATGGAAGCTTCCTGAGGCCCTCCCCAGAAGCAGATGTTGATGCTGTGCTTCTTATAGAGTGTACAGAGCCATTAACCAAATAAACCTCTTTTCTTTGTAAATCACCCAGTCTCAGTTATTTCTTCATTGCAGCAAAATTGGACTAAGACAGGAGGCAGGGGACAGACAGATCAATGAATGATCTAAAACATCAAGCTAAAGAATGTGGCAGTATCCTGTAAGCAATAGGGAAACCATTTTGGCACTTTAAACAGAGGACCCTCAGATTTTGGTTTAGAAATATAACTCAGGAAGCAAGACGGAAGACATGAAATAAGGCAGAGACCAGGGGCAGGGGTACTTAGATTTGGGCATGAGTGGAGAGCAAGGGGAAGACAGTGCCAAGATAATAAGAGTGGGAACAGACATTTGTTTACTGACTACACATGGAAGAGATGAGAAGAAGGTAAGATCTAGAATAAGATATACATTTTTGATGTAAGTTTCTGGGTGGACTATGGTCATGTTGACTAAGAAAAGGAATTAAGCAGGAAGAAGAATATGTTTTAGAGGGACTATGATAAATTCTCTTTGATTGAATGTAAGTCTTCAAGAGGCATGTCTAATAGACAGCTGAATATATTGTGCAACCCAAGGATAGAAATTGGTGTTAGTAATATAAATATGGAAGTCATGTCTTAGACATATAGAGCCAGTTCCAAAAGCGTAAATGAGTTTTCATAGGGGTGTACTGTTAAAAGGTTCTCAGGTTAGTATGCTAAGACATACTACTATTTAAAAGCAGTAATGAAAATAAAAAATTATCAGAATAAAGTTAGGGTTAGGGTTAAAGTGAGAAAGGCTAGAGAAGTAAGATTTGAAGTGAAAAGGGTAATAATATGGAATTTAAAAGGGGACAAGATTTCCAAAAAGGGAAGCATTAAACAGGGACAAATGAAGCAGACACATTAAGTAACATGTGAGCAGATAAATGTCCATAGTTAATGGTGATAAGAAGGCTCTAGATGATAATTTTTAGAGCAGTTTTAGTGGAATGATGGAAGCAGAAGCCAAATTGTAATTGGATGAAGTCTGAGTGAGAGGTGAGAAAATAACGTATCTTGCATAGGCTTATTTTAGGGTTACTTGGATGAAAGAAATGAGAGAAACCGGAGTGGTAGCTAATGGGAAATACTGGGTTCAAAATTTCTACAAAGTTTGAACCTGAGTGGAAGGAATAATAGAGATGAAACCTTATGAGAGGTATGTGAGAGATAATCCTCTACCATTGCCAATCATGACAATAAGAGTAGCTACCATTTTTGATGACATTGTATGACATGCACCGTGTTAGGTACTTTATATGAATTATTTTATTTTTAACCTTCACATAGAATAAGGTCTCAGAAATAGTGGGTAGTTTTTAATTTATGAATCATACAGAATTATAAAAAGAAAATTAAAGACCAAAGAAAGCACTGAAGTAAGATGTAGAGCAGGGGCCCCAACGGTATCACTATATACCCTGTGACAGTGACTGATGTCCGTTTTGCTTAAACAGAGTCATCAAGGGATAGGTGACTTATGCCTAGGACCTCCTGCTTCCTAATGCTAAGGGCTATTGATATATACTTTAATTTTTCAATATCTTGAAGCAAAAACTAACCTGTGGCTTGCAGATTTATATTCTATTATTTAGAAAAAATAACTCAAGGGCAATAACTGATTTATTTGGGTTGAATGATATAGGCCTATAGTATTTAAGATACGTAATTATATGTTGCTTCTCATGACAATAGAGGAAACCATTGGTATAGACAAACGAAAGTAATACATAATCCCAATAATCCAATATATTTGATTTTGGAATAGAATTTATATTAAGTATTTTACATCTTACTTGTCTGGCCATAATCTCCTTTGATTTATGTTATGATTAGTTTGTAATATGTTATTACCTACGAAGAAACCAATACTAGGGACAAGGAAATTCCTAGGAATTTTAGGGGATCATAAATCATGACAGTGTTAGGTATAACCTATTGATTGCAGAGGAATCAGATAGGTGAGAAGGGTTGGGTCTGGGAACCAGAGCTTTTCCCCCAAAATAAAGAGGACCTAGGAGTTAACACAGTTTTAAATGCTGTGTGGAAGTTCTTTCTGGAAGGCAAAGGAGGAAGTCAGAAGGATATGGCAACAGGAACAGGTGGGGTGGTTTTGGCAAGCAGTTTGCACCAGGTTATGCAGCGTAAAGTAAGAAGAAAGTTGTGAAAGAGCATTCACAAGGGTTCTCCATCAGAAATCCAGGAGACCAGCTGGCAGACAGACAAAGACTGTTAGAGCAGAACTCTCATTTATGAAGGAAGAGGTTAGTGGGATCTGACCATTGTAAATCTCTAATCCAGGTTTCCCTGGCCGAGTTGCAAGTCAAGAACCACAAATGAGACGGGGGTGGGGGAGTGAGTGGGGGAGGAAGAGAAGTTCAGATATCAAAACTGAAATGCCATCCTAGGCCATGCTAGTTATGAGGATGTTTTTGCAAGGGATTTCATTGAATTCCTTCTGCCCAGGGTCAGAAGAGAGCAGTGGGAAGATGTCAAGACTGAGTGAACCAGTCAGGTCAAGAAACTGGTTCTTAGGAATACAGGATCAAGATGGAGCTGGAAGGCCGGCGAAGTGGCTCACGCCTGTAATCCCAACACTTTGGGAGGCTGAGGCAGGTAGATCCCTTGAGGTTAGGAGTTCAAGACTCCGCCATGGCCAATATGGTGAAACCCCATCTCTACTAAAAATAATAAAATTAGCCGGGCGTGGTGGTGGGTGCCTGTAGCCCCGGCTACTCCGGAGGCTAAAGCAGGAGAATCACTTGAACCCTGCAGGCAGAAGTTGCAGTGAGCTGAGATCACACCACTGCACTCCAGCCTGTGTGACTGAGCAAAACTCTGTCAAAAAAAAAAAAAAAAAAAGTGTTTTATTTAAGATCCATGGATGTATCAAATCTATTTCTGAAAAAAATGTGGTATCAATGGCTGACATTTAAAAATTATGTGAAAATAAAAAGATGATGAATAATTAAAATGAAGTTTTAAATATTGGGGCTAAGATAAAACAGATGTAGAATTAAACCAACAAGAGCATTTTAGCTGTAAGTGATTTTGTTCATGTGATATTGAATTTTTATTACTTGAGAAATTACCATCCTCTCTTATAGTATACATGATTCTATGATGGCTCATGAATAAGGTATGACTTTTAAAGTCACCTATAAAATGACTGTGTATTCAAATGTGGTTACTGTGTGGAGGAATATCACTTCACTTATTAATTCACCTACTAGTTAACCATCTGTTTGTCACAGTGGGAAGGAAATGGGACAGATATATAGAGGAATAGCCTATGAGAGCTGTGTGACCATCAAACACAGTGCCCATGAAGCTGTGTGCTGTTAGCAAAGCCTGTTATGAGAATAACTGAAGAGAGTTGACAAGAGACGCTGTCTATTGCTCATCCAGCTGTAAGGGCACAGAGAGTGTTGTGTGCATGACAATAATGGCTAGATTAGTCTTAGATTTCCATTTGCACTATTTTTAGATGCTTAAGTTTTTGTGTCAGAAACTAGAGAATGAAAGAGATATGTAAATGGACTTTATACCTGGGAAACACATAAGGAAACATTGAAACCTACTTGAATTTTCCAACATGAGTGGTTTTACATATGTTCTATCTTTTAATGTACTTGTAAGCTTTCGTAGTACCTAGATTACCTTTTTCGATTCTACCTCTTAAAAAATAGTATCTATTGCTTTCTTTTTCATGAAGTCATTTAGAAGAAAAGATGATTTTACTAAAATTTAAAATAAATGTGCCAGGTATTCTTTTTCCTGTTGGTAGTTTTCATTTCTATTTAAAGCCACATTAATTCTGTTTTCTGCATTAAGCATAATTTTAATTCCCCATTTTCTTTATAACCATTTGTCACAGGTTTTTCAAGTTTGTGATGTGGTGCACTCTAAATGCTGTACAACATTACCGGTGGAAATGTCTATTAGACTTACGTCGAAAATGCATTATTCTGCTTTTCACATCGTATGCCTTTGCAGGTCAACCCTTTCGTTTCTTCATAATAGAAGTACAATTGATTTAGGCCATTTGCAAATGCTAGCAACACAAGGCAGTATATGAATAGAAACTTCAAAATGTCCAGGAGCATTCTTCCCAGAGATATTTGCAGAGGTCCCAGGTGAGAATTTGCAGTAAACAGTGAGATCAGACGCAGAGAACTGAAGATGTTTGCAATAGCAAATAAAGCCTCTGCCACCAGAGTGGGATGCCACATGTCCCATGATTCTCGTGGATTAAGGGCACTGTACTGGAGAAAACAGAAACAAAGGGAAAGTAAAACCAACACATGCATATAAATATATCAAGGTCAGACCCAGAAGGTAAACTGTTAAATGTTGAACAAAATAATTGATGACCTTGTTTTTGATCTTTGAACACACTTGCCAATTCTAGAGGAACATGTGTAGGATACAAATTACATACAAATGAGTAGAAGTGGCGATCTGTTGCTATGGAAACAGAAATGACCAATATGGGCAAAACCCATCAGTGCTTCCTCTCTGCTATGTCCTAAATGTAAATACAACCTAACTTACAAATCATCCCGGCAGTCATTGAATTGCTAATTTTTTACATTTAATACATAGGAAATATAACATTTATCTGAATGTTCCTTAAGTAGGTAAAATAGGTGATTTGAGGAAAAAATTGCTACCTTAAACTTTGACCAGCAATTATTTAAAAAGTAAGCAGGTTAATTAAAATGTCAGCTTTGAATTATCCTGATATTGAAACATACAAAGAACAAAATAAAATTTAACTGTGTACTATCGAGGTACATTTGTATCCTTTTTTTTTTTTTTAAAGGGTCGAAGCCGGGCATGGTGGCTCATGCCTGTAATCCCAGCACTTTGGGAGGCTGAAGCGGGCAGATTACCTGAGGTCAGGAGTTTGAGACCAGCCTGACCAACACGGAGAAACCCTGTCTCTACTAAAATACAAAAAATAGCCAGGCATGGTGGCGGACACCTGTAATCCCAGCTATTGGGGAGGCTGAGGCAGGAGAATTGCTTGAACCCAGGAGATGGAGGTTGTGGTGAGCCGAGATCATGCCACTGCACTCCAGCCTGGGCAATAAGAGCAAAACTCTGTCTCAAAAAAAAAAAAAAAAAAAAAAAAAAAAAAAGGGTCGAATATCCTTTTTGAAATATTGCAGTATGAAAATCTGTAATTAAATCTGTATTAGAACTGAACAATAAATTGAATTATTTGCTTCATACACATCACTGAAAAATATATCTAGACAACCAAGATATTTTCCAATGAAAAGAAAGTTAGTGCTACTCTGAGTTCCACAGAATGTTTTTTATTCTTTTTATAGCACATTTTACATCAAAGACCTTTACAAATGTGAATCAATTAATTCTCCTTGAAACTAATAGATAGTATTTTTTAATCTCCCTGGGGAGAAAATGTATTATAGGCTCCTGATCTTATTCAACACTCAGCCTCTTGCTTGACTGGCGGTGTAAAACAATCAAGTTTGAACTAGAAGAAAATTATTTTCTATTTTTAAATCTCGATAAATGTTCTTGAACATTCCCACACATAGCTTCCGCATAAAATAGCTAATTACTGAAGATGTAAAAAAAAAAAAAAAAAAGCTAAGATGTTTTTCTCTTTCATTATGACAAGTGTCAGAGTGAAAGTTAGATACTAAACATTACCTAATTCTCTGCTCTTAGTCTCGCTATGTATGACGCCACCTTTTCCTTCAAACACCAAGATCACATTCTCCTTCCTTTCCTCACTTCTCTCTTAAAGACACTCACATTTAAGTCCATAAATAGTGATAGTTGTCCCCCTATAATTGATAGCTAATTCTATCAACTATAGAATCAGCTCATAAATATTTATAGTTGAGGAATATCCCCCTATGTTGATAGCTAATTCAATTTCTCTTCCTTTAACCTAATATAGCTCAGGACTGTATTTCAAGATATACAAAAAATGAAACAAGAAGTATTCTTAAGAATGCAATCATTTTCTTGAACTTCTTACAACATTTAACACAATGCTCTGAATATCGTGGGTGCTCAAGAAATATTTTCTCCTGTCAAGTATTCATAGTCCAGTGAGGCAGACAGGCACAACTAATTATAATAAAAACGCTCTAAGAGATTAACACAAGGTGCGGTGGGAATAGGGAAGAGGAAGTGATAAATTCTGTCTGGGGCTCCTGAGGCTAGGAATGGATAGAGATGATGTGTTGTCAAAGCTTTAAAAGTCCTTCAAATCTAGGAAAGATGGTATACAGTGATTTAGGTTTCACATCCAGGTCAGCTGGGATGTGGATCCATCATCACATTATGACTGGGTCAAGCTCTATTACGGACCTACTGTGAAAAGAGCCCTTCTTGGTAAATTATCTCAGCTGAGACTAAAAAAAAAAAAAAAAAAAAAAAAATCCTAAGAGGAAGGTTTTCCATTTTTACAGATTCTGCCCCATTGTGATTATTTAACTTGATTTCATAGTCTAGCACTTCTAGTCACGGCCAGGAAAAAATGCTACATGAATATATTCACTTTATACAAGGTCAAAGCTTTAGGCAAAACATTGCTGGCATCTGGGTTAAAGGATGTTTGAGTGGCAAAGAACCATTGGAAGTTAAAGATGGAGAACTCCTGAGACACTTAGGATCATCTTCCCAGAAGCTATGTGCTTACACCCAGAATAATAAACCTAGGGACCTTTGCCTCCCCAGAGACAATTTATTTACTTTAGTTGAAGTCTTTCTCTTTTCTTCTCCAGGGGAAAGAGAGGCAGTTGGCTCAGCTGCACGGTATGAGTTCTGAGACACGTATTTCCAACCTCCTCTCCTGGGGTACAACCCCTGTAGACACAGGGTACGGCTGGCTACTAGATCCCCCACTGGGGACTGGGGGATGGGGAACCGATGCTAAGTTTGCTACATAAGTAAATAATTTATCTGTTCTCTGATCCAAAAAACCTCATATCCTGTCACGGATTAAGAGATATAAATATGAAGCAATTATCTCTTGATTTTATTCTAAGTTTTGCTTTTTGAAATTTTTATCCCATCCTTCACATAGACATTTTCTTAAGTTTTTAACTATAGTCATCATTTAACAAAGTGATTGTTATAATGCTGACAAATTATAACATTCTTTGAATTTGTAGCAAATAATTGTAATTCTTCAATCAGTCAACGAATTTTCCACGCCTATTCTTAGGAATTAAAATATTAATTTGAATTTTTTAGAAATTTCTTTGTCTCTGCTATTTAAGAGCAATTTACAAAACCTACCTTCACTTTTCATCTTTGCATGTTTGTCTTTGAGTGACCTCTTCTCAGTTTCCTTTGGAAGTTCCTCAATCTCACCTGTCCCTTAGAAGTTGAGTTCACTTTTCAAGCCTCCTCTCTTCTCATTCTACACATTCTCCCTAGGTGTTTTCTAGGATTTCAACTCTCAGTGATTATTCTCAACTCTACATCTCCAGCTGATACTTCTCACCTAACAGCCCTATTCTGCATTGTACTGTCTGGTCGATTTTCCACTTGGATATCTCACAGGCATCTCAAACTCACAGACCGAAAGTATAACTCATCACCTTTGAATCCTTAAACTCTTTCTCTATTTACCCTTTCTGATCTTATGAATGGCAACAGGTCACCATGTCAGAATTTGTGGTTCATCCTAGAATCTTTTCATCTAAAATTCCAGCTAAATTTCATCTAAATCCTAATCTTATGTAGGTTGCTTCCTTCTCTTCATCAGTACCCTCACTGTTTTAAAATAGTACCTCTTATTTCTCAGATACAACTGTAACACCTTCCTCACTGCTCTCCCTGCCTTAAGTCTTATGTCCTCCATCATCTATGTATCTCCTCAAGAATCTTGTTTTTTGAGACGTAGTCTCACTCTGTCGCCCAGGCTGGAGTGCAGTCCCACAATCTCGGCTCACTGCAACCTCCGTCTCCTGGGTTCAAGCACTTCTCCTACCTCAGCCTCCTGAGTAGCTGTGATTACAGGCATCCACCACCATGCCCAGCCAAGTTTTACATTTCTAGTAGAGATGGGATTTCACCACGTTGGCCACGCTAGTCTTGAACTCCTGACCTCAGGTGATCTGCCTGCCTGGGCCTCACAAAGTGCTGGGATTACAGGCATGAGCCACCGCGCCCAGCCCTCCTCCAGAATCTTTTAAAGGAGCCAACCAGACCATGTCACAAATTATTTAATGTTCTTCAATCACAACATTGTCCTTGAGATGACCTTCTGGTTTTTCAACATGCTACATAAAGCCTCTGTGTTCTGACTTCTTTTAAAGATTTAACTGCCATTTGGCCCTAATTAGACACCTAATGTTTTGGCTCAAACTTTCAATACTGATAATTCCTCAGATTAGTTACACATTCTTACCAAAATGCTTTTCCATGAACATTGTACCATTTTTCTAGAACGAATTTAAATTCCAATTATTTTGTTATTCATTCATCAAGTATACATGAGTGTGCCTGCTCTGTGTCAGGCACTATCTTCAGGGTTCATGGTAGTGATCAAGAAAGTTGCCATACGAGTTTACAACATGGTGAAGTCTTACATTAATCAAGCCGTGCTAATCCTTTACTCTGACTGCAGATGCATGGACACTAGGATCCTGCTGATCAGAGCTGACAGCTCCGTGTTGTAAAGTAATCCTTTAGAAAGAAATCAAGAACTACTTTAAACACACATAGGTTTTCTCGGATCATTAATTCCTGTATTCCTCCTTCTCTCAATTATTTGTTTTCAGTCTGTACGTACCCTAGTTCGGTTTTGCCCCAAGCCTTTATTTCCAATCAGATTCCTTTGAAAGAGAATTACTTATTTTGCAGACTTGTATAATAGAGAGGTACCTTTGGATTACTTGTCAGATTCTTATGCAGGGAGCTCTGTCTACGGCATTTTTAGGTGCTGGACATCTCGTAGAGTGCTTTGTATACGATAGGAACTCAAAAAGCACTCTGGGGAGAAGAATTATAGACATATTCAAAAACAAAGTGGTTAGAGTGTATGGATCATTTTTATAAATGTATCTTGACACAGATGTAACACAGAAGATTTGGGAACAGTGAGATGAGTATGAGAGGATGAGACGAGTTGGAGCCAAGTCATGAAGAGTTTAGCAGGAGTGTTAAGAGAGAAAGATGAACTGAATCATAATATTGGATCAGAAGTTTATTGAATGTAGGAAAATATGTTAGGTTATCTTTATATCCTCTATAGTCTCTGATGCATACTTGTGAATGTCAAGTAATAAATAGAAATGAGTAAAAGTTAAATTAATATGAAATAGAAATATTGGTCAGTGAGATTAAATAAGAAACATATATTTGGTTTTAATGTGTGTTTTACATGGTGAAATCTTTTCCCTTTCTAGAAATTTATCAGATAATTAAGTAGTGAAAGACCAAAAAGACCAGTGTTTATACCAGGAAGGCATATTATTTTCTCTTCAAGTACATAATTCTGATTAAACAACTAAGATTCAAATCTCTATAGCTTTTTGCCATAAAACTAAAGAATATCTTAGACAATCCTACACTTTGGGGAGCAGACTAACGTTACATCATTTATAAAATAGAAAAAACACTTGCCCCTTTTCTAGTTAATAATAGGACGGGATCTATGAGACTTGCAGTTAGAACTATTTAGAAGAATGGTGTTATAAAGAAAAGCCATAATGATGGTTAAAACAAATCTTCTTATTAATAAAAATTTTGATTTTTTGAAAATATTATTTAAATTACACAGTGAAAAAGGTATTGGAATCTAATCATTTCTGACAAACTGTTGAAGACAAATATGAGAAGTGTTACATACAGAAAAGGGGCTGGATAATATTTAGAAATAAACCAGCCCTAATGAAACTGCAGTAACATTTTATAATTGTGGTTCCCCAGGCATCCACAAGCTCCAGATTAACTAACACTTCATACATAGTGAAAAGAGAAAATGATTGACAAACAGTTCTCTAGAGGATTAGGAGCAAATTTTTTTAAATTCACAACCCATGAGCTTTAAAATGCTAATAAATCAAGATATTCAAGAAAACACCACAAAACTTTGCATGTAAAATGGATAATATTGAAGCCATACATATTCTTATGCTCTGTCTTTGCACATTATAATACTGTTGCATTGTATATAAAAATAAAGAGCAAATACTGCATTTTTATACTTGATTCTATGGCGTTAAATGTTTATTGATTTAATCTTCATAAACATTCTATTATGTTTGATTGTTATTATTGTTTTACAGCAGAGAAATTTGAGGCATAGATTCAGTAACTTGCTCCAAATCACATAAGTAGGAAGTGATATAAGTCGTAGTCACAGCAGTTCCATGGCCTTGGTTAGAAGGGCTGTTTTGTGTGTGTTTTAAAGAAAGATCTTTCCTGCAAGTAGATGAATTGCCAAAGTGTGAGTGTCATGAACTGAATTGCACCTCCCCAAATTGAGCCCCCCAGTGTGATGGTATTTGGAGATGGTGTTTTTGGGAGGTGATTAGGTTTAGATGAGGTCATGAGGGTGGACTTTCATGATGAGATGAGTGTCCTTATAAGGAGACACACCTTACAAGGAGAGAAAGTTTGCACTCTCTCCCAACCTCTTAAGCCCCACCCCCACCAGGTGAATGTGACCAACCTTCTATAAGTCAGTGAGAGAGACCTCACCAGAAACCAACTATGCTGGAACCTTGATCTCAGACTTCCAGTCTCTGTAATTGCAAGAAATAAATTTCTGTTGTTTAAGCCACCCAGTCTATGGTATTCTATTGTGACAAGCCGAGGTGACTAATACAATGGGCAAATTAAACAAGGGTGGCCCCTATGACAGATGTATTCTAAAAGGTTCTCTTTCTGAAAAGAAGAATTATAACAAGATTCCCTTTTTTGGAGGATGATACAGTTTTTTTGGTCCAGTTCTATGACTTGACCAAAATGACCTGTGAATGAATTTTGTTCTTGTTCAGGAATCCTCAGACAGGAGGTAGAACCTACACAACCCCAGCAGAGGTCCTAGTTATAACACTGGTAATCCCGTCTGAAGCAAAAGAGGTGAATCTATTTACTAAGGAGAATTATTAGCATGATTTCATCTACCTCGTATTTCATAATTACTAAATCACATATCTCCCAGAACTTACTACCTAAATTTGTTCAAGTCCAATCTTCTATCATCTTCTCTTATGTTCACTGCTGTATTTCAGGCAATCATCATTTGAACCATTCTCTGCATAAATGTCATAAATGGATCCTTATAATTTATAGGGTAAAATTCAAGCCCAATAGCAAGATGTGGAAAGTCCTTCTCACCTTCTCCCTGCCCACATTTTTAGGATAATCCAAAATAGATATTGAACTCTGCTTGTTAGACACTCTCACTTTTGCATATTGTGCCTTTTCTGTCTTGAATGCTCATGCATGTTCATGATCATGATAGACATCCACTTGTACTGTCCTCTGGATAATTCCATGCCATTACAGAAAAGTTTAGTTCCTTCTCTCATGCTACAGTAGCCCCTATTATAGACCTTACTACATTGTAAGATCCTTGTTTACATGCATTTCTCTTTCATCTGCCTAACTGTGACCCACTTGAAGGCAGGAGCTACCTCTTGGGCAGATTTGCATTCTCAGCAACCAGATCAAAAGCTGTTTCTTAGTGTGCTCCAATAAATGCTTATTGATTTAATTAGCTTCTTGATTCACATAATAGCTGTTTGCTTTATCTACATCAGACTCTATTTTTTCCTGCAAATAACCTACCTGTTCTTAAAATAATAATTTATAAGTTATTACAAATTAGCCTGAAAAAAATTGAATGACAGAACAAGTGTAAGGTAAGGAAGGACAAATCAAAAAGTCACAGTGACATCACAGGTCCCCACAAATATCAAATCAAAAATAATCTTTTGATTATTATCATCAACTTACAGATGATAAAATTGATACCTACATTCAATAACTTGCCCCATACCATACAGATTGAACATGGTGAAGGCAAGTATGGACCTAAAGCTCACACTCTTTTTAAACTAAAATAAAGCAAATGAGGAGACACATTAAAGACCTTACAAAAGGCAAGTCTAGTGGACTCATAGTATATGAGGAAGAAAGCAAAGACAAAAGTAAAAAAAAAAAAGGAAAAATTAATTTAGTGTGTTTATTCTGTAACAGGCACTTTACATATATTGACTGATTTACTTCTCATGCCAACAGCATAAGGTAGAAATTATTATTTTTCTTATTTTATGGATGAGACAAACAGAGGTGAAGAAACAGGCTCAAGGTCACCCAACTAGTAAGTGATGGAGGAAAGGAGCACAAAAAATGTGATTTTACAGTGCACGCCAATGAATACATGCACCCAACTCAAACACATACATTGTGCTAAATGCAAATCCTTCAGAAAGGACATGTCGTGGTTTATATTTCCAATTATAGCTGAACTCCTATGACCATATATTAACAAACTATGTATTTTTTGAAGACTTCACGTTCCTTAGGTCGTCTTCATCTGCAGTAATTACTGTGCATTTCTCCACATCCCGTTTCCCCCTCTGCCCCCTCCTCTTCATCACTGGGGGTGAGTTTAATTCTAAACATAAAGAACAATGCTTAGATTTTAAAGGTAAAATAGATTTTGCCAGTGTAGAACTTACAACTTTTTAACTAAATTAAAATCCCACATCTAAAAGTCTTGCGGCAAAACATCCACAAATATCCATTAATCTATGTAAGCATACTCACTACATACCAGAGTTCCTATATATGAAAAAATATATGTGCTGTATATAAACATCATACAAATGTAACAAATACAAACATGATATAACTTAGTTTAAATATTGTGTAAATAAATGTATAATAGCAGTTTCTTTTGGACTCCATCTCACACTTCTCTGAGCTGTAGAACAGGTCTATACAATGCAATGTTCTTCACAGTGTCTTCCTTAGATCAACTGTGTCAATATAAACTGGGAGTTTGTTAGAAATGCAAATTTGGACCTTGTCCTAGTATGCCTAACTTAAATCTGGTGATGGAGAAAAGGAGCCTGAGTTTCAGCAAGCTCTCCTTATAATTCTTATCCACCTAGAAATTTGAGAAGAACTGCTATTGTGATATAATCCCAGAATTTCATAACAGCACAAAACCACAAAAAAACTACCTATATTACTTTTAGAAGTAGGTCTAAACAATTTTATATATACATCTAAGGATCATGACAGAAGAAGGGGACTGGAGACCTAGGCGCTTAATCACAGACTGCCCACCTCTTACAGAGATGCATAATCTCCTTTGGTTAAAAGAGTACCTCCTGCTGTCTTAAATTTTTCAAGGTCATTTACCTCAATTCATTAATAAAATTACCAAATTATGTTTTCATTTTAAAATATACTTGCTTTCCATAAAATTGACAGAAATTGCTTTCCCCTAGTATTTTGGTGAGAACTGGTAGCATTTTAACTGAAAACTATGGCCTTTCCAACTTCAGACAAATTTGATTCTGTCATACCTGAAGGTTGCCCACAGAAGCAGAGGGTGTTATTTTAAGAACTAGGCTAAATGAATAAAAGTGTGTCTACATGTTAGAATTTCATAGTTCAGATTATTAAATTGAATGCATTATTTATGTCATACCCAATTCAATATTCTTTATTTATTTTTTTTACTAATTAAGTAGTCATTTTGAAAAAAATTTTTTTTAAAGAAAGAGAGAAGGAAAGGGGGAAAAGGAAAGTCAGTGAAGGAGAGAAGATAATCCTTTGGGTTGAAAGAAACCCAACAAAGTACAAAATAATCCCAATTGTCATGACAGAACAAAACTGTTTTATGCAAATTATGAGGTTGGGATAAGATTGATGGTGTACAAAATCTGAGGGAGTAATGAGTGTGTGAGATTTCAGGCACTGTCAAGTTGAATGGGATGAGGAGAAAGAAATTATATTCTGTTCTAATTATATCAAATTGTATTAGTTTATACTGAAATAATAATTTCAACGCTTTGAAAGAGTAGTATTTTGATCTGTCTATGAAATTTTATCTATTAGTTATAACTGAAGAAAATAGATTTGGGTTGTCAAAATTTAAACAGTGTTTGAAGTAGAATTTCAGTAGAAATAGAAAGGATTAGAAACTAGAGCAGTTACCGTGAATAATTTTGAGACATCATTCTACTTAGTAGATGCAAGGGAATTGGGTGATAACTTCTACTTATAAAAATTTGTTTTGTGATTAAAGTTATGCATTTACTTATGTATTTTTATCCCTATATATCTATCAATAAAACCACGAGCTGATGAATACTACATCTAGAAAAAGTTCTAGGTAACTTTATTAATAAAATTAATATCAATTGAAAGTATATCATTAATAATCAGAACATATGCTTTACCAACAACATAAATAATAGTTACCTTTACAAATGCAACAATTTTCAAGGAGATTGTTGCTAAATATAAGGAGTTCATTACAAAGTCCATTAGATTCCACCAATCATGGATGTAGTCCTGAAGTCCACCATCCCACATCTGTTTAATTTCTCCCCATATGAAACCTGTAATTACAGAAAGATTCATTATAAGTATGGTTTCAATAGAATCACTAAAAAAAAGCAATATACAATTTAACAATTATAGATCTCGAAGCTGCAAGAGACCACATTGTTACACTAGAATGCAACTTCTATTTTTTTATAGGTAATAATATTGAGTCCCAGCCATATTTTAAGACTTTCAGATACTAAGTTAATTCTAGAAGATGTTGTTAGGACAGCCTCACTTTCTTTTATCCGTTTGATAAATTCATAAGGATATGTAGTTTTTGAGTTATACTGTAGCTCCTTTATAACTATATATTTCCCTTGCAAAATAACAGTTTCTAAAAAGCAAATATCTTGACATATATTTTTCTCCCAAGTCAAAATGACTCAAAGATCATGAAAATCACTGTATCTAGCAATCATAACTGGTTTCAGACAATAAGTGGAGTACCTCGTTGTGTTTCTTTAAGCAGTTAGTGCCTTCAGAGACCGGACTTTAGTCTTGAGAAATGATGGTTATAGCATTCATGGTAATTCATTAAAATACTTTATATGTAGTAATAGCTTTAAAGCTGTATCTAGAAAAATATATTTTTAATTTTTAATAGGAAATGCTTTATTTTCAAGTTCTATGAAGTACTTACAAAATATTAGTGTAGGTTATTATTTTATTTCCATTATCTTATTAAAATTTTATAATTCCATATTTAGAGCCTAATGATGAGAGAGATATCAAAATATCTAGATTCAGTAAATATTAAAAGGGTAAAGATGATGTCATAACTACATTAACACAAGCAAACAATGAGAATTCTTTAGGATAATATCCTGAAACATGAAATTTAGAGTTGAAGATCTGTGTAGGATGTAGAAAGTTGGAAAAGTATTATCCCTACATTGACTCAAGAAAAATTGAAATTATAAAATTATAATTTTCCAAGCATGCATCAGAAAGATGAGAAATCAAGGAATCTAAACTTTAAATATAAGCACTCTCCTCTAAAGGATCCATGTTTTGAGCCTTAGCTCACCTGCGGCAGAGTATGCAAGGAAGGGACACTGGTACCATCAAAGACATTAGGCTCACTGTGAGGTCGCAGGAGAGACCAGAATCCCTGGGACCCACAGTCACAAAGAACATTTCTACCGTTTTGCATGCTCTTCTTCATGGACCCCATCCAAAGCTCAAGGGAAATATTATAGTTCAAGCTCGGGGGAGAAAAGAGGCTGCTTCTGTGGAAGAGGCACAGAGTCCTACCCAGGCTCCTCTCCCCTAAGGAGCAAAACACTTTACCCTGGTGGAAGAGACAGAAAGGACTGCTAGGCCTCAGGTTTACAGCAACACCAGTAGACCAGGGGCAGGAAAAACTTCCCTGTCCGTAAGCTGCCATGTTTGCCATGAAAAGGAGGGCATAGATCATGGAGCAAGTGCCATCCCTAGCACTCAGATATAGGCCTGCCTAAGTCTGACCGTGGATGAGGACATCAGAGAGTTTTCCCGCCCTGCATCACTAGGCCAACAAACACCAGGGAACAATCAGCAATTGACAACCACTGGAGGAAGGGCCTCTGAGGCACAGATGCACAGGGAAGGTCAAAACTGTAGGTGGCGAAGGAACACTGAGAATAGTCTTCTTTTCCACCCTAAGCTGAGGTATGTGATGCACTGACATTGACCGTAGCAACAACGAAACCCAAACCCAACTCAGCTCCTGACTTATTGCCTCAAACCCCTACACTAACAGAGAAGAGAAGAGGCATGCACATTTTCAGGCATAAAGGCTGCATATGTCTGTTGTTAGTCTTCTGCATAGGTGGAATGAATAACTTTCCAAAACACACGTACACATATGTACCCACATACACCAAACCATGATGCATCATATTCAAGCCATCAAAAATAAAAGATAAAGAAAAAATCCCGAAAGCAGCCAATAAAAAAAAAGAAAAAGGAAGAAAAGTAAGACTGACAGCACATTTCTGGTGTAAAAAATACAAGGCAATGGAGTAACTTTTTTTTGTTTTTGTTTTTGTTTTTTATACGGAGTCTTGCTCTGTCGCCAGGCTGGAGTGCAGTAGGGTGATCTCGGCCCATTGCAATCTCTGCCTCCTGGGTTAAAATGATTTCCCTGCCTCAGCCTCCCAAGTAGCTGGGACTACAGGCACACACTACCCCACCCAGCCAATTTTTTGTATTTTAGTAGAGACGGGGTGTCACCATGTTGGCCAGAATGGTCTCATTCTCCTGACCTCATGATCCGCCCGCCTTGGCCTCCCAAAGTGCTGGGATTACAGGCAGGAGCCACCGCGCCTGGCCTGGAGTGACATCTTTAAAGTGCTGAAAGAAAAAGAATAAAAATTAACCCAGGATTCTATATACAACACAAATAGCTCTAAGAAATACTTACTAAAGACTTTTTCTTCAAACAATCAAAATCTGAGACAATTTATTTCTGTCAGACCCACACTAAAAGACATACTAAAAGGATATTTTTAAGCCAGAAGTTATATAATATTGGATGGAAAGTTAGATTTATTTTTTAAAATGAAGATTTATGTCCAGAAGTGTGTGTGTGTATATACATATATATGAAGATATGTTATACATATAAAATATATATTTATTTTTATTTAAAAGTTTTCTAACTTATAATTACTGCCTAAGTAAAAACTGTAGCAATATATTGTAATTTCAAACATATGTAAAAGTAAAATGTATAATGACATTAGCACAAAAGATGAGACAGGGGAATTACAAGCCTACCATCATAAGGTTTTTATACTACACATAAAGCAGAATAATGTTTTTGAAGTTAGAATGTAATAAATTAATAGTTTATATTGTAAATATTATGGCATCCTTTTAAATATTTTAAAATATATGAGTAGAGAGCCATAAATGTAAATAATAGTGTTATACAAATATTTAATCCAATAACAAGCAAACAAGGAAAAATGCAATGAAGAACAGATGGAATAAATAGGAAAGGACAATAGCAATGGGGGTAGACTTCCAGTTTACCCGTATCATAATTATACTCAATGAAATGTATGATCTAAACACACTAATGAAAATACAGAGATGATCATACACGGAAAAAAGTACAGGCACAACTCTATTACAATTCATTCCTTTACTTCATTACACAGAAGTAAAGGAAAAATAAAGAAATAACATAAAACAATAATTAAAAGACAGCTCCCGTGGCTACATTAATATAAAAGAAGATGCATTTCACAAGAAGCAATATTACTAGGCATAGAGAGGGATATAACATAAAAATAAAAAGGCCAATTCGCTGAGAAGATATAAAGATTCTGTGTGTGCTTATGGTTAACAAAAGAACCCTATAATACAAGATGCCATAACTATTAAAACTGAAATAAGAAACAAAGAAAAGTAGAATTAGAATTGGAGCTTTCAGCATTCCTCTCTGTAACCAACAGAACCAGTAGACAGAAATTTAGTAATGATATAGAAGACCTGAACAACCTATCAACAACATGACGACAGCGGAAAACATATTTCTTTCTTGTGCACATGGAACATTGACCAAGATAGACCATAGTGTGGACCCTAAAACAAACCTCAACACATTTATATATGTTGAAATCATACTAAGTAAGTTCTATGACCACAACACAAATAAACAACCAATCAATAATTAAATGTACCTAGAAAATCTCCAAACAGTTTTCAACTAAACAATATAGTTCTTTTGGCTCAAATATGAATTTATGAGAATAATTAAAAATATTTTGAAAAGATTGAAAACAAAGATACAACTAAAAACTCTTTGTGAGGCTTCTAGAGCAGTGCTTAGAGGAAATGTGTAGCTCTGAATGCTTTATTAAAAAAGAATGAGGGGTTCAACTCAGTGATTTCACCTTCAATTAAGACACTATAAAAAGAAGAGGAAGTTTAAACCAAAACAAGCAGAAAGAAGAAAATAACAAAGGTAACAAAAATCAATAAAATCTGAAACATAAAATGAAAGATAAATCGATGAAAACAAAATCTAGTTTTTTGAAGTGGTCAATAAAATTGATAAAACGCTAGCCAGAATGATTAACAAAAAAAGATGATATAAATGATCAATATCAGAAATTAAAGAAGGAACATCAATAGAGATCTTATAGATATTATAACAATAATAAGCAATTAGAATGAATAACTAGGTGCTCATACATTTCACAACTTAAATGAGTTTTTTTCCCTGAGATGTAAACTTCAAAACTCACTCAGGAGGACATAAAGCAACTATATGAATAGTCCTATACTTATTAAAGGAAATGAACATGTAGTTAATATCCTTCCAACAACAAAAAAATTCAGGTCCAGTTGATTTCATGGTGCATTCAACCAAACATTTCAAGAAGAAATAATACTGGTGCTAATCAAACTCTTACAAAGACACACCAGTAAGAAACATTTAAGAGGCAAGTATTACACTGATAAACAATCAGACAAAACTCTTTAAAATGACACACCAATAGCCCTTATAAATATGCATAAAAATCCTCAATAAATAGTAGTGAACACAAGTTAGCTATATATATATATAAAATAAATCATGACCAAGTCATGTTTTTTCCAGATAATGAAATGTTGTTTCAATATTTAAAAATCAATCAGCATAATTTATCCCATCAACAGATTTTTGAAAAAATGTGATCATTTCAATAGATGCACTATAAGCATTTGACAAAATTTAACATTCATGATAAAAACTTTCAGTAAAGTATGAACAAAAGGGAAATTTCTTAATTTGATAAAGGGCATTTATAAAAAATTATAACAACTTTTCTGTAAAGGGCCAGAGAACAAATAATTTAGGCTTTGCAATAAATGGGCATGAATGTGTTCCAATGAAATTATTTTAAAAAACAGGCAAACAATCTGAGATCAGGTCCATAGTTTGCTGCCTCCTGTGGTGGTGATTACATGACCGTATGTGTTTGATAACATCTTGTATCTCTGCACTAAACTCCAAAAGTTAGTGTTATAACTTAATTTGAATGTAGCAAAAAATTACAAAATTGATATTGAGGAATGAATACAGTGAAAGAAAAAAATAATTTAAAATATGATTGTAATATATTGATTACAGGTAACACATGAGTAACTATACTTCTTTTACATTTTCTCTCTGTTTAAAAATTTTAATAATAAAATGTTGAACGAAATAAAAGCATAGTAGACATGATGTTCTATCATTAATTAGTGAAAATAAACAATGACTATTTAAAATTATCAATAAAGTTTTGTTTTTATATTTTGTTATATTCAAATTTATAACTCATATGAGAGCTGATTTCAGATAAATTAATTATAGTATATTTTTTAAAGTTGGCTGTAGACAACTGCTTTATTCTAAATTCAGCTGTTATGTCCTAGTTTCCCCTTTTAGTCATCTTTCATAAATAAATCTCTCATGAGAGGTCAGATAGAATTGGGACATAATTGGGAAAATGGTAATATTTACTACCTCCATATTGGAGAAAGGAGTGTATCAGAACTGAGTAAGATATGATGCCTGCACTGGATTTTAGAGCTGGTGGGAAACTTAGAATTTAAAATATCCAGTGAGAAAAAATGCTTGGCATAGTTTTTTCCACACCTATGGTGCTTTCTCCTACTAACCTGGCTAAAGACTCAGAATTCAATAGACAACCACAGCCTGCATGAGAAAACTAAGGCCCAAAGAGGCAGTGTAAACAATAATGCGATGCCACTAGGTAATGAGGAAACCAGGACTGGATCAGAATCTCCTAAATGCAGTGCACTTGGACAACATTTTCTTGTACTTGAGAGTTTACAAGGCACAGAGCTATGTGTTTCAGAGGACAGACTGAGGGCTTTGGGAAGGAGGCATAAAGAAGAAGTTATGAGCTCAGTACAATGTTGCTTATTTGTTTTCTCTTGCTTGACACTGCCAATTCCCAGATATTAAATATGTGTATACAATCATTGGTTTAACATATGCATTTCAAGTTAATTTTTCACCATGAGGCACAGTGATAAAAGCTAGTCTATGTTAGGTGATCAAGGGGCCAGGCTCAACTCAGCTAGCAATCAGCTTTAGAATCTTAGCTTAGCCTCTCTAGGTTTCAGTTCACTTCAAAAATCAGAGGTTTGGATTACATGACTTTTACAAAGTATGATTTTTATCCTAACTGCATAAATTGCCAAAGATCGCATCTTCCTATTAGGATTGTGACAATTTTACTAAAAGCAGTCATCACAATCGCTGCCATAAGAGATGAAGAACTGTCCTGTACAAGAGGGCACAGACTTGCTCTGGTCTGCCCTACAAAGCAGAAATTGGATCTTTGATAAGAAAAGTATAGAGAGATAGCTTCTGGCCAAATATAAGGAAGAATATTCTGGCCATTAGAGTTGCTCTAAAACTGGAATGGATTACCCTGTGACATAGAGATTCCAATCCAGAGGCTGTCTTTAAGCCACAGAAATTGTAGCAGTGAGTGGAGACGGATCTGCGTAATCTCTAAAATTCATTCCAACTTAATGAATTTGTAATTTGGTTGCTTTCAGATTTGTATGTATCATGAAATAAAATATATTTTAAAGTACATGCTAACCGGAGCATTTATATTTCATTATGTCTTACAGATAAACTTCATTATCTTTGTACCTGCTTCTACTAAACTGAAAAGTCAAATGTGATTATTAACAGTCACCGAAATAGCTAAATTCAAATATCTTGTGGGTATTTACATGGAGGAAGAAAGGCTTTGGGAAGGAGGTATAAAGAAGTTATGAGCTCAGTACAAGTCAACGTTTTATTTCGACTTCCTTCATAGCTGAGCAGACTCTGTTCTCATTTGATGGGTTAAAGGAGATGAAACTTCAACTGGAAGTTTAGACTAGATGACCTCTAAGGTTTTCTAAGGCGGCTACCAAGCAAAACTCACAATGCTGATATATTACAGTTCCTTTGGAGATCAAGGAGGAGACATTGAATCTGATTTTCTTGACCACCCAAAGTCTTACTTCACTTCTGACCTTTGAAAGGCATAATTGTGTGGGAAAAACAGAGATCCTGATAAAACTGGGAACTCATGCCATCATTTTGTTCAAACTTGAGCTATAGATAAGACTGCCAATCAATGTCTGTTGGGTAATGTGTTGGGATTTTTTTTAAGTTCCAGATTGAAACATCACTTTTTATAGCTCTGGTCACCACATACCTGTCAGATGGCTGTGGATTTATGTTTGTTATGAGCGTGGTAGCAGAATGGCCAGTTTCATTTATTTTGGCAGCATTTACTGAATTTTTGCAGAAACAAGCTTTTAGAAAAACTAGAGGGTGCTATTAACTAAATAAAAAATGAATTCAGATAGTAAATTATCCATGGTAACTAAAAAGCCTGAAGAGAACAAAGATTAAGAGAGCTTCTGTCACAAAATGTTTATCTTGTTCCCACAATGGGAACATTTCAAAATTGCTCTTTGCTGTTTATAAACAGAGGACATGATTTCTCAGAGTTGTGGTGGAGGCCTAATTACAAGCATTGATGTCAAGACTGTGGGGACCAACAAAGGAAAGAGCACAGTACAAATGAGTCAGAGAACTTCCTTTTAAAAATATTTGTAGATGCCTGGAAGTTTGTACTATTTTTTTTTTCTACCTTTCCCATAACAATTTTCACTCAGGGCTATTTGAGGGTTCTATTATGTCCTGTGAAGCTGGCTGTGAGGATGTGATGGGGTAGGCAATGCTCAGATGCCACATTTAACAGCACCAATTACATGTGACAAATGTGTAACTCTGCAAACAGATCTCCCGTCGTTCCCTTTCTTACTGTCAGTACTTACACCAATAGTAAACAACCCCAAACAAAAAGCACGTCACCTTTTCACCTATGACAACTTCCAGGGGTCTATCATTTAAACCCCAAGGCTGTGGGGGACCTGACCTTGGAAGTCTCTTCACAGAACACCGAGCTTTATGTTGTGGTATCACCTCAATGAAGATAACTGAACACAAAACATTCCTCTCTGCTGGAGTTTTGTATTGTTTTGTTTTTTTGATTTTCAAATCAGGGAATATAAAAGTAGTCTCTCGTCAAAAATCTGCTTCTATTCAAAGAGAAATTTAAAGGAATTCTTTTATTCAGTAGAAACCCACTTGTTCTGGACCGCTAAGAGGCACTCAGTTACGGAGCAGCTCCTGTTCTCAGCAGTATACTTAAAACTCAAACAAAGGTGAAAACAAGGACCCCAAGTATCCACGTTCTGAAAAGAGTTTACGGAAAATTGTAACCAAACTTTTCCTTCCAATGCCTACTAGGAGGCATCAGGAACCTATCTGTTCCTAAACATCTAGCCCTCTACTTCCATAATCTATAACAGAGGTAGACCTAGGAAGACAGATGGCGAGAGAGCCACGAGGTCAGGGAGTGCAGGGTTTCTGTTTTGTTTTTGTCATCGTCGTTATTTTTTAGAGACAGAGTCTCACCCTGTTTCCCAGGTTGCCGTGTAGTGGTGCATTATATCTCACTGCATCCTCAAACCCCTGAGCTCATGCGATGCTCCCACCTCAGCCTCCTGCGTAGAGTAGCAAAGACTAGAGGCACATGCTACCGTGCCCAGCTATCTTTTTTTTTTTGTTGTTTGTTTTTCTGGTAGAAAAGAAATCTTGCTATGTTGGCCAGGCTGGTCTTGAACTCCTGGCATCGAACCATCTCCCCACCTTGGCCTCCCAAGGAGGGAGCTTGGATTACGGGCATCAGCAGCCTGGCCAGGACAGTGCAGTTTTTGTGCTAAAAGCGAATCTCAGAAGGAGAGGTAAGGGTGTTTCCTCACCAATACTACTGCCTCCCTAAGTCAAGTAAGGTAGACTCCAAGAAAACCCCTCATAAAGTCTGGGAATTTCTACAAGGAGGAACTACTATCTCACCGCTGCTGGGGCATCTGTTTGGGCAGTTGGCTTGCTCTCTCCCCCTGGGTCCATCTCATCACAGAAAATAGAAAAGCAGTGAAGTTTGGCAATAGAGTAGCCCATGGTAGTCTGGCCTTCTGTCTTTTAAGGTGGTAACGTTCTGTGACGCTGTTGTGAGGTTAAGTGCATATTACAAGAATTGGCTGGGTTTGAGCCTTCTTGCCAGGACTCAAGAGGGATTTGTTAGGGTTCCAGGACCCCCATTAGGGACTGACTGCTGGTTGCAGGAGTGGAGGAACTGGAAGATGCCTGGCAGAGTTGAATCTCTGACTCAGAGAACTATGCAGTGTGGAGGCACAACAGGGCCCTCAAAGAACAGACGTGCACCCCTCAGGAGAGTCAGCATCACACAGGTGGCTCAGTAATAGCTGGAGAGGCAGGACAACCAACCAAGAAAGAGCTCTGACTAGGGTACCAGGTAAATCAGGACATTTAACTTCTCCCATTTCCCATCTTCCCTAAAGCAACAGGAATGAGGAAACATGAAGAGCCTGTGTCCCACCTTGAATACCATTGTTGGAGTTAAAGGATGTGTAAGAGATGGACAATCCCATATCCTTCAAGCCATGGGTCAGGCCTTTATTGGGAAGAGAAGATCTTTAAGCTTATTATGAAATTTGAGTTTTAAACTGAATACAGCCTACTTTTAAATAATTTGAATTTCAGAAAATTTATGATAACTGATAGTGATATTATTCAGAAACAAAGAAAGGATATTTGATATTAAGTGGCCAAGGAGAGTGATAGAAAGGAGTAAAACCATTTCATGTTTAGATTCAAATACATTGAAGCTCCTTAATAAAACCATTACATGATTAGGAAATTTGACTTCCAGAATTGTTTCTCAGTCTTTAAAATACTTTCGGAATTTCTAAATCAGCCAACCATAATCTGAATTTGTCATAAGAATCTACAGTAATTATAATTTTAGTCAGCAGACCATACTTCAAAAAACACTGACATAAAGAGACAGTGAATGTTAAATATTCTTAGTTGGAAGACATCTAAAAATGCTTAAACCCATTTAAAAAAAATGGGTTTTGACACCATTATTTTAACATTTTGAGAAAAAAAAGCTAGGAATATATAATTAAGGAAGTACACATTTTTAAGTTTACCAAGAAAGGATGCCATGTTAGTTTCAGAGTAAGAGTGAAGCGTAGAACTTTAGAATTCCAGATCATCTGATAGCTTCTGACCTAAAAATAGTTACTTAAAAATCAAGTGAGACATTTTATCAGTGTAGGAGCATTCTTTTTATAGGATTTTAATTTAAAAATTTTCCATGAAAACTAAGAAGTAGAATGCTTATGTAGATAGGAAGACAAGGAATAAATATTTCTCCAATTCCTTGTTCATTACCCTTTCAATAGGTAGCAGTGGTTGCCTAATACATAGTTTTGAATGAGTGAATATTAATAGTTTCACTATGAAAATTACCACCTTCCACTGAATATAAACTTCTGAATATTTTAAAAATAAATATGCACAAAGGAAATATATTTATTTCTTTCAGTTTTCCTGAGTACCCCTTACACACACACACACACACACACACACACACACACACACAGAAATTTAAAAAATAATAATGTCCTTGAACAAAACCCATTTAACTTTAGGACGTAGCAACTAATACATGGAAAGCAAAATAGGAAACATCTCTAGGTCAAATCAAAGGACTTACTCTTTCTTTCTTGGAATGAATTGCTTCTTTTAGTGTTTGAAAGCCACACATAGTATGTTTTAGATTAGAAGCAAGGCAGTGATGATACTGGTGGTGATGTAAGCGTGGTGGTAGTGATAAGTTTGGTGTGTTGGTAAACATAATATTCAATAATAAATCATATCAAATGCACATCTTAAAGAGCATTACACGTTTAATGAAGCAGAAACATGGTCCATTCAAATTTCACCTGTGTAAAAATCTAAGCTGGCAAATAGAAACGAAGAAGTCTTAGGTATGGAGACATGTTCAGAGCTCTTTTTGCCTTTTCAAATTCTACCTCTCACACTTTTGGGTCAGTGTCTCAGAAAGGATAAAGAATCTAGATCTAGACTTACATTGACTGGAATTTGAATCTAGTATCACTTGTTAGCTCCTTGATCCCTTGATCCCTGCAAGGAATCTAAATTCTCTAAGCCTGTTTCCTCTCTGTGAAATGAGACATTAACTCATTTATTATGATGAAATGGAACAGAGTTACTGTGAAGTTCGAACAAAAGAATGCATTTAAATTACTCAGCACACTGCCTAACTTTTCAGTTTCTACTATTTATGACTACGATTACTACTACTACTACTACTACTACTACTACTACTACTACTACTATTGTTACTCTGTGCTGATGAAGACTAATTCAAGAATCTGTCATGCTATTTTTTTTTTTTTTTTTTTTTTTTTTTTTTTTACTATGACCCTTTCTTTTTGGTATCTACTCCTCTTTTCCTATCTTTTCCCCTCTTCCCTTGAACCATCTAAACCATGTTTTCAAACTGAAGGCCTGGAAATTTCTATTTTGCTGTATCAAATTTATATTTCACTGTCATGGCCTAAAAAGAGTTCATTTCTCTCCAACAAAGAAACCATGTGTTCAGCATGAATAGGAGCACACACAATAACTGAAATCTTCATTAATATTTCATTGTTTGAGATATTACTGTGTTAGTCTTTATAATTCTGTGAAGGTGATGTTAAAATATTTTTTCCCACAGATAAATAGTAAAATGAGGGTCATATGTCACACTGTACTGACTATCTGATTTCCTCAAAAATTAAAATATCCATTTTAAATTAATAAATGGGTAGTCTGCAACTTGGGTTTGAAGGTCTGTGTGTGTCTGAAGCTAGTTTGCTAAGATTATTTGAGCACCACGCCAAGGGAGGAACTGGGGAAAGTAATAGGTGTATTTCTTATACTTGTGAAAATATTGTCTGGGGCTGCTTGAGGGGATGGGAAATTCAGCAGTGAGGCTGAAAATATGAAGCCATATAATCTTAATGACTTTTGACAAAAGATGAAAGAATGGTCGTAAGAGGAAGAATTAAATATATGTGCACACACATGTATGTATATATACACACATGTGTATGTATATATATGTGTCTATATGTACTTATATACACATAACTGATTATACATATATGTGTAAAAACCATAACTGGTTATACACATATGTGTGTGTATATATATCTATACACACACACATACATATATATCCATACATACAGTATTATTTGACTCTACGAATATTTATCTAGATGAAAATGTGATCAACTTTTCATTCTACATCTTCAATTTGGTAGGCCTTGTTGAAATGTTCACACTTGTTAATATCAACCTTTTAAAACATAAAAATGTAAAATAAATTATGGAAATGAGAAACCAATCTTGTTTAAAAAATTGCTAAATAAAGTATGTGTTATAGGCAAGTTGTATAATCTGGATATTATGAGCAATTCTTACTTTATGCCTAGGAATTCAATAGAAGCTATTTTTAACAGAGCTTAGACCTCCTCCTATGTTATATCTTTTCCTCAGTTCACCCTGCTCACCATGCTCAGTTTGCATAGATTTGCATACCGTTTAATTGTGGCATAATCCCGGGCATGTTCACAATGTCATGTCACTTCAGCAGCCATTTTGTTTTCTCATAGGAACAAAGTATTTCCTGCTGTATTCATACAATAGCCTTCATTAAAGTTTCTGTCTCTTTCTTTCTTTCTTTCTTTCTTTCTTTCTTTCTTTCTTTCTTTCTTTCTTTCTTTCTTTCTTTCTTTCTTTCTTTCTTTCTTTCTTTCTCTTTCTTTCTTTCTTTCTTTCTTTCTTTCTTTCTTTCTTTCTTTCTTTCTTTCTTTCGCTCTTTTTTTTCTCTCTTTCTTTCTTTCCTTTTTTTTTTTTTTTTGAGATGGAGTCTCGCTCTGTTGTCTAGGCTGGAGTGCAGTGGCACAATCTCGGCTCACTGCAACCTCTGTCTTCCGAGTTCAAGCGATTCTCCTGTCTCAGCTTCCTGAGTAGCTGGGACTACATGTGTCCGCCACTATGCCCATCTAATTTTTGTGTTTCAAATAGAGATGGGGTTTCACTATGTTGGCCAGTCTGGTCTCGAACCCCTCGTGATCTGCCCACCTCGTCCTCCTAAAGTGCTGGGATTACAGGTGTGAGCCACCACGCCCAGTCCAAAGTTCCACTTCTTTCATGAAAAGCGTTATCCATTTTATAATTGATTTTACTAAGCTAATTACATAAGTCTGCATCTGGAAATTTTACACATATCCATACTCTTTTGTGCAAAGGGATAAGTTATAACAAAATTTGTGGGTTACAATCAGAGTTGGAATGAATTCTGAGGGAAAATTCAAACTGGGTTTCAGGAAGGCCTGAAAACTAGCATCCAAAAGTTTTTTTCCCCCTAATCTTACTACATATTATCTTCAGAAACAAATGATCTCTCTTTGAGATAAAACTCTTGTCATAATTTCGATGAATTCTCATAATGCACATTACACATATAACATGCTTTAGTTTTCATGTAATTTTTTAATAAAAATAAATTTATCATATTCTATTCATTGCGTTTTTCCTAGTATAATATGTTAAAAATCAAACCCTGAATAAGTTAAGAGCCTCAGAGTCATGGAAAACGTAAAAGTACCCAAGTCTCTGATCTTCTAGCCTCAAGCTCTTTCTAATCCATCATTCAGTGTTTCCAACAAAACTTTTTCTCCAGACACCCAAAAAGTATAGCTCTGTTATCAGGTCCATATAAGTCCTTGATCAAACAACTGTTTTACTTTTTACTCTAGATTAAGTGGGTAATTTGACAGCCTGAGAAGGATATTGGTGTCTATCTGTCTGGAATTTACTCATCTATTGAGAGTTCTAACAGAATTATCCATGATTTAGTTTTCTCCATTAGTTAGAACTGTATCACAACGACCAGCATCATAAGTTTAGTCCCTGTAAAGCTTTTTGGCTTTCTTTCTTATATAATAAAGTTCATCCTGACAGCAAATATGTGCAAGAAGATCTCTTGAGGCTGTTTGATGGCAGAAAGGAAAAGGTCGATAACCTGCAAATACAAGCAAGTCTGAAGTAAAAATAATTCTAAAAGCTTTGTTGGACGGTGAGTTCCAACTTATCACTGACACCATGGCAGAAGGATAGAAGAGCCATTATGAACTGCTTTCTAAAGATATAAAACACAGTAGATTTAAATAGTCAACAATGTTGAACTTCAACAAGAAAGATACTGAAATAACAGAAACCTTATTCTGCCATTGTACTGAAACACAAGATAACTGGTTCTATGAGGCTGAATACAGTTCTTATTGTTGAAACACTGCAAGATGTATAAAATAACAGAAATTCCCAAGCAAAACCATACTTCTTAAGAAGAAAAAGAAATTGGTTTGAAAGGTTAGGCTTTAAAGTTAGAGAACTTTCCTACCTAGACAAACATGGACATTTATGATATAAATATATAAAACGAATAAGTGAAAAGTGTTTTGCTAGTATAAACGAATGAGAGGTATAAAGTGATCGTTTCTCATACATCAAGATATTATGAATGTGAAGAAGATCTTTTGAAAATGGAAGAAAAGTAAATTTAGTACAAATAAAGAAGTATTACTTTGTACAACAAGTAACTCACAGAGCTGACATGGTTTGAAAATCTAAGTCAATTCAAGAAGACTTGAGAAAAAACCATAAACAGAGTTCCAATCTACCATTGGGACAATTAACATGATGAGGGACACACTTATAAGCCACATCATTTCTGTAAGTCATTCAATCTTGATGTTATAAATCTAGAACCTTGCAAACAAAGAACTATGAAATGTCCTGCTAAGGGACGCATGGCCACTTACTTTATCAGACAGTAGGACAGGGCAAGAGAATATAGAGGATTCATTAATATAGTCATCAGACCAGACCATGCTTTTTTATATATATCACATTTTTGGTAATAGATTACAGTGTTCCTTCTCTGATGTCTTTAGCTTTGTTTTCCCCCTCAACACCATACCTCCCACGAAAGGATCCATTTTCTCTGCTTTAACAATGGTAGCTTAGCAGACAGGATGCTACCATTCAGGGGGACTTTAGTTGTCATTCACTCTAAATCTTGCATTTTGTAGATGAAGACACTGAAAATCCTGAGAACTTGTGACCACCCATAATTTAATAGTCTCCTAATGGTAGAACCTGAGCATGGATTTAAGTCCAGTGCCATTTGCAGAACAGCCCAACAACACAGCACACACTCCTTATAATCATGGATCTAGCAAGGCACTGCGAACTCAGTATCAGATATGAGGCATTCACAATTCACCAGACTTGGTGAACAATATAACGGTTTGACAGATCTCTTTGATATATAAACATTTTTTCCTCATGCCCCATTATTTAAGCAAGATGATCATTTGCATGCCTGTTTCCCCCCCCCCCCCCTAGGAAATCTCTTTTCATCCTAAAATTCTCAGAAATATTAACTCCCTACAGTCAGGAAAGCTTGAGAAAATGTTGCCTATAGCAGATATTTTTCTAGGCTGGAATTATAATACTCACAATTAAATCTATACCTCATATAATCATTTAGCTGTGGTTGGATGCAGTTTCTTCCAGCCAGCTTTCATGAAATATTCTGGTAGAATCTTGGTGTGTAGCGGGCAGCCAATGACTGTTTCATTGGACAAGTAATTAGAACTTCGGACCTCCTATTTTTTAAATACTATTTACCATATTATGACATTATGTCACAAATCTGTTTATTACCCATTTATTCCAGTAAAATTTAAGCTTCATTAGCAGAAGCGCTCTTTGTTGCTTTACTTTTGTCACTATCATCCTTCACTGCACATTCTGCCTGGAAAGTACTTGACACAGTTTCATTGATGGTATCAAGGAAAGATTAGGAATACTCTACATGCTTACATTTTATTGTATCTATAGTATTTTTTCCAAATGAAGTGTTCTGCATTTTATTTGGTACACTAGAATTTTTAGACATTCAATGTAAGTTATCCATAATGGAAAATGTAATGTCCTAAACTCTTCATAAGAATTTTTCCCAAGACATTTTCTAAGAAAACTCCTTTAAAAAATTCTTAATGGGATAGATTTAATTTAAATGAAACAGGAAGGGTTATTTTATCTTTAATGCCAACTGCAATGTCATAATTATTTTATTCCAAAGGACATTCAGGACACTTATAGATTATGTGAGCCTTTTAAATTTTTCTTCTTTTCTTTTTTGAGACAGAGTCTCACTTTGTCACCCAGGTTGGAGTGCAGTGGTGCAATCTCGGTTCACTGCAACCTCTGACTCTCAGGCTCAAGCTATTCTCCTGCCTCAGCATCCCAGGTAGCTGGGAATACAGGCTCTGGCTACCATGCCCAGCTAATTTTCATATTTTTAGTAGAGATGGGTACTACTCGAACTTCTGATCTCAAGCGATCCACCCACTTTGGCCTCCCAAAGTGCTGGGATTACAGGCATGAGCCACTGTGTCCTGCCCGGCCTGACCCTTTTTTCTGATTTAAAAAAGATCACACTTTATGCACTTTAGATTAATGAGAAGCTACTCTATTTTAAAGTTCACCTGAGGATATTGTTTAGTTATATATGTAAAACATCAAATCTTGTCCTGATTAACTTTTCTTATTGACAATACTTAAAGTATGGTTTTTACAATTTTTAAAACTGAAAAATATATCTATCTCAAATAGGCTGTCTTTTTTTTTTTTTTTCTGCCTCAATGTCATTTTAGTCTCTTCAGCAGTGTTGAGAGTAACCCAAACTGAATTCTGAGATTTTGAATCATGAAATTTGTCACATATTTTCTAATAGCCAAATGATGAGGTGAATATGATAGAGAGGTTTAAAATGATGAGCTAAATTGAGAAAATGTGATTTCTCAGCAAACCATAGTAAAGAGAAAAGCATAATTAAAACGTACATTTTAACCATGGCTATAATAACAACGAGAAAGGAAAACAAAGTTTTCACTAGCTACTTTTTTTTCTTTTCTTTTTTATTTTTTTGAGATGGAGTCTCGCTCTGTCGCCCAGGTTGGAGTGCAGTGGCACGATCTCAGCTCACTGCAAACTCCGCCTCCCGGGTTCACGCCATTCTCCGGCCTCAGTCTCCCAAGTAGCCGGGACTACAGGTGCCCGCCACCACGCCGGGCTAATTTCTTTTTGTATTTTTAGCAGAGACGGAGTGTCACCGTGTTGGCCAGGATGGCTACGATCTTCTGACCTAGTGATCCGCCAGCCTCGGCCTCCCAAAGTGCTGGGATTACAGGCGTGAGCCACCGCACCTGGCTGAAAAACAAAGTTTTCACTAGCTACTTTAAGGTGTTCTACTTTACAGTGGTTTGCTTCAGATCCAACACAACTTTCTATGACAAGAACAAAAAGAGTGGCCAATGTCCTGTTGTTTAATTTCCTATTATTTTAAATTAATATAGCTTTCAAAGATAAATTTGAACGGATTTTTTAAAAAAGGTTTCAGTTACTTTATGTATAGAATCACTAATTCTTCAGGGTAATCTGTATGTACTTTTAGAAGACTTATCTATGAGGAATATTAGAATGATTATTTACATGTAGTTAATGAGATATGTTGAGAAGTTTTAATAAACAAATAAAACTCAGACAGTCAGTCATGGAATGTGAAGTCATTAAAATCTGTAATTCGAAAACTTAAGGTTACATTTCTTAAACTGCTTTTGTAAGCAGATCCACTGCAGCTTGTAAAATAGTTGTTTGGCTTTGGGGGTTAGGTTCTTGGAGCTACAATAGTCAGAACCTGTTCTAAACATTCCTAAGTTCCCAAACGTTAATGAATATTTTCTGAGCAACAAAATTCCATGGCAGTAACATGTTTTTATTATATTTTCTATAGTAACACATTTACCCAGGACCCATGGTAATATCATCCACTCGACGATGGTTGGTGGTGGACCTTGCCTGTTCAAGTCTGACCTGTCGATGTGCTGAGAGGCAAGCAGCAGCAGGAACAAAAAAGTCAAATAGGAGGCTGTGTGGCAGATAAACTTGATAAATGGCTTCCTGATGAACAGTCCGAGTGGGCTTTTGGGAGCTATCAGGTAGCACACAGAGAAGACAGGAAAAAGAAGTCCTATGATGAAACATGTCACCATCTTCACTGCCCAGTGTCTTCTCCTCCAGCCTGGAAACTCATCGTACCAGCGAGATGCCAGCAGCTGTTGACAATTGGGCTGGGCAACAAACTAAACAGAAGGGAAAGGAAAAGGAAAAATAAGTCATAGTTACATGGAGTGGCCTCAGTTCGTCAATAAGAACACAATTGGGATATTTAAAGACAGAAATGCTGTTTCACATAATTTTACATTTAAACAATCAAAAGGCCTTAAGTCATTCTGTGAATAAAGCCAATGTATTGAATATTTATTCTACCCAAGGCACAGTATGACATGTTTAGTGAGACACAACTGAAGTCAAAATACTATGGCTGCACTTGAGGAAGCAAAAATAGAACTGGGCAATAGGAATATGCAAAAGATACACTGATAAGTGAACAAAGCAGTTTACAAAGATACACACCTAAATACACATATATAAGAATATATAAATGTGGCTCTTTTTTGATATAGTTATTATTTCTTGGTTACAACACTATACTTAATTTTTATTTATATTTGTGTGTACTTTTAACAATTTTCTGTAATAGATATTCATTTCTTTCATCATCAGGAAAAGCAAACAAACTTTTCTTTATGAAGTACAAGCTAAATATACTTTTAATTGGGTTGAGGCAATATGAAAAACAGATGAAAGAAGATAATATTCACCAGAATGTTAATCATCATAGCTTAATTCGGTATAAACAATGCAAACACCTTCCTAAGTATACCTAATTACCTTATACAAAACATTTCACAGACTTGACTCATTCTATCCTGGCAACATTTTAGAGATATAGCATGGACACTACTTACTGTAGGTTAAGGAGGTTACGTATCTATCAAACTATGAGACGTTTGAATATCTGGTCCAGGATTATTTTCCTCAATATTTCTTTTTTTTCCTCAGTATTTCTCAGATTCTATTTCTGAAACTTTCTCATTGGGATTGTCAGTTAAGCAATATATGAATTAAGAGAAAATTGTATCCTTCAGATGGAACAGTCCAAGAATGCTTCCACCTGGACATATTTGTATAAGTAGAAAAAGAAGATAAAGGCAATCCACGGCAAGATACCATGGGAGAACAAGAGCATAACCTGGTGAGAAAGTGTACAGTGGGATTAAGCGATGCCCTATGGACAGTTCTGATTGAAGGAGAGGTGTAAGTTCCTTGTAAGAGACTTGGAAAAGTTCTGTTGGCATAATAAAACAGGCTTACTCTAAAAGCAAACTTAGTGCTTGTTCCTTTTACAGGTCTCTCCACCCAGCTCCACATTTCCCATCTTTCTTCTTTAGTACTAAGCCATATCGCTGTCTTTTAGGCAAGACTTTTTCCTTTCTCTTTTCTGATGGTAAGCAAGCAAGCAGTCTCTGGATATGCAGAAAGGATGCTTTGTTTGGGGATGAAGAAAGAGATGAGGTGACATTCAAAGAGTAATCCAATAGTTGAGGTGTTCAACCATTTGAATTAGATGAATAATAGTTTTTCATGCAACTGTTTCTCTTCATCTTGTCTTGCATATCTACTTATCAACGTATATAGTGGGCAAATAAATATGCAAACAACTGAATTAGGTTTATAATAATGGATTCAGTAAATAAAGATAAAACCAGATAAAGTAGTATAGTTTTAAGGCTGGGATAGGGAGGACTCTCCTCATTATCTTGTATGGCACTTACTTAAGGAAATTTCAAGCTCCATAAACAGTCAAGCTAAATTTTATTCCAGACCAAGCCAGGTATTTGAAAGTCAAAATAGAGTTTTTGCTTATATAACTGTAGAGTACTGACAAACAGTGGTTTAGATTGTTAACAAGCACTGTTCTCTTTAAGAGTTTTATTTTTTCCCCACATAATCCTTTCCATCAGCATTTGATAAAGAAATCATAGTCTACCATCTTCTTTCTTTTTTTAATCCCCATGGAATAAAATATTTTTAGTAGTATGAAACTTTAGGACAACTGAAATGTCTTGATAAAAGAGAGTTAAGAAAGCCTATGGGAAATGCAAGATATAACAAGAAGTTGCCATCATCTTATCAGTATTCACACATTGACAAAACACTATAAGGGACTAAGTACTAAGTAACTCATTCCGTGCATGCAGAAAGAGTAAAAGAAAGGTGTGTACTTTGTTCACTACAGTCTAAGTGAGGTCTTGGATTCAAACTCTGCCCTTTCTGGTCAAAATCTCACTACAGCATGGGGCACCTGAGGACAATCAAACAGAGAACTTTCTTAGGGTAATTTAAGATTTGTTTGAATTAATATTTCTGCTGTGAATACATATATATATACCCCGTAAAATTACCTAAAAGAAGCAAAGAGTTTAATCCTCATAGAACACCTGCCATTGCAAAGTGCTAGGATAGCCATGATTTTTTATTTCTGTTTCATTCTTAAAAGTGCTTTTTCTTTCTTTAGTTATTGAAAGTGTATACTGTACGTAGTAAATGAACAGTATATGTAATTTTACATTAAACACAGACACAGGGAGGTTGTTGCAGAAGTAAAAAATATGGAGAGGAATAAGAAGAGCAGGAGTGAGTGTGCGTAATACACAAGGTTCCCCAAATGTGGATGTTATTTGGCTATGTATTTGATCTCATCATAGGATTGAAATAAACCAAAAAGCATTCTGAGAATCATTGTAAATCCACATATTCTCGTGGTAATTTCATGTCTCCTTTCGACCAAACATGTTCTTTACTTGTCTATACCAGCATTCTCTAAATTGTATTCCAGTAATTAATAGATTTTCCATGCAAAAATGGGTTTGGTGGTTAAACCAGTTACCAAATTAAGGATTGAAATAATTAAAATTTTATATTACAGGATTTTTCAGTCTTCAATTGCTAACATAGATTAAATCACTTCAATTATCTCTTGCCCCTCTTTCCCTCCCTCCCTCCCTGTCTTCCTTCTTCCCTTCTTTCATTCCTTCCTTCCTCCCACCCTCCCTTCCTTCCTCTCCCTGTGTCTTTTTCTCTGTGTCTGCCTCCCTCTCTGTTTACCTGGATTACTTGGAGTAATATTTAGCTTTACTTCAACTCCCTCTGAAGGACACCCTCAGAGAGGGCCACCTGATTCTTTGACAGTGGCCACCAGTCCATTCCAGCAATGCCCTCTCCAGGTGGACCATCATATTGCCTGCAGTGTGCTGGGAGCCTACAGCCCCCACCTCCTACGCCATCTTTCTACTGCTCCATGAGTCATAAGAGGAACTACCATCTTCCGCACCATTCCAGGATTGGGAGAAGCGAGGTTTGTTTTTAGACACAATTCATTACAGCCCTTCTTTATCTAGAGTTGTTGGCCAATTCCAGCACAACTCCTGCCATCCCATTAAAATTCATATTAAAACACTAAAACTTTCAAATTCACATTTGTGCTATGCACTTATAAAGTATGCTGTGAAAACAATTTTAAAGACTTCCCATCTCTTTCAATAACCTTTAAAAAGTTTGAAAAGTCTGATCTCATAATTATTTATAGAATCAATGAGTCATGGGATTCCAAATATTGAAGACACTGTGAAAACCATTGAATCTAATCTCATTTTTACAAATAGAATAAGAGAGATCCAGTATCAATGATTTAAAATTAACTACTAGAAATATGAAAGCTCCAAACCATAACAGCAACAAAGGATAACAAAAAGGAAGATAAATCTGGAAAGTATATAAAAGCAAAACAAAACCAAATAAACAAGAAACTTCACTACATTGTGTTAGTCAGTTTTCATACTGCTGATAAGGACATACCTGAAACAGGGCAATTTACAGAAGAGGTTTAATGGACGCACAGTCCCATGTGGCTGGGGAGGCCTCACAATCGTGGTGGTAGGTAAGAGGCATGTCTCACATGATGGCAGACAAAAGAAGAGAGCTTGTGCATGGAAACTCCCCTTTTTAAAACCATCAGATCTCATGAGACTTATTCACTATCATGAGAACGGCATGGGAAGGACCTGACCCCATGATTCAATTACCTCCCACTGGGTCCCTCCCACAACATGTGGGAATTATGGGAGCTACAATTCAAGATGAGATTTGGGTGGGGACACAGCCAAACCATATCAACTATCTAGAAAAGTGAACTAAAATATTGTGTATGGACAAAGTAAGCAGAAAATAATTTAAAATATACAAAACAAATCAAATAATAAAAGTAACTATGGATCAGATTTACTTAGTATTTGTTCTTTCTTCATCTTTTCAGTTTTTCAATGTATTTTTCTAGCTTAAAAAGTTATACACAAAGTTCAGACTGCAGTCATTCTCTATAGGAAGAAAATCCAAATTCTGGGAACAACCATCCTGGTTACTTTATCTATCTTGACTGCATCAGAGAGTCACAAGGAAGTCTCAACTGACTGCTGGGTGATTATAAAGAGAGTTGAAACTTTGGATTAGCTGTATCATAGTGATTTACATAAGGGCAATCTGATTCCTTTGCTCTAAAAGGACCACAAATTCATATACACACCAGTGTGCTCTGGGTATTACTGTATATTCTTTAGCAATTCAAAAATAATCTCATGGGGGAGGAGTTATTTCCTCTGCCAGAAAGCTTTTCAAAAACTCATTTTATAATGCTGATAGCAGGGTCTAAATAATCATTTACAGGCAGAAGACCTTCAAGGAATTAATTTTTTCCATAGCTGAAAAATATATATTTTTAATCTCTTACTTCATCCCCTACATCCCTCATGGCCTCCAGTGACTTTTAAATGTATCTGTCTCTCCCTGCTTCCTGGTAATACTTCTGGTCATGTTCTTCATTAAACAATTCTTCTAGTCCCTCTGAGCATAGTCATACCACATGATTAATCAGACCCACCTGTTTCATTAATCAAAACATTATTTTCTTCTGCCTTTGCAGGACAGGTGAAACACTAGTAAAGCCAATAGCATTCAGCATCATATGTGAGTTAGAGAGTGGCTAGATAAGTGAGGGGAGCACCATAATATGTAAGAACCACATAAATCTGTATTCTGGGAACTCAAAATACATTGGGACTAATTATGTAACTGGATAACTTCATACAGAGCATTATATAACTTGTTTAAAAAGAGGTATAGGGTATATAAGAGTATGTCTGACATGAAATAAACTGAAATTTTAAGAAAGGAGGTGGAATTGGTTAGTTAAGCCTGAAATAACAGATAGATTTCGACAGTGACAGCTTTATAAGTGAATGTGTTTTATGTTAGATTAAAAGAATTTCATGTTAAAAACATGGGGATAGAGATAAGTATACTCAGAAGAGAAATCTCTTGTGCTAGAAGGTTGTAACCAACTGTAGATATACTACAGATGAAATGTAAAGGCAAACTGTGACCATATTTTGGGATATGGATGAAAATGTTTGTTGAGGACATGCTTGAGTCTAAATTGTTGCAACTCAATTTGTGGGCTGAGGCCAGTAAGATTGAAATCAACAGGAAGGCTGTTAGAGATGGAGAATATCAGGTCCCACTTCAAATCTGCTGAATACAAATCTGCATAGCATGATTCCTCTGAATGTTAAAACTTGGTAAACACTGGTTTAAAGGATTTGATGTCTAATGAAATTACCTATAGCTCCATTGTATCTGATAAATATTCAGAGTAGTTTCAATTCAGCATAAATATATATTCTAATGTCTACCAAGTAAGCAGTATACAGCTGACCCCGAAACCCTGGGAATGTCTGTGTGTGTATATGTGTATGTGTGTGAGCGTGCACGAGTTCTTGAGTGACAGGGACGAGCCATACAGTGGTGGTTCTCAAAATTGAGCAAGCAGCAGGGTCACGTGGAGGCTGATAAAACACATGAGCCCCAGCCCAGTGTCTGATTGATTCAGTAGGTACAAGGTGAGGCCCTAAACTCTGCATTTTGCCCAGTTCTCAAGGTGACTCCAAGGACTAACTTTTTTTTTTTTTTTTTTGAGATGGAATCTCCCTTTGTCGCCCAGGCTGGAGTGCAGCGGCGCAATCTGCGTTCACTGCGAGCTCTGCCTCCCAGGCTCAGGTCATTCTCCTGCCTCAGCCTCTGGAGGTTGCTGGGACTAAAGGCACCGGCCACCACGCCTGGCTAATTTTTTGTATTTTTTGTAGAGACGAGGTTTCACTGTGTGAGCCAGGATGGTCTCGATCTCCTGACCTCGTGATCCGCCTGCCTCAGCCTCCCAAAGTGCTGGGAGGACTAACTTTTAATAACCACTGCCTTACAGAAAGACCTTTGAATAATGTGGGATAGTCTTCTAGTTTTTCTAATGTTTACTATTTTCCTGGCTTTTGCTTTCCTCATTTAAAGTCAGCCTTCTTATTAAGGTTATCAACAAGCAAATTTAGCTCAGCAAAGATGCCTTTAAAGGGAATTGCATAGAAGTCACACATCAAGCAGATATTCTATGGTGTAGTTTAGTATAATATCTAATTACAGGAATAAACACAAAAATATCAACAATAATCCCCACCAAATCACCGAACTCTTGTGCAAGTGGAAAAGCCTTCGCAAGCAAAGGATGATAGCTGACTAATTCACCATTAAGCATGGATACCAATAGGGGACTTAAACCAGTGTTCGACAGACTGGGCTTCAGTGGGCATGAGAAACATGAGTAGGCGATAAAGATCCTGGATAAAAAAGGAAGAAAATACCTACACCTAGTTTCTCACAGATATTTACCCTATGCACCACCATATGCCTTCATCATGACTCCAAAGTGATATGGCAAATCTACTGTACTTTGTATAATGTATTTGGATATTGTAGGGACTAAGAGCACATAAGCCTTAGAAAAATCCCATTGGGATTTGAACCTTGAATTGCTGCTTCCTGATTGTATGAGTATTAATAAATTATTAAATTATTATTGTGTCTTTTTCCCAACTTGTAAAATGGGGATAGTAGAAACACTTATCTCACAGGGTTATTGAAAAATTAAATTAATATATGAAAAGTATGAGTTCCTAGGTCATAGTATATGTTCAATAAATATTAAGCATCACCATTATTGTTTATAAACACATGTTTACACATACCAGTATATACACATATGTCCATATACATATACAATAACTTATAGACATATATACCCAAGTGTATACTATGTGTTCACTTTCAGCATAATAATAATTAAAAGAGTTACGCAAGGAAATTACATTCACAAGATAATAATAACTGAAGCATATGGGAACATCAATAAGATAACTAGTTGCCCAATTAAGTTTTTTCAGCCTTGTTAAAAGGCAGAAAATCAATAAAGATTTAATCAAATCTGAGATACATTGGCTAAAATGCTTGAGAATAATGAAGAAGACTAACTGATAAACTACAGATTCTATTCTCTGCAGACTCTCTTGGCCAACAAGTGCCCTGACTCTATCAAGTTCAAAAATTTCCTATCCAGTCATAAAATCACCTAAGCATTTTCTTAAATAAACATGTTAAATTCAGATTTGCAGATCAGGATTCAAGGAAGAGCTAAATGCATATTACAGGGGCACCACATTTGATGTCACACAACCAGAAGGGAAGACAATAACTAAATTTCATATGATGATAGTGTTGGTGAGGCAGAAGCTGATTAAACTTCTGAAACCATTCCTGAGTCTACATTCAAAATTGGTTTGGCAACTGATCTGAGACGATGAGTGAGCAGTAATGGAAAGTTGAAAATGAGAAAGGTAAAGGAAATAAAGCATATGTGTGTGGGTGATAAACCCAACATTGAACTTAGCAAACAAAACAGCAAGCAAACAAAACCCAATTTAGGTAGTAGGAAGGTCGAGTCAATAAATAATGTTAGTTCTTTGAAAATTACAAAGGGTAGCAGTTGGTACAAAGTCTACCTCTACTCACCAATACCCTTCTCAGAGCACATATACATTGTTCCAAACTATTACGGAAAATAGATGAAAAAAATGCTAGTGATTTCTAGGTAGTTACCTAGATGCTTTCTTAAAACTTGAATAGAGGTGTGGAGGCAGAAAATTATACTGTATTGAAGAAACCACCATTTGACTTTTGAATCATGTAGGTGAGTAATAGATGAAAATGGTGGATGGAAAGCAGTGAGGAAGTCTCAGATCCTGGCCTTACATCAATGGGCTGGTTCTCTAGTCTCTAATGAGCCACTGACATTTTCCACACAGTGGAGTGGCATGTTCAGAACTTGTGTTTCACTTTTAATCACAGTCTCCCGGAGAGACTCCTTCTGAAGAATGAACACTGAAGAATGCCAGAGATTTAGGTCCCAAAACTGAAGGAACTGTGCCTTTTCACTTTGGACATCTTCTTGCATCTCTTTGATCTGAGCCTCCTAACCTTTACTGACTAGGGGAGGAGGAAAAGTTAACAGTCCTCATGTCTTCAAGCTTCAATGCTAGCACTCTTTCTGTCCTAAAATAAAGATTGTATTTCTTGCCCTACTATCTTCCAGTAGGGCAAGAATTCAGAGAGGAAAAAAAGAGACAGAATGAGAATGAATATTAGTTGTTCTTATGAAATAAAATGATATAAACATTTTGCTTTTCCCTTCTCTATTCCTTTTAACATAATATCAAGACCTATTGTTTTAGAGAAAATTAAATTGTTGAAGACCTTATAAAATAGGAAGCTCATTTCATACCTTCTTTCCAGAATCAAAAGTTAATATCAAAGAATGGAGTTTTTCTCTCCGCATCTAATTTATACATATAAATAATATATGTGAAAGGTTATATTTGTTTCCAATGTGTTAGGTCCTGTAAGCAGAATTTTAAAACTGTAGCCTTAGGGTCAAGAATAAATTCACTTCCTTTTATGCTCTCGACTTTTCTGTCTCCCTGACAAAAGCTCTGCAGACTATCTTGGCTGACAAATTTTCTGGGCTTAAAAAAGATCATAATAATACTCAGTGTTTAAATGATCTGTTAGTTGAGGTTGGAATTAAATTAGTCTATAATATACAGAGAAAAAGTTATGTATTTTGGAAACAGCAGAGTCCACATAGTCACCCACCTCTCAGGTTGTGCTATCTGCTCCAACTTGTATGGCAACAGAAGGGGCAACTGCACAGAAACAACACATAAAAGAGCCCCAAAAAAGAGAAAACGGCCAAAAAGAGTTATACTTCCCTATAATTCTGTCCGTCTTCGATATCATTTTCACAAAGCAGACAGGAATATGGAGTAAAGTATTTGTCGAATGGAAATTATTCTTTGGCATCATTTTATTTTTTATTCTTTATTGGCTCATCTAATTGTCACTGATTCCTGCTGATCAAACATCTGGGCCGTTCCTCCCTGGCTGCACCATCTCTCCAGCTCCTCTGCCATCTCTCTCATCTAGGTGTTTTATTTTTTACAAGGGTTATTGAATAATGAGATTCTCTCTCTCATTCTTTTTTTAAACAGCCTAAGTTACGTTCCTAAAAATGAAACATGCATCATTTCCTCTCCCTCATCATTGTCATTTCCAGCATTTCCACTTGCCACACGTGCAAGTGTTGCTTGTTCCCATCCTGGTCTCTGTGGCCTTCATGCTAGTTTCCTGAGAAAATACACATCCCAATAAGTAAGGACAAATCATGAGGCAGGGCGAAGGATGACTTGAAAATAAGGAACCAAACTACTGTACACGAGCATATTAGTCACTGAAAACTTAGACCTATAACCATCAATAGTTCAAAGGAACTCAACCTGCAAGCCAAAGAATCTGCATATGAATGAGGACTTCACTGATTATTTTCTGACCACAGGTACTGCTATTATTGTGGATATTGAAATGTTTTATATATAAACTGTATCTCCATACGGTATCGAGATTTTGTTAAAATTTATTTGCTCGTTGTGTTAGTTCCTAAGAGCTGCCATAACAAAGTACCATGAATTAGGTGGCGTAAAACAACATGATTTTTTTTCCTCACAGTTCTGAAAATGTGAATTCTAAAACCAGAGTGTTGGCAGTGCTATGCTTTCTCTGAGCCTCTGGGTAGAATCTTTCCTGGACTTTAGCAACCTTCTGGTAAGTGACTGTGAATTTAAGGCATTCCTTGGCTTGATGGCTATGTCATTCCAATCTCTGCCTCTGCCATCACATGGCATTCTCCCTGTATGCTTCATTTCACATCATCTTCTCTCTTTTTATAAGATAACCAGTCATATTGGAGTAAGAGTCTGCCCCACTCCAGAATGACCTCATCTTCAGTAATTTCTTGTGCAATGATCTATTTCCAAATAAAGTCACGTTCTGAGACAGGCACTTGGGGTTTGGACATTAGCATATCTTTTTGCCAGATACAATTTAAACCATAACGTCCATAGTTACTCATTTTCTAGTAGTTGTCTAGTATATAGTTTTTGACTCTATAGTTTACATTAAAATTGATATTTCAAATGCTCCAAATATATTTCAAGATCATAAATAATTTTAAAACCTGGATAACATTGTTTATAACACTGTTTTATTAAATATGATTGTTAGCCCAAATTAACATTCTGGAAAAATCGAAGAAATATCACAGTGGTGAATTGTGGCCTTAGATCCCTGTCTTCCAAACTATTCAGTTTTCCTCTATCTCTTATATCATATTTTTAACTTTTTCTTATTTTGTCACAAGGATTGATAATAAATTGCAATAAATAAAAGAAACAAGAGAAAAGTATCAATAACGTCATGAAATGAGGGGACCCTACACATAGGCAGTCAGCTGTACACATAATGCAATTTTTGAAGGTCTGAAAAAGGTCATATATCTACAACCATCTCCTATATCAGTCCTCTGTTACAATTAAATCTTCCTAAGAGCTTTCTGAAGACTTGCATATTTTAAGTGGAATAAAACATTACATTGCTTAGATAAAAAAGGAATTAAGCAACTAGTACATAATTGTCATCTAGTGAAGATAGGGCTTTTATGCAATGGGATGAAAAAAATTGAATGCTAGAATAAAGAAGAGTCATAAGGCTTTAATGTAGTCCAGCACCGTACACTTAGTAAAGAATTCCAGGGATGCAGGAGAAAATATATGTAAAAGAATTGTCTGAGAGAAAACATCTGAAAGGTAGTAGTTGTATGTACTAGGACTCTCCAATATAAGAAAAACTTTTAGTATAGTTGTGCTTGGTTTCATCACATTCCTAAGTTTGAATTATTCACATAGCTCTTCTTTTGGAAAATTGCCACTTGAAAGCCACACAGATACATAACATTCACTAAGTTCACAATTTAATTAACATTTTGGACCATAACACTCTTTACCCATCTGTGTTCATTGTATTGATAAGTAGTACAACGTTTACCTAGATGAAAGATGAACCCTTCTCCATCCACTCATAGAATAAGTTAAGATTTAGAGAGTTTCTACCATCCAAAAACCTTGTATTTTGTAACTCAGCCTCTCCCCGATCAAGTATAATTAACCAAATATAATAATGAGGAAACAAAAAACTCAAATAAAAAATGGGTACCAAAATTTGAAGAGACAGCATCAAAAGATATATAGATGGCAAATAAGCACATAAAAACATGATCAACATCCGTTGTACATTAGGGAAATGCAAATCGAAGTCACAATGAGGTATCACTGCATACCTATTAGAATGGCTAACATTTTTTAAAAATCTAATCAAAACATGTTGATACATATTTGCAGACACTTAAACTCTCATACATTGAACAACAAAATATAAATAGCCTTTTTAAAAAAGTTTGCATTTTGGTTTGGTTTGTTTTTAAATCAAATATACATCTACCAATGATACAGCCATTCTTATTCTAGGCATCTATCCAAAAGAAAATAGAAACTAAAAAAGAAAATAGAAAATAAAACTTTACATACATAAAAATATTTGACTACAAATATCATAGTACCTTTTTTGTAATAACCTCAAACTGGAACAAGCCAAATGTCCACCAACCTAGGAATAGATAAGTAGAATATGGTATATTCATATAATGGAAGATTAGTCAGCAATGAAAAGGAATGAACTGTTGTATTGATATACACACATGGTTGAATATTTTTTAAATTATGCAGAATGAAAGAAGCCAAAGGAAAAAAAAACATATACTGTATAATCCCATTTGTATAAACTCTAGAAAATGAAAACTAATCTAGTGATGGGCAGCAGATCAACAGGTGCCTACGAGGGAATGGGGAGGGTGCCGGGAAGAATTATAAAAGAGCAGAAGTGACCTGTGATGGTGATGGATGTGTTCTCTATCTTAATTTGGTTATGTTTTCACAGGTGTATACATTTTACAAAAATTTACCAAAGTATTCACTTTAAATATGTGCAGTTAATTGTATGTCAATTTTGCTTCAATAAAGTTGCTATAAAATAAGTCTGGCCGAGCGTGGTAGCTCATGCCTGTAATCCCAGCATTTTGGGAGGCCAAGGTGGGCAGATCACTTGAGGTCAGGAGTTTGAGACCAGCCTGGCCAACATGCTGAGACCCCGTCTCTACTAAAAATACAAAAAGTAGCCAGAAATTGCTTGAACCCAGGAGGCAAAGGTTGCAGTGAGGGGAGATCACACCACTGCATTCCAGCCTGGGCAACAGAGCAAGACTCCATCTCTAAATAAGCAAACAAATAAATAAATAATAAATAAATAATACAAGTCTGTTCCTATTTTGCTGGTACGACAAGCACACTGAGGATTATTTGTTGCCAATATTATCCAATATTGTTGCCAATATTATCAAGTCAGCCTGTTTATCTCTTGTATTCATCTCCTTATTTTATCTCAATATTCCCCCTTAGTTATCATGGAATATCATCATAATAAAACATCAGATGCATGGGAATTTAAATTAGTACAGTCATTATGGAAAATAGTATGGAGGGTCCCAGAAAAGTAAAAATAGAACTACCATATGGTCCAGCAATCCCACTACTGGGCATATATCGATAAGAAATGAAATTATTATGTCCAAGAGATATCTGCACTTCTGTGTTTTTTGCAGCAGTATTCACAATAATCAAGATATGAAATTTCAACCTAAGTGGCTATCAGTGTATCAAAGGATAAAGAAGCTGTGGTATAGATATACACTAGAATATTATTAAGCCTTATGAAAAGACGGAATTTCTGTCATTTGAGACAACATGGATGAAACTGAAGGACATTACGTTACGTGAAATACCAGACATAGCAATACAGTTACAGCATGATCTCACTGATATGTGGATGCTTAAAAGTTTGAATTCACAGATGCAGAAAATAGAATGATTACCGGGGCGGGATGGTGGGGGCAGGTTTGAGGAAGATATTGGTCAAAGGGTGCAACATTTCAGTTAGATAGGAATAAGTTTAAGACATTTGTTGTATAATGTGGTGACTATAGTTAATAACAATGTATTATATTGTTAAAGATCTTTGAGAATATATTTTAAGTGTTATCAGCACAAAAAAAGATAAGGATATGAGGTAATACATATGTTAATGAGCTCAATTCAGCCATTCCATAATGTATGCATATTTCAAAATATGTTGTAATCAATAAGTATATGCAGTTTTTATTTAATTAAAAAAAGAAATGAACCTCTTTTATGAAAAGAAAATCATATCCATGACTCTAGGCCTAACTCAAATCAGTCTTTGAGTTCCTCTCCTTCTAACCCACGCACCATTCTGCTGAGATGGTGGGCTTTCCAGCATGTGTATTTACCTGCAGCTTTCTCATTTAAAACTCTGAACTATTTCATAGTCCCCAAGAAAGAGCCCCAGATAGCTCCTTTACCACACCTTCTCTGCCTTCCCTTAGCCCTGCAAGGTTACACTTCAGGCATACACACCACTCAAAGTGCTTTAACCATGCCTAGGCCTTCCTCATCATTACAGGTTTGTGTATAGTATACTGATACATTTGCCTGGAATTATCCATCTTCTGATTTTTCATGATGAGTTCCTATTGGTCTTTCAACTCCGCTTCAGATTCCCCTTGTTACTTCCAGAGTTAAATGTTCTAAGTACTGTTTTTGTACCTTAAACATACATTTACAATTGCACCTATCCCCTATATCTCCAGCATCATAATTAGGAATTATAATGAGATATTTGAAGAAGGTCTGTCACTTTTCATCACTTAATCCCTAGCACTAGTGCCTGACACTGAAATATCAATGACTATTTACTCAATTGAAACTGCAGAACATAGCAAAAGGCTTATGGGTCTATTGAGTCAGGCATTAACTGTTCATGTAAGTTCCACAGAAAACCCTGGTTGAAGTCAGTAACCTCAACAAGAAGAAGGACACTTTATATTTTTATGCCTATTTCTAGAAGTTACACATATAACTAGCTTCTTCTCCCTCTTCTTAACATAATGTGAAATAGTCCAGGCAGCTTCCCAGGAGATCCACTGTGTTGCTTGAGGGTGGGGTAAGAAGGCTGCCTCAGTCCAGGTTAGAAGTCAGTGCTTAGAAGCTATTAAAAATCAAGTTTTTCTTGGAAAGTACATCTTTACAATGAGCAGAAAGTCAGAATATTTTAAATAGTTGACAAGGAAATACATTTCAGAGTAACGTGTTTTTATTCTACAGGAGTTGATGAAAGAGGGACAGGACTCAGAAGTGGCAAATCTGGTATTCAATATTCTTCAATTCTCTTGATACTGTTTAAAATACAATAATGATATTTGTCCTCACTTCGCTTTTCTTGTGTAAACAGACATATGCATGTCTAATGAAAAAATGTAGTTTCTAAGAAAAGCAAGCCAGTATTAAAGAATTTGTGTCTTTGAATATAATTCTATTAATGATGTCTAAACATTGGGAAGAAGTATCAACATTCAACTCATGTAGGAAAATACTGATGTTAAAAATACACATATAAGAACTATTATTTTTTATAACCCTTAGTCTCTATAGATTATTATTCACTACTTATATAAAATTTGAAATATTTCAAAAGTAGATGCAAAGTTTTATTCTCTTAGGCTGTCATGAACATATACCATAGAACATATATGAATAAACTAAAGCAACTTGTATGTTTTGAGTAGGAGATTTCAATATTCAATATCACTCTGTTCCAAGATGTAAATGTACCCTCAAACTCCATGTCCCTAAGTTATAAGCTTCTGTAATACAATCTATTTGTAATTTAGGGACTGTCTCTAAAAGGCTTTCAATAATTATCTTTCAATATCACAGTCACAAGACATGAATAGAGTATTTAGTAGTTAGTTATGTATATACAATCTGATTCCAAAGTCCAAGGCAAATTCTAAAATAAGCCTCTTATATAGAAAAAGTTCAGTTTTATAGTTTCCTATGTCAGTACCAATATCCATTCCAACTCCTTCCTACCACCACCGTAACTACCACAATATGATTCACGCAGTCCTATAGACAGTAAGCAGTGACACTTAGTCCTCTTGCTATTCTCAGATACCCAAAATTTCATATCTACTTTCCTTGCAGTGGAACCAAGACTATGCTTCTAGAACTCCTTATATTAGCTAGGAATGGCGTGATTAGGAGATGAAAGAATTCATACAAAATTACAGCTAACTGATTCATCTTACTCTTTCATTTTCACTTAAGAAATGATAAAAGACAGTGAACGCCAGAGATTTAGGTCCCAAAACTGAAGGAACTGTGCCTTTTCACTTTGGACATCTTCTTGGATCTCTTTGATCTGGGCCTCCTGACCTTTACTGACTGGGGGAGGAGGAAAAGTTAACAGTCCTCATGTCTTCAAGCTTCAATGCTAGCACTCTTTCTGTCCTAAAATAAAGATTGTATTTCTTAGTTCAAACAGAAAAGAGGCCTCCATACTTGATAGTAAATAGAATTAAAATCTTAGCAATAATAAACATAATCATAATTAAACAAAATGCCTGTTTTCTTTTTGTGCCTAGACTTTCTGTGGAAATAAATAAAAGCTATAAGGAGATTTTAAAATGCTCAAGAATTTCTTGCTAAGTTCTTCTCTAGTGCTGGAAAGTCCATTTGATAGCAAGCAGAACCTATCTGCTTCATATCATCTAGACATATTATTACCAAATGTGAGTAACTATTTAACCACCTCCAAACTTTACAATGTAAGTTTTGGTGCATCATACATATACTAAACATAGTCAAAATATTTACTTATATTTCTGTCAGGATAAATGTACTTTACCGAAAACATTGTTGAAAGCTGAAGACAGTGGGAACATTTTTTCCTTCCCTAATTTCAGGAAGACTATGATGTATATTCTGGACATTTCTGTAGGCACCTATTTCCCTGATCTCAAAGGAATTCAAAAGTCACAATAGGAAATGTTTTCATATCTACCCTTAGAAATTTAAGAATTTTAGGCAATGCTCTAAAATTATATATACACACATATATCCTTAAATTATATATATAATATATATACACACATATATCACTATATATGTACATATATAATTTAAGTTAAAAATCTTAATTTCCAGTAAATCATGTATTCCACTAGTTGAAAGTAAAAAGTGAAAGTTCCAGAAAGTGTCAAAGATGCTTCCTTTTTCTTTCTCCGTATACATAAGCAACATCTAACTAATCTCTACCTTCTCAGCAGGTTGAAGATGGGTTTCTCATTTAGAAAGGACTAGAGGATCATTTATGACATATTTTCCTGAGATTTACATACTCTTGTTATTTTATTTTTACCACAATAATCTTCTGTCATATCTGTACAAATTATAGGTCTTCCCAGAGAAGGAAATATCCACCTGTAACTGAAGTTAAGTAGAAGACAAACTTTTCCACTCTAGGAGAGTGTGGAGGCAGAAAAACACTGGGGATGAACTTGAAGAGTCACATTTAAGGTAGTTCTTCACTATATCACTGCAGTGTTAGCTTTAAAAAATAATCGGGTATTTAGATGGAGAATATGTTTTGAGTTGAGGAATGGGAACACTCATTATCTAAGAGGTAATGATAACTTCTGATACTAAATGTTGTCAGCATTCAGATTTCTGTTCAATACCCAGATTTTAAGAAAATCCAACACATCATAAGGAACTGTAATTCACATTGAAAGGATATTAACCAAGCATAAAATATTTTGCTGTAATAGTGAAGAGTATGGAATTAATATTTAACAATAACAGTACTGATAATCAACAACAGTTATAGAACTATTAATTTAATGGGAAGGGCACAATTTTCTATTTGAAACAAATAGAGAATGATAAATGACATCCTCTTTCATTACTCACCTTTCCTCCTTCATGCATACATTTAAAACTCCAGTAGTCCCTTTTCCCCAACACTTTCTCTTCCTTATTTAACCAGTCCAATCACCACTATACTTTCTTCTCTGTTCAGTGGCCCTCATTCTGAAAAAGCCTTCCTGAAACACCCTTCACAGTGGTGGGTTTTCTTTATACGTGCATGTATCATGGGACCAACTATAATATAAAACATTATAGCTATTTACATATTTATCTCTGCAAACTCACATACCAATTTGATATTATTTATCGCTACATCTAAAATTCTATTCAGAATTTCTGGTAAAAGGAACATTTTTGAGAATTTTTTTAGAATAAATGAATAAACATATGAATAGTAACAGTAGAGAAACAAATTTTACCTACTGTTATCAAAACTGTGCCTCTGTTATTTTATGGTTTTAAGATTGCTACACACCACAGAAGGAGAGGCTTTTCCTATACATAGGACAGACGACAAAAGAAAGAGACACATAAGTGATAAGATATTCTTTGTCAAAGAAGTCAAAGATATACAGCACAGTACTGGCTAAAATAGTCTATCTGAAGCATTAGGAAGAATATTATTTTCTCAGCAAATAAACATGATCATGAAATATAGAAAAAGAACTGTTTGCTTTAATTCTGTTACAAATTAATTACTGATTTCTAACCCTTATTGGATTCTCAGACTTCTACTCTCTTGGTTTATGTAAACATTAAGAGATTAATCAATGATCCCCAGCTTAAGCATAAGACTTGAAGTATCAACAAAATAAATGTTGACTGTGGCTGTGTTTTAATACGCAGAGTTTGAAGAATAAAGTAAATCGAGAAATGCATAAAAATTTGTTTATTTATTTATTTTTGGTTGCTACTCCTTCATTTTAAAAAGAGTTGTTTATTTAAATTTCTCAGATTTTAAAAGGGTGTTTTTACCTACACCACACAGAAAAAGAACTTCATGAGATTATCTCATTCCTATTTTTCAACTATGGTTGAATGCATTTTATAACTTTGGTATGGAAATTATTGGTTTTCACATCAAAGAGAAAGACACAGCTTAGAAATACTAATATAAAGTAACACATGACTGTTTCCTAGCAAACTACATTGCTGAATACATTTCTACTTCCAAACACATTATTTGTCCCTTATTCTGTTCAAAAAAATGTTGGCTGATGGTCTTCTTTAAGGGTCTTGAATCTGTCTTCTCTCTAAGGTATAAAATCTGTATGACTAGAGATACCTGGCCATGGATTTTATCAGTTATCGATTTTCAATTAGGAAAGGGAAAAAAAGTAAATGAAGCACATTTTTTTTAGTAGAAAGATAGACTATTGCTTTTGTATCAAGGTAATTGACAAATAAGCTTCTGGGGCCTATAAGATGCTATATAATTTGTAATTAGATATTCTCTCTTATACCAGGCAAAGGTTGATTTTGTACTCTAAATAGAAACTTCATCAAAAAATCTTCTTCACAAAGTAACCACAAAACAAAGTCTACTGTTGTGAATATATTAATTCTTAAGTCAGTGATCTAAAAGGTCATGCAGAATGTGTTTAGATAAAATAGCACTACATAACTTTTGCTTAAAATATTTGTGTTTTTATACTAGAGGTCTACTATTGCTGCCCATTTTGAAACTTCTTTTTGTTTGCATTGTACAGATTCACAAATAACTTTTTGGAATAGAATATAAAGATAATATATTCCATAAATTATTTTAACATCATATTAAATGGATGGTCAAAGAGATGGTTATTTCAAACAGAACTTCTCTGCAATATTTTCTAAGGGTTTATGGTATAAGCAATGATAGTACTTTGAAAATAGTTAAGTATGGTACAAATATTGTGACAATTAGATCTTAACTGTATTCAATGTGAAGTAATTTATTAATTACGGAATAAACAAAACCATGATTCTAGTGTAAAGATTCCTGATTTCTGTTACATTTAAAGTTTTATTCTCTGTGTTCCCAGAATAAAATGTGAATAAATTTGAAGTTTACTTTAATTATTTTCACTACCATTCAAGATATAAGCTTCTGTAAGATATAACAAAGATATACAAGAAAAAAATATGGTATTCTGTAAAGAGATTTAAGGTGAATAACTTTCTATATTTCTTTACATACTTTTTTACTTTAATACTTGTTTACCTTGACCAGTAAACTATAGACATTTAATGTATGAGTCTGGTACAGTGCTGTCCCCCAAAATAAAATGTGAGCCATATTTGCAATTTTAAATATTCTAATAGACACATTTCAGAAAAGAAAATAGAAATGGGTAAAATTCATTTTAATAATTTTAATAATGAACTTTAACATATCTAAAATTATTTCATAGTAAGATATAAGCAATATAAACATTTATTAATGAGATATTTTGCATTCTTTTCCTTTCTTTTTTGTACCAAGCCCTTGAAATCTCGTGTGTATTTTACACTTTCCGCATATTTCCATTTCGACAAACTACATTTTGAGTCTTCGACTGCCTCATGTGGCTAGTCGCTACGATATTGGAAAAGGCAGTCCAAGTGTTGTTCAAGTCATAGATGATGGATATCTTTAGAGACTGCAAAAGAACTCTCAAGAGGGTTACCGAGTACTGAATGTGGGGAACAGTAATTTTGTTGTTTCAGTGGCTGTTTGTAACAGGTCTATTTCAGAAGATAGTGATCGTAGTTATGACCTTGACTGCCCTTCTCTCCAAAGATTGACAAGTAGGCAGTCAACTGATGATCCCCACACTGCTTTTCACTACTACCCAATGCTACATAGTACAGGGGATTTGGATTCCTCTCTCCCACTTATGGAGCCCCTTTTATAGTGCTACAAGAAGATTCAATAATGGGGATCTCAAAGACTTTAGAAATGGGATGTCCAGTTACCAATTTCTGTTCCTAGGATGGACTTTGGAAGAAGATAGGCAATGATACCTAGTCCTATGCATTTTTTCATTGTCACACTATCAGTGAGCTATCACTGGTGTTAATAGTTCCTATCTTGAAAAGTAGATAGGACTGAAGTAGTTCAGCTTATCAGTCAGTGACATCTCTGTAGGGCATATTTTTGAATAGGAAATCAGATTACTTTGCTCCTTGCTAATATTATCCTTAAGAGCATGGGAGAATCGGTCAGTGTTTTTGTGGGAGCATTTCACTAATGGATTGGCTTGAGAGAGGTTCTGCCAAAGGAGCTTTGTAAAACGTAATGACCTGGGAAAAGCATGTCTAGAGAAGGGTGAGAGGCTGAAATAGACGGCAGGGGGCCAAAGATACAGCCTGCATACTAGCAAATATCTCATGTGGCTGAGATCTTAACACTACAAATGACTTATTGTGTATTTGTATTTGTTCCTCAAAAGAGAAAGAAATGCATGAGGTTTACTTCCAACATTGAAGATGTGCATGACTGAAAAAAGTTGAATAGACAAAACCTGTGCATGCTCACACAAGCACCCTCTATGTCAGGCTAACCAAGATTTGTTGTTCTTAGAAAGTTAGAGGTATAAGGCATTGAAAAATCATCAAGCATTTCGTTTTTCAACCTTTCCATTTTACGACCAGGAAATTGAGGACCATGGAGGTCAGATGAGTTTCCAAGGACACAAAACTAGCAGCAGAAGCAGAGTTAGGTCCTTACAGATGTGATATTGATTGGGCCTTCCTGGGTGAGGGAGAGGAGTTTTGGTATTAAGTCAACCCCAAAATGATTTAAAGATTGTATAACTATAATTACAATTCAGTAATTACAGAATTTGCAAAAGAGCTGTATTACTTATATGACCACGTACCATTTTGCATTCTTTTATGTAGATAATAAAAGGCATAAAATGAGTAATCCTGGTTTAATCAACCTCTAAAGTTTGCATGAAATAAAAGCTAAACTTTCAGTTCTAAAGCATTGGCTCTTTGTTTAAAAGCTTTTCTTTTCTTTCTCCTAATCTTATGGAGTCCCTGAAATTGTGTAGACAGTTTCTCATTATCTGAATAACCAACATAGTCCCTTCAATGAGAAATAAGTGTTGCCACTGTCTGTCTTGCATGTCTTACTTGGTGTTTTGTAAAGGGATTAAAAGAATGTCTCAGTCTTAAAAAAACTGAGGAAGAAGAGTAATTTTACTTAGGATCAGGTATAATGATCTGAACATACATAATGGAAACGAAAAGGAGAAGGTGGACTCCCACCTCCCTCAAAAAATCCATGGATATTTTGTTTTTTAGTTTAGTTTTTATTCTAGAGGGTCAAGTAGAGGAATCACTTACTGATCCTAAGGATTAATAAAGCAATGTTCTCTGCTATAAGAGAGATGAGCCCAGGAAGGAAGAGGTCATGCACATAGTGACCAATAAGTGGCTCTATTTTTAGTAGGAATCTGTGCATTCTTTGCTTCTATTTCAACTTTCATATAGAAATTTTCTAAGTTAATCCCTATGCATTCTTTTCTTTTACTCCACGACTTTTCCTACATCCTCCATTTCTCTCTCTACTCTTATTACTGCCACCTAAGCTACCATCATTTCTTCCTTCCTTCTTTCCTTCCTTCCTTCCTTCCTTCCTTCCTTCCTTCCTTCCTTCCTTCCTTCCTCTTTCTTTCTCTCTTTCTTTCTTTCTTTCTTTCTTTCCTCTCTCTCTTTCTCCTCTCTCTTCTTTCCTTCTTTCCTTTCTTTTCTTTTTTTGTCTTATTCTGTCACCCAGGCCGGAGTGCAGGCGTGTGACCTTGGCTCACTGCAACCTCTGCCTCCTGGGTTCCAGCAATTTTCCTGGCTCAGCCTCCTGAGTAGCTGGGACTACAGGTGTGTGCTGCCATGCCCAGCTAATTTTTGTATTTTTAGTAGAGACAGAGTTTCACCGTGTTGGCCAGACTGGTCTCAACTCCTGACCTCAGGTGATCCATCCACCTCGGCCATACAAAGCACTGGGATTACAGTGGGATTACAGGCATGAGCCACTGTGCCGGGCCTACATTTTTTTTTTTTTTTTTTTTTCTTTTTTTGAGACGGAGCCTCGCTCTGTCGCCCAGGCTGGAGTGCAGTGGCCGGATCTCAGCTCACTGCAAGCTCCGCCTCCCGGGTTCACGCCATTCTCCTGCCTCAGCCTCCCGAGTAGCTGGGACTACAGGCGTCCGCCACCTCGCCCGGCTAGTTTTTTGTATTTTTTTTAGTAGAGATGGGGTTTCACCGTGTTAGCCAGGATGGTCTCGATCTTCTGACCTCGTGATCCACCCGTCTCGGCCTCCCAAAGTGCTGGGATTACAGGCTTGAGCCACCGCGCTGTGCCGGGCCTACTTCTTATCTGACACGTTTCAGTTACTTGCCCCACTCTATTCTAAACACAACACCTAAACTGATCTTTTCAAAATCACACATTTAATCATGACACATAGCTGCAGAAAATCTTTTAAAAGCTTCTTTTAGCATTTAGGATAAAAACTAAAATTCTTAAAGAGGACACACCCGATCTCACCTCTGCCTACCACTCTCTAGGGTTAGCTCACCTACTGGCCTTGCTCTCTGGGCTCCAGCCACACTGATTTCTGCCATCAAAGTATTACCCCACAAGATGCTCCCTTTATCTATAATACTATTTATAACCCCTCACCACTCCTTTACCTCCTTTTTTCTCCTATTCAGTCAGTCTTCCTAGTTGAGATTCCCTCTGGCGTTTATATTGCTCCGTATATTTTTCTTCATAATGCTTTTCAAAGACTGCACTAATACTTTAATTTGAGCCATTATTTTTATATTAATCTCTCCCACTAGACCGCTAGTTACAGAGGGCAAGAACTCTACTCATTCACCTCAGCATTACCAATGCCTAACAATTCCTAATACATATAGGTACACAAATAATATTTGTTTAATGAAGAATAAATAAAGCCATGTATGCATATGTATGTGCATAAATAAATTGATAAAGCAATGAGATACTTGTTGCACCTCTCCTGAAATAGTTCAGAGTGTTCCCAAGAATTTGCAGGAGTCTCATCGTCTACAGAGAGCTGAAAGCACTTGTCTAGGCCCACCTTCCAGACTTGTCCACTTTTCTTATTCCTGGTATCTTAGACTGGATATGGCTGGAAGGTATAGTGTGAGCCACCTGATGTTGACAAACCCAAGAGCACAATGCCATTTGCAGGCCAGATGTGCATATCTCTATGTCAACATATAGACCTACAGGAAATCAAGGAAATCAACAAAGTAATGCATCTTTGCATAGGTTGAATGGTAGTAAATAAGGGAATTTTCTGTTTTAAGGAAAAAACATGTATTATATGAAGTGTCCAGACTCCAGAGCCAGAAAGACCTATCTTTAAAATGCAGATTATAAAAATAGCTACCTTTTGGGGAAAAATAAAATGAGATAAGTATGTGAAGAGCTTTTCACAGTACCAGGTGCAAAAATATTAGTAGTTCTTTCCTTCTTCCTGCCCCCCAATCCCAATGCACATATTTGCATTGAAGACATTACACAGCTTTAAGTAATTTGCAAATATTGTTGTATCTACTTGCAACTACAGTGAGAGAAGTGGGTTCACAAAGTTCAATCGTACGTTGCTTTTTCTGGACACTGCATCTGACCTCATAAGGAATTATTATTCACTAGATCATAACATCATAGGATGTTTTGTCAGATAAGACACTTGGGAAATCTACCAGTTGAAATGTGATCTTGGTCATTATCCAGAATTGGCATATATTAAAAACTGTCTATCTCTCTCCTCTTGTAACTGTATATGGAGGTTTGAATTGCTTCCTAGGAATTATCCCTGCCAACCTATGACAGATACAGCAAAGTGACTCAGAGAAACCGTGGGAATGTGCCTCAGTGCCCCACTCCATTTTAGGAGCCAAGGCATACACATAGGCATTTTGTATGTCCTTTTTAAGAGCCTCAAGACCGGATAAAACTTTGTTAGAATGTAATATGTTGTTTTTGAGTGTTTGTATTTTTACCGACTAAGAGAAACATGAAAACTTTTTTTTTCTCCTTGCTGCAAATCAAAAGCAGAGAGAAAATATTGTTTAAAACATATCTTAATTTGTTATGTGTTGTTGGTGTGACTTCCTGCATAATTTCTTAGATGGAATAGTGCTTTGGCAATCACCTTATCCTTCAAGGTATAAAAAAATTCTAAGTACTAAAATATATGGGAATTACAAGTAAGGAGATGAACAAATTCATTAAATATGAGGTACCTTCTGTTAGAGGAGAATTTTGAATCCTAAAATTGTAAGTAAATTAATTTTAAAACTACTCACTTGAATTTGCACTTCTATTTCATACCAACTTTTCATTAGCTAAGCTTTCTTTACCATATATTTGCCAGTATGGAGTAGTTCATGAAGAGAGCACTGGCTTTGAGTTTCAAGTCAAGTTTTGTATAAGAAAAATTCTAGGCTGAGTTATTCTTTTTCAAAATAAAGTTGAACTCTGAACCTACATAGTATCTTGAGGAAGTGGTTAGTACTTTGTGTATGTGGTGGGAGGGGAGGTCATTCTGAGGACATAAAAGACATTACTGCTGAAATATGAATGTTGATTCTTAAATATTTTTAACATAAAATTTCAGATAAACAGATCTTTAAAAAAAAAAAAACCACGCACTCTCTCTACTCAAGGGCTATTTTTAATCGTTAAAAGTCTCAACGAGTATGATATTTTTAAACCAGGAAGCTGGAAGAAAACATTTTTATTTTTAAATTGTCCTTTGTGAGTTTATTTTCCTCATAGCTGCTTCTCTTGGGTACATCTGAGTTCTTAAAGTGTTTTTTCTTGTGTTTGATATAGGAAACTAAGAGAGAAGTCTGGTGGGGATGGTGGTAAAATATCATAGACTGAATACATGTTTGTATAACCAAACGCACACTCTTTGATCTGGAGACCCACAGTAAGAGTGTAATAACACATGTAGGTGGAAAACAAAAACCTAAGAAGTGAGGCTGCCCAGAAGATAGTAACTCATTTCCATGACAATACTTCATATTCACAACATTTTACAGGGAGTTATAAAGGGAGAGAATCAGATTCAAGAACAATTTTCAAAAATTAATAATATAATTCTCAGTGAATTATGTTGATTTAGAGATTTATACCAAAGCTTTTCACAGAGCGAACAGCTAACGGATGCCGATATCAGAAAATAGTTTTAGAACAGAAGGTTGTTTCTACTTTAGAAACGTATAGATTTTAAATCTACATTTTAAATGCTATTGGCTACTTAATAGTAGGAAGAGGAATGGACATAGGTTGTTTTTACAAACACAACACGAGTTTATTAGCAGCGTGGGTCTAGAATATACACTGAATGGGAGTAGCCTGTGTGAATCTCTGTCAGCTGTGGTGTGGCTGAAACATTTCTTTATGAACTGTTATGGTCTCAATTGCGTCCTCTACCCAAGGTTAGTGTGTTGAAGTCCTAACCCCAGGACCTCAGAGTGTGACAGGATTTAGAGATAAAATCTTTAAAGAGCCAATTAAGTTAAAATGAAATATAGAGGAAGGACCAGGTGTAAACACAAAAAGAAGACACTTATATTCAAGCCAAGGAGAGAGGTCTCAGAAAAATCCAACCCTCTCTATATGTTGCTCTCAGTCTTCCAGTCTCTAGAGTTGTGAGATAATAAATTTCCGTTGCTTAAGCTACCCGGTAAGGGGTATTTTCTTATGGAAGCCCCAGGGAACTAACGTATAGACCAACCCCCGTGAAAAGAACAACCATAACGTTGAAGAAAACACAATGAAAAACTACCCTTTAATTATGAAAATGAATAAAAACAGGCAGATTCTCGAAAAGAGTAAAAATGTGGAAGAAAGGACCAGGCCAATGAGTTTCTTATTTACTTATTTGTTTGCTTGTATATAGCTATTAGCCTGAGGACAGGCTACCACTGTGGTACATTGTGGAGTGGCAAAAACTCTGAAAATATGAATAATAATGGCCTACAAAAATATATGACAGTATTCAGGGCAACCACAACTGCTGGAAAATGAAGAAAGAATTCCGAAAAAGAGGGAGTCAGAGAAAAGATTCCCAAATTCTGTGCAGAACCCTGAGCCATGCATACATAGGGCAGACTGCAGACAGTCGAGTTAAAGATTTAGAGAAGTACTGAACTGAGATTTTAAGTATACTGGCTCTAAACTACAAAACACACACACACACTCACATACACACAAACATAACAAAACTTTAAAAGATTATAACAGAATCTAGAGTTTCCAAAACAACATACAACATCCAAAATACAATGCAAAATTTCTCCTTCTAGAAAGAAGCAGGAAAATGTGATCCATTCTCAAGAGAAAAGACAATCAATGAAGACTGACCCTGAGATGACCCAGATAATGGATTTAGCAGACATAGACTTTAGTTATTATAACTAAGCGCAAGATGGCAAGTACAAAAATATGGTCATAATAAATGAAAACATAAGAAATCTCAGCAGAGAAATAGAAATTATAAAAGAGCAAAGTGGAAAGTTCAGAACTGAAAATAAAATACCTAAAATATAAAAATATCACTAATGAGCTTAACAGCAGAATGGATATGACAGAGGAAAGAGTAAGACAAGCCAAACACAGATCAAGAGAAATTATCCAATCTAAGACAAAAAAAAAAAAAAAGAAGCAAAAATTAAAATAACTTAATAGAGCCTTAAGTATCTGTGGAATAATATCAAAAGGTATATTTGAAGTCTCAGAAGAATAAAAGAAAGATAATGAGTCAGGAAAAGAATATTTGAGGAGATAATGACATAAAGTTTCCTCCAAATTGTTGAAATATATTTACAGAATCAAAAAGCTCAGGAAAACCTCAAACAGAATAACAATGGAGAAAACTATGCCAGAACACATTTATAGCCAAACTTCTAAGACAACAAAGGAGAAAAAATCTTAAAAGCGGTCTGAGAAAATGGCATATTACATGCAGGAGAACACGAATGAAAATCATTGCTGACAGTTCATCAGAAATTATAGAGCCCTGAAGGGGATGGGGCAATGTCTTTAAAAGACTGACAATGAAAGACAAAAAACTGTCAATCCAGAATTTTATACTGAATGAAAACATTCTTCAAGAATGGAGAGGAGTGGCACATGCCTATAATCCCAGCTACTTTGGAGGCTGAGGTGGGAGAATCACCTGAGTCTGGGAGGTTGAGGCTGCAGTGCGCTGTGATCATGTCACTGCACTCCAGCCTGGGGGACATAGTGAAACCATGTCTTATAAAAAGAAAAAAAAAAATGAAGGTAAAACAAAGACATTTTGAGATAAAAGAACACTAAAAGTATCTGTTGCCAACAGACATGTACTACAAGACGTGCTGAAGAGGGTTCTTCTAGTTTAAAGGAAATGATACTGGGAAAAAAAACCAGATCATTTTTTCTATTATTTAAAAAATAAATATACCAATGTGTAAAGCAAAAATTAAGACACTGTCTTGTGATGTTTATAATGTATGGAAGATATATGTCAACTACAGCATAAAGAACAGCAATGTGGGGTAAATGGGCCTTTTCTGTGGCAAAGCTTCTACATATTTCATGATATGTACAATATAAACTCCAAGTAGATTGTGAAAAATTGAGGGTATTGTGGCAGACAGAATAATGCCCTCCCGCCAGAGATGTCCATGTGGGATATGCTATGTCACATGGCAAGTGGGAATGAAGGTTGCAGATGGAATTAAGGTTGTTAATCAGCTAATATTAAAATAGAAAAATTATTCTGGATTATCTAAGTGGGCTCAGTGTAGTCAGATGCGTTCTTAAAAGATGGAAGGAGGCAGGAGGAGGCTAAGGTGATGCTGCTGAGAAGGACTCAATCTGCTACTATTGCTGGCTTTAAAGATGGATGAAGAGGAGAAGATGGAAAGGTCAAGGAAAATGATTCTCCTCTGAGCTTCCAGAAGGAACACAACCATGCCAAGATCTCAATTTTGGCTCAATGAGACTTGAATCATATTTTTGACATACTGCCCTATAAAATAATAAAGTTGTGTTGTTTGAGCCACTATGCGAAAAATCTGTTACAGCAGCAAGAGAAAACTAATTAATGTATACATTGAAATTCTGAAAGCAACCACTGAAATATAAGGCGAAAAGGTATAGCTATCTAGTGCAGATCCTAGAATGAAAGAGAATGCCAGATACTTGCCATTCCTAGCAATGGGAAGCCTAAATCTGTCCTTTGTTTTGGACATGAGAAACTGAGCAATGAGGATATTGTTATAAGTATTATTATTATTTTGCTTTTTCCTAGAATTATTTTTTCCTATATTGAAATTTGTGTTCTGAATTATCTAATGAGAATAGATTTAAATAGTCATTTTATTTTATTTTGTACTAAAATAATCAGTATTTAAGTGTTTTACAAATAAATATTTATTTCTCAAGCCTCAGATAATGACAGATACACCTAAGTATTGGCAAAACTAATCTTTTGCACTTGTACTGTTGTACAAGTTTTACTCAGGAATATATTTATTTTTCATTTTTCATTTGAACACATATTTCCTATTTTGTTAACAGGAGTTTCACTTGGGTACATTCTGAATATACTTCATTTTCAATTCCTTAGGGATACGTAATTAATAATATACAGAGCCACAGCTCAGGATATTTATGCAACTCAACAATTGGTGCAGTCTAATCTTTAAACACATGGCGTGTCCGTGATTTACACAACAGACTCAAAGGCTGGTGTAAAAATGTTTGCCACTGCCTGGTAAAATATTTATTATGAGTACTTGGAAGAATTTGAAGAAAAGAACTATTAGGAGACACATTCCAGACAAATAGCTGCTTCTTCCTAACCTCACAGACTATACACAAAGCTTCCCAAGAGTCAGCCCATGAATAGTTAGAAAAGAAAGGAGAATGACCTTGTTCATTTACAGCCTGCATCTTTCCATTTCTCATAGTGCGTATTTAGAAAATAGTTGTCCACTGCTAAAGAAGATTGAAAAAAGAAACCCTCTAGTTTCTGTAAGTTCTTCCCTCCAATAATGTCTTGAAAAGGTTAGCAAATATAGTAGTAAGCTCAATTTATTTTAGCATTTATTATATTTTTAATTTCAAAACACTTGTCCAGTAAGTCATTTATTGAAAGGCAAAAGATTGTTAATAAAAGTATTCCTAAGGGATGTTGTGAAGTGAAATTCAAAATATATTTCAGCATTAATGTTAAAACATAGGGCTTTCAAAGAGGCCGTCTTAGTGTTTTTACACTATGCCATTTTTAGTAGAATATTGCAAAGGAGTTTCTGCCCATTGCACTTGCCCTACTATGTCCATGAACATTATAAAGCAGTCTAGAATAAGGAACCAATCAGATAAGTAGATTTGGCTGAACATTGCGAACCTTGTAATTTTGCCTTTGAAAAATGAAACTAAATGTTCAAAGATTGTTAAACTTTATCTTTAAACTGATTCATTTATAAACAACTTAAAATACAGACTTTTCCAGTGAATTTTATTTAAAAAAATTTTATTTTCTTATTTTGTATTTCAGTCTCCGACTGTAAGAGTAATGTGATTTATAGGTGATTTATTTATTATTTTTTTACTTTAAAAATATTTTTATATGTATACACATGGAGTTTTGCTCTGCTGCTATTTTATGCTATTTTGCTATTTTATTAAAACAACAAAAGCATATGATTAAGAGATTTGAACACAGAAAGGCGTAAAATGTTGTACACCCAGACAAAAAACATACAAAAAATCTACAATATATTAACAAAGCATTGATATTCATACTATGTAAGGGCTGTCTACAAAACAATGAGAATAAACACCTACTCCAATGGAAAAATAGACAAGATATAATCATACAAAGAAACTTGAAACTCCAAATGGCTAATGAAAAAAAAAATGCTATTCATTAAGCTAATACTTTGTTCTCCTTATTAGATTGGTAAAATTTAAGAAGAATAGTACTATGCTGACAGATGTGAAGAAAAATTGATACCATTGATACCCACTGTTGGTGGGGATGCAGATTGTTGTTTGTGTGTTTTTTTTTTTTGACAGGGTCACTCTGTTGCCCAGGTGGAGTACAGTGGTGCTATCACAGTTCACTGCAGCTTCGACTTCTTGAGCTTAAGCAATCCTCTGCCTCAGCCTTCTGAGTAGCTGGAACTACAGGCACATGCTACGATGCCCAGCTAATTTTTTTAAATTCCTTTGTAGAGAAGATGAGGTCTTGCTGTCTTGCCCAGGCTGATCTTGAACTCCTAAACTCAAGTGATCCTCCTGTCTTGGGCTCCCAAAGCACTGGGATTACAGGTGTAAGCCACCACGCCTGGCTATTATCTTTTTAATATGGAAAAAATTAAAACTATAAAATTTTATAAAACATACCTATATTGATGGACCTATTCCTTTCTAAAAATCTATCCTGCAGACAAACTGGCTTATAAATGCAAAGATACTTTTACAAGAAAGTTTACTGAAGCCTCATTTATGATAGGAAAAAATGAGAAAACTTAAATGTCCACAAATTAGAGATTACTTTTATAAATAATGATTCATTCATTATTTATGAATTCCATACATCGCTTCAAAATAATAAAGTAAATATGTAATTATTGATATTTTAAAAATCTCTAAGACATATTTTTCAAAGGAAAAAATAAATAACACAGCCATACACATAACATAATCCCATTTATATATACAATTTAAAACTGTGGGTGTGTCAATGAGTCTGTCGGTCCATAAATGTGTTGGTGTGTTTTGTGTGCATGTGGATGCGGACATCAGGTTTTGGAGGTGTACACAGGCAAATATCTGGGAGTATTTCCCCTGATACATTCAACAATAATTCCCAACTTTGAGGAATGAATTAGAACTGGTAAAAAGGGTCTATAACTTTTATTATTTCATGCCTTTAAATCATTTTAATTGTGTATATTGAGCTTTTAGTTAGGTATTCTGTAATTCTAAATTATTTACACTATCATATTATGATGAATTTTCATTATAATTATGAAGTTCTAGGGAAGAAGGATTAGCAAATATTTCCTGAAATCAGAAAAACACTATATAAGTGGGTTTTTTTGTTTGCTTTAATCTTCCACATCTAGAATGAGGATATTAGGCAAAACAATCTAAGTAGTTGGTAACATTATTGTGAGTAAAAAGTGTTGGTCTATTTGTTCCAAGAGGTCCTTTCACATCTTTTTGGCAAGTCCCAAAACTCCAACTGTGGTTTTACTTTTTCAAACAAAGTTAATTTGAGAATCTCTAGAATATAGGAAGCATTCAATAATTTCTTGTTAAGTAATTTGTTATTTAATGAGTACTTGAAAGGCTGAATTGGTGAATGCCTGAATGAATGAATTATAGATGGAGAAAACATTAACTGTAAACCAATAGAAATTATCTCTGAGAAATACTTGATGGTAGATATAACAAAGACTTTAAAACAACTGTTTTGAAGACGCTTAAAGAACTAAAGGAGAAATCACAAAAATTATGTATGAACAAAAAGGAAGTAACAATAAAGAATTTAAAAACTTAAAAAAACAAAAAAGAAATTCTGGAGCTGAAGTAAAAAAACACTCAGTAGATTAGAAAGCAGATTTGGGCAGACAGAAGAAAAAATGAGTGAACTTGAAGATAAGACAATTGAAATTGTCTAATTTGAGGAACAGAGAAAAAAAATGAAAGAATGTGAACAGAGTCTAAAGAACCTGTGAGACACCATCAAGTGGACCAATATATACACTGTGGAGGTCCAGAAGAAGAGAGAAAGAGGCAGAGAGAATATTAGAGGAAATAATGACAAACATTTCCCCAAAGTTGATGAAAAGCATGACTATAAACATCTAAGGAGCTCAATGAGCTCCAAGTATTATAATCTCAAAGAGATCTATACCAAGACACATTATAATACAATCATCAAAAGACAAAGACAAAGAGAGAATCTTGAAAGCAGTATGAAAGAAGAGACTCGTTACATACAAGGAATCCTGAATAAGATTATCAACAGATTTCTCATCAGAAACTTTAGATGCCAGAAGGCAGTAAGCTGATATATTTAATGCACTAAAAAAGTTTAAAAAGAAACAAAAAAGAAACTCTAGAGCTGAAATTAAAAACTCAACCAACAATCATTGAGTTATATACATTAAGTATATATAGCTTTGTCCATGTCAATCATACCTCAAGAAAGCAGTTTGGATAAAAAATATTCCTATGTCTGGCAAAACTGTACTTCCAAAGTGAGGGAGAAATACATTCTAGACCAGCTCGGCAAGAAATGCTAAATTGAGTTCTGCAGTTTGAAATGAAAGGACATTAGTAGCACAAAGCTGTATGAGAAAATAAAGATCACAGTAAAAGTGAATATGTAGATAACTAAAAAGTTAGTATTGGCAGCTCACGCCTGTAATCCCAGCACTTTGGGATGCTGAGGCAGGCAGATCACAAGGTCAGGAGTTTGAGACCAGCCTGACCAGTATGGTGAAACCCCGTCTCTACTAAAAGTATAAAAATTCTCCAGGCATGGTGGCGGGCACCTGTAGTCCCAGCTACTCAAGAGGCTGAGGCAGGAGAATCACTTGAACCCAGGAGGTGGAGATTGCAGTGAGCCGAGATTGCGTCACTGCACTCCAGCCCAGGCAACAGAGTGAGACTCCATCTCAAAAAAAAAAAGTTAACATTATTATTACTTTGTTTTATAACTCCACATTTTGTTTTCTACATAATTTAAGAGACAAATGCATTTAAAAATCATTTGATTATATTTCATATCTAATGTATAAAGATATAATTTTGTGACATCAACCACTGAAAAGCATGGAGATGGAGCTAAAAAGAAACTGTATTTTTGCATGTTATTGAAGTTAAGATGGTATGAATTTAAATTAGAAAGTTATATCATTACAACATTAAATGTAATCCCCATGGTAACCACAAAGAAAATAGCTATGGAATATACACAAAAGAAAATGAGAAGGTAATTACAAAAAACCCAGCTATACATAAAAGAAGATAGTAATACAGGAAATAAACAAAAACAAATGGCAAAATGACAGAAGTAAGTATCCTTTATCAGCAATAACTTTAAATGTAAATGGATTAAACTATCCAACTCAAAAGACAGGAATTGGAGGAATGAATAAGACATGATTCAACTATATGCTTTCTACAAGAGACTCACCTTAAATTCAAATACACAAATAGTTTGAAAGTGAAAGAATAAAAAAGGCAGTTAAATGAAAATAGTAACCAAAGGGAGAAAAAGTGGCAATACTAATATCAGACAAAATTGATTTTAAATAAAAAAGTGACAAAAAGAACATTATATATTAATAAAAGGTTTTTACAAGAAGACATAATTATTATAAACATTGACACGTCTGATGATAGTTCATGAAAATATATCAATGTTGACAGAATTCCAGGTAGAAGTAAAAAATTCTACAATAATAGTTAGAGACTTCAATACCCACTCTCAAGAACAGACAGAATAATCTTCCTTTAAGTAATGAAATAGAGGACCTGAGCAACACAATAAGCCAATTAGATCTAACAGACACATACAGAACGCTCTACTCAACAATAACAGAATACACATTTTTCCTTAAGCGATCATGTGACATTATCAGGGCAGACCATGTGTTAGGTCACAAATTAATTCTTAATAAATTTAAAAATATTGATATCATACAAAGTATCTTTTCTGAACACAAGAGGATGAAGTCGGAAGTCAATATGAAAAGCAAAACGGAAAAGAAATCACAAATCACACAATCAATGCTGCATGAATATTTTTGGCAATATTTGTTTGACCAGATAAATGTCAGACTGTATAAGAGATAAAAATGAAATGCAATCAATCAGTATTAAAATTGTTTTGTCAAATTTTACATCCAATATTCCTTTAATTAAAACAGTTAAAAAGCAAACAAAATCATTATATTTTATATATGTTTGCCTAAATATTATTTAAGTAGTATGTCCCTTTCCCCACCTCCAAAGGAGTGATCTACTATTTCTTTTTTCTTTCCCCCTATAGCATTTACCTTCATTGTCAACGAAAGTTATATGCAAAGCTTTGCTATTTTTTCCTCACCAATGGTCAAGTTATTCCTCAACATAAAATCTCTTAGAAGAACTGCCATCAAGGTATTATACAAATGGGTTGTTTGGCTTGAGGAAAAAAAAAAAGTAGCATTAATTCCACAAACATGTATTGAGCTCATACCTAATGTGCCAGTGCCACTGTAGTTGCTGAAAATAGCAAAATAAAGATTTCAGTTCTTGGATTCAAGGAACTCAGAGTCTCATGAATGGGAGAGACCTAAGACAATTAATTACAATATAATGTGGTAAATGTACATGCTCTGTATACAGAAGAGGGAAAACCAGTCTAACCTGAGAAATGAGGGGGAATTTATTAAGACCCAGTTTTAACATCATGAAGAAAGAGTAGGATCTAGCCAGAGGTAATTGTTTTATTTCAAGCCAATGAAACAATGAGATAATAAGTCGGGAAAAGTTGACAGCATTCTTGTTAAGAACTAAAACAAGACAAGGATGCCACTTTTACCCCTCCTATTCAACACAGTACTGGAAGTCCTAGCAAGAGCAATTAGGCAAGAGAAAAAAATAAAAAGTATCCAAATTGGAAAATAAGTAAAATTAACCCTGTTCATCGATGACAAGTCTTACAGCTAGAAAACCACAAAGGCTTCACCTAAAAACTCTTAGATTTGAATAAATGAATTCAACAAAATTTCAGTATATACAAAGCCAATGTACAAAAATCAGTAGCACTTCTATACACCAGTAACAGTCTAGCTGTGAACAAAATCAAGACGGCAATTTCATTTACAAAAGGTACAAAAAAAAACCCTAAGGATATATTTAACCATGGAGGTGAAAGATCTTTACAAGGAAAACTACAAAAATTGATGATATAGTAGATGGCATAAACAAATGGAAAAACATGCCATGCTCACAGATCAAAATTAATACAATTAAAAATGATCTTACTGCCTGAAGCAACTACAGATGCAACTACCAATGTCATTTTTCACAAAATTAGAAAAAGCAATTGTAAAATTCATAGGAAACCAAAAACAAAACAGAACAAAATGCCCAAATAGTCAAAGCAATCCTGTAATCCCAAAATTTTGGGATGCCAAGTTGAGTGTATTGCTTGAGCTCAGGAGTTTGAGACCAGCCTGGGCAACATGGCAAAACCTTGTCTTTACAAAAGATACAAAAATTAGCCCCATGTTGTTGCATGTATCTGTGGTTCCAGCTACTTAGGAGGCTGAGGTGGGAAGATCACTTGAGCCCAGGAGACAGAGGTTGTTATGAACCAAGACTGTACCAACGCACTCCAGCTTGCATGACAGAGTGAGACCCGGTCCCAAAAAACAGTGATAAGAATAAAGTCACTTCTGTTGCATTCTATGGGTCACACAGGTAGTCAAGGCAAGCTCTGATTCAAGAGAAGGAAAATCAGCCAGCATCTCTCAATTTGCATTTATCTCTCTTCTATCCCATCAAGCTTTTGGAGATGATGGATATAAAATAATCAAGGATGACTCTCAGATATCTAACATAAGTAACTGGGAGTGCCTTCTACTTTAACAGAGATGATAGAAGGACCAGACTTAAAGAGAAAGACAATGAGGTCTTCTTTGAAGAATAGGAGTTTCAAAAAATAATAAAGATAATATTGATCTACGTATTTAATCATGATTAAATATCACAGCATTTTATAAAAACCAGGTTCCTTGGTATTGCCGATCCTAGGACTTTATGACCTAATGTTGGTGTTTTTTCCTAATTTCACCTTCTGTCCACCCTGATTTATGATCATTTATTTTGCACTTAGTGTATTCTAAGCACTGTTTCAGGGATTGACATTGCACTAATAATCAAATCAGATAAGATAACACTTAGATACAGGTGGAGGAGGATAGATAATAAACACACAAATAAATAAAATTATTTTGGATTTTGGTAAAGGTTGCAAAGATAATAAAATTGTGATATAAAAGGGAATAATGGGTGGGAGAAAAGGATACCAATGGGATCGAGTGTTCTGGAAGTCTTCACTGAGAAGGTGATAATATGAGCTGACATCAACAGAGGAGCCAGCCACACTTGCCCAATAGAGAGAAAGTGAGGGTAGAGGCCACGGGTTTGGAATGAGGACGGAAAGGTCACTGAATGTGCCTCCATATTTCATGCTCTTCTTTGCCTCCATGAATCTGCACAGAGTATTTCTTCCCCATATGACTTTTTCTAACTTCTTTGCCTGAATAAATCCTATTTTTCCACCGAAACTCAATTAAGGTGCTTTATTTTTAGGAAAGTCTCCTATAAAATCTCAAGGTTAGAAATATTTTCCTGGGCTTCAATAAGGTGGCTCTTGGAAATCTCACTTTATTATCTAAGCAACAGCAAAATTCCAGGTTTTAGAAAACTTCTGAAAGAAATTTGAACTTGGCCTGGGGCTTGCTGTCTTCTCATTTTGCCATTCTTAGTCTTTGGCACCAAAAATACACTTTTTGTGGAATTGCATTTAGAGACAGAGAGAAGATCTCTGTGGTGGGAGCTCCAATCCCCTCTGTTAGCCTCCTCACGTGCTCTCTGTCTTAGCTACCAGCAAGATTTCCAGCTTCATCCCAGTGGTCAAAGAGAAGGACCACGTGTTTGAGATGATGGATATGCTAATTAGCCTGAGCTGATCACTACACATTCTATGTATCAAAACATCACTATGTACCCCAGGAATAAGTACAATATATTAATTGGCAATTAATAAGATAAAAAGAAGAGACTAAAGACAAGGGTAAAAAGAGGTTTCGGGGCTACATGTCCCACAGCTGCCTGGGAGAAATCACTGTTCATCGATAAGGGCATGGAGAAAAATAACAACAACGTCCATCATTTAACACTTTATCGGTGCTGTGAAAAATAACAACGTCCATCATTTAACACTGTATCAGTGTTGTGAAGAATTTTATTTTTCAGCAGGCTTTTACAAACAAGAAGGCAGCTGGCAAGGAACCATGGAGGATGGGCTTAGTTTACTCCTTCTATGCATGCAGAGGGCATGCCACTCCATGTTCCCTAACATTCCGAAGAAGAAAGGGAATAGGGTGTGAAACAAAAACCATAGAGCTATGTGATTGCTTTCCCTGTTCTATACCACCTAGAAGCCATTTGGAAACACACAGCTTCAGAATTCAGCTTCAGAATCACAAATCACCAAATTATAGCACAGGCATTATCAATCCTAGAGAGTTTTACTGTATGTCTTTGTTTCTAAAAATTCAAACAAAAGAATTAACCTCCATTTAGAAAAATTATGACTATGCCTAACAGGGTCAAAGATTAATGAGGGTGAGGAATAAGTAAAAATGTTCCCTCTCATATGAGTAATTTATGAGAACTCAAGCAGAAGTTTATATCTCAAAATCAACAAGTTTCTTGAGAACTATAACGTTTCAGTTTCATAAACTTCCAAAAGACAGAAAGCCAACAGATTAGCTTTCTGTATTTTTCCAGGAAATATGTTGAATGGAATAAGCTGTTAAGCCCATAACTCTAAAAGCTGGCAATTCTTTGCTTTGTGATGAATGACAGAGAAAATATGGGTCACTAAATAATGACCTAAGAGAAAATAACCCTGAAGTATAAATGTGAACATTTTTACAACAGAAACAAGAGAAAGCCTTCTCCATCACTGACAAACTACATGATTGTATCTGAATAATGGAAACCTAATGATCTTATTGCTAGCACTTTCTTTCTTGTCAATCATCATAGTCAGAAGTACCAGTTTTATGCTGAAAAGCAATTCATTTGAGGGCCAAGGGAAGGTATCCAATACACAATGCAGTTTATCAAAGATATTATCATTAGCCTAATGTTTTTGATTATTGTTTTTGCTAAATGAAAGCTGTATCATAAAGAGCTGCTTATGTACATTTTCTCAGGTGAATAGAAGAGTACACTTCCTTGAACATACATGTTAAAATATTTGTTTAAAGCAGTATCAAGGTAGTTTTTATATCTAATTCAAAACTAAAATTTGCTGTTTTATGTTTTATAAGACACACTTGTCACTTCTTAAACAGTGCTGTTTAAAAGGACAAATTTATACAATGTTTTGGACACACACAATTTCAAATTTAACTGTGAGAAAAGTACACTTTCAGATAGGAATTAGAAGACAGTGGTTACATGTAACTTAATTAGCTGTAAAGAAACTCACACGGATTGAATTCCAAGCTCTAAAAACCTAGTGTTAAATTAAATGCCTAATGACTTGTCATAGTTTCATGACCCAGTCTGAAAAGTACTGAATAGGCATTTGCTTCTGCCATCACAGAGTGGCAGGCACTGAGAGGTTTGGTCCCTAGGAGGGGGCGGGGTTAAAGCATTAGGGATTCTGTGATCCATGTTGCCTCTGCCTAGCAACAGCAGGTGTGTGCACAACCATGGAGAAAAGAGAGGCAGAGGTTCAGCAATCAGTCACTGAGCATGCTCTACAGAACAGCAGGAGAGAAAACTAAGCTACAGGAATTCTGCATTCTATTTTTCTTCTATAGATTTCACAATTCACATCGCTCAGTGTAGTCTCATGTATGAAAATCCTTTCTATGAGTACAGCTAAGATTCTGAGGTGTAGCAGTCAGGTTCAAAGGGCATCCATAACGAATGCCTACAGTATATTTTAAAATGCCATTCAGATGGGCAAGTTAATATCAAGTATGTACTATACAATGTAAGTTGTTCTGAAAGCCTATAATGGGAAGAGTTATTGAAGGCTGGGATGAAGCATATATTATACTTTTTTTGGTGACTATATATCTTAATATAAATAGTTTGGAGTACTTACTACACCAATAGACTTAAGAAAAACAAATCTTTTTCCTTTCTTTTTTCTTTTTTTTTTTTTTTGAGACAGGGTCTCACTCTGTCACCCAGGCTTAAGTGCAGTGGTGCAATCATGGCTCACTGAAGCCTCAACCTCCTGGGCTCAAGTGATCCTCCCATCTCAGGCTCCCCAGTAGCTAGGAGTACAGACACACACCACCATGCCTGGCTAATTTTTTTATTTTTATTTTTTTTGCATAGACAAGGTTGCACTGTGTTGCCCAGGCTGGTCTCAAACTCCTGAGCTCCAGCAATCCGCCTGCCTTGGCCTCCCAAAGTGCTGGGCTTACAGATGTAAGCCAGCGTGCCCAGCCGAAACTTCTTTTTGATATTCAAAATAGTAATGTAACCCACAAGAAACAGTTGAATGTTTATAACAAGTATTAAAATGTTAAATGATGAAGCTAACACTTTCCTACAATTTCTGCTGCATAGTATATAGTGGAATCATGTATTTTTCTGCATATGCTTAGCCTTTCATATTGGGGGCCCAGGAACAGACAAAAAATAGTAGTAGTAGTAATAATAATAATAACAGATAATAATAGATAGCCACTCTTTCATGAGCAAATATGCAAGGAAATATGCTAAGCTCTGTACTTGCATTATCACATTTCATCTTCACAAGGCAACCTATTTTAGGGAAGAGAAAATAGAAATGCAAAGGATAAGTTGTCCAACACTACATCCTTGGTTACGAACAGAAAAGAGCATTATATCAAATTCATAGACCTTATTTATTTATTTATTTATTTATTTATTTATTTATTCTATTTTATTTATTTGACGGGTCTCATTCCGTCACCCAGGCTGGAGTGCACTGCTACAATCTTGGCTCACTGCAGCCTCAACCTGCCTGGCTGCAAGTGATCCTCCCACCTCAGCTTCACGAGTAGCTGGGACTACAGGCATATGCTCAGCTAAATTGTTTTTTCTTTGTAGAGACGGAATTTTGCTTTGTTGCCCAAGCTGGTCTCCAACTGCAAGGCTCAAGTGATTCGCCTTGCCTCGGCCTCCCAAAGTGTTGTGATTTCAAGAATGAGCCACCACAACCAACCTGTTCTTTTACTTTTAATATGATATTCTATTTGAACCACAGAGAGATGAGTTACTTGATACCATTAAAACATTTTCCCCATAGTTCTTATACCTTTAGATGATCAGAAACTTACATGGAAGAAGATCTGTCTATTGTGTATGTACTAGGAATGGAGAGGTTTCCTTTCTCTATGCCCTAGGCTACTTATCCCAGAACAGGGAAAATGTTAATGTATGAGCCCTTCCCTTCTATGTGCCGATCAACAGCCATCAATAATTCCCTGCCTGGTTGTCTTTCCATTCCCCAGGTCTACTCCTCCATTTTAAATAGGATATTGATTTCCTACCAGACTCTTTCGTTTTGAAGATAGGGAAAATAAAGAAACGAAACCTCTGAGAGTCCTGAGAGATGAGCAGGATGTACAGTAGGTAGAGAGGATGGCTTCTGGTTCTGGGAAGCCATAATAGAGTAAGGAAATGGCAGGGTGGACAGTGAGGAGAGGAGAAAGATGGACAGTGAGAAGAGGAGAAAATTTGAAATAAGTTTCATGGGATGTCATGAATGCAAGGACTTATTGAAGGTAAATTTCTGCATGCAAAGTGCTATGTTTAAAAACTGTCCAGGCAAGTTTGATAATCAGACAGATTTGGGAGCCATTGTCTTCTCTACCTGAGAGAGTCAAGGAAATCTACAGAAGATTGAAGTCAGAGGCGAAACCTTAATCGATAATTTTAAGTGGTGTTCAACCTTGATTGCACATTAGAATTATCTGGAGAGTTTGACACAGAAAGTTTCAAAGATGTGGTGAACATCCCAGATATTCTGATTTAACTAGTTTGAAAGTGGGATATATGCAGCAATGTAGTGTTTACAAACTTCCCAGGTGATGCTAATATGATCCAGATGAAACCCTTTGCAATAGATGAACAAAGAAATAGGGCCGACCTCAAGAGATGCCTGATATAAAGGCCTAGAAGGGGAAATACTGCAACAATGTTATTAATGTTCCCACTTGGCTGAAATATAGACTCTAAGCAGTGATGGTGGGCATTAAGAAAGGTAAAACTGAAAAATTTAGGCACAATCTACATAAGACGGCTGTGGCAGTTGGACTTTATGTGATAGACACTACAATGCTTAACACAGAACTCTTGTGATCGGATTTACAGTCACCCAAACTGAGAGTTTCTTTGGGCTTGGGATTTTCAATTGTATAACTGGGAAAGTTTTTCCTAGATCTGCCTTTCCAATAAATAAAATAAAACAAAAACCTTTAGTAGTGTTGTGAGTAATGTTTTGGAGGAGGTTAATATTAGAGGCAAGATGTTCAACTGGAGAAGCAAAATGTGAAAACAAATAATAAAAGGAAAAATCAACATTTCTAATAAAGGAATGTTTCTACCATACCAAAGGGAAAATAATAACTAATTTTAACCGGGGTATAATTTAAGGGAAGGTTTTTCAGAGAAAGTGGTATTTGAGGGGACATTGGAGGACATGAATCTTTTCAAAGCAGTTTAAACATAGAAGAAGCATAAGGGAAAAGGTCATGGTAATTGAATCTCATTCAGATAACCCAGTGTGTTAAATAAGAAAACCAAACTAAGGAAAAAGCTTTACCAACTTTACTTACATAAATGACTCAGCTATGAAGGGGAACACCATAAGGACTATGGTGTTTTCTCTCATGTTTCTCCCAGTAGTCTCTTTGCTCTCCTTCTCTAAGAGTTATTTGATGCCCATGAGAAAAAGTCTCCACAGCATGACTTTTTTTTTTTTTTTTTTTTTTTTTTTGAGATGGAGTCTCGCTCTGTTGCTTAGTCTGGATTGCAGTGGCGTGATCTTGGCTCACTGCAACCTCTGCCTCCTGGGTTCAAGCAATTCTCCTGTCTCAGCCTCCCGAGTAACTGGGATTAAAGGCACCCACCACCATGCCCAGCTAATTTTTGTATTTTTAGTAGAGATGGGGTTTCACTTTGTTGGCCAAGTTGCTCTCAAACTCCTGACCTCATGATCCGTCTGCCTCAGCCTCCCAAAGTGCTGGGATTATAGGTGTGAGCCACCGCACCTGGCCAGCATGAGATTTTCAAACTTATTTTTAAAAAAATTTTCATAGCATGAGATATTTTTCCCCAAATTATATATACTCTGGTATGTCAGCTACAGGCGTAACAAAATATGAAAGGTACGTTTTACACATCCCAGATAAAACAAGAGTGAAAAAGGAGAAAAACAAAAGATGAAGACAGTCAGTGGTTAAATGGTCAGCTATGCTGTCAAATTTGTAGCAAGTGCAAAGGTCTAGCATGGCTGCTGACCAGACACCAAAATCCACTGGATCTAGGAGGAGAGAATCACTGTTTCCCAACACCAATCCAAGGTCCTTATGAGACAGCAAGGATGTAACATTATCATTAACTTATCTGTGTGATTTTTTTAAAGATGGGTAGGGTACAACCTTGAAGGTTAGTAATTTCAAATCAAAAAATATGTAGAGAGAGATGTTATTGTCTCTCAACTGCTAACAGAAGCACAAAATGACATCTTGCTATAGATCTCAGATATGTAGATATCAGGTAGATAAAGAACATGAGTGGTATTTTTAATTTGTTTGTTGGTTGATTTTTAATATGAAGTTCATATTGTAGTAAGATGAGATTTAAATGATTATTTATCTCCTTTTCATATAAAATTTGAATTAAAAACCTGTTGGCTTGATAAACTTATCAAAAAAGAGTTTATAAAATAAAGGCCATTATATACAGACAAGTATGGTTCTAGGCAGTTTTAAGAAAACACAGTCTGCAGTGTCTGCTCTATTTGTTATTTAACTGGTTTAGCACTCTTGCGATACACCCCAACTCTCACCCAAGGTGTCCCTTGGTTGTATTAAGACTACACCCTATGTGTTTCCTGTGTCCCTAGATTCTCCCCCACCTCCCCTGTCTCCTTTCTGACAGCAGTCTTGTTTGAAATAAATCAATATCAAGGCGTTTGAAATAAATCAAGAAATAGAACCAAGAATCTTGAGATTAAGAGAGTTTTAAAGAGCTGTAATTCTGGAACATTTCAAATCAATTTAGTTTACCATGCCATGGGTAGTGTCTGATTGACATGAATCTCTTCATATTTTCTCCATTCCCCCAACACTGGATAAACAGAAGGTTAGGAGGTTATGAGCAGGGGGCTGTTCAAATGTTGATTTTTCTCCTTCTTCAACAATCCCATTAATGTATGGGACAAAACCCAGATTAGTTCCAAAGTTTAAGCTAATGTTGCAAAGCTGCTGAAACACTTTCATGAAAGGGAAAGACAATATACATATATATGTATATATGTATGTATATGTGTATATATGTATATATACACACACACATATACACACACATATATACACATATATACATATATATCTTATACTATTTACTGTGTAGAGATTACTTTTCACTTAAATTTGAAAAGCTATAGAGAGTTTGAATTGTAATGTTTTTAGACAGAATAATGTATTTCCTTGCTTTTTATTGTTATTCAACATCTAGGCTACTCTGCCTCTTAATTAGTTACTTCACAATATTGTGAATCGTGTACTTAAAACTAGCGAAGGTCTTTGCTGTAGAAAATAGTTAAGAAGTGCATTAAGCTTCCCATTTACCTTTAGTAATCTTACAAATATTAGGCAAGAGGAATGACTACATGAAAGTAATTTCAACTGCCACAGACTCTGCATCTGCAAAAGTCATGCCAGAAACCAAAGGACAAGTTCTTTGTCTAAGACACGTCCTCAGCCATACCTCGCCTTTATGTTACACTCAGGGGAAGAATCAGTTTTAAGGGTATGACTACATGCTTTTTGTTTCCAACTTCCTTTGATATTATTCATTTAGATGATTGACATTGGGATGGGAGTGCTTGGTCAAGGGAGCAACCTTAAACCTTAAGCCTGTCCCATCGCAGAATGGTACTTGAAAGATTTTTGTTTGACACAGAAACATAAAAGTGGAGTAAGAAAGAAAGGAAAAGCAGGCTTCACACTCTTTGAAGAAATCAAGTCCTTCATCACAATGTGAAAACAAAGAAAACTTCACGTTGAAATGCCAAGCTTTCATTACAGTGGAGCTGAGTTGTAAAATACATTCATGTGCTCAACGAAACTAGGCTAGTAGCTTCAGTTTTCTCAGGTTTACCCAGTGTTCAGTAGGATGATGTCTGGGTGGAGGCAATATGGTGTGATGGTTAGAGCAAAGTTTTTGTAGTTAAGATCTGGATTTGCAATCTGGCCCCAATATTTAACAGAATAACACTGCACATTATATAACCCTCTGTGACTCTGATTTTTTCGTGAAAAAACCAACAACAAATAGTTCATACTTCAGAAGTGTATTTGGAGGTTTAATATAATAAACAATGTAAACAACTTAACCCAGTTGTTAAAATACATTCATTTGAATTGATACAAGATGTTTGTTCTACTAATATATGATCAATACAATTACAGCATCATTAGCCTAGAATTAATAGGAATAATAAAATTCTTCTTTCTATGATGCTGCTGCTTAGAAAGAATATATAAAATGAAAATGTAAAAATATCTATGGCATGCAATTAACACAGAGCTTTCCCTTTGGATGAGATTAGAGAAGTACCAGAACAAGTCTGCAATCAGATCCTGGCAACATTAATTGTTTTAATATGTTGATTCATAAGGAAACTGTTATTAGGAGATTAAACTAAACAGTGCAATTTATTCAGGCAAAGAAACATGCAGGGAACCATCCAGATCTAAGAGCATCTGTGACTTCATTCAGGTGCATTCATCACCTAGCACCTTCTGTATGTCAGGGGCTACAGTATGACTGGTGAGTAAGATGGATGTGTTCCTGACACCGCCTAGAGGAGGAGATGGAAAAGTAATAACACAATACAATATAGGGTGTGTATAATGAGGACATTTATCCAAGAGAGTCTACGGAGGGGTTTGCTTCATAGAATGCTCCTGGGGTGAGACAAGACGTGAGATGATCTTTAAAGAGTGTGCAGGACTTAGCTATGTGAATGAAGGTTAATGAGAAAGCATTCCAAATCCTGAGAGATGGACTAAAGACAAACCTCAGACTTGTTTAGACCAAATCAAGGAAAACTTTTGGTAAGAAAGATATGAAGCAAGACATGCTAAAGCAGAGTTTCCTTTAAGGCACATGATCTTACTAGAAAACCTTTAATATTTGAATTTAATAATTTCTGAATAACCTAAGAATACATGCTGTAAAATACAACTTATGATTTTAAAAGGTATATATGAAAGTAAAATGTTATTCCTGAATTTTTAAAATTATGCTATCAGTTATCCAATGTTACTTTGCTTTGGGAAAAATCATCAATCTGAGAAAAACATGCTCTTTGATAGTAAATGCAAGATACTTCAGAACAACCGTGTAAGAATTTCATTTTCATTTTTTTCTCCATTGAAATCTCAAAACGTTTTGAAAGGAAAAAAATACCATACAATGTCTTTTAAAATTGTATCTTTTGGGGAGGATTGCTTGAACCCAGGAGTTTGAGATCAGCCTGGGCAAAATAGCAAGACACCATATCTACAAGAAAATTATCTTTTAAAAAATAGCACTAATTCTAATTTTTTTGTTACATGCTAGATGTTTTTTGCTATCTTTTATCTTGTGTTATTAGGCTCTATCACCCTTCCATAACTCCATATTAGCAAGAATACAAACATCTTGAGAGAAGTGTTAGAAATTATCAAATGTCTTCCATTGCTTTGCTTCTTACAGACTGAAGGTGGGATTAGAGTTATGGCTTTTTCATAGGTTTTGACATTGAATGCACTTTTTATATTTATAACATATACAGAAGAACATAAGCAAAGAACACATGTTCAGAAAGGAAGAACATTTTTAGTGGTTCAGGAACAAAATGAAGAACATATATTCAATGTTTTCTTGTTTCTCCTAATAGACTATAAGCTGTGTGAGAGCAGAGACCTGACACCAGGGAATCCCAAGTGCCCCGTGCGTTGCCTGGAATGTGTTCTGTGAAATATATGTTGAAAGAGTTATTAAGGAAATTAATGCATGACCAAAGTGCACTAAATGCTTTTTAGTTAAAAATATAAATACAAATATGCAAAATTCAAATTACAATTTCTATCTTGAACAACTCTTTGACAGGAATTTGGCAGCGCCAGTTAATGCAATATCATTGACAGCATTCTGTTATGAGGATATGGTAAAGGAGTTTATGAGTATTTTGTTCCCAGGCTTTCACAAAAGTTATTGTGTTAAAAGTTATTGTGTCGTCTAAAAGTTAAGACGACATTAAATCAGCTCTGACGGCATGACCAAAATGAGTGCAGGCAAAAAATAAATCTGAGTTCATTCACTGGCTGCAGAGAGCCCTAAAGAGCAACAGGTGAGCAGAGCAGGCTGATTCTGGGTTTTCTGTTTCATTTCATGAATTGCACATCTTGGGAACTTTACTCCATTCAACGTTTGTAGGATAATGTTAACACTGAACAGCTATGGCATAAGAGAAAATCTTTGCAATCATCGTGTTGATTCTTTAAACCCCTTCTCCAAAGAAAAATTAAAGAAAGCAAAGCATATTACTGTGCTAATATGGATCTTTAAGAAGATTCAGGCCACATTAATATCTCAATATCATTCAAGTCTAAAGTCTATAAGACACTTCTTATCTTCCCATTTACCACTTTGAACATCTTTCATCAATGTGTCTTATCGTTGTGAAGTAAAATTATTCTAGTTCATTTAAAATGTTAGATCTCTGAGTCTAAAACATAAAAACCTAAGAAACTGAGTTAATACTGCTGACATGGACTCAAAATAGCAAAGGTGATTTTAGCGTTAGAGGGAACAGACACAAAAGAAGCTGTTCACTTCACTTATTAAGGAAAAAGTTCATTTCACCTTGTTTCTGGCTCCCATAACAACCAGATCAGCTTAACTAATCACATAACTAGAGGAAAAAGTTGAGAAAGCAAATTCAGGTATCTTGAGCCTTGAGTATTTAGTGAGTAGCAACAGGCAAAGTAGCCAGGGCTTACATGGGATCATCAAGGCCAAATTCAAGAGAAACTGAGTACATTTTACAATTCAGAAGTCTTTTACTTTTTCTCTTTCGTTTTTCATCTTACATAGCATTTCCAAGTATTGTTCTGGAATGGAAAATTGCTATCATTTAAGGGTGAACAGAGAACCAATATTTTCTTCAGATAGAAGTAAACAGTCTTTTGAGAATTCACTCAAACATAAAGCAATTATGCTGGGTGATTAAGGGTAAGAGGTACGAGATTATGTTATTTAATACAGCATTTTTAATTTATGGACATTTTACAATAAATTTATTACTCCCTTGCAATGAACTTATTTGGTTTCTTATTCCTGACAAATCAAAAAACGGAGCAAGACATGAGAAAAGTTTTAGTACTTACATCTGCTATTTTACTAAAGTATTTTATTTTATTAAGAATTTATAATGTATTTATTGATATAAATAAAACAATACTATATAATTTACTAAGAGTCTTCACACATCCACATATTTCACACTTCCTAAAAGCCTATGAGGAAAATGTTGTCTATGTATACAGCTGTCCCCAAGCACCTGTGGGGGATTGGTTCCAGGACCTCATGCAGATACCAAAATCCATGGCTGCTCTAGGCCTGCAGCAGTTGGCCCTACAGGATCCATAGATAGGAAAAAATCGGCCTTCCATATCTGAAGGTGCCACATCCTATGAAAGCTGCACTTTCCATCCACATTTGATTGAACCCAAGGATGCAGAACCTGCTGATACAGAGGGCTGAATCATATATATATATATATATATATATATATATATATATTAAATCCATTAAGCAGGTGAGAATACTGACGCTTAAGGAAATTTGTCTGTGACCCTCTAAAGTTACAAGACTTATAAATAGCAGAGCCGGAAATCTCAGTCTGGACATACTAAAATTCATTAGCTTTTCCATTATACCATAGTCAATGTGTACATTTTAACACAGAGGCCAAAACCATCAATTATTACACCATCTATTACCACTCTTCAATGTGATTCATAATTATTAATTCAGCAGACAATAAATGTCATCCACTTACAGCTGAATAGAAAATGCTCTAAAACTCAAAACTAATTTTGTGAGTAGCAGTTTGCTTCACTGTGTGTGATTAAATTCTATGGCATTTTGATGGATCAAGTCTGGCAACACTCACCTCTTTTTGACGGTACTTAATGGCCAATTTTAGTCTTGCAAGATCATTTCCACTTTGTTCTTCTATGAGACTATTGTCATCTCGGTAATTAAGAATGATTTCCAGTTCTCTGGAACTTCTTGTCTGATCCAGTAGGTCCTTAGCAAATTGTTTGCACTGCCGTGACAGCTCTTCATACTCCGACTTGAATTCATTTTCCACCTTGCTCAGTTCCTGAAGCTCCCAACTTAACTGAAAGGCTGTGAGAAAAGGATCTTCGCTTGACAGCGCAATGAGAGAGGGACTGGCCAAGGCCTTGTAGATGTTGAGTCTGGAGCGGGAGTGACGGAGGCTGTCCACATCTGAACTGGACACGCATTCCACACAGTTACAGCGGACCTCGTGCGGTCGAGGCACCGAGACTCCTTTCTGAACCAAGAGTTTTATTATCTCATAATTGTTTGTATGGGCTGCCAAAATGATTGGTGTAATGTCCGGAGTGAATTCAGAGAACTGCTTATCAAGCAGTATAGGAGGCACCTAAAAAAAAAAGGCAGAGGTGATGAACGTTTATTCACTTGTTCAAGCCCATGAATTTCATACACCATGCTACAGCAATATGGAATGGGTTCATATGCCTTTGGCCAGGTTTTTTATTTTTATTTTTATTTTTTGCAGGAGAGATATGGCCTTTTCCCCTACAAAAGACGAGACAAAATTGGAAAAAAAAACTTTCCAATATGATACATTATTCTTTTTTTAATCTGAGTTATGACATTTTACAGCATTTTAAAATAGGTGGTTATGGAAACTCTTTACTCGATGAAAGTCTTTCTTTCTTTTAAATAAACCCAACTTGTTTTCTGGCTGACAACCTTTGCTTTGCTTTCTCAGAGATGTTGACATCCTAAATAATCAAGAAATACACTCAAAAACAGCTAATGATTTGTTTTAAACCCAAGCTCTTTCTCTGCAGTAGAAGTCCTTTAATTCCTCAATTAGGTCTTGTCTTTTGTTTGTTTTTACCGTGTTTTAGCTTCTGCTTTCCTATCATTCAGCCTAGTGACTAAATGTGGCAATAAAAATAAGTGGGCTGGCCTCATGCTTCCTCTTTTCATCTGTGCTTTTCGGGTGTATTTTCCAGATGACAAGAGGTGCTCCATAGCTAGCATTACTGTTTTATTAGAAATAAGCCAAGCAATGAGTCAAGTCAGCAATGTGAATTCCACTGAGTCAGGTCACCGATGTGTTTATGCGCGACTTCCTTTGGGTTATACTCTAGGGATGGTAACGATGAAAATAATAATAGCCGCTATTTAGTAAGCATCTGCTAGGTACATTAACCCTCACCCTTTATTATTCACATTTTATGGATGTAGTTCCTCTGTGAGTAAGTGGAAGTCCTGCAATTTGACCTGCAATTTCCATATACTTTAAAGACCTTATATAATAAACACCAATTCACCTGTCTGACAACCAAGCGTGAGTGAATTGCACTGCACTATGTTGCTTTAGCACTTTTAGTTTTTTATTTTTGCTGGCACAAAGCCATAGAGGCATTTATGAAAAGTAAATGCTACATAAGGGCAGTTAAACAGGCATGGCAGAAAAAATGATGATGCACGTCACATTGAAATATGCTGCTGGAAAAATGAAGGAAACCACAAAAGGATCAGAGGAAAACCTGTGGAGAAAAACGACACTCATGATGACACTTCACTAATGCTACTTTTAAATATAGGTGCATTTTTATATGTGGATAATTACATACACTTTAAAGTCATCTGGTCATATAGGATATCTCTTGGTTTCACCAGAAACACTAAAGATAATAGGAATGAAATGATCTGTTTAACAGTTCCTTTACAGAGGTATGCAATCATTTAATAGTGAAGATAGTAATAAACACTTTTTGAAATGTGCTTGTGAATACTAGGGTGACCACACTGCCTGTTAAGATAGTGTTTTACATTTGTGCACTTTGAGGCCACTATGAAGGCCTAATAAATAAAGATTCCTTGGTCACAAGCACTGCAATCTCGTGTCAGTAAATCTGATAACCAAGATGGCTCCTAAGTGATTCAGGTTTATCAAGTGGGTGCAGTGTGCCTCTGCCTGACAAAGTGAGAATTCACGTCCCAGGTAAGACGGAGTGGGCCCACTCGAGATTTCATTGTGCTGTTCAGAATGGTACAAAATTTACAACTTAAGTATTATTTCTGGAATTTTCAATTTAATATTTTTGGACCACAGTTGAGTGTTGGTAACTGAAACTGATGAAAGCGAAACTTTGGATATGAGGGGACTACTGTCCTTTTAGTGTTTTCTGTGGCAGACAATGAGGGAAGACAAAACAATAACTAAATAATTTCCTATATTAGATGTATAGTTAAGTGACAGATGTAATTTGCAGGTAATTTCTGGCTTCACTACAATTTCATCTTGTATTTCTATGCTTTTTAAGCTGTTAAGAATTTAAAATGTATTAACCTTAAAATACATCTTTGTAGAATATTGCAGAAAATTTTATTTTAAAAATAAGTATAATATATCCATACTGAATAGCACACATTTTTTTTCAAAAAATAACAGTGTAGAAGTATTAAAGAGAGATATAGTAAGTTTATTAAAATATGTGAGAATATACCAAGAATAAATCTGCTGTTTGAGTTTTAATACTCAATAAACCATTGCATATTTTAATTTTTAAAAATATAAGAACATTTATAACTATAAACATATCTAATTTTTATCTCTTGTAAGAAACTTTATTTTTGAAAATGATTTTTCAGTGGACCTATTCTATAGATCCACTCATAAGAATTGATTGGTCAGTAATGATATGGTTTGGCTTTGGGTCCCCACCCAAGTCCCATCTTGAATTGTACTCCTCATGTATAGAGGGATGTAGTTGGTGAGCAGTGATTGGATCATGGGGACGACTTCTCCCATGCTGTTCTTGTAATAGAGAGTTCTCACAAGATCTGGCTGTTTGATGAGTGTCTGGCACTTCCCCCTTCTTGATCTCACTCTCTCCTGCTGCCATGTAAGATGTGCCTTGCTTCCCTTTTGCCTTCTGCCATGATTATTAGTTTCTTGAGGGCTCCCCAGCCACATGGAACTGTGAGTTAATTAAACCTCTTTCCTTTATAAATTACCCAGTCTCAGGTAGTACCTTTACAGAATTGTGAAAATGGACTAATATATAAATAACTATTTTTAAATTATATAATTATAATTAATTTAGAGCTTACTCTTACTCTAAAATGTATTCTAAATTTAACATTACATGTTGTCTTTACCACTAATTGCCTGGCACCCAGCTGGTCATAGATTGTTAGACATCAGGAACTGATTGTCTTAGCTGGACTCCACGGGGGACTCTGCTGGGACCCTGACTCAGTCAGGCAGGCAAAATATTAATGTTTATCTAGGTCTCCAGAGACAGGTTTGCATCCTCTCCGATTGCATGAAGACAATAAAAACCGAACAAAAGTGTTTTAAGAAAATAATTGCCTGTTATGGAGTACTAACTACATGCCTACATCAATTATTACATGGTTTTTGAAAGCCTGAGGTTTTCTTATTCTCTCATCACTTCTACATTTATTATATTGCATTCTTCTATGTATGAAAGTTCTCCCTCTTCTCCTTTTTGTTGTGGGATATTGCTGTGACCCCATGAATTCTTTCTTTTATTTAATATATTATGATTCATTGCTGTCACTGTTCATTTTATGCTTGTTATTAAAGTATAACATACATATACTAAAATGCATAAATATTAATATACAGCTTGATGACTTTTAAAAATCTGAACATGCTTAGGTAACACAACCCAGATTAAAACCTAGAAGAGTGCCTGCACCTCACAAGCCTCCCACTTGTTACTCTTCTCAGTTATTCCTTTTCTCAGATATACTCACAGATTTAATGGTTATCAGTATAAGTTACTTCCACGCACTTTTCAAATTTTATATAAATAGAATCACAAAATATATGCTCTTTATGTCTAGCTTTCTTTGTTCAACTTTAGTTCTTTGAAATATATTCTTCTTATTAGTAGCAAAAACTGTTTTTTCAATTCTGCAAAATGCTTCCATTTCTATTTTATTTCATTTCATCGTTGATGACATTTTTGTGGTTTGCAGGCTGGGGCCATTAAGAATATTGCTCTTATGCACATTTTATTTCTGGTTTGAAAATGAGAGGAAAATGTACGTGTATGTTGATCCTGTATATTGGGAAGGAATTTTCTTGTCACACAGTTTTCTTAAGCACTTACACCAACTTGTCTGGCCACTGCAATTATACTTGGTTTTATTTATTATATTTATGCCATATACAAATAATTTCTTATTTATTATCAAAAATGAGTGTTGAATTTTTTCTAATTTTGTATGCCTTTCCTGTTTCAATGGATATAATCATATAATTGTCCTCCTTAGTCCTAAAAGTATGGCAAATTATATTAACGCATTTCTGAATATTGAAACATTCTGGCCTGAAATTATTCCCACATGGTCAAATGCATAATGTTTTTATGTTGGCAATTTTTTTTAATTTTTTTATTATTTTTGTATTTTAAGTCCTGCAGTACATGTGCAGAAGTGCAGGTTTGTTACATAGGCATACATGTGCCATGTTGGTTTTCTGTACCCATCAACCCGCCATCTACGTTAGGTATTTCTCCTAATGCTGTCCCTCCCCTAGTCCCCCACCCCCTGACAGGCCCCAGTGTGTGATGTTCCCCTCCCTGTGTCCATGTGTTCTCATTGTTCAACTCCCACTTATGAGAAATATTTTGGAATCGATTTTCCTAAGTGAGATGGATTTCTAATCTTCGCTGTGCTGTCTTTATCAAGTTTTGGTATCAATGTGAAGTTTTCTTCATTAAAAGAATAAGAATGCTTTCCTCCTGAATGTAGTCTACTAGTAGCCTCCACCTGCTAACTGGTCCAGGTTCTTCCTCCGTTTTAAAACACAGGAACAATGGAGGACCAAGCAGAGTTGATGGACAGGGCCCAGCTATTTCCACCTAGCATACGGCATGGCTTATTAGGCAGCCGTATCCTCTGGAGCTCCTGTTTACAGTGGCAGGAACATTCGTCAGCTCTGCATCATGACTTCCGCTTCTCAATCCTGCTTCCTTTGCTTTTAATTTCAAAGATGCTATTCGAAATATACACAAATGTAGGAAAATGTACATTTTATTTTTGCTTTGAAAATGAGAAAAGAGAGAGAGAAAGAGAGAGAAGGGTCTGATAAAAGACTTCATGGTTAACCAGCTAATAGAATAGAAGCTTTAATAAAGGAAAGGGGCACCCTATGGTTACTACAAAATTATTAATATAAAATGTAAACCATTCTAAAGAAAAAGATGGGTCTTTTGGATCTTCAATTCTTTCCCTCCACTACTGCAAATGTGATTTTTCTAATATAGCAACCTCTTCAGGAAATTCCCTTTCTTAAAATGGTTTATAATTACTTTGATTGATTCAATAATTTATTCATATATTGAATCAACAAATATTTACTGAGTCTATTGTCTGGCACTGCATTAGATGTAGAGAATTAAGAAAACTGAAGATAAAGCAGTTCAAATCCTCACAGAGATGACTGTCGTATTTGACAGAAAAGTGGAACACAGATTTCCTGTATCTCCTAAGCAAACTGAATCAAATGTTTATTTGCTTCAAATCCAACATCATGGTAGGTATCATGAGAAATACACAGAAAAGTAAGAAATGAATATGTGCAGTGTCACATCCGATGATAACCAAATTTTAATCTGAAATTTTCATTTCTGAAAATTTGCCAAGTACTTTCCAAAATCTCAGGGTAGTTTTTCTGCTTTATATATATATCCTATATTGGACTGACAGACTTAGAATACAATAATAACTGTAGAAATGTGCTATAAGCCCTAGAACATAGCAATTATTTGCTAAATATAGGTTTTTTGGTTCAATACTAACAAGAATATGGTACTGCGCAACATTTTACTTTCCTTAGCAAGAAGCGAATCATTGACATACTTGGAGCAGAAAACTGCAGATGCAAACTGTTCTTTTGGAAGCATTAGAACATTCAGGCTGCCGTTCTTTTTCTACTTGGCAAAGTGCCTAGCAGATAGGTGGTGTTCCATAGATGGCATATCGATTTATTCTGCACACAGGTGACTGCCATTTCCGTAGGGCGAAGCCACTAAATCAGATTTCCAAGCCTTCCAATTGGAAACTGAGTCAATCTCAGACGACAAGGAAGGGCAGATCACAGATAGTGAAACAATGCAAGCTAAAGTGAACCCCTCAAGATTTTGCTCTCAGGAACGAATCTCTCTCTAGAAAGACCAAAACACCACTTTTGCCCCCCTCCCCCTCCCAGACCCTTTTTCTTCGGTAAGTTTTCCTGGCTCTCCTTTCACAATGTCCTAATGTTACAGCCCTTCATTTGTACACAAATGGTCTTTGGGGTATATAGAGACTTAAATTCCCCAGTCCTTTTCCCTAGATGGCTGGTACATTTAGCTTATTTCAGATGTTATGTCCCAGGATTACAGATTTGCAGGTGCTCAAACAAAAAAGAAAATAAAGAAAATAACTTCACTAAATCTTATAACAATAAATCAGGTCACTTTAATGCCTTTCAATTAATTAACAAATAATTACTGTACATGAGCAATATACAAGGCAATGTGCTGGTTGGTAAAAATGTGTTTTGCCCTCTACAAACATAATGGAAAATTCCTCTCTCCCTAAACACACACACACACGTGCGCGCGTGCACAGTATAATAATACTATACAAATGATTTTTTTTTTTTTTTTTTTTTTCCTGAGACGGAGTCTCACTCTGTCGCCCAGGCTGGAAGTCTAAAATAGAAGTCATTTGACCTCAGAAACATTTAGAAAACCCAGAAAATGGGCTTGCTGCCCCTTTGTCATGCTTCGTTCTCAACACAGTCTATTTTCTATCTCAATCCCTCTCCTTTGCTTTACTCAGTGTCTCCCATATGTACTCTTCCTTCTTCCTTTAGTGGTTCCATTGTTACAAGTGAAGAGCACCTTTTTCTAACACATAAAATAAATAGGCCATTGTAGGCACTCAATAACTATTACTTTTCCATTAACTTTTCTTCTTAAATTTATAAAGTTTTCCATCTAGCATATTTAAGGACATAACCCTGCAGATGAAAATCACACTGTGTTTTATTTTGCTGAAGTAAAATCTATAGACATAAAGGCATTACACCCAGGAAAACATTTTTGCATTAAATGATACACTCGCGTTACTAAGAAGCAAACCACATACTCCAAACAAACTACTTTTTAAAAATAAATTCCAAGTTACTGAATCACATATTTCAGTCAGCAATCTATAACAATAGTAGAAGAGGCAATTAAAAGAGGATCCTGAAATTAAACCAAATAAATCCCCCTGTTTTTTATATTGCGTAACTAACCATAAGGTTGCTTTGGCTTTTATTCTGTCCAAACTTTATAAATTTATCTGTTCAACATTTTTTTCTCAATTTTACTGCAAGACTAGTTACATTAATAACTGTATTATTTGGTAACATACAGCATTAAATATTATTGACGTATACAAGTAATCCATTAACTTATAACTGATTGCTATTCTTAAAAGGTATCTACATATTTCACCCTGAAGTGACTCAGCACCAATCTGAAGCACCTATTTTAAAATACAGAGTCTGATGTTTTACCCATACATATTAACTTTTGCCATTAAAAGTAACGGCAAATACGTCATAGAAATTTATCTCTGTCACTAAAATATACGTGTTTGAACCATTATTAATACTGAAGTCAAAATTTTTGGAGAGAAATTCATTCTGAAGTGACATTCATACAATTTAAGGGTATTCAATCTATTAAATTCATTTTTTACAAAATAGGTTATATTGAGTAAAAAGTTTGCTGACATAATACTGTGTGGTGTACCCTAGATTTTAAGAATAAATGGGTACATATTCTAACCTGGCTCTTTAAAAAAAAAAAATAGGATCTCACTCTCTGGCCCAGGCTGAACTGTAGTGGCATAAACACCAATCACCTCTTTCCTGGGCTCAAACAATCCTTTCCCCTCAGCCTCCCAAGTAATTGGGACTACAGGCATAGCACCACCATACCTGGATAATTTTTTATTTTTTGCAGAGACAGAGTCTCACTATATTGCCCAGGCTGGTCTCAAACTCCTAGGCTCAAGTGATCCCCCTCCCCTCAGCCTCCCAAGTAGCTGGACCACAGGCACAGCACCACCACGCCTGGATCATATTTTTGTAGGGACAGCATCTCACTATATTGGCCAGGCTGGTCTTAAACTCCTAGGCTCAAGTGATCCTCCTACCTCAGCCTCCCATTGTGCTGGGATTACAGGCGTGCACTCACTTGGCTCTATTTTTAATTAGCTATACAATCCTGTGAAAGTCTCTTAAAGATATTAAGGGGCATTTTTTATATGCAAAGGAATATCCCTTGTAACATGAAATTTCTGTGACTCAAATGCCTTTTTAAAGTTCTAGATGATAGTAAAATAATAGAAACTTTATGAAAAAGGTGTTTCTTTTTTCAAGGGCTTCAATAAAAATGTGCTAAATTATTTAGTTGTCCCTTGTGTTTAGTATCATTGTTTTGCTCTAATATATCAAAAGCAACACTTAAAAAAACCCTCAGTATAATAAGTATAAAATGTATCTCTTTCATACACAGAGACTGATTTCTAATTCAAATCAACACAAGAAATTTCAATTTAAAGTTATATTTAAAATTTTATATAGAGTTATATTTAAAAATTTATTTGACAACAGAAATTTAGAACCCAAATTTATATACATATGTGTGTATATGTATGTGAGTGTGTGTGCACACACATACATATATACACATGAGCACAAACTACTTGCACAAAAGCAAGTGGATGTCATATGAATGAAGAAATCGACAGATGAATGCATGGATGGACAGGTGGATGAATAAGTTAGGTTACAATCTTATCGAAGCAAAGTCAAAAGTATTAGTTTAGGCTCAAACTTCTGCCTTGAAAGACTAAACAGAATTCAAATTTGCACTTACACAGACAAAAAATTCTTTCTTAGTCTCAGCCTAGAACTAATAATTTACCACAATGTTCATGACAACTGGTGGATAAGAGCAAAGACTCTTGTGCTTTTTACTTCTTCAGTGTGGTTGCAACTTTAAATACATTATTTTTTTTCATTTTTTTATTTTTTATTTTTTTCCTGAGACGGAGTCTTGTTCTGTCGCCCAGGCTGGAGTGTAATGGCGTGATCTTGGCTCACTGCAACCTTCGCCTCCCAAGTTCAATTGATTCTCCTGCCTCAGCCTCCCGAGTAGCTGGGATTACAGGCATGCACCACCACACCCAGCTAAGTTTTTTGGATTTTTAGCAGAGATGCGGTTTTACTATCTTGGCCATGAACTCAGGTGATCCACCCGCCTCGGCCTCCCAAAGTGCTGGGATTACAGGCGTGAGCCACTGTGACTGGCCTAAATACACTAATAGTTTGATTTGACATCTGATGAAACATTGATCCAGAAAATAATTATAATAAACAGCTTGAAAGAAATTTGGCACAGTTATATACATATGGCTCTAAATCAGGAGTTTTTAAATTTTTGTGTGCCATGGACTTCTTTGGAGATCTGAAGCAGCCTGTGGACCCTAATTCAGAAAGAATACTGTTTCTAAACAAAATCATAGTATTATACATAAAAATATATTTAAATATATTTAAAATATATTGAAAAACAAATATGCAATGTGGTAACATATATGCCTATTAGTATATTAAGTAAAAAGTTATACTAGAAGACAGACTACTTTTGAAATAAGAAACATATAGGTATATCAGATATATAGTGTAATAGTGATATGATAGGAAAATATCTATAGGAAAATATATTGACAAAGACACAGGCACGGCTAGTGAAACTGATTTTTGGCCTACATTCATAATTGAAGGAAATTACGTGAAATTTAGTAAAACTAAAGATATATTTTTTCCCATCTTCGTTCACAGATATCTTTGAATTCTATTTAGCACATCCCTAAGTTAAGAAGCTCTTAAGTCTAAGTAAATTAGACTTGGAAGACAAATACAATTTTTAACTGGAAAGCACCAAGCAGATAGTCTTTTTGTAGGAGAAGTGATTGGAAAGTTAGGAAGACTTTCTAGAAAGGAAGGTATGATATTTGAAATTTTTTCAAAATTACATTTATATGTATTAAAAAAACAGAATATTGTATTATCATGGATGTCTTAGAGTATCAAGTTGAAGAAATAAATCACAACACACACACACACATATTTACTTCATGCGGAAAAATTCTGGAGATTTGGGGAAAGATGCAGAAGATCTAAAATGTAAATAAAAGTTACTGAAAGATAAAGAATACCTAGAGAAAAGTCAAAATGATGAGTCTGTGCACCGATAGTATTTCCAAGTATTTGGTTAAAGTAATGATAACAATTATGTACAATTAAATATAGTCTGGTGAAATCCCAAATGGGTGGGTAGGGTTCAAGGTTGGAACATTTTTAAAAAACAGCACTTTATTTTACTGAGTCTCTTAGGTACAACATAGATCTTCCTTAATTTACTTGACATATGGGCCTCTATATTTCAGTTAGGGGTAATTTGCCTGTTCACGTAAGTTACTGACTTTTGGCTTCCATATTATTTTAAAATCATTGTATATATAACTACTTTTATTTGTTGCAGTTCTCTGCTTTAGTTTTGTATTTTAAATGAGCAATAAACAAAAGTCTTAGTTGCTAACAAAGTAAGAAATCCTATTCTACATCAACAAAGATCAAACAAAAATTAAAATAAAATGTAAAATTATCTGGTAAGGACACCACTAAAATAATTGTTAGTATGTTGAATCCAACAGTGTATCAAAGGGATAAAGTAGAGCTTATTTCAAAAATGCAAATTATTTTTATAATTATGATATTTTTAGCTATCAATCATTATGGTAAATAATATTTTTCAATGTGATGATATTGTATGTGAAACAGTGTTTGAAGAATTTTGTCACTATTCCTAGAAATGATAAGGATTATTTACCAAAAACCAGTAGCAAAATGCATAATAAAGAATGAAAACTTTTTTCATTAAAATTAGAAATAAGATGGAAATGTTTATTCTCACCATCTTACTCATCATTATTTTGGACTTTCTACATAATGCAATAAGATTAGAAAATAAAATATTAAGAAACAAGACAATCTGTTCCTGTTTGGTGGATTACATGGTCATATATTTTGAAAAACTCAGAGATTTCAAATTTAGAAGTATTAATAAAGCTTAATTTGACATGCACATGCAGTACAAAAATCTATACTTTTCTTAATATTAGTAATACAACTTAATAACAGAACTGATTACATACAGAATGATAAAAGTTGGACATCATTAAGTGACAATGGATATAATAAGTGTGAATAGATTATAGAAAAAATAAAACCTTATTAGGGCATAAAATAAAATCAGAAACATAGCAAAATTATTCTGTTTGTGGAAAAGAAGACCTCATATCAGAGTTATGTTGATTTTTTTATAATAAATATATGCATTTAGTACCATTTCGTTAGAATATTTTTGTTTAGATTGTTTTATTTAGAACTTGATAAAATTGTTATATTAATTGATATGAAGGAATATATATCCAAGAATGGCTAAAAAATATGAAATTGGGACTATAATCCAAGAATATAGTGAGAGAGATGAATCACTTGAACAGAATTTTGACCAGAATTACTTTTGTTTATATATTTAAAGTTTATATGTGAAAAGTGAAATTTTTATTTATTTGGAAAAGCAGTTCATTTACTAACTGGCACTAAAACAATCTTCTACCCAAGCAAAGTTAGGCTATTCATCTCACGTCATAACAACAAATTTGAGATGGGGTAAATATTTAAATGTAAAAAGCAAAAAGCAGAACAATTTTAGAAGAGTGATTGTCTGCCCTGAGATAGAGAGCTCTTAAAGCAAGATTGTAAACACAGAATGAAAAACCACATATTTTGTTATACAATTATTGAGTGGAATGGCCAAAGACACAATACATACATAAAGTAAAAAATAAGCTAATAAACTACAATAAAATGCATTTGCAACATAGGAAACATACTTAACATCACACACAGAAAAAAAAATGTAAATAAAAAAACATAAGCAATCCAATGGACAAACAAACAGTTATAAGCAGATATTTTACAGAAGAAAATCAAAGGGCTAGAAATATAAGAAATGATGATTTTTCTCAATAGTCAAGGAAAAACAACTAAAAACAATAATGAAATACAAATATTTGTCCATCATATGGTCAAGTTTGCAAAGCTATGGAGACAGGCTCTCCCATTCATTGAAAGCTAGAGGGATAAAATTTTAAAGCTTTATGGTAGAGTATGCGGTGTTTATACAAATCTCGAGAAGTCTTACCTCAGGGAATGCTTCCTACAGAAAAGCAGGGACAATGAGAATATTTCTTTACATTTATTTCATCACTTTGTGTCCTAATAGAAATTTGGACATCACTTCCATGTTTTTCAAAAGAGAAAAGTTTTAACAAATTGTACAAACATATTCTTGTGTGAAATATTATGATGACATTGAATATTTGAATTGGCAGGAATGTTGTATGTATCATTCCAGAGAGATGCTCCTGAAGTTTCATTTTGTCATGCTGGAGAGTTGTAGAATAATTATTTATATAAAGCTTCCTTATTTTAGGCTCTATAAACACCAGTTGAGAATCTACTTTCTTTCAGACATTGTCCTTAGTATTATTTCTATCTGAACTACTTTATTTGATGTGCAAAATCCTCTATAATTAGGTCAATCTCTATATTAAAATCTGTGCACTACACTTCAGTATGCTTCCTATTGTTTCAGCATTTCACCATCAAACTTTCCATACAGCTTTTTAAATTGGTGTTTGCCTTTTCCCTCTCACTTATCCAATTCTGCCACTCAGAACCCATCTTAGTATTATAATTTTTATGATGTCCTTTTGTACAATTGAACTGTCAATGGGCTGCTTTTTTTGTCTTTAATGGAGGAAGGGGGAAAGGGAAGGTATTATAACTTTCCTACAAGTCAAGAGGAACCCATTTTCAGAAAAGGAGTTTCTAAGAATAGTTAGGAGGATGAGTGCATACTCCACAATTGCAGATTCCCTTATTTCCATCAAAGGCTCTCATTACAAAGTACACCTAACTTCACCCAAGCTTTAGTACAAGTCCATGGCCCACAGACTGTATGTGGCCCAGGACAGCTTAGAATGCAGCCCAACACAAATTTGCAAACTTTCTTAAAACGTTATGAGATTTTTTTGCAATTAAAAATAATCTCATCAGCTCTTGTTAGTGTTAGTGTATTTTATATGTGGCCCAAGACATTCCTCTTCTAATGTGGTCCAAGGAAGTCAAAAAATTAGATACCCTGCTTTAGTTAGTGATGCATCCAGTATAAGTAAGGATAACTTAATATCAATAACTACTTTTACTTTTTGTAAAGCAAACATTCATTTGAAATTGCACAGACTACTCTTTATTGGAAGCCCATTTTCAGTCTACTTTGAATTAAAAATACCAGCAAAGATTTACAGTGTTGATTTGAAAAGGTATATAGGACACATAGTAAATACAATCCTATGATTGAATGACAGATTTATCTTAGAAAAAGGATATACATTGATACAAATGAACAAGGATCTGGCTAAGACTACTTCAATTAATTGACGTTGTAAGTGCAAATATATTTGGAGTCTAATGATAAGATAAGCAATAGCTAACCTGTGTGAAACACTTGCCATGTGCCATGCCCTGTGTGGGGAGCTTGTTATACCTCATCTCAGTCAATCCTCAAAATAATGTTTACATGTGCTATTATTGTTATCCTCTTTATACAAAAGAGAATGACAGGCCTCAGAGAAGTTCAGTAACTTGCTCATGGTCATACAGAAATCCATGCAACCTGATTCCAGAGTCTAAATTCTTTATCAATAGATAATATGTCTTCTAGGTAAGGCAGTTGCAAATTGTGGGAACAACTCAGGTAACAAGAATAGGAAAATGTTCATTAAATCCTGCCTCAACCATTTCTAGCTGTGACGAAGCCAGTTAACTTCCCCACATTTCTATTTTCTCATTTCCAAATGTGGGCATTTGTTCAAGATATTTCTCATTAAGGAATAAGAACTGAAGAAGCATATATCAAAGCCTTCTCAAAGTTAATTCCCATAGGACTGTGGTGAAGATTAAATGTGAAAGCATGTTGTAATCTATAAATCACTAAATAACATGGAGGTACTACTGTTATGTGACAGTCCTAGGATTGTTAGGAGCAAGACCAGAAGACCAGAAAACTGTCTTGTTCAGTTTGACCAGATTCATTTGTTTCTCCTCACATAAACACAGTCCCAATTATAGCGCTTGATTCATCCAAAAGGTAGAACAATAATTTCCTTGTGGGCCAATTTTGTAAGGTAGATGTCAAGGTTTACGATGCATGCTTTTTGTTGCTGAAAATTTAAGCTGTGTATTTCCTGAAAGGACATCTGCTTCTTTATTGTGTACTGCTATATATCCATCAGGAATAACAATTAAATTTTTTTTTTGTATTATAGGTAAATACTGGAGAAATATATTACAACTCTTAAGGAGACATCAAACAAATAGCAACTTTAAATCACCACCAGGTTGGACTAGGATGAATCACTAAAGGAACTTGAGGGTTATTATCACTAACTCTTAGATTGTTTAGTTCACAGACTTCACTTTTTAAAAACTATATAATATATACATGTATATATGACACTGAAGGGGAATCTACTAAATGACATTTAAGTAAATGTTAAGTTTGTTGAAAATTTGAACTGTCTGACATTTTGAAATTTAGAGATGGAGAAGATGAGGAAGGACCAGTAAAAGATATTGAGAAAATAGATGGTGAAGTAGGCGAAAAATAAGGAGAGTGTGAAATCCTGAAGTACTAAGGCATATATTGAGGCAGGTTGGTAGCTATGGTGGTGGAAGCATATGGAAGTTTTCCCATGATTGATGCTATTTTCTTAGTAAAATAGAAAACAAGGCTTCACCTGAGGAAGAGGAAAAAAGAATTGGGGAACTTGTTGAAGAAAAGAGAGAGAGAGAGAAAATGAATGAATCCTCTAGGCAAGTGGGAGGGTACCCAGGAAATGTAGTAAGATTGCTGGGCACCACTGAGCACCCACTTGAAATTAGTGGTCATGACTTTAGCATGAAACTAGCTCAAATGGTTATATGCTTTCCTTAGCCCTCTCTGGCCACCTGAGTACAAGCATACAATAGGCAGAGATTGGTCTAAACCAAAAATGTAATTTTACCAGATAATATTACAAAACGAGTGAGGCAAGCTTGTCTTCAGGTGGGAAACCACAAGGATGAATCACTGAATTTTAAATCAGGGAAGTAACATCACAAGGGATGAGGGTCAAAACATATTAGAGTATGCATGGATACTAGATAGAGTGAGCAGGGAAGAAATTGTGATGTTGGGGTAGAATAGTTAATGATAATACCAAGTCCAAGGGTGGCCATAGTAGGAGGTGACTAACTCAAGATGGAGTTAAAGATAAATACCTGGGAAAAAGGAAAGTAGGTTAAGGAAGCCAGCGTAATTCTAGCATTGTCCAGGTGTACAGTCAGAGAATCTGGATAACACCATTGTCGAGGAGCCTGACAGTAACTCTGAGGCTAAAATCTCCAAACAATGAGATTCCATAGAATATTACTATTGGGGTGGAGACATTAAAAGGAAGCAACAGCTGAGTATGAACAAGGACCAGTGGTGTGACGGATGCCTGCTAGGGAGACTCAGATCTCAGCTAGAAATGAAGGGGCTTTCAATAAAGTTTTCTATTTTACCTCTTCAAACTCTTGCACAATTTTGGGTTAGACAATTCAAATGTTTGTTACTGTTGAAATACTCTCTTTTTATAAGTATATATTATATATATTTTTCTATATATAATTGTATATATATAATTTTAATTGTAATTTCCTGATGCTAGTGTTCATAATGTATAGACCAACTTTGATAAGTGTCTAAAATGCATTTGAATTTTATATATTAATATTTTATGCTATGACTTTCATAAACTTTCATATTGGTTACAACAATTTATCTGTAGATGATGTTTTGTTTTTATGTAGACAAATTATCTGAACACACCTTTTAACTTTTCCAGTCTTCATATCTTTTTTGTTTGTTTGCTTTTGTTCAAACCAGGGCCTCCAGTAGAATTGCATAAAAAGTAATAATGAGAAAGCTCATTTTACTGACATTAACATGAATGTTTGTAATATTTCACTTTTCAGAATGGTATAAACTGTAGGTTTTTTGTTAGATTCTCTTAATCAAGTTAAGGAATATTTTTTGTCTATTCCATTCTTGGTTTGCTAAAGTTTTTTTGTTTGGTTTTGTTTTCCCCTATTATTGATAGCTACAAATTTTATCAAATGTTTTTTTTTTCTTTCTTTCTTTTTTTTTTTTTTTTTTTTTTGCATCTACTGAGAATCTTGTGTTTCTTTCACCTTTATCTGTTAAGGCAGTGAAATACATTACTACATTTTTCTAATTCTTGCTTAATATTTTTACACTTATGTTTTTGAGTGAGATGAGCATATTTTTTTCTTTCTCATGTTGTCCTCTTCAGGCTTTGATAGCAAGGTATACTTATAAAATTATAAATATTTGTGAAAGATTGAAATAGTAAGTTCCTTGAGTGGTAGGGTTTATCTGATTTTTTAATGATGTCTTAAATATATTAACCTTTTTGATCTATCATATTTATTTCAAATATTTTAGCCAGGTTCTAATTTCTGTGTGCAGTTTCATTATAAAGATTGATAATATTACTTTCATCTTGATTATCAAATCTATCAGTCTCTTTTCCCCCAAAATTGTTCACTGTAGACCAGGTACTAATTCATTAAAATTGGGCACCAACTTATGGGAATGAACACTAGGCTTCAAAGCATGTCCACAGGATTTTTTTATAGGCTAAATATCTGCTTACTTTAAGCTTTATAGTCTTGCTCATGTGCAAACAAACCAGTAACCTTGGCAAAAGATTTAATGTTCACCAATATGTTAAACTGATACAGTGTGATCTCTTTTAATCCACATGGAATTCAGCTGTTATTTGATATGTATTTCTCCCATGATAGATTTAAGTCTTTTGAACATCATTATAATAGTTACACTATACTTTAATTAAAATACCCGTAATTTAGCTAGTTACCACCTAGAATTTTAGAGTGTATATTAATATCTTCTGTATTTTGACTGCATGAGAGAATCAGTATATGAATATGAGTAAATTTTTTCTTTGGTTTTGCTTTCACTAAATATTACTAAATTGCTTTCCAAAAGGATTCAGTTCCAATATAAATGAAGGGTGTTTGTTGACCTGTATTAAATATAGAAGACTGCATAAGTGCCTTATTGTCTTTTGCTGATTTATCATTCAGTGTTAAATAGAATTATTTTGATTAATTTTATTATATGCTTTGTAAATTTTTCTTTTCTAGATATATTTGATGTTTTTTGAAATGCACAAATGAACACTTACTCAAATAATTCCATAGTTTACTTTGAAATAAAAACAAATCCTTTAGAGATTAAAACCACACCAAGATGAATCATTTTTTTTCCATTTTCCATTTTTCTTCATTAGGTTTGTTTAAAGCATGCAGCACATAAATTAATGTAGATTTATATTAATGAATGAAAGTTGATATAATTATGTTAAGTCCTACGATTTAAGGTTCTAATGAAACCTACATGCAGTGAAATATATCTTAGTATATGTTAATTTTAAACAAATACTATCAAGCTTGCCTGTAATTTTCAAATGGCCTGAGACTCCTAGAATTGTGCACAATACATTATGGGAGAATTATCTAAATTGGATGGAGCAGGAAAGTAGGAACGATTTACATGGATCCTCACATCTTAACCCACTTTGAATGAAGAACACTGAGAATATGGAGCATGTGGATGTGTAGAGAATGAGGCCTCAGCAATTCTTTATGGTAATACACTGTTGCATATGAAATTAACCAAACTTTTTAAAACAAATCTATGCTAAACGTGGAAAATTGGCTCTCAGGACTTTTCCCAAAATTGGCTTTCAGGGATTTTCCCAAATTTGATTATTTTAGAAAATAATCAAAAACTTCCTATGGACCCTTTTTGGGAGTGAGAAATGCAGAGGAAATATATGGATAACATATCCTGGTGACAAAATGTGCTGGTCCAAAATGCTAGGATGGGAACTAGAATGATTCGTGAATAAGGAACAGCAAAGTCAGATATATACGTGTAGGGTAGGAAGTCTGAATGTCTGGCTGTTATGATTGGCTAACAGTAGACGTGTGGCTGGGTAAGTTATTTCAAAAGGAATTGAGATAAATTTGAGGAGTTAGATGATCTCGGCTCATCCACAAACTAGCCACATGGCCTTGACCACATCATTCGCCAGCTTCACCTTTAGAGAAAACATCACTATTCACAGGACTAAGTGACCTTAACATGATGAAAGTGCTTATACAGTGGCAGAGTGATTTATAAATATAAGGAGGAGAAAGTAAGCTTTATTCTAATAATATTAAAAACAAAGATACAGAAAATGACTGTAATTGCTTTTATTTTTCTATTAATGAGAAAGTAAATTTCAGAATATTAAATAAAATTTTAGATTACGAATACTGAAGGAACTAGTCTGTTGAGTGGGTGTAAGATTTCTACATTTTATGTCTCTTTAGTTGAATACTGTACAATTAATGATTTTCCAAGAAACAAATCTATATTTATGTTTAACCTGCCAGTATATTTAATAATTTCCTTCTCATTCATTGCCTTTTGTTTTTGTGGTACATCCAAGTAGTATAGTCCTTGAGATAGCATTGACTTTATCCTGCTAAAAAGCTGTATATTCTATTGCTTAAAGATTTTTAAAATGTCAAAAGAAAAAAGAAAATAAAATTCACTCTAAAACACACTCCCCAGAGATCTACATTCAGCATATTATCATGACAATAATAACATTAAACCAGCTGTAAATACACTAGGCACTTTACATGATTTTTTTTCTAATTTCTAATTCTCACGATAAATATGGAATATAGGCATGTTCTGTTTCAGGTTAAATAGGTAACACAAATAGTAAGTCGTGGAGCTAGGATTTGCATCCACATTTTTCTAACATATATATGTGTATATATATGCATACAGATATTTGTATTTTGTAGAGAAAATTGGGAGCAAGTCTTTATATATATATATTTTAGCAAATACAGGCTTGTATAGATTATTGCAAGCTCTGCAAAGAAGACTGCATGCTATATATGGGACCATCTTTTCAAAGTGTGGAAGACTCCTCAGAACCCCATACTCCGCTTAAAATATTAGGCAGCATTGTCATGTAGTACAGGCCAAATTGAAGAAAAAATGTATATTCCCACATAATTTCTTAACAAGGGTATTAATAATCTTGGTTTCATTCTGGAAGTGATCCAAACCAGAACTGTTATCTTCACTAAAGCCTGTAAGACCTGTGATGTTTGACTTAATCTTGCCAGGCTGCGCTTTGCCAGATTTTACTTTCATGAACAATTATAAGGTTTTTTAAAATCTACCATATTCATCCATCTACCTATCCATTCCCAAAACTATTACTTAGTACCTAGGATGTACAAAGAATTATGCAGCCAGTTGAAGAAAACAAAAAAGACTAAGATTTGGTTTACAGTGCAATTTATGCCTAATGAATAGATTGGCATTCATAAGTTTGCAAAGGAATAGTAATACCTAAAACGACCATCACAGTTCAATGGACTGAAAAATAGTTTTACTTCAAAAGACCCAAATGCAACATCAAGAGCTGATAAGAGTTTTATTATTTTAGATACAAGTAATCTTAGGAGGGAACAAATTAAAGTGAGAAAAACTCCATAAAGAAGAATTAACAAATTAAGGTAAATGAGGATAACAATATGAACTACCGATATCACACAATGTATTGATTTGTAAGCATGTCAGGGAAGGTGAGACCACAAAAACTTAGTCTTTAGGATTAAAAATGTGGCTATAAAACTAAGGAGTGCTACCAAAATAAGTTGTCTTTTAAAAAGTTCTCTTCTGAGACTGCACAAAAATAACTGAAATAACACTTGGAAAAATTCTAGGAATTGACAGTGTGAAGCTAATTTAAAAAGATACGCAGAGAATCATGTTACCATACAGCAGGGCTTTCCAGGCAAGAGAACACTGATGGAGGGATATTCTTACTCTTCCTGATAGAACGATGGCTTTTCTTTTTCAAAACTAAAGAAAATATCATACAGATTTTTGATTTGATGTTGATAAATTCATGGGAAGAGAAAGAAGAGGAGTTTTTCCTCTATTAAATTCAAATGTTTAAAGAATGAAATATTTTAGCAATTTACGAGTTCTTTCACAACCAACTAAGACATTAAGAGACTCTTAACTTCTATTTTAATGTGCAAATACACCCATACGAACACACACACGTGCGCGCACACACGTACACACAATCAGGATAGGTGGTGGGGGGCAACATTTTACTAGAAGAAAAAAAATTAGGGACCGATTTCTCACCTCTCATGCCCCACAGAAAATATACTGAAGGATCTAAATCCTAGGGAGAAGCAAAGACTCCCAGGACAGTGCCAGTACATTGAAAAACAACCTTTGCCTACTTTCTGCTTTTTGGATCAGGTGTACAATGAAAGAAACTGATTAGTATTATTTTCATCCTACAATGTCATTTTAAATTCATTTTGCTAGACAATTAAGCAAAAAAGAAGCCCAAAGAAATATAGATCAAGAAATATAGATCATAGGTTCATAGTTTTGTTTCATATTTTTGGGGTAACTTTTAATATGAATTAAGTGACCTATAAAAGATGCAGTTAATAAAATTGTGAAAAAATTCATGGAAATTTGTAATTTTATTGATAGCATTTTAACAAAACCTCTGCTAATATTGCATAGTGAAAAAATTATAATCTACTGAAAAGTAAAGAAAAATAATTTAAAGTATTTTTAATACTTTTAAGTTTTTGCCAGCCAGATGTTTGAAACTAATACATGTATTTTCGAAAGCCTCAAATATTCACCAGGTGGCAGTCTTTTCCTTAACTGTGGTCAAAATAAACGATCTGCTTTGCCTCATTTATTAAAAAAAAATAGGACAACAGGTGAATATTGATCCCACACTTACATTGACAATACTGCATTTCGATGCTCTGTCTTTTGTGAAAACATCCTTCCTAAAATATACCTAAGGGAACCTGTATATTATTCTATTGGGTTATCTCTGATCATTTCCCTTTATCATGATTTTTTTTCCTTCTCTTTCTCTATCTAAAAAAAGGCTACATTGTGTTTGGTGATTTATATGTTTAGATTGTGTTTATTCAAACTTTTCTGTGTCTTATAATCCTGGTGCATTTCCTTTCTTCTGACTTTTAGATAACTTTTAGCTCAGGGTCATGCTTCCTGGCTCCATGGAACCTTTCATAGATTCACACCCTCCTAACCACTATGCAGGTATCTAGAAGCCTGTCCTTAGAGATTTCATCACCAGAATGCAACAGGTTTGTCTCTTGCATTCTGCATCAGCATTTCTGAAGTCTGATCCTAACAACCTGAAAGCATGACACAAATGTGAATCTTTAGACGTAGATCAAACTGGCATACTTCATTCTGAAATTAATAATCATGATGATAACATTAAACCAGATGTAAATACACTAGGCACGTTACATTTTTTTTCCTAATTTCTAATTCTCATGATAATTATGGAATATAGGCATGTTCTGTTTCAGGTTAAATAGGTGACACAAATAGTAAGTCGTGGAATTAGGATTTGCAACCACATTTTTCTAATTCCAAACCTGATCCTTTTCAACCATGAAATATTTCCTTTTACATAAAACAAACCTCAAAATATTTAGTTTTATTTATATTTTTTTTCTCATTTCATAAAATCTTTATGATTGGGGCTAAAGTGGTAAATATGAAAAATATGACTGCAAATTGATATAATAAATATGACTGAATTCCAGGCCTGACTCAAGGACTAATAATCTCAGTAGTCCTAGGTAAATTTCCTCACCTTCTTTAAGCTTCACTTTCCTCATATCTGTAAAAGGTGATGACCTCAGGAGTTACTTTGTATTAGAAGAATGGGGTGACATCACTTTAAAGGTGATGTCAAAATGCACTTTAATTATCTCCGATTTTAAGGTTAGGCATTGATTCTGCTTTTTGGTCGAGAGAATCAGGCAGACTAAGTTGGGATTAAATAGAACACAATACAGTAAAGAGAAAATTCATCCAAAACAGGTGCTTCTGAAACCCTTGATTTAATGCACATTACCACCAAGTCAAGTATTAAATTTAGTGTATAAGCACCAAGAGGAATACGCTTGATCTATACTTTACTAGGGCTAGTAATTTAAAGTGAGGTCAGAAGAATAAAAAACTCTTCAGGTGATAAAGGATTAATAAATTCAGATGTTCTAGGATAAAGTATGCAAGAGAAATATGAATTAGCAACATTTAACATTAATTATCAAATAGGCATTTTTAAATTTTAAGCATTTTATTGATAGAATTAATATATATGTGCATAAATAAAAATATTTCCTATTGATTCTATTCAAGGTGAAGAGTGTATCGTATTCTGCAATGGACTATCCGCCTAATATGACAATCTACTACACTTTTCCCCAAACCACGAAATAGTTTATTTTTAATACAGTTTTACCATGCTCACAGAAACACAATGGTACTTGTCTATATCTTCTTTTAGTGATGTTGAACTACTTCAGTTTCTGTATCTTACAAAATGTGATATGACTGTTATATAGTAGGTCCTTTCAGCCTACTCTCACAAAAAAATAGGTGTGAATACAATTGGGAAACCAATACTGTATAGAAAACAGAAAAAAGTGAGGATGCACGTTAAATATAGTTACTTATATTTACCCTAAAACTGCAATTGATCGCTAATTAGATTCCTTGAGGTGAGAGGTTCATTTGTAAGTATATTTTAACAATATTTTGATCACAGTAGGCAACCAAGGAAATTTTAAAGTTATAAGAAGAAATGAGAAAACACATTATCCTTTGTTGAAACTTTGCTAACCAAAACCCTTGTCCTCACTTTCTTACTTCTTTCCTCATCTTGAGTTGTTCCCTTGCTGCTCTGCTATAGCGAAATTGAAGAGGGAGCAGAAGAGAGTGATTCTATTAATATATCAAGAATGCTGAGCATGAATAATAGACACTGTATGTGTGATTGTGCCAGATAACCTTTAGAATCTCCTCCAAACCTAAGAAACTATCTGTGATTTTAAGAAAAGCAGTTTATTTTTTCATTTTTTTTATGAAGGTATAGTGTGCATGCGTGTGTGTGTGTGTGTGTGTGCAATATAGAAAGAAAGCAGATATAAAGAACAAGTTTTGATTGGTAAGATTCATTTTATAACCTAAGAAATAGAAAAATGAATAATAGACCATCAGCAAGTCTTTGTGGAGTCTCGAGTCCTTGTTATTAAATTTAGCCAACATTTATTGAACACGTATCATGTACTAGGAAATCTGTTGGGTATATATAGAAGGAAAAAAGGAATCCAACATTTGTTAAAGAGGTAAGAGTTCCTTATATAGATAACAGGGTATGAAAGTTGAAATTTTTACAGGTACCAGATACAATTGATGACAGACTCCAGAGTTCACAATGCTTCAAGAGTATATAGCATAGGGACAATAGAGATAAGAGTGGATTTGTGAGGAGGATTTCTTTGTAGACAACTGAAGTTGGACTAGGGGGCACCTGTGTTCCCAAGGATGGGAGAGAGATTATTGTCTGCCCAGGCACCTCAAATCAAGCCTGGGGGGTTTACCAGAACCATGGACTTCCTGAAAGCTACAACAGCAATTGGAAACTCCATGCTCGATGAATGCGCTTTTCCCCTAATCTTCTCACTGGATTCTCTTCACTTCCCAAATCTTTCTCTCTCACACACACAGTTAGTGTATGGAAAGAAAAGATAAAACTTTGAATTGGGGCTACTACATCTATTACCTAACAGTAGGAGGGAAGATATGTCCAAACAAAGCCTACGAGGACCACCCCAATAAACAAATGTTAAAGAGAGCTGGGCGAAAGCATGTCCAAGCAAAGCCTAAGAGGACTACCCCAATGAACAAACGTTTCAAGAGAGGAGAGGGAGGGGAAATGCAGCATTGAAATTTTACTATAAATCAAATCTATGCCATTGCAGATGGATAAATCAGTAAGATACATACATATTCATGTGTGTCTGCATGTGTGTGTGTATATATATATGTGTGTGTATGTATATGCATATAAACACATACCCTGTGGTATTGTGAAGCTCACAAAGTGGAGGAAAGTAAAACATATTTTCAACATAATATTCTAAGAGTATGAGGAGGCGTATAGGACATGATTATAATGGTAGTAAAGAAGAGAGACGTTTAACTTCATCAATGTTTCACAACTTATATCATATCACATCATATTTTATAATTTATATCAAAAAAGGGTTCACGTTATCTGCCAAATAACTGCCTCCAGCATGGATGGCGGGATCTATTTCTGCAGAGTCTCAGCTGTCAGGTTTCAGTTTAGAAATGGACCCCTCCCAGAGTCTCTCAACTTGCTGCATCAGGCTGCCCAACAGGGTAATATTGAAATGTGCATTGCTTGACATTAAATCTCCTACACTCTTGTGAATGTGCTGTTCTCGCCTCCCTCTTCCCAGAAATTTCTCAATGTGCCAGCAGTGTCTCCCTTATTACTGCCAGTCTCTTCCTACAACAGTCTAAGAGGAATTGAGAAAATCAGATAACCAGTTTTGTTAAATCAGTAATTTAATGCACTCAAGCTTCGGTCAAGGGCCAAGATTCAGTCAGGGGCCTCTGGCTGAAGGAATTTCAGGACACTTGCTCCATCAAAAGCACGGAAAGAACTTTCTATGCTGCTTGGTGGCCACAGTTTATTTCTAGACCTGTTCAAAAGAGCTTAGGTTTCTAGACATGTCAGGGTCAAAATGTCCAGGCAATTTGGCAAAATAAGAATAAAGTCCAGAAAAACAGAGAAACCTCTACTCAAATCTCACTTGAGCAAGTTAATCTCTCTGAGCCACAATTTCTTTATCCATAACAGTTCAATATATGTGGAAGGAATCTACCAAATAAACGTGAAAATACATCCCAAACCATCAAAGAAAACATTTTCTGTAGTCCCCACTCATGTACATGCATTTATTCCTCCCTTATTGAACCCCTATTATTTAGTCGTGACTGCTTAAACAAGTGTTCAACAAAGATTCAAAGGCTGCTACTAGGGTCAACGAGAATGAACTCTGCAGCTCCTTAGCAGTATCCACTTGGTGCTGGAGGGAGGAAAATGGCAGTTGAAGTACTTAGTTACTTCTAGTGGCATGGAGGGAAGTACACCTCTCTTTTTAAAATGACAATAATGAAAGAACTTATCACAAGGGTTGTTATGAGGTTTAAATAATATAACAATCTAGAATGATCTTAAGAGGATGCTCGATAAATTGCATATTGAATTTTTTGTTAGCAATTTTTATTATTGTGACCTTAGATGACTAGGGTAAAATATTGAAATAGATTTACTATTCACTGCAGCCTATTTGCTTTTTGAAGTTATATATTATGTTTTGAAGAAAATTATTCAATATCTTGCTAATTGAGAATTATCTGAAATTTTGGACAGTGGGAGATACACAAAACACAAAGTCCAAATAAATGTGTAATTATTTCTCATTTTTACTTTACTCATCCAAATATCAATGCGTCAAAAATTCACATTTATATATAATGATACTAGTGTTGCTTATATCTTATATCTTGACTCATATCTCCAAGTCAAATGAATCTATATACTTTCCCTCAGGGACTCCAGAAATCAAGAAGGGATGTTGCAATTAAGGAGATGAGTGTTAGGCAAAGTTAACCTCACTCGACTTATATACTATCACCTTTTTTAAGGGAAGAGAGATTATACATCCAGTTGATAAAATTTACAACTATCAATTTCTCTTACCCACTCCTTCTGGGTGGGTTTTAGCATTCCCTCAGAAAGCTGTATTCTGTAAGTCAGTTCTCACATACTCAAAGCTTGCAGTACAAAACTATTGTCAAGTGTTTCTAATAAATGACTCAAACAATAGAGACTTGGAACATTGCCATATTTAGAAACTGATTAAAAAATGAGTGTATAAAACATAAATTGTGATAATGAAAATAAGAACACTCTTTTTAGGTGCTTGAAGAACTCATTCTTGAAAAGAACTTTTTTTTTTTTTAACTTTTAAGTTCTGGGGTACAAGTGGAGGTAATTACATAGGTAAACTTGTGTCATGGGGGTTTATTGTGCAGATTCTTTTTTTATTTTATTTTTATTTTTTCAGATATTGAGACTTATTATAAAGCTGCAATAATTAAGATACTATGATATTGGCTCAAGGATACATGACTAGAGCAAAGGAATAGAATAGAGTTCAGTAATAATGGTTACAGACATATGCATATCTGACAAAGTACTTGCATCCAAAATATGTCAAGACTCTTACACAGCAGTTGGAAAAGTACAGTCAAGCCAATTAAAATGTGGGAAAAATACTTGAGAAAGCTTTCAGAGAAGAGAATATCACAATTTACTGTAAACATAAAAAGATGCCCAACATTATTAGTCATGAGAAAAATGCAAATAAAATTAACAATGTTATATCGCCACCCACCCACCAGAATTGCTAAAATGTAAAAGACTGACAATGTTAAGCTATTATCGCAGATTTTTGGTGACCTGGAGAAAATAATTCACTCTGTCCGCTCTGTCCTTATGGTTCAAATCCTATATGATCGGGTCTTCTTCCAATTTTGGGCAGTGGCATCCCAAACCCCTCTCACTGATTCAGTCTTGCCTTGTGTCCAAGCCTTCTCATACCATCCAGGTAGATGTAGCTAATATACTCAGGTCTTCCAATGAAACACGAATTATCACCACTCCCCATATTAATCACTATGCTGACTTTATAGCTGTAAATTAATTTTGCCTGTTTTTGAATTTTATATGCATGGAATCATATAAGATTTATTTATGTACACTTTCATATTTGGATTATTTTACTCAACATCCATATATTGAGATCTGTCTATGTATTATGTCTGCCTGTGGTTCATTCTTTTTCATTGCCGTAGGCGATTCCAATTTCTATAAATTTAATTGTATACACTTATTAATTCTGTGATTGATAGACTCTTGGGTTGCTTCCAATTTGGGATTATTACAAAAAATATTGCTATGAATATTCTTATGTATTGTGCAGATTATTTTATTACCCACGTATTAAGCCAAGTACCTAGTGGTTATTTTCCCCGATCCTGTCCCTCTTCTCACCCTCCACTCTCCGATAGGCCCCAGTGTGTGTCATTCTACTCTATGTGAAAAAGAACATTTAAAATTCGGCATTACCTGTATCCTTGTTTGCTTGTGTTTGGATACCAAAACCAGAAAACTACTCATTTTGCTTGTAATCAGAGAATAAGTGAATATAGCAGGCAGAAAGAAAGGGTATGTTGAAAACAGTTACTGAACATTCTAATCATAAGGTGTATTTTCATAATTCCCAATTATATTAACACCTTACGTATTCAAGTAATTACAGTGTTTATGTGACTATAATTCCTAAATGATTAATATTTCAATATTATAGTTAATGAAGAAATTCAATCAATATACTGCTTACTGAAACATAATGCTATTAACTTTAGATTTAATCATGTTAATAATGGATTAGAGGGATCTAATAAAATCACCCCACAAAAGCTTTTCGACAAAACCCACATATGAAAGATTCATTTGTCTCTTTCTTATTTTAATGTAAACCCATTCTTTATACAAGCACTAAAACTTCACAGGGTATTTGCTTTGAGGAATATTTAGCCTCTTCAATGCAAATATGCATTATTAATTTAATCACATAAAATAATATAAAGTGCTTTAGGGTAAGAATATAATAACTTTCAAATGGTATGAGTTTTCTATTTACCACGCTCTTTCAATGTTAGGCATAGATCCTGGTGAGTGGCAGCTGTAATCCCCTTCTTTTTCTTTTGTTTAGATTTTTTTGTTAGTTATTTGTCATTTTTTAATTTCCAACTTTTAAGTTAAGGGGTACATGTGCAGGTTTGTTACATAGGTAAATGTGTGCCACGGTGGTTTGCTACACAGGTCATTCCATCACCCAGGTATTAGCGCAGTATCCATGATGAGAAAGTCAAGGCTCAAAGGACTAAATAATTTTTCTGACATTATGAGACAAGATTAATATCTAAACATTTCTCTCTCGAAACTGTCTCTACTATTTCTCACTCCTTCCAACCTAAAGATCCTACATAACTCAGTTTTTCTACCTAAACATAGTGAAGAAGAGCCCCATCCTGTATTTTCATATCGTGGAACAAAAATCCCTAAACACTTAGAGGTTTGTTTTATTACTTGTGGCTTCTTTGTTTTGTGTTATCTGATTATTTTTTTGAGAGTGGTAAATGCCTTTCACTCCTGTGTGTTCCAAATATATCTAATATTTTTGCTTTTACAGTATGTCGTGCTGAGAGGGAAAAGCAACAGAACATGTTTCAGAGGGATTATTTATCTATAATTTGCTGGTCTTCAAGACAAAAACCATGTCAATGAGACTAAGGAGGTTAAATGATGTATTAATACAGAAATCAGAATAGCCAAGTAGCTTAAACCACTTTATCATACTAATAGTGCAACATGGTCCATCTTTTAAGAATTCTTTCTTTCAGGAGAGAATTTTTCTGTTCTCTTATGACTGCCGTTTGCCAGCTGACTATGCTCTATGCTGTAACAGCCTTTAAACTCCCTGCTGTGGAATAATAAGATTCCATTTATTTTTTAGACATTCAAAGTACTTGTTTATATTGACTACATTGAAAATATCAAATTTGGGGACCATTTTCAGCTTTTTAATCTTAATGGCAGAATAAGAAAATAGTCTAAGACACTTTCCTATTGATAACTTAAATTGATACATAAAGAAATATAATTGATAACCCATATATAATTGAAATATAATTGATAGCTATGTCTCAATATGGGATAAGTGTTTTATGGGGAGAAATGAACATCTTTAATACTACACTATAACTCTTATTCTTTTCTCTCTTTAGCACTCTCTCTCTCTGAATTTTGATGTTACCTAAGTTATGGTTATACATACATTGAGGCTCACTTACTGTCAATATCCAAGATTTGACCTCAAACAGGGTATAATAAAAACAAATAGAAAAGAGTAATTTCAATTGGGCTAACCACAAAGAAGTTAAAATGTTTTCATTCTTTAGAGGGTGGCTCTATGAGTTAGAGTTTATAGACTCTCTTGGTATACAATATCATTTAATAATCACCATATAAAGTTCATGAGATTGCAGACTTGTTCCAAAGCCCAGTGTGGAAAACCCAATCAATACAAGAGTTAAAAGTAAAGTTTTTTTCAGGGTAACTGAATCCTTTTTGATTCATTCCAAAAAATTTAGATTTGTCTAAAGAACAATTTCTATGTCCAGTAGACAGGAATATATTTATTGGAATCCATATTGACTAAAACTCTTCTATATTTTTATTCAGCAGTGTATATTTTGGGTTATATATTTGCATTAACATGCTAGTACCAATGTCTTATTTCAGACTGTTTGATATTCTGATCACATAAGAGGGAATGTTCTCAAGACACAACTGTATTAACAAATCTACTGAAACAGGTACGTCAAAAAAAAAAAAAAAAAAAAAGATTTCCTACATGCACTGAGGTAGAAAGAAAATAAGTAAACCGAGATATATTTTCTTTTGCTCTCCCTGAATTGGGTTTCTGTCTCCGATTTATTAGTCCATTCTCACATTGATATAAAGAACTACCCGAGACTGAGTAATTAATGAGGAAGAGAGATTTAATTGACTTACAGTTCCACAGGCTATACAGGAGGCATGTCTGGGGAGGCCTCAGGAAACTTATAATCACGGCAGAAGAGTGAAGGGGAAGCAAGCATGTCTTCACATGGCAGCAGGAGAAAGAGAGCAAAGGGGAAGGTGCTACACACTTTCAAACAACCAGATCTTGTGAGAAGTCTATCACAGGACAGCACTAGGGAGATGGTACTAAACCATTAAAAATGACCCCATGATCCAATTATCTTCCACCAGCTCCCACCTCTAATATTGGGGATTAAATTCAACATGAGATTTGGGTGGGGACAAAGAGCCACACCATATCAACAATGGCGACATTTTGCAAATGAAAAAAGAGGTCTTGAACTCTAAAGGGCAAATTGCTGATGCTTAATCTTTTCACATATTTTGTATTATTTGTACATTTCTTTGTCAATAGGAAGACAGAGATAATGGCGTAATACAGTAATAATGCCAAAACTATTATTACACGATACCTTATAAAAACACTTTTACGGAATTTGAACATCACTAGACTTTGAGAAGTAGGTAAGATTCAGACCACAAACCTGATTAACAGCCAAGAAAAAACAAAGGCTCAGAGAGATTCAGATGCTTGTCCAATTAGCAAGTGGTAAACTGGACTGGAAGCCAGCATACTGTCACTTCACTTCTTTCTATGCTCCTTCCCAGCACTTCACAACTTCTAATGACTTTGTTATTTCTTAGTGCAACGCTATGGTAAGGAGTTTCTGGGGTCACAGTTAATATTTGTTGGGCAACAAAATTATAAATGGCATTATAATATTCAGGATAGAGACAGTCTGAATGTGTACATCCAGAGACTTCTTAAAATTTGTCTAATTCATATCCTGAATTAAAATAAGTAATTAATGATTTAAATGACACCTATTCAAATTGATGCAATGGCTAAAGCCAGACCAGCATAGTGACTATCTTCAGAGACTCTTGAGTTCCAGCACTGGTATTTCCTTTCTTTGTGATCTGGGACGTGTCACTATGTCACTTAAGCCTTTTAATGCCTTCATTTTCCCATTTGTAAGTGGAGATAGCAATAGCACCAACCTTCATAGGACAATATAAAGATTAAGTGAGATAAAGCAAGTAAAATTCTAACCACAGTTACTGGCATGGTGACAAACTCAGTGAATATCACCTAGTATTACTACTGTTGTTGTCATTTTTTGTCATACAACTTTTATTATTATCCAGATTATATCAAGGTTGGTTGCTAGCTATTAATTTATAGGTCCTTTCAGTCTGGCCAACCCACTGCCCCATTGAGTCCTCTTTCCTGTCCCTCCTTTGTAAAATGAGGTGATTGATTAGGTTGATCTCCAAGAATCCTTCCAGTTATAAAATACCCTGCATTAGTTTTAGTAGAACTTTAAAACCAAAATTTCTTCAGCTAATCACTCTGGAATCTTAATTGTTTATAATGTATAGCAAAGTCTTTTTTTCCAAAGTAGGAATACATAATACGGATGTTACTGAAATTGGGAAACTCTCATATATTAAATACCACTTAATAGCTAGTATTTTAGGGAATGAATTGAAATTTCCTGAAAACCAGGTTAGCATAGTATAGTATAAGAAATCTAACATAAAATATACAGCTGTAGGTTTTCTATAACCTGCAACATCCTCTGAATCAGTGGTTCTCAAAGCCCTATTGCTAGACTGGCAGCATTAGCATTACCTGGGGTACTCATTAGAAATACAAATCCCAAGGCCTCACTTCAGACCTGCTCTGTCAGAACCTCTGCAGGTAGGTCCTAGTAGTCTGTATTGTAACAAGCCTTTCCAGTGATGATGCTAAAGATTGACAACCACTGATCTAACAAAAAAAATTGAAAAGCAAGGTCTGCTTCTGATAAACATTTACTGAAGCGGCTGAAACTGAAATTAAATCTGGACTTAGAAGGCATCTAAGGTCTGCTAAAAACAATGAAAAGTCAAATTACCAATCAACTGACTGAAAAGAGGGTTAAGAAGTCATTCTCAGTTATTCCCTCTAGAGAAATAAGGTATTACGAAGGTTAAAGCCAAGTTCAGTAAAGTCATCAGACACTATCAGTGCAATGATTCCTGCTTAGTGTAGAGAATCAGAGGCTCTCTGTGCTGTCTCCTGTGGGAAAGAAATAAGCTATTACTTTTCTCGTTTAAAAAAACAACAACAACAACAACAACAAAAAAAACTAAATTCAAGACCCTGGTTTATGAAGGACTACCTTAAATATGGAATAAAATATTTAATGATCTATGCCCATCTATTTATCTGGAAATACCTAGATCTTTTCATCACATGCTGCATTGAGAAAAATCATTTAATATACTAAAAATCACAAATCTTTAAAACATGTATAAGGTCAAAAAGAAAAAAATCAATGTCAGAACTGCAGGAAGACAAGGTGATTTTATATGCTTCAATGTCCTGCTTCAGTATCATCTACATAACAATCTTAGACCCCATTCTTAAATCCAACATTTCTAATTAACTCCTAAGTATTAATACTAACAAATAAAAAACTACGTATGTCCAATTTGGTCCCATAAGTCTTTTCTTACAGGCTTTATTTCACTTAATGGTGTTATTTTTTTCAAGGTATATACCCATCAACATTCTTCTCCTTTTTCCTTCAAGCCCTTCTCCAGCCCTCTACCCGCTAACATTTCGTATTTGCCAAATCCGGCTGATTTAACTTCATAATTTTCTGAGGATTCATTTTCATCTTTTCAATTCTGACAGCCTTTATTCATATTCCCATGATACTTTCCTTTTCTGTATTCACAATCGGACCTTAGGACTCTCGAGAAAAGGAACAGTGTCTCCTCCTCAGGGCCCAGGATGAGGCCTGGCAGAGCAGGCATCTGGAAATTGTTCTCCAGTGAAAGCCTCTAAGCGTAGACAAATTCATCTGAAATCTCAGAGCTCCCATGACCTAAGGATGCCTATGAAATCTTTTTTTTTCCCCAGAGAAATAAGATAATATGTGACAAATTTCTAAAAGAGTATATTTTGAATACACATTTCTCACATTTTAGAAACTACTAAGTGTTCTAAAAATCAGATTTGGATTTTTTTTTATTAGCACCTCTTTCTTTACTCATTTTAGGATGTTACAATTATTTTGTTCAGTTTGATATTATTGTTTTCAGGTTTTATCATTCAGCCTCAATGAGCTCAACAAAACGAATGACAACATGTCCCAGAATCTTTGGGGATACCATGAGTATGAAAATTAGGAGAATTAAAATAAAACAAAAATGGCTTTCAATGATCACAAGAATAAGGAATTACACCTTATGAGAGAAAAAAAAAGTCCTATCAAGAACATATTTGCTACTTACAACACAGTGATTTATGAAAACTGTCATTCCAAAAGATGTTGACCTTCCTTAGAAAATAAATTACCTAAGAAAATCACAAATAAACAGCCAGGTTCTAATGGGATTTGATACGACCCAAGCACTGAGGAAATCTTTGTGTGCTACGTTATGCACATTTCATGTTGCTAAAACTTCAGTTTTCATTGTGCAAGATGACAAGAATTCTGAGGGAGATTGAAATTACTCTTTCAAAATTATAAAGTTCAAACAAAATCATACAATTTTTGTTTATTCTCAGTGCCTTGACTGAAGAGGAATTCTAGAATGTACAAATAGAAAAGGAATTCTTGGCCAGTAGACTGATACAAGAGAAATCTTCCAGAAACACATGGTCTGGGAAATTTCAGACTCCTGGCAGATCACAAACCTTGACTGCCTTTTATTAATAATCACAATCCAGATCAAATGCCTGTAAGGAGCCAGGACCTACTTGTGAGGCTAGAGTTTAGTTCAGAAGTTGAACATCTTCCAACAAACACTCTCATAATAGCAGACATCTTCTACAGACACAAAATTATTCTGGTCAGTACAAATGTCATTGACTAAAGAGACACTGAAATTTATGGCCAGTGTTCTCTAGAAAATAGAACTAAGAAGGTTCTTTAGTAATAAAATCAAAAACATGTTCAATGGCAGTTTTATTCTATAGACTTGCTGCGATCTATAATGATTTACATCACAGCCAAAACATCTGTCTTATGGTTGCCTATATAGACATAAAATAAGAGAGTGTACAATATAATATCATTGCTGTTAGAAAATGCAAATACTTGAGAGGTGCAGCTGTGGAAAGAATTTCAGTACCACAAGGAGACTAAAGTAGTAGCACCTAAACTTACACAGATTAAAAACAGACTCTTACTCATTCCTGTCTGTGTTCTGTACCTCCTTAGTGGTGAAAGTCTGGTATATAACATGAAATGTGTCTTTGGATATGACTATTACCTGTCTACCCCAATCAAGGCTTGTTCACTCTTGAAAGGATACAAGAAACAGGCACATTTTCATAGCAGTAAAATTTTACCAATATAATGAGAGTAATCCACAAACAACTGTTTATGAAAGAAACAGCAAAATGCCAGCAAAGCAACAAGCAAAAAAGTATTGTTGCTGTGGGGTGTTGTTTTACCAAAGTTTTAGTTCAGGTGAGGGGAAGGGTTGAATGGGGATGAAACATAAAATGGGACCATAAAAACACAGGCTTTTCCCAGCAGACAGGGATACTCAGCTATAAAGTTCTTTTCCTAATAATGTGGCAAAAATTCTGATAAAAGTCCTCCAGGAAAGCAAGAAGAGCTTGCTTGTAAAAAAAAAAAAAAAAAAAAAAAGGCACACCTCCTAACAGTCTAGCGTTTGCAGAGACAGAGATGTGTATATTATCAAATAGGCTAGAATTTGCTAGAGCTGAAATAACATCCATTTTTTAAGATTTTACTTTAAAAGACAGATTTCTGAACCACTGCAGAATCTGCAATGTCTTTGCAATTAGTCAATTAGCCTTGATGCAAGGAAGTGATGAGTTCAGTGTGAAAGGAAAAAGGATCAAATAGATAATTCAGACACAAGGCAGTTGCAAAGGGAAGAGTCCAGACAGACAAAAACAGACTCCTTTTTCATTCCTGTCTATGATGTCTCCACTTCCTCAGTGGAAAAAGACAGAGAGATAGAAAGAAAAAAAACACACATTGTATTTATAATTGTGTGCCATTTTAGTTTATTTTCTGTTGATAACTATAAGGTATAGCTACATTTGCACCATTAGTAAATTTGATGTAGTTAAGCCCACAGTCAGAGTTCAGCTATCTCATAGTAATCCTTTTCATTTATTTCTTTAAGTCTCAATTTAAAAGAATCTACTAGAGTTTTTTAAAGGATAATATCAAAATTAGATGGTGCAACTCACTTTTGCAGTAAGCTGCAGAAGCCCAGAACAGGCAAGCAGGCTAAATAGGAAAATAAGAAACCAATTCACCCTCTGCTAGGGTAGAATGTAAGAAAATGAAAGGCAAGAGGAAAAAACACCCAGACGTACACATAAAGTTACAAGCAACCTATGTTGAGCATTACGTAGAAATGTTTCCAATTTATGAGCAGTCTACTTAGATTACTTTATTTTACTTTGGCTCTCACAATTACTTATGATTTTCCAGGGCAGGAAATGCAAGTGGATGTAACTATCATAGGACATGAAGGGTGTATTTAATAGTAGTTTTCTGTTATAATATAGTTCAGATTTTGAAGCTTATATTTCTTAAATTTTCAGGGCATTTGAAACTCTGAAAAAAAAATAGAAAAAGAAAAAACAAACAAGCAAACAAACAAACAAACAAATTCTTCTGCAGGTGAAATAAATTAAAAACTGTATTTTTGCAGGTACCTGTTTTTCTCCACTAGGTTTTTTGTGGTTCAATAACAGCTCAACAGCTCCGACGACTTCTTTTCTGATAGCATGTAATAGAGCATCTCCAACATAGACATTAAAGCTTAAGAGTAGTTCGATGAGCTCCAAGTTCTCATTTTCAATTGCAATGAGGAGAGCAGTTCTTCCGAGAGGATCAATGCAATTAATATTGATTTTAAAATAAATTTCAGCTTCCTCTAGGGATTTCTTGACACTGGCATAGTCTCCCTTTTCCACAGCATTCAAGTAGGCCTTCTCTGATGGCGAGAGTTCTGATTCTGCTCTTACTATCCTCAGAGGGATGCGATCTCTATAGGGAGCATTAACATTTCTTTTGTAATAGAACTGAGCCATGTTTCATGCCATGCTATTTCTTTGTCTCTGAAAGTAGAAACCAAAAACACAAAGATATTAGTGTTAATATGCTTTTAAAATTGTTAAGCATCATACTTCTTCTCCAACTCACAGTACTATCAATAACAACAATACCATCATTAGTAACTATGAAGAGTTAAGGTTTCTTTTTTTCTTAAACAATATAAATACTAAATAGTTGTTCAATTATGTGGCAACAAAGTCTTCTTCTAAAATAAATAAAAAGAGATTAACATTTGGTAAACTATTTAAAAAGTTACTCTGAAAGTGAATTTTATCAGAGAATGCATTTAGAGTTTTGGAAATTATTTACAAAGTTTATCATAATTATATATAGTTTTCAGACAATCACTTTGAATATCAGAGGCCATATTTTTGAGATCTCAAAACTAAATATTCAAATGTATAATTCATTGTCAATTTTTCTAATTGTGGAAATGCTATTGAGATTATGTAATACCACTGTGTTTGCAAAATATTGTTAATTTGTCATATATTCGTTTTGTTTCTTTGTTTGTTTTCTTTTTTCTTTTTTTTTTTTTTTTTTGGTAGAGACAGGGTTTTGCCATGTTGCCAGGCTGGTCTCAAACTCCTGGGCTCAAGAGATCCACCTGCCTTTACCTTTCAAACTGCCGGAATTACAGGTGTGAGCCACTGTGCCCTGCCCTCTATACTTAATGCTAGTAAGTAGTGACATCGAAGTTAATGTAAATTAACAACATTAATGTCAATAAAATATACTGAGCCCAATGAACATGATTGTATTTTTTTCTCTCTTTGAGTTCATTGAGGGGGGAAGACATGTACTAAGAATATTAATTAATCATCAAGATGAGTCTAAGCAATTCCATTTCCAAAAGAAGATTTGGAAAGGATTAAATGGTGAAAGAATTTATTATAAAAATGTTATTTTCTTAATTCTACTGCCTTTAAAAAATAACAATAAACCACAAGGCAGGAATGTATTCATTATAATTTTTTTTATTTAAAAGTTAGACTAAGGATGTAGGTGAATATGAGAAAATTAATTCCAATAAATGAAAGCTCATCATAAATTAACAAAGGTACTGGAAGTCATATTGATCTAGTATCATCCTAGTGATAGAGATTCATAGAAAAAAAGTATTACATCTTGAGTATGATTTATTTGTTGCTGTTAGTTCCTCTTGCATAGTTATTATCTAACCTATTTTATTTTTCTATGTTATTTAAATTGCATATGTTTGCTCTGTGAAATTAAAATAAATAGGGTGTTATAAGTACTTAAACATGCATATTCTTTTCAATTGATCTTTTTAACCCTAATCATTTTATGAGTAAATTAATTTGATTTGAATACTGTTTTAACCATAGATTAAACATGAAATACATTAACAAATATGATTATATTTAATAATATTTTTATTTTGGGAAATTTTACATTGTTTGCGTATTACCTCAATTTATTATTTTAATTATCAAGGAATTAATTTTTACCCTTTGACATCCAGATAATTCATCATGATTTCTAAAATATCTAGGTGTAAGAGCTACTATGAAAAACTATTATTTCATAATTGGTATTTCTCTGGCATAGTATTTTGTAAAGCTACCTTCACAAACTAAGCAAAAAGTGAGTGTTCAATATGTATTAATTTTAGATGTGTGAATTACTTGCTTGAAGGCTGATTATAACTTTAGTATTGTGAAAATGCTTTAACTCACTCTAGAATAACAGGAATAGCATTTATATTACAGAATATCAAGGAGAATTTAATATTCCTCCAATATCACTAAAACTTGAGTAAATCAAGATGAATATCAGTCTATCTATGTCATTGTATTTATCTGATCCTGCATGCCCCCATTTTTTGCATCAGTGATGCCATTACAACGTTGGCCTTGGAGAGGTGGTTGACACTGCCTTCCTTGGCACCTTTTTTCTCAGTCCCAGGTCAGAGTCTGTAACAGTGTATGGGATCAAAGCTATGACCTTAACATTGTAATTTTATCAGGACTAACATCTAAATTTTTCATAATAATAATGACTGGTATTTATATCCAATTTCAGCACTGTGCATACTCTTTATTATCTCAGTTCTTTCTTATCTATGATTCCTGGAAAAATACATGAATTTTTATTTTAGAGTTGAATTTAATTTTCCTACCAATAATATTTTTAGCTTGAGACCAGTGTTTGAATGTAGCTCATCCAAAATACAGGTTAAAATGAAAATACAGATGCACTTACACACATGCATGCACACATCCGTTCTGCATGTGAATTATGATTCAATCAAGATTTAATCAAGATTATGCTAGAGAATGAACAAACTATTTTTATTTTTTTCATTTAGTTAATTTTATTAATAATGCTACCAAATAAAGAATTTGGTAGAGAACAGCATTTTATTCCTCACTGTCAAAGTACAGAATGTCAGTGACAATAGGGATTAGTGGACAAAACAAGCTACTGGAGAACTTTGAGGACAAGGAAAGATAAAAACAAATTAAGCTTATTACTGTCTATTTCATTTAATCCAGATAACTTCCACAAATGTAAACCACAGTTCATTTTAAAAACAGTTACATTACACAAAACAAGAGACATATTTTAGTCAACACTGTAATTAAGAGATGAAGAAGGTAAGGGATATTTGCATTAGGTAATCTATTTTTCTATCCATAAGGTGATGAAATCAACACTTACCAAGGAATGGGTGAGAAGATAAGAATGAAAGCATTAGTGCTGAGAAAGGTCTTTTATTAACTTTTATGACTTCTTTCAATCTCTTGGATTTGAAGAAAGTATATAAGAATTTATGTTACGAAGTCTAGACCGATTTTAAATACATTTAAAATATAAATACATTAAATAAAATGTAAATATTTACAATTGAATCTTAAAACACTCACAGGGAGAAACACACACACACACACAAACACACACACACCAAGAAGAAAGAGAGAGAGAGAATTTTGATGTCTAAAACCTTAACATAAGAGAGGAAGGAAGATCATATAATTTTTTAGCACATAGGCTTGTACTTGATTACTTGAGATGCAGGGATACTAACTGGAGGACAAAAAAATCAAGTTTAACATTTTAAAACTGTGCTACATAAATGCAATAGCAAGTGGCAGGTGCTGATAAGGCTGATGGAATCTCTGAGCTGACACACTTAACAGCTATGGAATTGCTACTGGATAGAAAGGCTGTTAAAGAACTGGAGACCCACTATTGCAAATATGTTGACCTATAATGTCAAAATAAAACATTGTTCCTGGTCCTCCACTTTTAGAGTTAACTTTGGAGGGGAAATGATTTCTCCCCCCAAGAGACTCCAGAATTTTAAGAATCTTTTCATTTCAATGTCTCCTGTATAACACCAGACGTGAAATGACTGATGGGTCAAATTATATTTAGAAGATTTGGAAGAGATGAGGAGTGATGGGGAAATAACTCAACTTCTGAGATGTGACTTTTTACATAAACTAAAAATTATTTCCCCTAAATGTGTTGAGGATTAAAAAGAAACAAGAATGTAGAGAGAGCTATGACTTGACATTGATCCAAAGAGAAATTAAAATTGTCACTAAATACGAAAACTACAGTTCTCTAAGCAACAAAGATATACAACCAGAAATTTTAGATATTTACATGTATCTGAAGGCACATTGCCTGAAGGATAAGTTTAGTTATATAGTGGAAAGAACAATGAATTTGAATTCCAAAGAACACAAAAGAAAGGGGTATTTAATATGGAGAGATCTCCATTCTTTAGTATATATTACTAAAGGGGAAATGAATTTCCCCAAACAACATTTTCTTTTCTTTCCTAGTTGACTGTGAGAAGATACATGTTTACAGGTGTGATCTCGTGACACAGTAAGAAACTACTCGTATTTGTTATTAAGATACTATCACACATATGTAAGTTGCATTTGTACTCTGTCTGGAATCTGATACGAAATAACTTTTTCCTAAATAGTGCATTCACACTCAATCCAATTAGAATTTTTTCTTGATATTATTCTAACACATTATCTCAATAATCTTTCACATAACATATACTCCACATAAAAGCATAATGGTCTGATTTTTGCTATCACTCTGAATTCCAGATCCTTTTCTAATTTCCTTAGGCAAGAAACAATACATACGTTTCAGTAGCTGCAAGAGTTACATAAAAAATATTGCATACTGACTGAAATGTTTTGTGACTTAGTCCAGTCAAAAATTACCACGAATTTTATTCTTGCTTTGATGATGTCAAAGTGCAATGAACTAAATTTCTCTGAAAAGTTGTAGGGACATTTCTGTAAACCATGAAGATAAGGTTACGCTACTCAACAACAACAACAAAAACTACTTTACTAAAATATGTTGATATTTTATCCTAGGATTTTAAAGATGAAAATCAAGATTATACTCATTTTCAAAATTCAAGCCCCTTGGATTTAACAAGTAAGACATGAAAAACTAAACGCTATCTCCACTGTAATTTCCTTTTAATTTTATTTTCTCATCTTCTTTGCGATGGTATATTCCCATTTTTAAAACACATATCGAGGGGAATGGTATAGGCAGGGCAAACGATGTTATTTCGCTGGATTTTATCCCTCATGAGATTTAGAAAACATATATTTTAGAAAATAATGTGTAATAGTCAAAGTTTGAAACTCCACCCTGAGAGTTAGAAAATACACAACAATCTATTACTCTTTCCCTCTGATTTCAAAGGAAAAGATGCTCTTTTCTCATTCCAGCTGCTAATCTTGTTGTCTGAACTTCCATCCATTCCCATTTCTCTAATACTTCACATCAACCATCACCCTCTTTCATACATGAAGCCTCTTTCTGCAAACCTTCTTCCCTTCACATCACAAATCTACTTAATTCTCATTATTTTTAAATTGTAATAATCTTTGGTAATTCTCTGTCCTGGCTCAGATTTTCTTTATTTTATAAACTTTAAGCTCATCGTCCATTCATTCATTTATTCTCTCTAATATGTTGTTTATCCTCATCATGAATAAATTTTATTTTTCTTAATCATGTCCTTCTAGTTGCCAAATACATTTGGCTCTTTTCAAGCCTTATGAGTTTTCAGTAGCTTCTAGTGACACGTCTGCTGAAATGAAACTGGTCTTGCCTTGGGCTCTGTGCCACCCTTCCTAATGCTCCACCTTCTACCTCAACATGACCCTTCTCTCAGTGGTTTCCATGGACTCCTTTTCTTCTGTCTAAAGCTGAAATATTGATATGACAAGGGTCCTGCTTGTGGCTCTTTCCTTCATCTATCACTCTCCCTATTCTTATCATCACTTGCTGTTTAAAATGTTCCGTGAAAAACACACATATGTTTTAAAATATCCTATAAAATCTATGTTGCCAGACCACATGTCTCCCTTAAGATCTGGACTTCTGCTATCCAAGATGGTAGCCATTAGTCACATGTACCTATTTAAATGTAAATTAGCTATAGTTAAATAATATTAAGAATCATTTCTATATCTTATTGGGCAGATTTCAACTACTCAGTAGCATTCCCTCACTACAGAGTTGATGTACTTTATCTCTTCATCATCTTTTACATAGGCTACAGCAATATCTTTCCAAATGATCTTACTGATTTTAGTCTTGCATACTTCCTGTTTATTCTCCACAATGCCACATACCTAATCTTTCTAAGATGCAAATCTAATCAAATCACTTTCTCACTTATAGTCTCTAAAAGGCTGATAGCCATTCACAGGTAAAACACAAACTTATTACGGAATACTGATTCCTCCATGATCTGGCTTCCACGACTGTCCCAGGCAAGCTTATTTTACACTGCCCAAAATACCAAACTACTTGGCTACTATAACTCTAAGCCTCTTATACTGCTCTTTATAGTTTTAGTGCCTTTCCTTCCCTTGAGCACTCAGCAACTCCTGCCGGCTTTTAAAACCTTTCTGAAGCATCATAGCCTCTGAAGACGTTTCTTTTCTTCCTCTCAAGGCACAGTTACATAGTCGTTTTTATGCATCTTTATAAACCCTGTGGATCTCTTAGATTTAGAACATTTCTTACTGGTGTATATATAAGAGATTGCGACGTAAACACTTCTGCATCAGCATTCAAAATTTGTTGGTGAATCAATGAATGAATGATTATACTCAGAGTTATTACTCTGCCACTTTAGATTAAATAAATAGGGTCAAATTGTCGTAATCACTTGCCTAAAATTGTTTTAGCAATTCCAGTCAATAACTGTTAAGCTATCAAATCACCTATGCAAAATACTTTCTTTTTCTTAACCTATTTTTCTTTTCTGCACATCTTTACTCCTAAGCTTTTGGCAGCTGTATAAGGAAACATAACTGTAATGTATAAATCAACACATGGCTAGCTCATGGTTCAGGAACATGTTTCTCACCTCTACTGCCTAAAATCTTCAGAATGGCACAAGACTTTAGTAATTTGCTGACGTTTACAGGGGAATATAAGCACAGAGGGAAAAAATCAAGACATCTTAGAAAGCAATTTGAGTATCTTATAATAGAAGAAGTAGAATTGGTGTATCAGATAACAGGAGAATAAAACATGTATATTTATCTCTACAAAATTATAAAAAAGGATAAAAACTTAGGAATAAGAAAACATCAAGAAGGAATAATCACAGATGCTGGTAGAACAACACTAGAATTAACCAGTGAACTGGTCATGAAACTATCTCAGTTTGTAAAAACAAAAATTAATAGAAATAGAGAATAGAAACACAAGGGCCAACATCTATAACATAGTAGTTGTAGAAAGTGAAAATGAAATAATAGAGTATGAGGACTATTTTTATGAGTAACAACCAACAACTTTAATAGTTATTAAAAGATGCGTAAGACATCAGAAAGAATTCATAGTGTCACAATGGACATGGAAGAACGATTCCCTTAGGGACAGAAAATATTCTAAAGGAGGAGAGAAAATAGCATATCCCCCATGAGACTGCAACCTCACAACCTATTAATAGCTATGTCAACATTAATTAGTTGTTTATTCCCTAAAAATTTTGCTCAGAAAGATAAGATTGTAAACCGATAACCACTATTTACATATAAATAATCACTATTTACATCAATAAATTTCTGCATGTCTGTTTCGCTGAGATAATATTTTGCCTACGTGGGCAAGCAGCTCCCTTACTAAGTAAGGTTACTCATCAAGACTCTCTTCAGAAGTCTCTTTTTGCTAAATCCACCAATCATAAACTATTAGGTCACAAAAATTGCCTCATCCTAATCATTTTCCCACCTTGAAAGATCAACCTGAAAGCAACTGAGCCCAGGCTAGAAAACTCTGTATATTACCCTGTCCCCTTTGGTGACATGGTAAAATTCAGTCCAGGTGACACTCTTCTTTACTGTTGTGAGTTCTAATGAACTTAGCTTTGCTTTAGCAGAAGTTTGTATGGTGACATTTTTGGGGAGTTCAATATATAAAGAATCATGTTGACATCATACCTCTTAACAGTAAATTTGGAGGCAATAATATAAAGAGGTTTGCTTTAAAAATAGGGAAGAAAAAACAGAAGCTGTAATTTTATATCTTATTACAATTACTTAAATGCAGGAAGGAATAAAATTAGTTTTCTGCATATGACCTCAGATCTTTACTCAAAGATCGTGTTTGGACATAGAAGTACACTATAAGGAAAATATAAAGATGAAACAGTCCTGGCACCGTGGCTCATGCCTGTAATCCCAGCACTTTGAGAGGTGTAGGTGGGCAGATAACAAGGTCAGGAGTTCAAGACCAGCCTGGCCAACATAGTGAAACCCTGTCTCTACTAAAAATACAAAAAAAATTAGCCAGGCATAGTGGTGTGCACCTGTACTCCCAGCTACTTGGGAGGCTGAGGCAGGAGAATCGCTTGAACCCAGGAGGTGGAGGTTGCAGTGAGCCGAGATCATGCCATTACACTGCAGCCTGGGCAACACAGCAAGACTTTGCCTCAATTTTTTAAAAAAGGATAAAACAAAAAAGTTTTCTGTTATTTAAATAGTTGAGATTTTTTTTTTTTGTCTATTTTGCTCACTGAAATGTACATGGTGCTCAGATGTACATGGTGCTCAAATGTACATGGTGCTCAGGTAGTGGAGTAAAATGCTTAATGAACATATCTGTATGTCAAGATTTGTGTTTGAAACATTGGCAATACCATGGTGAATGAGTACCAATGACCTGTACTCATAGAGTTTATGATCCAGTGGAAGGAACCCATGAAAATTAGCAAACATAGTAATTATAAGTTTCTATAAATCCTATAAGGAAACCATGTTTTAAGATGAGATGGAGAAATTTGCAGGAGGAGAAGAGATGAAGAGCTGCATGAGGTCAGATGAACAGGGATAGCCTCCCTGAAACATGGGAAATGACAAAATGCTAGCTATGTGAAAAGGTGCAGAAAAAATCATGATGTTAAAGGAACGAAAAAACTTTGAGGCAAGAGGAACAGGATGCATTCTAGGGAATGACAGAGGGCCAGTTGGCAGGAGTGCGATGACTAAGGGAAAAAGCGGAAGAGATGAGTCTGCAGAACTAGACTGTAGCCAAAGGATTCAGGATAAGGACTTTGAAATTTATTCTAGGCATAGTAGGAAGTTACAGAAGGGCTTTGTGTGAAGAGAATAACATAATCTGATCTCTGATTTTAAAGATCACTCTCACTGCTGATTGATTCGGAATTATACAAGCATGGAAGCTAAGAGACCATCTGCCAATAAAGCAGTGAGTTTCATCAAGGGTTTACAAGGAAAGTGGACACATTAATATATTAACCCCTAAGATTAAGAGGCCATAATGATAGACTCTGATGCTAGCACAATATTCATGGGAATTTAAATGTCACATTTTTTAGTTTATTGATGTTTTTTATTAGTGCTCTGATTTAACATATTTTGAGTAATCTTGCCCTAATCCTTATTTTCCCTAGCCCCTATTATTTGGCATAATTTGTAGAATTTGAAATTTTTTAGGAATATATTTAGATGCATATAAAATGTAAAAACAAGAACACATGCATAAATGTTATTACTACATTAGAAACACTTGTACTTCTCTTACTGTGTTAAAGACTCACTACTTGCCTTGTTTACAATGAAAGCATAACTTGTCATAAGAAAAACAATATTAAGAAGAAATGTGGGTGAGGGTCGTAATACATTTTACAAATAAGCATTAACAAGATTAGACAAAGAAAGGAAAATAACCTGTTTCACAAATGACTTATTTAACAGCAAAATATGTTCAGTGTGTCCCACCACAATCAGATCCTGTGGCCTGTAACTGACCTCTGGTTTCTAAATTTGTGTGTGCGTGTGTGTGTGTGTGTACGTGGATGTGCAAACAAAAAAAAGATAGAATGCTTAAACTTGGATGCATATATAGAAGTTTTGATAAATACATGATCCTTCTATTTTTTTAAAAAATCACTTATACCTATTAGGAGATTATCGCAAACATATGAAAAGAAACTAGGCATTGCTGTTGTTTTTACTGTTGTTGCAGTGGTGGCGGTAGTGTTGTGTGTCTGTGTGAGGGAAAAAGCCAGAGGCAGAGGGAACTGGACACAAACTGCAGAGTAATGTATTAACAGGAAGTATGACAAATTAAGAGTCAGGAATGGAAAAATAATAAGTGACATTGAGACATCTGGCTAGAAGTTTTGAAAATAATATTTTGTAGCACCATGAGAATGTTTTCTAAATAGATTTTAAAGTTAAATATTAAAGCACATAAAATGATAGGAAAATATAAATAAATATTAGTCTATCCTTTTGATGGAGAAGAGTTTTCCTAAGTAAAAACAGTGGAGAAATGACTTTGTAGAAGACACCCTATGCATACACAGCATTTAAACATTCTTAGTACTACAATCTAACACACAAAATTAAAACACAAAATAGCTAGGGAAATTATTCAAAATACATATGACAAAAAGAGTTTATTAAGTAGAAAAGAAAATCCACTAAGGTTCAAAGAGCATAATGAACAGTCCCCTCAGAGAAAAGAAAATATAAGTAGAAAATGTTTGACAAAGCATTCAACTTTGCTGACCTCTAAAAGCTCAGAAATCTACCAATAAGATAAAAGTTATTGTGTGCCAAATGTGATCAGATTACAGACAAAAGAAAACCCAATACTAGAAATGATGCTGTTAAAGAATTTCTTCATAAATTTCTGGTGGTGGTTTAAACTGAAGGGAAATTGGAAATATGTATATCACTCTTTTGAAAGGTTCAAGTTGTTTATCCTAGGAATACCTCCTTCCAGGAACCTATACTAGAGTTGTCTGGTAAAAGGAAGGTAATATATGCATAAAACTAAACACAACTTTGCTATTAATTGTTGGGAAAAAATAGAGAGACTCAAAAGATAATAATGGTCAAGTAGTTCATGAAGTTCTGCATATTTATTTAACAAAAATGTTCAGGTATTAAAATAATGTGTGTTGCATTTTACAGTCACAGGAAAACAGTGATACTATGATAAGCAGTAGCCACGGTTAAAATTTTAAACTAAGAATGCATCTGTAACAATGAAAAAACTTACACTAAAAAGGAAGTAACTACAGTTATAACTAAGAAAGGTTACATATGGGTAATTGGCTATTTTTGTTGTTTAATAATGAGAACATAATACATCTTGATAAAACTAAACATTCATCACAAAATAAAAGTTTATTTTGTTAAAAGGAACAATCATCTGTCCTTAATAGCTAGCAAGTCTCTCCGATTTAAAAGGCATTTCACTTGTTTTTGATGACTTCGAAAGCTAACACCAAGACCAGTAGGTAGAAATTATGAAGAAAAGGTTGCTTCTCAACAAAAGGTGAACTTTTCATACTATACTAAGACTTGTGTAAAAATTAAATACTTTATCTCAGAGGCCAGGAGACTCCCTGTTTCTGGCAGTATTCAAACATAGAAGTGACAACTTGAAAGGAATGTGGTAGAGAGGATTCAATAACCAGATGGGTAGCTAAACTGGATAATCTTCAGTGAATATTAACACTGTGATCCTATTCGTCTCTGCTTTTGTCATTGTCTTTGCCAACAAACCATGTGACTTTGAACACATAACTAACATTGTCACTCTTGTATTTCTCCATTAGTTATATTAAATGATCTCCACACTTCAATCAAGCCACAACTTTTTACTCAATTAAAAAAAATACTAGTGTTCTGCTTTGATACATGATTTTCCTGACTTTGTGTTCCATCAGTATATACCATGAGGTTTTCAAAGAAACTATTTCCGGAATACTGTAACTGTTCAGATAAACACAACTAAGAGACATAGTTTCAAATGTATTTATTTTATGATAACTAAAAAAAGAAAGTTTTGAACATCATACAGTTAGAATTTTCTATGGTAGCTCTCAGTCTAAGCATGTTTTATACGATGCAATTAATTTGGCTATTTTTTACTTCTAAAAATAACTACTTTTATATAAAATATAATCTTTCTTTAGATAATATATATATTTTAAAATAATTAAACATATATATGCTCAATTAAGCTGGATTTAGAATTTCTTATTAGGAATACAGTTTTACAAATTCACACGTGTATTTTTCTTTGTTATAAAATAAATTCATCAAAAATGGTTTGTTCTGGAATATTCTGTGTTGGATCAGGATGATTTTGCAGGCTGAGGATATAAAGTCACATAAAACACAATCCCAACAGGTAAATGTTGTTGCGTATGTAAATTATACCTCAAATAAAGCTGTTAAGACAACCCCCACCACCAAACCCTGAGCAAAGAGAGGACATTATGAAGTGGAGGAGGAGCCTTGTTGACAGTCAATGGTAAATACCTTGTGGCAAGGTCTGCAGTTTAGACATGAGCAACGTTTTTGGAGGAATCAGAGGAGAAAGCAGCAAGCTCTACCTGGGGGGAAGAAATGCTTGCTGGAGGAGGTGGACTTCACCTAAGTATTTTACTATAAGCAGATATTTTCCCAATGACTATATGGAAGCAAGGATTTCTGGGAGGAGGAAGCAGTATTCTTCAAGTAATGGAGATGCAAAAGAGATTCCCATTTTATGTTAGTTTCTGCTCCTAAAATAACTGCTTTTTTTTCATAACCAGTCCTACCATTACACAACTTTACTGCTGTATCTTTTCAAAATGTTTGTTACCTCATCTAATCCTCTTCTAATATACTTAGTGACTCTTATTATTTTCTACCAAATGGTGAACTTTCTAGTGATTATAGACATTTGGGAATATGACAGCACTATTCAAAGTCACAGGAGAAGGTAATACGTTTCTGTGACTCAGATAAGTTTAACAACTCCCTCAAGGTCACACACTTACTAAATGTTGCATCCCGAAGGTGCAGCAAAATATTAGCAATGAAAATGCTGATGGTTTCAGTGAGGAATCAGAGTCAGATGTGGTAAAAACCTTCAGGCTAAACTCGACCCCACATTTCCTGACAGTTTTTGGTCATGGGAGGCAGGAGCAAAAGTTCTAACAGAGATGCTCCTGAATGAGGCCGGTCTCAGAATTTTGTTCTTGCCTTTATTGCTTAAATAACCAGAGTTTAAGACTCAACTTTAACTTCAGGCACGTGTAACAAGAACAACAAAATAACAACAGCAACAACAACAACAAAAATTCCAGAAATCTTACTATGTCAAGCACTGTTCTAAGTTTTACCTGCATGAACTCAATGAATCTTCAGGAAAACCTTGTGGGGTAAGTGCTATTATTAGTGTCCCAAGCAAAGAATACAGAGGTTAATTTATTTGATGAAGGTCGTGTGGGCTTTATAAATATGTTCCCTACCTACCCTGTATTACACATTTAGACTTTTATTCTGTTACTGAATGGTCATTCAGTTTCCCAGTGGCTGGGTTTTCATCATGTTCTGCAATTCTCTACTGATGGGATTTACCCAAGCAGTGGCTCTTCTGATTCTGAACCTGTTTTCTCATTACCAGCTCTCAGGGAGTTCTTTTAAGTCCTCACCAATACTCCTGGAGCTCTCCTAAATATTAGTACCTCAGATCTGAAGCTTCTTTGAAAATTGAATCCTGGCTGCAGTGTTGATCTGTAACACTCAAGGTAATGGAGTTAGCCCTATTTGTCACAGTCCCATTGGCTCTTCTCCTCATTAAGGAATATTTCCAGGCTCATAATTGTCTGCTCACTTGTGTCTAAAAGAGACTTAAGGGCTGGATCAGTGGCTCATTCCTGTAATCCCAGTACTTTTAGAGGCCAAGGCAAGAGGATTCCTTGAATCTGGGAGTTCAAGACCAGTCTGGACAACATAGCAAAACTCGTCTCTACAAAATAATAATAATAATAAAAAATAAGAATTAGCTGGGTATGGTGGCTCATGCTTGTAATCCCAGCACTTCAAGAGACTGACACAGGAGGACTGCTTTAGCCCAGGAGGTCCAGACTGCAGTAAGCTGTGATCGTACCACTATACTCCAGCTTGGGTGACAGAGCAAGCCTCTGTCTTAAAAATGAAATTAATTAAAAATAAAAATAAAAATAAAATAAACTCATGGCATGTTAGAGGTATCTAATCTGTTTTCACCCCAACTCCCCAGTTACAGACAGTGAACGAATCTAGTTCAACTGACTATGGATGCAACTAAGAAATGGTAGCATAATGTATTCCTCTGCTCATATGAGGTGTTGCAATGATAAATAATTAAATGTTTCATTCCCAGTGATAAATTAAAACCAGGAGGTTTAAACTCGGTGGGATTGTTCTGCATAACAATTCTCACTCTCTTTGCTGTTCTCTGAATAGCAATTCAGACTAAGTATTTAACATCCTGAAAACAGTAGCAAAAAAGTAGAAGGTATAAATATTATAAAAGGCAATTCTTTCCTTTTGTCTTGAACTTTTAATTTTTTCCTCAATCTTCTCATGTCCTTCGAATTTACCAGTCAAGTTTATTTCTACACTGAACTCAAACATCAATTATGCAAATCAAAAGCAACTTTAAAGAATTAGAATGCTTAGAATACTCTTTATAAAGGTTCATTATGCACAAGGAATTTGTCATCTCTTAAATACCTCCAACAAATGTAGTAATTACCATAGCAACTTAAAAGACTAGACTTTTTGGGCAAAGGAATTTTGACAGGTTATTCGGTTATTTTCCAAGTTTATGATGGATTGCTGTCCAGAGAATTTTGTTATTCTGTGCAGTCATCAACCCTATGACATTGTGATCATTTTTTAATGACATAAAGCTATATTATGACATTTAAATACTCCTCCCACAGGTTTATTTCTTTAGTATATTGGCACTTAGATAGTTAAGACTACATTTAAAGCAGTTTTTATCAGCAGGCATGTTAGCATTTTTTTTAATTCAATTACCTCTATGCCTTGGGGTGTTTAGCAGATATGATAGGATTATTCACATAAATAGCATAGTGTATTTTCCATCGAATATTCATTTAAGGTTTAACTAAATGAAACTAGTGTCCTTTAATTCAAGTTTCCTCTTATTCTAGAAGTTGGCGTAAACTAATTTAAAATATTGATTTAAGAAATAAGAAAGAGCTATGAACTACATAGTTGAATGATCCTTTCTCACTCTGGCTTCTAGACCTCGGCTATTTCTCTGCTTCCAGAATCCAGCTGCCTTCAGAAAAATTGAGAAATTAAATTACCCAAATATACTCTAACAGTTATTACCCTACACCACCTCAGAAAAAATAATTTATTAACTTCATAAACAATTACTGCCTCATGGCCGGGCGTGGTGGCCTCACGCCTGTAATCCCAGCACTTTGGGAGGCCGAGGCGGGCAGATCACGAGGTCAGGGGATCGAGACCATCCTGGCCAACATGGTGAAACCCCGTCTCTATTAAAAATACAAAAAATTAGCCGGGCGTGGTGGTGGGCGCCTGTAATCCCAGCTATTCAGGAGACTGAGGCAGGAGAATGGTGTGAACCTGGGAGGCGGAGCTTGCAGTGAGCGAAGATAGTGCCACTGCACTCCAGCCTCCTGTCTCAAAAAAAAAAAAAAGAGCAATGTGTTAAATGGACCATGGAGCTTGTGTCCCAGAAGACACAAAACAAACACTATTTTATTTTAAAAGCTCTGACCTTTTGACTCCTGCAATTCTGGAAGTTCAGGGGTTGAATTAACCCTAAGTTTACTGCCAACACATTGTAATCTAAAAACTAAATGCACAGCCCATAAGGGTTCGATCAGAAGACTTCAGATGATTTTACACTACATAAGGATAAAAGACTAATTGTTTACCATTCCTAGCATCAAAACTGACAATGAAAAAATGTGTTGGTTTTTGGAGCCAAAATGATTGTGTTTTTGTAAACTTCAGCTACTTAGCCTCAGGCTAGTCATTTCCTCTGAGTCTCTCTCTGTGTCAAAGTAGATAATTATGACCATAGGCAGGGTTGCTGAAGTGCAAATGCGATATAATGTATACAAAGTGGCTAATCTGTAGGTATTCAATCAATGGTGATACCTTCATCGCATCTCACTGCATTTCTAGATGTAAGTGCATATAAATAATTTGTAAAAATGTTGTTTAAATCAAGTGGTTTCGACAAATGTCAACTGGCACATATTCTGTGGCAGATATAATTAAAACGTAATGATTACTGCCAGTGTTATTTATTTATTTAGAGATGGGTCTCGCTATGTTGCCCAGGCTAGAGTGCAGTGACTACTCACATGATTAATCATGGTCCACCACACTCTTGAACTCCTGGATTCAAGCGATCAGCCTCCTGAGTAGCTAGAAATAAAGGTGCACGCCACTGCACCTGACTGACAGTTTTATTGTTAATGCAAGAAATATCTACATTTATTTTATAAAATGAGTTTCCAAACTATTGGAGAGGTATTGATCAGCTAGGTTCATAGTTTACAAGAGGACTAATTTCTAATAATCTACTCCCATCATCTTCATTTAGTTTTTAGTTGTTTCAGCTTTAGTTTTATAAAATTGAAGAAGTATGGTTTTTCATAAAATGAATGAAAATATGAATGTATTACAGATACTAGAAATATTCTTCAAAATGTAATATATAGGTATATGTAGACAGCTATATGAGCTACTAAAGGTAAAATACATATGTGTGTATAGAAATGCATTTTTACCAATCACCTAATATATGAATAGAACAGGACTAACAGGACACTAAATAAAAATGATAGGTGAGGCCGGGTGCGGTGGCTCACGCCTGTAATCCCAGCACTTTGGGAGGCCTAGGCGGGCAGATCACGATGTCAGGAGATCGAGACCATCCTTATTAACACGGTGAAACCCAGCCTCTACTAAAAATACAAAAAAATTAACTGGGTGTGGCAGCGGGCGCCTGTAGTCCCAGCTACTTGGGAGGCTGAGGCAGGAGAATGGCCTGAACCTGGGAGGCGGAGCTTGCAGTGAGCCGAGATCTCGCCACTGCACTCCACCCTGGGTGACAGAGCGAGACTCCGTCTCAAAAAGTAAAATAAAATAATAGTAATAATAATAGCTGAAATAGAAACTAATATAAACTGTAAAATTATGATACAATATTGATGCTATAGATTTTATATACAAATTAATATGAATTTTATTACAGTAAATATTTCAAGTAAAACGTCCCACAAGAGTATTTCCCTTATATTTAATGGTTTGGGTTTTTAAGCTGAAAATCAGTAAAATATTTTTTAAAAAATAAACATTTTCAATATTTTAAATTTATGAAGAGTAGTAAATATTAACAAATCACGTAGACGATAGTAAGGCATTAATTTTAAAATGTTTCAAATAATCAAGCATTTTGTTGCTCTTCTTTTGACAAGAAATATTTGAACGAATATTTACCAAAGCATGAAGCCAATCTACATCTTATTTTTGTCATAAATACAAAAGTATGCCCAACATGTGAACATATTTTATTGTTACTGTGGAATGTAACATAAAAATTTTCTAAAATTGTTTTTCCTAAATAAGGAAGATAATTTCATTATGGCAAATATTTTTAAAAGTCAGCATCCCTCTCCTCTGACAGAGAATCTATGTAAGTGATCTGGAAAGACAGTGTAGCATTACTCACAAAACAGCCAGAATGAAAGAAATAAACAACGTTCTCCTGCATCATCCTTCACTCCACTTCTTCTCTCTACTCTAGGTACAGCTGGGAATCATAATTGTGCCACATTAAACAACCTGTTTAAATTGGGTGTGAGGGCAGTCACTTGCATATATGAAAAAAAAACCTTTGTTATGGATTTGGGAGAGTTAAAACATTTTTTAAAAAAAGGTAATAAATCTTTAGTTCTAATATCATCTAACTGAATATGATGACCAAGCCAAATACTTAAAACAGAAAAATCAGTAATTCATCCTGTCATGTATTAATCTGTGAACACTTTATTGACCTTCCACTGTCTTTGGGCACTAAGTGGATATTATGAAATGTAGAGATACTGCTTTTGCTTTTAAAATGTTCCTATTTCCAGGTTGCAAGGAAAGCACACAAGACATCGAGCATAGTATCATCAATACTAAAGTAAGGATATTTAGAAAGATTTATAGACACTCAAAAAGGCTCAAAGATAGGTAATATTTGAGCTGGATTTTGAAGGATGAAAAATATATCAGCTAGGAAACAAAAATAGAAGGTCATTTTTGGAAGAGAGAATCAACAAAAGAATAGAACCCTGAAAACTGCATGCACACTTAATGGAGATCGTTTGAGTAGAGGAAAGTTCTAGACTTATATATAAATCAATGAAGATAATTCTATAGCTATGTAAAAAAATACTAATTAATTTTTAAAAGCTTTGTTGAACGCTTAATCTGTACTAGAAATTGGGTTTAAAATATTTTCACTGTTTTCTTTAACTTTTTATTTTAAAATGATTTCAAACTTACAGAACTATTGCAAAAACTATACAGAGAGTTTCCTTTTGCACTTTAGCTTCTGCTAATCCTAATGTCTTACATAAATATGGTTCTTTTTTAAAAAATAGGAAATTCATTTTGGTAAATACTGTTAACTGAACTACAGACTAGATTAGGATTTCACCTTATTTTTGTCTAGTATTTTTGTCCTCTTTGAGGATCCATCTCAGGATACCACATTGCATTTAGTCATCATGTCTCCTAAGTAGTCTCCTATTCTGTGACAGTGTCTCAGTTGTTCCTCATCTTTCATGACCTTGATACTTTTGAGGATTACTGGTCAGATATTTTATAGAATGTCCCTTAACTTAGGTCTGCCTGATTTTTCTCATGATTAAGCTGAGGTTATGGATTTGGGGACAGTCCCACAGAAGTGATGTGGCCGTTTCAGTGTATTACTGCATGATACCAGCATGACTTAATACTGGTGACATGAACCTTGATCACTTGGTTAAGGTCATGTCTGCCAGCTTTGTTCATGGTCTTCTATCTAATAGAAGCAAGTCAGTAAGTCCAGCTCATACGCAAGATGAGAGGAATTAACTTTCACTTACTAGTGATTAATTTATTAAAAAGTTTTTACACATATGTCAGAACCACCAAAACAATTAATAAATGTTTTGGAAAGATACATGGAGACAATACAAATAGTCCTTTTTCTCCTTACAGTGCTGCCCACTGATTTCAGTATACATCAGGGGATCTTGCCTGCAGCGTTTCTTAACTGTTGTATTCTAAGAGTGATTTTCTGTTTCCCTCATTTCTTCTAAAATTATTATTTTGATTTCTTAAGGAAAAATTGTCTTCTTCTATGTCCATTTATTTATTTATCCAAATCATTTATTTATATCATTATGGATTTATAGATACTTATTTTATTTTTGAGTTATAACATGATACTATTATTATTTCTTTTGTTGCTCAAACTGTCTCAGCTTTGTCCAGTGGGAGTTTTTTCAGGTTGGCATGAGTGTTCTTTTGACATGCTCTCATCCTTTTTATTTGTTATTTTCTTGAGGATTTATTCACTTTCTATTACTACAAGAGGCTCCAGGCTCATTTTGTATTTTCCCTGATACAGTCCCGGAAGCAATCTTTTTTCAAGGGAGCCCAACTCCCTTTTAATGAAGCATGGTATTTAGGAATCAATATCTGGATACTAAGTGTGCTTGCTACTACTGGAATGTCACTGGCTAGGCAGACAGTGGCCGAGCTAAGAAAAACATACATGTACACTCACCTACATATATGCACGCATTAATTTTTTTCCATCTATTTGTACACACACACACCTTTACACACGCAAAATCATTCTGATATTTAAAACTCCAATCAAGCACTACAGAGTGAAGAGTAAATGTGTGAACAATTCATGTTTTCATTTATTCATTCAGTAAATATGTATTGAATAGTTAGTAGATATCAGACACTGTAATATGCTGAGAATCCTTTAGTTAGGGACTAAGTCAGATATGGCCACTGCTTTTATTAAACATATATTAATAGCATAGCTTGTGATGGGCGACAGAAACAGAAGAAATTTAAATAGACAACTATGAAGATCCATTGTTGTATTGGAGGTAGGGGGCTGGTTAACAGAGATCTGAATGTCGAAAGGAGTGAGCCGTGAAAAGATGTGAGGGAACACATCTACAACCATCTGATCTTTGACAAACCTGACAAACCAAGCAATGGGGAAAGGATTCCCTATTTAATAAATGGTGTTGGGAAAACTGGCTAGCCATATGCAAAAAACTGAACCTGGACCACTTCCTCACATCTTATGCAAAAATTAACTCAAGATGGATTGAAGACTTAAACATAAGATCTAAAACCATAAAAACCCTAGAAGAAAACGTAGGCAATACCATTCAGGACATAGGCATGGGCAAAGACTTCATAACTAAAACACCAAAAGCAGTGGCAACAAAAGCCAAAATTGACAAATGGGATCTAATTAAACTAAAGAGCTTCTGCACAGCAAAAGAAACTATCATCAGAGTGAACAGTCAACATGCATAATGGGAGAAAATTTTTGCAATCTACCCTTCTGACAAGGGGCTAATATTCAGAATCTACAAGGGACATTGATGAAGCTGGAAGCCATCATTCTCAGCAAACTAACACGGGAACAGAAAACCAAACAGTGCATGTTCTCACTCATAAGTGGGAGTTGGAAAATGAGAACACATGGACACAGGGAGGGGAACACCATACACTGGAGCCTGCCGGGGAGTGGGAGGCTAGGGGAGAGATAGCATCAGGAGAAATACTTAATGTAGATGATGGGTTGATGGGTGCAACAAACCATCATGGCACGTGTATACCTATGTAACAAACCTGCACGTTCTGCACATGTATCCCAGAACTTAAAGTACGATTAAAAGAAAGAACCTGCTAATTTTAACTTAGATTTTCCCATTACATTAGAGCATGAAAATTTTTTGTCTATTTGTAATTTTGAGTAATGATATTAAAAGGTCCTAAAAAAAAAAAAAAGAAAAGAAAAAGAAAAAGAAAAGATGTGAGGGAACAGCAGTACAGGCAAAGGAAGGAAGTAGAGCCAAGGTTCTAAGGCTTGAAGGAACTTGGCTTGATCCATTCTAGGTTCAGAATAAAGGTCAGTGTTGCTATAGCACTGGGAGAAATACCTGAGTATGTGTGTTGTGAGACATTAAAAAGTCCTTCATTATCTATACTCTGTTAATGGTGGATTTAAGATTTTCTAGCTAATTGAGTTGTGGCTCCTGAGGACGGCAGCCTAGAAGCCACAAAATCAAAACTGCCTGGAAGGTTAAATCCAGATAATAAGTCTTTTGATGGTCCGATCTTTAAGTAACCCTTTATGTATTAGACAGTAGGCACAATGTTGGAAAAGGGAATTGGTTCAAAACTTCCAGAGAGGGATCACAGTAATGAAAGCTGACATTCCGTGGATAGGTGGCATGTCCTAGGCTTTCTGCCATGATTTTTGTCTATGTTATCTCATTTTATTCTCAGAGCTCCAGGAGGACACAACATTATTGTAAGTACTTTATAGATGAGGAAACTGAAGCACTGACAGAGTAAGATATTTTCCTGAAGTCAGACAACTAGTAAGTGATATGAACCAAGGCAATCTGGCTCCAGACTCCACATGCTTCCTTCCTGCCCTGTTTTGCTTTTTAATCTGAAATGAGAAGAAATATGGAAAATGGATATCAGCTCTTATAAAAAGAAGAAAAACAGAAATTATGACTGATTTATAAAGAGGCGTTACTTTTATAGAGAAATAGTTTTAACTACAAAGGTTTTTTTTTGTATTTTATAGGTTGGAAAGCATTTTCATATCTCACTTTGTGAATCTATAATAACAACAAAGTGCTTTAAGTACTTAGAAGTAAATAAGATTATATTTGGTAATTTTAAGAAGCTAATTACAGACAAGGTCAATAACAAATGCGTACATAATTCTAACATGTACATAATGCTTTATGGTTTTAAAGTGTTTTCAAATGTGTGACTCTTTCTTATAACACCAGGAGGAAGTATAGGATATCCATTTTGGAGGTGAGGAAAGATTGGGGAGTAACACGTCCAAGTAATCTCACACATAAAGACACATAAAAGATAATTAAAATATTTCCGTAGAGATATGTCTTAACAACTAAGAATTGTATTCACAAAGTGTGAATGAGAAGTTAATTATATCTAATCCTTAATTAACAAAATTGCCGTGACATTCTCAAATGTTTGATATTTTATTTTTATATGGCATAGATTATTATAAATATGTCATAAATCAGTGAAAAAATTTCAGATCTGGAAGGTAACACACTGACCTTTTTCTTTAACCTGCTCGTAATTCTCTTTGTGTGAAAGAACTCAGATTCCCAATGTATCTCCTGCTGAAAATGTTTTACACTATTTTCTTATATGAAGTGATGAATATTACAGAGGAATACTTTCTGTTTTACAGGCAGTATGTATTATTTTGGGATGGTGTATAATTTAATGATATGAATTTTTGCAATGCAAATATGCCACAGACAACTTATTTCCATCAATGACAAATTACATGACTGCTTATACAATCCAGAAAGTGTATCTTTACTGTTGTTCCCACATTTTATATGTACCCTGTCTCCTTTCTGTGACTCCTTCACTGGGGAAGTCTTGAATTAGTTACCTACTCTTTTAAATATAAGTTCATAATTTTCTTTTCCATGATATAAGTCCATGTTTTCTTTTCCATTTACAGTAAGAATGCTAACATATAGAATGACTTCAGAAGGCCCAGTGTCTTAGTACCTGATTGGACAGGGACTTTTCTCTTGATATTGTCTGACCTTGAAGTTTTCTTCTTTTGTAGGGTATGTTTCACACTATTTGGAAGAAATTACACTGGAAATTACTAAATACATCCATAATTATAAAACTTATGACTTAAAATTTATTGTCAAGGATTTTGCACTTTAGATTTTACAATGAACATCATGATAGCAAGTCAGTAATGTTAACTGACCTAATGTCAGCTAAAATTCCCTTAGAATAAAATATTTCAATTAGTTCCTATGTAAAGAGTTGTTCTTTATGTCTTTACTTGTGAAAAATTCCACTGTTTATACAATGCCTTATTGAGAAAAAAAAGAAACACATTTTTCTTGAGATAAAGGTAATGCATTTCTAAATAGAATTGGGAAGAATCAGAGATGTCATTAAAATCAGGATAAAGGAAGAACAAAATAAACCCAGAGAAAGAGGAATAAATTCATAGCATAACACTGGGAAAATGGAATTTTGACAGAAAGAAGCATGGCTTTATTGCGTTTGATGAGTTCAGCTGCAAACCTAAGGGACATGTTTTCTGGACAAAAGACCTTCTCAAAACAAAATACAGGAATATCCTGGAGAAAGTACCAGAGGAGTCAATCATACAAAGTTGCTAGTATATAAGAATATCAAACAATTAAGAATATCACCTCTCAGGGTTCATCAGTGCACTTTTTTTCTTCACCTTCATCTTTAATTCATCAAACTATTATCAATAGAAATATTTTACACAGTATGATCTCCATCTGTTAATATCTATTTTGGAACAAATAAAAAGATAGTCTCTTGATAGTACTGTACGGAACAAGGTAATTACTGAGTCTAGGTAAAGACAAAAGAAAAACTAAGCTAAAATATGTTTGCTGTTGTTGATATTACTGTTTCCCAAGGACCTTTTGGCACCTCACCAAACACTTATCAATACTGCAATAGCCAAGATATACAGTTGCAACCGTATATGCTGGACACATAGAACTCAAATAATGACTAGCTTCATGGACAACTGCAATGACATTATGTATCTGACAAAAATATTCCTCTTGTCCCTATTAAGACCTCAAGTTGGGGCATGAAAGATTTTGTGCTTGGAAGTAAACATAATTCAGTTAGGCTGAGTAGTCTTTGAAGCAAAACTGAGAAGTCAACAGGATAATCACAATTATTGCTCTTCCAGTTTTACCTGAATAATTGGAGGAGGGGAAGAAAGAGCACCTGCTGCTAGTGTCAAGTCCAAATATAAGCTGTAGTGCCTCTTCACACACTGCTCCACAATGGGCGCCGGCCCTTGGCCTCTGTATTGCACTGTTAGCTTCCTGCGACTCAGATTTCCTACTCTATTCCTCAAGAGGGCTGGGGTTTAATCTCTATTCCTGGAGAACTGTCTAATGAAAACTCCAGCTATTATAGTGTCCATGAAGAAATCTTTAGAAAATTATTTGAATCAATACATAGAAAAATGATTTCTGGGGCATCTTAAAAAATTGAACTTACTGTATGGCCAAGTTCTTTCCCTGCCCTCTCTCTGTATTTGACAAGGACTTCAAATTGAGCCAGAGGCACACATTTCTTTTTCTCTCTCTTCTCTCTCATAAATGTTTATAATATGATACAGTAGTTCTTCCCAGGCCTCAAAACCCTTCTTGCTTGCAATCAATGCTCATAACTAGATCTTTATCTCCATAAAGAGCTGCTGATTCTTATTCAAACATTCCATTTGAGCATTTGGATTAGAAATAGATCATAATTAAACAGTACCCTAAAATATGGATATTTACAAGTGTCAGAATTCAATTTTAGCCTCTGTCCCTGTCAGCAAAGTAATAATAATAAACAATGATATTAATAGTATTGTTGCTTAATTTAGCTGAAAATCTAGAGCCCCACCATATTACATCTGGGTTATAATCATAATCATAAAGTTTTGTATCTTTTTAACAGAAATAAATCAACAATATGAAACATTACAAACTCGTTGAAGGCAAGGCATTCAGTTCCTGTTCCTCTATCTGTCACCTCCACCTCGCTGTAGAAAAGACTGTGCTCTGGACCCACTCTAAAGCATAAAGGGAATAAATTAACCTATGGAAGTCCATTGCATTGACATATCCAAACAGAAACCAATACAGACTTAAAAATCTCTCCATCCTTCCAGAATTTGTGTCAATTCTGATGAAATAAATGACAAATTGTTTTACAGTAGAAAAAAGCACCAAGCCAAAAGTGATTAATGAAAATCCTCTGTAGTCATATTTTGAGATCTTCCATTAAAGATATAAATTTAGGTTTGCGATTGTTAATTTTAAGTGTGATTTTTACTTATTTTCAAAAGCAGATTCTGACACCCTTGTGGTCACAGGAGATGTCAGACGTTCCTAGTTATAGACCTCTTTCAGTCTGACAGGTGCTAAAAGGCCTTGTTCCTCTCACATTTATTTCCTTTGTTTTCCTATATCTTGTTTAGCAGAACTTTTCTAAGATTCTGCTCTCTTTAGAATTTAAAGACAGAAATGAACATAACTATGAAGGAAATAATGGTCTGTGCATTCAAAGCTATGCTTCCAATTATTATAGTGTGATATGTTTACATGGTTCACTGAAGCAAAAAAAAAAAAAAAAAAAAAAAAAAAGGGGCCATGGTAACATAGAAGGTCTTTAGTGATGTTGAAAAGAAATGAAATTGAAAAGAAAATGATAGTATTGGTAGGTCTGTCGCAGAAAAGTACATTAGTGTATGTTTATTTTTAAATGTGGGGGAGTAGAGAATGCAGTACCTACTGCAATGGCTAATGTAGAAAAAAGAGGGATACCCCACATTAATGATTAAGTAATTCCGGAGACCTCCTTAGAATTATAGCTAAAAGTTTGGGAAAAACATTTTGATGGAACTGTGATGTACCACCCAGTTTCCCCTTCCAGGAAGACTTGATTGCTTCAACTATTAGGAGTATAGACAAAAGACAGCCTTCAGCTGCCAGTCCTTCAGGTATTGTCTTGTAGAACTACAAGAACTCCACCCAAAGCTACACCAGTTGGGGTGGGGCACCTCCAATGACTAATTTATGCAGGAGTTTAAAGTCCAGTCATTGTGCTCCAATAAGGGAAATACAAATGGCTCTGCTAGCACCTAAAGATGGTATGAGATCAGCCAAGGTTACTCTATTCTGTGATCATGATCACCAAGAATTCAACCTCTTGTCCTTACCAGTCCTGTTACCTTTCTCTCCCTTCCACAGATGTAGATTCCAAAGGCATTCCTTAATAAATACCTAGCATGCTAACTTCCATCTCACAGTATGTACAATTGAGAACCCCCCTGAAACCGCCATCTAAGTGACATGAAGTCCCTACATCATAGTGGTAAGACTCACAAAGGGATATCACCCGGAGTTTTTCTTTCAAAATGGGATTGACTTCTTAAAATTTACACAATTTGTTTCTGTTACCAGACAACAGGCTTATCCAAATGCAACTAAATAAATATAATAGGAAGCTTTGGCAAAAGTTTAATATTTTAATGCCAACTTTCCTCAAACTCTTAAGTGGTAAACAGATAGAATCACACCAGCAGTGTGTAGGGTTGGAAATTAGGTCAATGTAGGATGCTCTTCCAATCCTTGGAAGGTTGAGAGTGTATCCTCACTGACCTCAGTAAATATCAAAATTAGAATAAGCCAAATAAAAAGTTCAGAGTCTTTAACATAGCTCATAGAAATAGAAAAGTTTCTTTCCCAAGTTGTTACTTTTCTAATTTTATATCCTTATCCAGTAGTAGTAGTAGTTATTGTTGTTCTACTTTTTTGCAATGACTCTTTTGGATATCTTGTTTTGATGGAAATCATTACCAAAAGGCTTCCTTCATAACAAAGTCCCCGGGTTTTGTGTGTGTGTGTGTGTTTTTAAATCACTGACTTAAAAGTTATTTAAAAAAATACTACCACAGTAATTCCATCTATCTCAAACTAGAAGAGTAAGATCAAAGAAAAAATAGCATGTCTCAAGAGACTGTAGACATAGATTGTTCAAGACAGGGGTTATATGCTGATCCAATTCATAATTTGAACAGGACCCCATTAAAAGATTAAGGTAATAAAAGGTAAGCACAGCTCTAAATAAAAGCAATTACAAAGATGTAGGCAGGATCTTGTGGCTCCAAATTGATGAATAAAAAGTCAGAACTGTGGGTCCACTATGAATCTGGAGTGAAAATGAGAAACTAGAGCACTGATGTTATTATATAGTCTGAATGAAGTTAGACTCTGAAGGTTCACCCTAGTATATCAGATTCAGTCCTTTTGTTCTAAAACTTCCAACCCTTATAATCAGGGCTATATCCATTTCTGAGCAAGGTCTTCTGGACTCACAACTAAAAAATGACCATGAGTGGGCATTAATTAACAACTTTTGGAATTTATATGAATTCAAGAATTTTCTTATCAATCTCTTGACATGACTTGCAAAAGAAACACGGCACAAGAGAAACAAATCCAATTATTTGAGCATAATATCATATTCATTCTATATTTTACAATGATGGTTTGTAAAATTTAAATCATGCTAGAAGTATTTCTGCTTTAGTAAGTCAAAAATTCAGAATTCCATATTATTTACATATTACATATTCAAAATTCCATATTATTTACTGAGTCTATTTTGGTAAAACCAAATGCTTTAAAAACATTTCATAAATTAAGATATAATGTTATTTGATTATTATTATTCCCATTACATAGCCAAAATTATATTGAAATTGTGTATTTTAATAACATTTTTCTATAATGTTTTTAAAGATATGTTAGAATTAGTAGATTCTCCCTACTGCTAATAGCCATGTATAATTATGACATAAAAGATAAATCTCCCACTGTTTTGATACTATACTAATTATTATATTATAACCTATTTAAAAACTGATAACAGCTATAGATCAAAATAAATAGACTCCCATTGTTCAAAAGTTTAATCAAAATTCTAATGTATGGCAGGAAGCAAGAGTTCACTCTTGTTAAACATAAATATAAATATTGCTCTGTAAGACAACTTTCTTCTATAAATCTTGAACTGTGAAGTTAGTTAACAAATGATTTTAAAGAATAAGTGACAATAATTGAAAATTAAAATCCTCATAAATTAAACTTTATAATTTTGATTTGTGTGATGCTCTTTGGTAATATTTCCATATCTTTTCAAATTTTTTACATTCATATGTATTTAATTCCTATTTCTCATACCCATCTTACTTGCCTATGAATATATATCTTGGTTGTTTTTATAAAAAGCATAAACATATCACTCTAGTTTATCTCTCCAACAAACTGATCTAGACATTTTTTATACTCTATGTATTTTAGTTACAGCACATATTTATTTGAAATATTCGGCATATTATCTCATATTATATTACATTTGCATGCTTAGGCACTGTAGATTTAATATTCCCAGATCATCTTTCACATACATTATTAACGTCATCTAAAATTCCTATATCTACTCTACTTACATTATTGTGGCAAAGTTTTTTAGTTGAACTGAATTATTAATATATATTTAACTATTTGGTTTAATAAGATATCTTAGAAGCTAATAATAAAATTGAAAATCTATTTTACAACAACAAAAATCTCAATAACAAAATTGGCAACATATGCCAAAATATAGATCAATATATATTTGTAGAACTATGATTCCAGCCAAGAGAATACACTCCCACTTAAAATAACAAAAATAACAACAAATAGAAAAATAAATGAAACAACAGATTTAAAGTCACTGGATATTGTCAGCACAGGACAGTGATCCCGAGCAACAGAGGGAAAAAGACAGAGACGATTATCCCAAATACTGCCTTGGGAGAGTTTGTAGGTTGTGATACAGGGAGGGAAAATTCAGGTGGAGCCTGTCAAACTCCCTCACTTGGGGACACAGAACTAAGAATATGGGGAGAGGCAACACAGCTAGACTTCACAGGACAAAGTACCAAAGAGGAGAGAAGTGTGCAAAGGTTCAGACATTCTTAGAAGGTTCCCCTCTAGTATTCAGCAGAGTACTCATTACATACATATAAGGAATTACCAGAGGCCAGGGGAAAATCATCTGTGAGGATAACAGGGAAGAGTGCTTAGCACATACACAGGGCTTGGGAGAGTCTATTCCCACTTTCCAGAATGGAAAAATCAAATAATTTATGAAGCTTTTAGGTAGACTACACAGAGGGTCCTGCTTTGGTGGTAAGAAATACTTAGCCATGGACAAACTGCTGCTCTAGTTCTGAAAATAAATATTACAATCAGGACCCTGGCCAGGTGTGGTGGCTCACGCCTGTAATCCCAACAATTTGGGAGGCCAAGGCAGGAAGATTACTTGAAGTGAGGACTTCAAGACCAGCCTGGACAACATGGCAAAACACTGTGTGTACTAAAAATACAAAAAATATCCAGGTGTGATGGTGCTTGGGAGTCGTAGTTGGGACTTTTAGTCCCAACTACTTGGGAGGCTGAGGCAGGAGAAATGCTTGAACCCAGGAGGCAGAGGTTACAGTGAGCAGACACGGCACCACTGTACTCCAGCCTAGGTAAGAGAGAAAGACTCTATCAAAAAAAAAAAAAAAAAAACCAAAGAGATCCAAGATCCAATTCTTTCAAGTAAATTAACTGAGTCATAGAACATAACTCGAGATTATTTATAAAAATGCAAACATTTCTAGCACCCAACAAAGTAAAATTTATAGTATCTATAATCTAATCAAAGACTATCAAGCATATAAATATGAAAAAAATACAAACCATGATAAGGGGAAAATTTAATGAATCTAAACTCACCTAGAACTCACAAAGACATTAAAATTAGCAAGAAAAGGCACATTATGACAGTTATTAAAAGTTTACTAGTGATAACTACAATATGTGAGAAGTAAAAGATATTGGATCATTGGATATGCTCAATGGCAGATTAGATATTGCCAAAAAAAATTACTGAGCCTAAAGACATAACAATAGAAAGTATCCAAATGGAACACATGAAGAGAAAAGAATATTTTAAAAAATTAAAAGAGCACTAGTGAGCTATGGAACACAGTCAGTCACCCTAATACATGTTTAATTGGTGCCTCTTGAAAGAGAGAAGGTTAAAAATATTTGAAAAATAATGAAAAAGATGTTTTCCAAATTTGATAAAAATTCTTAACTAACAAATACAAGAAGTTTAATAAATCCCAAGCATGAGAAACGTAAAGAAAACCACAGCAAGGCATGTGATCATCAAATTTCTTAAAATCATAGACAAAGACATCTTAAATCAGCCAACAATTGCTCCTTCCCTTGGAAAACAAAAAAAGACATACCATGAAGGAGAAACAAAGCAATGACAACCAACTTCTCATTGGAAAAATGCTAATGAAAAAAGCAGTGGAACAGCATCTCTAAAATATTTTTTAAAAAAAGTCAATCTAGAATTTTATACCCACCCAAAATATCTTTTCAAACAAAGGCTAACCAACCACAAGGCATAAAATTATAAATCAATAACAAGAAGAAATCTGGGAAATTCACAAATAGTTAGAAATTAAATGATATTCTTTTAAATAATAAAGAAGAAATCATAAGAGAAATTAGTTAATTTTCTGAGATAAATACAAGTGAAAATATAGTATGCCAAAATTCATGGGATGTAAAAGCAGTGCTTACAAGGAAATTTAGATTTGTGAATGCCTATTTGATAAATATCTTAAATTAATATCCTAAACTTCTATCTTAAGAAATTATAAATATAAAAATATTAAATCAAAGCAAGCAGAAGAAAAGAAATAATACATATTACTGTGGATAATAAGTGAAATAGAGAACAGAGAAACAATAGGAAGAATCAACAAAACCAATTATTTTAAACAATCAATATAATTGATGAAATTTTAGCTAAACAGAACAAGGGAAAAAAAGAGAAGACTCAAATTATGAAAATTAAGAATTAAACAGGGAACACTACTATTGATGTTACAGAATTTAAAAAACATTAAAAATGTACAAGTGTATGCCAACAAATTAGATGAACTAGATGAGTAGACAAATTTTTAGGAATAAACAAGCTACCAAACAGACTGAAGAAGAAATAGAAATTTTTCATAGACTTGTAACAAAGAGGCCAAATTAGTAAATTATTTTTTAAAATAACTTCACCAAGAAAAGTCGTCATTGATAAATTCTACCAAAAGTTTCAAGAATTAACACTGATCATTCACAAACTCTAGCAAAAAGCAGAAGGAACACTTTACAACTCATTCTATGAAGGCAGAATTATCCTGACACCTAATACAAAGCCATTACAAGAAAAATTTACAAACCAGTATATCTATGAATAGAAATAAAAAAAAAATCCTAAGGATAATAAAAAGACACAAAATCCAGCAGCATTAAAAAAATGAACATATAGTATGGCCTAGTGGAGTTACTCTAGATATGCAAATTTAATCCAACAGATGAAAAACCAATGTAATACAACAAATCAATACAATAAAAGAAAAAAACACATTATCACAAGAATAAACACAGAAACAACATTTCTCAAAGAAATTCAACATCATTTCATTATAGAAATCCTTAAAAGCTAGGAATCAAATGGGATTTCCACAATCTTGTAAAGGACATCTAGGAAAATGCACAGCTAACATCATATTTACTGGAAAATACTGAGCATTTCATCCCTAAGATGGGGTACAAGACAAAGATGCCCACTATTACCACTTCTTGTCAACAATGTACTAGAGGTTTTTACCAGGGCAATTAGGTAAAGGAAAAAAAAAGATATCAAAGTAGAAAAGAAACAAATATAACTGTATCTATTTCAAGATGACATAATCTTTGATAATAAGTAATCCATAAAAATTCTATTAAAGATTAATGAATGGATTCAGCAAGTTTATAGGATATAACATTAACATAAAATTGAATTATATTTTTATAAAATAAGGAATAATTCAAAAACAAAACTATGGAAACAGTTCCATGTAAAACAACATCAAAAAGAATAAAATGTTTAAGTATATGTTTAAATGGAAGACTTGTCGTCTTGCCTTCTTTTATTTGTAGTGAATGACATGTACACAAAAACTACAGAATGTCATTGAAGGAAATTATAGGAGATCAAATAAATGGAATAGCATTTTGTATTCATGTATTGGAAATCTTAATGTTAAAATGACACTAATCAAATTGATCTATAAATTTAATGCCATCCTTATCAAAATCCCAACTTACTTTTTAAAAGAAATTGACAACCTGATTCTCAAATGTATAGTGTAATCCAAGGGAACCAGACAAGCCAAAACAATCTAATAAAACAGAAAAATGTTGGAGGACTTGCATTATCTGATTTCTAAACTTACTAAGAAACTACAGTAATCAAGAATGTGTAGTGCTGGAATATTAGACATATAGGTCAATAAAATTGATTTGAGGGTCAGAAAATAAACCCTTATGCTTATGATCAGTTGGTTTTTTTTACAAAGGTGTCAAGAAAAATTTAATGGGAAAAGATCAGTCCTTTCAATAAACAGTGCTGAGATTACTATATATCAACATGAAAAAGAATGAAGTTGGATGCTAATTTCATACAATATGGAAAATTCAATTCAAAAAGGATCAAAGATCTAAATGTGGAGAGCTCAAACTATACATAATAACTAGCTAATGACACAATGATACAATCAAACCTGTACATATCAATATTAACCTTGAAACTAAATAGGCTAAATGTCTCACTCGAAAGGCAAAGATGGGCAAGTTAGATAAAGAAGCAAGACCCAGCTGTATGTTGTCAACAAGATACCCATCTCACATGCAGTGACACCCATAGGCTCTAAGTAAAGAGATGGAGAAAAATCTACCAAGAAGATGGAAAACTGAAAAAAGCAGGGACTGATACTCTAATTTCAGACAAAACAGACTTAAACCAACAGTCATCAAAAAAGACAAAGAAGGGCATTACATGATAGTAAAGAGTGTATTCAATGAGAAGACCTAACTATTCTAAACATATACGCACCTAACCAGAGGCACCCAGATTCATAAAACAAGTTCTTAGAGACCTACAAAGAGACTTAGATAACCATGCAATAAAAATGGAAGACTTCAAGACCCCACTGACAGTATTAGACAGATCATTGAAGCACAAAACTAACAAAGATATTCAGAACCTGAACTTGACAGTTGATCAAACAGGCCTGACAGACATCTACAGAACTTTCTACCCTAAAACAAAAGAATATGCATTCTTCTCATATGCATGTGACACATACTCTAAAATTGACATTCCAATTGTACATTAAACAATTCTCAGTAAATTAAAAAAAAAATCAAATCATACCAAACACACTCTCAGAACAGAGCATGACAAAAATATAAATCAATACTAATAAAATCACACAATTACATACAAATTCAACAACCTACTCAAGAATGACTTTTGGATAAACAATAAAATTAAGGCAGAAATCAAGAAACTATTTGAAACTAATGAGAACAAAATACAACATGTCAGAATGTCTGGGACACAGATAAAACACTGTTAAGAGAAACATTTACAGCACTAAAGTCACACATCAAAATGTTAGAAATATGTCAAACTCATAGAAGGGTATTATATAACAGTAAAGGATTCAAGTCAACAGAAAGAGCTAACTATCCTAAATATATGGTCACACAACACACGAGCACCCAGATTCATAAAGCAAGTTCTTGAAGACCTTCAAAGAGACTTAAATACCTACACTATAATAGTGGGAGACTTTACGACCTCAATATTAGACAGATCATTGAGGCAGAAAATTAATAAAGATATTCAGGACCCAAACTCAGCACTGATTCAAATGGACCTGATCGATATCTACAGAACTCTCCAGCCAAAAACAACAGGATATACATTCTTCTTATCATGACATGGCACATACGCTGCCATTTCTGCTGAAATTATTCCAAACCTTTGAGGAGAAAACACTCCTCCCTACCTCATTCAATGAGGCCAGCATCATCCTGATACCAAAATCTTGCAGAAATACAACAACAACAACAATTTCAGGCCAATATCCTTGAAGAACACTGATGCAAAAATCCTCAAGAAAATAGTCACAAACAGAATAAAGCAGCACATAAAAAAAAGCTAATCCACCATGATCAAGTAGGCTTTATCTCTAGGATGCAAGGTTGGTTCAACATATGCAAATCAATAAATATGATCCAACACATAAACAGAATTAAAGACAAAAACCATATAATTATCTCAATAGACACAGAAAAGGCTTTCAATACAACTAAACTCTCCTTCATATTAAAAATGCTCAATAAACTAAGTATTGAAGGAAGATACCTCAAAATTAAACAGCCATCTCTGACAAACCCACAGCCAACATCATACTAAATGGCACAGGCTGGAAACATTCCTCTTGAAAACCAGCACAAGACAAGGATGCCTTCTTTCACCATTCTTATTCAACACAGTATTGGAAATCCTGGACAGAGCAATCAGGCAAGAGAAAGAAATAAAAGGCATCCAAATAGGAAGAGACGAAGTCAAACTATCCCTGTTTGCAGGCAACATAAGCCTATATCTAGAAAACTCCATAGTCTCAGCACAAAAGTTTCTTAAGCTGATACCCAACTTCAGCAAAGTCTCAGGATACAAAATCAATGGGCAAAATTTGCTAACATTCCTATACACAAACAACAGTCAAGCTGAGAGCAAAATCAGGAATGTAATGTAATCCCATTCACAATTGCCACAAAAAGAATAAAATATCTAGAAATATAGCTAACCATGGAGGTGAAAGATCTCTATAAGGAGAGCTACAAAACACAAAGCTCGAAGGAATCACAGATGACACAAACAAATGGAAAAACATTCCGTGCTTATGGATAGGAGGAATCAATATCATAAAAATGGCTATATTGCCCAAAGCAAGTTACAGATTCAATGCTATTCCTAGTATATTACCATTGAGGTTCTTCAGAGAAGTAGAGAGAACTATTTTAAAATTCACATGGGACCAAAAAAAGAGCATGAATAACCAAGGCAATCCTAAGGAAAAAAAAAAGCAGGAGGCACCAAGCTACCTGACTTCAAACTATACTACAGGGCTACAGTAATCAAAACAGCATACTACTACTACAAAAACAGACACATAGAACAATGGAACAGAATAAAGAACCAAAAAATAAGGCTGCACACCTACAACTATTCCATCTTTGACAAACACATGCAATTGGGAAAGAATGTCCTATTTGATAAATGGTGCTAGGATAATAGACTAGCCATATGCAGAAGATTGACCCTGGACCCCTTCCTTATACCATACAGAAAAATCAACTCATGATGAATTAAAGGCTTAAATGTAATAACCAAAACTGTAAAAACCCTGGAAGACAACCTAGGTAATACTTTTTAGGACATAGGAACGTATAAAGATTTTATAATGAAGATGCCAAAAGCAATTGCAACAAAAGCAAAAATGGACAAATGGCACTAATTAAACTAAAGCACTTTTGCATAGCAAAGAAAATGATTAATAACGTGAACAGACAACCTACAGAATGGGAGAATACTAGACAAAGTCTACTATCCAGCATCTATAAGAAACTTACATAAATTTGCAAGAAAAAAAGAAAAAAACAACCCCCCAAAAAAGTGCACAAAGGATGTGAACAGGCACTTTAAACAAATGCAAATCAAAACCACAATGAGATACCATCTCACACCAGTTAAAATGGTGATCATTAAAATGTCAGGAAACAACAGATGCTGGAGAGGATGTGGAGAAATAGGAATGCTTTTACACTGTTGGTGGGAGTGTAAATTAGTTCAACCATTGCGGAAGACAGTGTGGCAATTACTCAAGGATCTAGAACTAGAAATACCATTTGACCCAGCAATCCCATTAGTGGGTATACACCCAAAGGATTATAAATCATGCTACTATAAAGACACAAGCACACGTATGTTTATTGCGGCACTATTCACAATAGTGCACCAGTCAGAATGGCTATTATAAAAAAGTCAAAAAATTACAGATGCTGGGGAGGTTGCAGAGAAAACGAAAGGCTTACATACTATTGATTGGAGTGCAAATTAGTTCAACCATTGTGGAAAGCAGTGTGGCTATTCCTCAAAGATCTAAAGACAGAAACACCATTCAACCCAGCAATCCCATTACTGGGTATATACCCAAAGGAATGCGTATTATTCTAATATAAAGACAAATGAATGTGTATGTTTATTGCATCACTATTTATAGTAAGAAAGACATGGTGTCAACATAGACATCCATCGATGATAGACTGAATAAAGAAAATGTGATATACCATGGAATACTATGTAGCCATGAAAAGAACAAGATCATGTCCTTTGCAGTGACATGGATGGGGCTGGAGGCCATTATCTTTAGCAAGCTAATGCAGGAACAGGAAACTAAATTTTGTATGTTCTTACTTATAAGAGGGAGCTAAATGATAAGAACACATGGACACATAGAGGGGAAAAACACATACTAAGACTTATCAAACTGGGGAAGGTGGGAAGAGGGAGAGGATCAGGAAAACAATGAATGGGTACTAGGTTTAATACTTGGGTGACAAAATAATCTGTACAACGAACCCCCATTACACAAATTTACCTACATAGCAAACCTGCACATGTACCTCTGAACTTAAAATGAAAGTTAAAGAAACAACAACAAAAAAGAGGTCAAATTAGCAACCTAACATCACACCTAAAGGAACTAAAAAAACAAGAGCCAGCCAACCCCAATTCTAGTAGAAGGCAATAAACAACCAAAATCAGAGATGAATCAAAGGAAATTGAAATGTTAAAAAAATCACACAAAAGATCAACAAATCCAGGAGTTTGTTTTTTAAAAGAAAAAATAAGATTGATAGACTACTAGCTAGACAAAGATAAAAAGAGAGAAGATCCAAATAAATTCAATCAGAAATGACAAAGGATATATTACCACCAACCTCTCAGAAATACAAAAAATTCCCAAGAGTCTATTTTAAACACCTTTATGCATACAAACTAGAAAACCTAGAAGAAATGGATACATTCCTGGAAACATGCAGCCTCCCAAGACTGAACCAGGAGGATATGGAATTCCTGAACAGACCAATAACAAGTTTGGAAATTGAATCAGTAATAAAAATCCTACCAACCTGAACATGTCTAGGATATGATGAATTCACAGTGAAATTCTACCAGAGATATAAAGAAATGTTACCATTCCTACTAAAACTATTTCCAATAGTTGAAGAGGAGACTCCCCCTTACTCATTCTATGAGGCCAGAATCCTCCTGATACCAAACCTTACAGAGACACAACCAAAAAATAAAACTTTAGGCAAATATCCTTTACAAATACAGATGCAAAAATTGTCAACAAATACTAGCCAACTGAATCCAGCAGCACATAAAAAGTAAATTCAAAATGATCAAGTAGGCTTTATCCCTGCAATGCAAGATTGGTTCAATATGCTCAAATCAACAAATGTGTTTCACCACATAAATGGAACTAAAAATAAAAATCACATAATTATCTCCATAGATGAAAAAAAGGCTTTCAAAGAAATTCAACGTCCTTCATGGTCAGAACCCTCAACAAACTAGGCATTGAAGGAACATACTTCAGAATAATAACAGCCATCTAAAAAGACTTACAGCAAACATTATACTGAATGGGCAAAAGCTAGAAGAATTCTCCTTAAAAACTGCAACAAAACAAGGATGCCCTCTCTCACCACTCCTGTTGAAGATAGTACTGGAAGACCTAGCCCATGCAATCAGGCAAGAGAAAGAAATAAAATGAACCAAAATAGGAAAAGATAAAGTCAAACTATTTCTGTTTACAGATTATGTGATTCTATACGTAGAAAGCCCCATAATCTCTGCCCAAAAGCTCCTTTATCTGATAAACAACTTCAGCAAAGTTTTGGGATACAAAATCAATGTATCAATGTACAAAAATCAATAGCATTTCTATACACAAGCAACATCCAAACTGAAAGCCAAATCATGAATGCAATCACATTCACAATACACACACACACACACACGCGCACACACACACACACACAAATACCTAGGAATACAGCTAACCAGGGAGGTGAAAGATCTCTACAATAAGAATTACAAAACACTGCTCAAAGAAATCAGAGATGACACAAATGAATGGAAAAACAGTCCATGATCATGGATAGGAATAATCAATATTGTTAAAATAGCCATACTGCCCAAAGCAATTTGTAGATTCAATGTTATTCCTATCAAATTACCAATGACATCCTTCAAAGAATAAGAAAAACTATTTTAAAATTCATATAGAACCAAAGAAAAGTCCAAATAGCCAAGGAAATCCTAAGCAAAAAGAACAAAACTGAAGGCATCACATTGCTTGACTTCAAACTATATTACAAGGCTACAGTAACTAAAACAACATTGCACTGGTAGAAAAGGAGACACATAGAGCAATGGAACAGAATAGAGAGCCTAGAATAAGGCCACACACCTATGTTCATCTAGTCTTTGACAAAGTTAACAATAGCAAGCAATGAGGAAAAGTCTCTCTATTCAATAAATGATGCTGGGATAACTGGCTAGTCATATGCAGAAGATTGAAACTGGGTCCTTTCCTTACACAATATACAAAAACCAACTCAAGATGGATTAAAGACTTAAATGTAAAACCTAAAACTGTAAAAATCCTGGAAGATAACCTAGGAAATACCATTCTTGACACAGGCCCTGGCAAAGATTTCATGAAGAAGATGGCAAAAGCAATTACAATAAAAACAAAATTGACAAATGAAACCTAATTAAAGAACTTCACACAACAAAAGAAATTATTAACAGATTAAACAGACAACCTACAGAATGGGGAAAATATTTGCAAACTATGCATTTGACAAAGGTCTAATATCCAAAATATGTAAGTAACTTAAATTTACAAGAAAGAAACAAACAACCTCATTAAAAAGTGGACATGAACAGACACTTTTCCAAAGAAGACATACACAAAGCCAACAGGCATGTGAAAGAAGGCTCAACATCGCTTATTGTTAGAGAAATGCAAATCAAAACCACAATGAGATACCATCGCAAATTAATCAGAATGGTTATTTTTAAAAAGCCAAAAAATAACAGATGCTGGCAAGGCTGTGGAGAAAAGGGAATACTTACACAGTGTTGTTTGGAATGAAAATTAGTTCTGCCATTGTGGAAAGCAGTTTGGAGATTTTTCAAAGAACTTAACATCAAAACACCATTTAACACACCCATTCATTACTGGGCATACACCCAAGGGAATATAAATTATTCTACCATAAAGACATGCATGTGTATGTTCATCACAGCACTATTCATAATAGCAAAGACATGAAATCAACACAAATGACCAATAATGATAGATTGGATAAAGAAAATGTAGTACATATTTGCCATGGAATACTACATAGTCATAAAAAAAGAATGAGATTCTGTTCTTTGCAGCAACACAGATAGGCCTGGAGGCCATTTTCCTCAGCAAACTAACACAGGAACAGAGAACCAAATACCACGTCTTCTCCCTTGTAAGTGGGAGCTAAGTGTGGAGTACATACAGACACAAAGAAGGGAACAACAGACACTGGGGCCTACTTGATGGTGTTTGATGGGACTAGGGTGAGGACTGAAAAACTACCCATCAGGTGCTGTGCTTATTACCTGTACATCAGACTCACGCAACACACAATTATGTATATAAACAATCTGCACATGTACCCCTGAAACTAAAATGGAAAAGTTAAGAAAAAGTTTAAGAAGAGCTAAAAGCTATACAATTCTTATTGGAAACATAGGTATAAATCCTGAAGAACTTGGATTTTGCCATGATTTCTTACATACGACAATAAATCGCAAGCAACCAAAGAAAAAAATAGATAAGCTGGACGTTATCAAAATTAAAACGCTTTTCCTTAAATAGACACTATTAAGAAAGTAAAAGACAACACACAGAATGAAAAATAATTTGCAAATCATGTCTAACAAAGGTCTTGTGTCCAGAATATAAAAAGAACAATTAAGCCTCAAATATAAAAAGGCAAATATTCAGAGTTTTTTAACGTGCAAAGAATATAAACAGACATTTCTCTAAAGATTACAAATGGCTATTAAGCACATGCAAACATGCTCCATATCATAGGTTATTAGTGAAATACAAATCAAAACCACAACGAAATACCACTTTGCATCCATGGGGATAGCTTCAATTAAAACAAAAACAAAAAGAAAACAATCCAGAAAATAGCAAGCGTTGGTAAGGACGAGGCGAAATAGGAATCTTTGTGCACTGCTGGTTGGGTTGTAAAATTGTTCAGCCACTTTGGGAAACACTTCAGTGGTTCCTCAAAAAAATTAAACGTAGAATTGCCACATGACCCAGCAATTCTACTTCTAGATATGCACTCAAATGAAATGAAAATATAAGTCACACAGAAATTTGTACATGAATGTTTATAGTAGCATTGTTCATAATAGCCAAAAGTTGGAACCAACTTAAAGTCCATCAACAGATGAATGGTAAAAACAAATCAGATATACATGTGATAGACTGCCATTCAGCAATAAAAAATTGAAGCACTAGTTCATACTATAACACAGATGAACCTCGAAGACATTATTCTAAGTTAGGGAAGTCAGACACCAAAGACCACATATTGTATTATTCCATTTATATGAAATATACACAATCGGTAAATCCATGGGAAAAGAGAGTAGATCAGTGATTGCCAGGGGTTGGGTGGGGCTGAGTGCAGAGGGTAAGAATTGGGAGTGACTGCTAATGACTATGGGGTTTCTTCTTGTGGTGATAAAAATGCTCTGAAATTAGACGTCTGTGCAACGCCATGACTATATTTAAAACGACTAAATTGTGTACTTTAAAAGGGTGAATCTTATGGTACGTGAATTATATTTTGATCACTTAAAAATGATATTTGAATTTTTTTAAAAGTTGAGATAAACATGCTTCAGTACATAGATGTGGTAAAATTTCTCTCCAGCTGACTGCACCATAAACAATATTAAAGGAAGTCTTTCACACAGAAAAAGAAGACAACACACAGAAATGTGTATCTATAGGAAGAAATAAATAAAACACTAAAATGGTTAAGTACATGAATAAATATAAACAGGTTATTTATTATTATTTAATATTATATTTTAAATTCTTTTTAAAGATAATTGTCTGCTTACTGGGTGTGATGGCTCATGCCTGTAATCTCAGCATTTTGGGAGGCCAAGGCAGGCAGACCACCTAAAGTCAGGAGTTCAAGACCAGCCTGACCAACATGGTGAAACTCCATCTCTACCAAAAATACAAAATTATCCTGGCGTGGTAGTGCATGCCTGTAATCCCAGCTCCTCAGGAGGCTGAGGCACAAGAATCGCTTGAACCTGAGAGGCAGAGGTTGCAGTGAGCCAAGATCGCGCCATTGCATTCCAACCAGGATAAGAGCAAAATTTCATTTCAAAAAAAAAAATTTGTCTGCTTAAGCAAAAATAATTTTAAAAATCTATGGTGGTATAAATAGCATTTATATAATATATAGTATATATTTTTGTGTGTGTATATATAATATAATAGCATAAAGTGTAGAAGAGGAGAAAAGGAAGCATAATGTTTTAATTTTCTTTTACTATATAAGAAGTAGTATCATATCATATGAAGGTAGACTGAAAAGTCAAATATATATACTATAAACTAAAGTAACAATTTAAAAGTGAAATCATAGTTAGAGTTTCTTATCTATTTTAGATGTTCTTCCCTTATTAGACATAAGATTTGCAAGTATTTTCTCCCAATTTTGCCTTGTCTCTTCACTCTGTTAGTTGTTTCTTTGGCGGTACAGAATTTTTTTTTTTTTTCTTCACACGTGATGCCTCTATTTTTGCTTTTGTTACCTGTGCTTTTGGGGTCATATTCAAGAAATCATTGCCCATTCAATAACAGGAAAACAAACAACCCTAATAAAAATTGGGCAAAAGGCTTCAATAGACATTTCTCAAAAGAAGACATACAAATAAACAGTAGATGTATGAAAAATGCTCAATATCACTAATATCAGGGAAATGCAAATTAAAATTACAATAAGATATCACCTCCCAACTCTTAGAATACCTATTATCAAAATGATGAAAGATAACTAGTATTGGCAAGGAGGTGGAGAAAAGGAAATCCTCATATGCTGTTGTTGGGAATATAAACAAGTACAGTCATTTTGGAATATAGTATGGAGGTTCCAAAAAACAAAATGGAATCACCGTAAGATCCAGCAGTACTGCTCCTGGGTACACACTCAAAGGAACTGAAATCAGTATATCAAGGAGACACCTGCCTTCCCATGTTCATTACAGAATTATTCACAATAGTCAAGGTATGGAATCAACCTAAGTGTATATAAATGGATGAATGGATAAAGAAAAAAAATGCGGTATACATACACAATAGAATACCATTCAGCCTTATAAAAAAGTAAATCCTGTCATTTGTGACAACATAGATGTATATGAAGGACATTAGGCTAAGTGAAATAATCCAAGCATAAAGAGACAAATACTTGCATGATCTCACTTATAGCTGGAACCTGAAAAAGTCAAACTCAGAGAAGTAAAGAGTAGAACGGTGGTTACCAGAGTCTGACAGGAGGGTGGAGTGGGGAAAGGGGAGATATTACTCCTAGGATTCAAAGTTTCAGTTAAGGCAGGAAGAATAGATTATAGTGATCTATTGCATAGCATGGTGCGTATATTTTACAATGTGTTGTATATTTCAAAATCAATAAAAGAATATATTTTAAATGGTCATACCAAAAAGAAATGATAAGTATGTGAGGTAATAAATATATTGATTAGCCTGCTCAAACATTCCACAAAGTATATTTGTAACACAGCATCACACTGTACCCTACAAATATATGCAATCATTATTTGTCAATTACAGTGAAATAATTTTATAAATGACACAATATTGTTGTTTGTAAGCCAACAAATGAGAGAAAATTAGATCACTAAAAAATACTCAATTTGGCCAGGTGCAGTGACCTGTAATCCCAGTACTTTGGGAGGCCGAGGCAGGCAGATCATTTGAGGTCAAGAGTTTAAGACCAGCCTGACCAACATGGTGAAACCTTGACTCTACTAAAAAAAAAAAAAAAAAAAAAAAAAATTAGCTGGGCGTTGTGGCATGCACCTGTAGTCCCAGCTACTTGGGAGGCTGAAGCAGTAGAATCACTTGAACCCGGGAGGTAGAGTTTGCAGTGAGCCGAGATCACGCCACTGCACTCCATCTTGGGCGACAGAGCAAGATTCCGTCAAAACCACCAACAACAAAAACTCAATTTATCTAAAAGAAGACCAAAAATAAATAAATAAATAAATAAATAAATAAATAACACACGAAACAAACAGGAATCAAATAGTTAGATGATTGAATTAAATCTGAGGAACCGGACATATTAAAATCAATAATTATAAAAATTTAAAATTATAAACACCCAAGGAAAAGATAGAGATGATTATATTGAATAAAAAATAAGATCAAACTATATAGTGCTTACAAAAATATATGCTTTAAATGTAAAGATAATAGTTAAAAGTAAAAAGGTGGAAAGGGCACACCATGCTAACTCTAGTCAATAGAAAACTAGAGTATGTATCTATTGATTTACATCTAAGCCCTTTTAAAACTTTATGCTAAACGATTTTCATGTTAGATTTGTTTTTATTTATCCTACTATGTCTATTACTTTGTTTTCAGCAGTATCTATTCCTGCTCCCTATAATTTCTTTCTTTTCCGGGATTCATTTTATTTATTTTATTTCCTTGCTGCACGCTGCCAGCTCATAGTTCTTTTTTCTTGTTTATCTTCCTAAGTTCTTTCATTATTGATTTGGTGCTTTTCCTTCATGAAGATTTTTAAAAATTCGTAGTAAAATGCCATTTTTTCCTGCTTCTCATTCTATGTTTCTGGAATGCATTCTTCATTTCCTATTTTATTTTCTTCCAATTTTTCCTGATTATCTTCCTGCATTATGTTTCTAAAGCTTCTGTACTTGTTCTTTCTTAACTCATCGTTGAACTCATGATTTATGAGCTCAGTTGTAGAAAAAAAATTATCTAAAAGAAGTTTTGGTTAGACAAGCTATTTTATATGGCATTCACCTGATAGAAAACTACCACAATGACTTTCACAGCCATCTGGGCATATTCTTATAATACAGGGTTTTGCCCATTAATTCACTTAGCTGTTAACGTCTTTCCTACTAGTGAAGATGGGCAGTTGATGATTTTAAAAATGAAAAGATGCTCTCCTCCTCTTCTGTGTAAAAGACAGACTGTGCTTCCTGTGAGTGATTCTTTACTTAGTCTTGCCTTTGAGTCTAGGACATCAGCTGCCACCTGCAGATGCACCTGCAAACCTAATTTTGTGGTAAGAAATAAGATATTTCTGTCATCTCAGGGTTTTGTGCCTCAACTGTCAGAAGAGTAATTTAGCTGGACTCTTACAAGATCCATGGTTGTGGGGCCTTTTCTCAATGCATCCTATTCAGTCTTCATTGAGCCTTCACAAAACCCTCCACCCATTTGGCCTTCCAGGATCTTAGCTGTTTTCTAATTTTAACAAAAAAAATGGAAGCTATAGTTTTTAAATTTTTTTTACTGTCTTTGTATTTTAGCCAAGAAGAGTAGTCCGACAGTACAGTTTTATCTTCAAACAAGAAACCACTACCAAGTGTACCAGAAGTGTAGCAGTTATACTTACATTTTCTATAACTAAGGTCATAAATCATGATGCTTAATATTTTTTATTCACTGGAATACTGTTTACCTTCAGGTTATATTTGCATTTCCCACATAAATTTAGTTCATTTAGGTGACATATTCGGAAACTGAGATATGAGTTCATGTCAATAGTCTATCGGTCCCAGGTATTACAGAAATTTCAGCACATATTTCACTTAAAACATAAACACAGTTTATAAATGTTCTATATAGCTACCTTCTTTTCAAGACTCTGAATACAATATTGACAAAACATTTAATTTTTTCACTCTTACCCATCCTTCCAAATTCTGTTTCCTAACCTAAATTATGTGTTGTTTTTGAATACTTTAAGTCAGATGTACTTTCAATAGATTTTGATTATTTTATGTTTTTAGTTAAGGAAAGTTCCTGCTTAGTAAATTAAAGAATCAAAACTTTGCCCACTGGGTTTTTGTTTATGTGTGAATTATATTACTGAAAGTGGGTCAAAAATGATCAAGCTATTTCAAAGAAATTCTTGTCTATGAACTCTAAACCACAAACACTTGTCACATTGAAAAAGATTACTTTACTCATAAATTCCCAACTACATTCTGACATGCAAGCATATGTTCTTGCCATAGTTATTGTGTTGTTTCCCGAGTCTTCTCATTGACATAGTTTCCATGACAGCACCTTTAGATGAGTACAGTAAATGAGATGCACTCTGGTTTCTCCAACACACTTGGATCAACCTTGAGTTTATCATACTCTCCATTTATTTATTTATTTATTTATTATTTTTTTGAGACAGAGTCTTGCTCTGTCACCCCTGGAGTGCAGTGACACGATCTCGGCTCACTGTAACCTCTGCCTCCTGGGTTCAAGTGACTCTTGGGTCTCTTTCCTCAGCTTCCCAAGCAGCTGGGAGTACAGGCATGTGCCACCATGCCTGGCTAATTTTTGTATTTTGAGTAGAGACGAGTTTTCACCAAGTTAGCCAGGCTGGTCTCGAACTCCCGGCCTCAAATGATCTGCCTGTCTTGGCCTCCCAAAGTGCTGGGATTACAGGCATGAACCACCAGCAGGCGCGGCCTGTTTTTTTTTGTTTTTTGTTTTTTGTTTTTTTTTTAAATCATCCTGTATATTGTTGATGGAAGAAAAACAAAACAAAACAAAATAAAAACACATTGGAATGTTTGCCTATATGAAACCTGTTTTCTAGCAACAATTATCCTTTCAAAGCTGGTAGTCAGTTTTACTTGCTTCAGTCAGCTGGCTGTTTCATTCTCTTCGGTGGCTCTTAATAACTTTTAATTTTAACTTCATGCCTTCAAAAAATTACTAATTCCTCCCTCTGAGGGCGTTCTTTGTAAAATATGGCCTATGACTGTCCAGTGTCCCCCATTCACAGCCATTTCTCTCTCTAATATTAAAGGTTCATGTATGTTTCTTTCTGCTAAAGGCAACATGCTTTACCTGCACTCTTGTGCAGCATCTTGTTACTTGCATCTTTCTTGCTCTTGCATCTTTATGATGCTGTACAAACACCACGGGTTTTTTTATTCTTGCATATCCTGTCACATGTCTTTCTTCCTTCTCTCTCTTTACAGCTACTGAGAACACCCAAGATACTGACAGGAGTAGCAGAGAAAGGAAGACATGTGCAGACAGTGACTGTAGCAGAAGTCACTGGAAACTTTGACATGACAGTGACAAAGAAAGATAAAAAGTATAAGTGAGTAGCCAAAAAAAAAGAGGAAGATAAAAAATGTTTTGTATCCTAGCTACTCTCAAGCTTATTTTTAGAATCAACACATAAGGTGCATGACATTAGTATGTACAGCATATTCCTATGCACAATTCCCAATATATTGGTTAATACATCAGGAACAATATAACAAGGATAAATAAAAATATACTTTAACATTTAATTACATATTTTCTCAAAATTTCTAGTTTATATTTAATAATGAATTATTTGTACTGAAATAGTTTGGCTCTGTCCCCACCTAAATCTCATCTTAAATTCCCACATGTTGTGGGAGGGACCCAGTGGGAGGTAATTGAATCACGGGGGCAAGCCTTTCCATTGCTGTTCTCATAATAGTGAATAAGTCTCACGAAACCTGATGGTTTCATAAAGAGGAGTTCTCCTGCACGAGTTCTCTCTCTTTGCCTGCCGCCATCCATGTAAGATGTGACTTCCTCCTCCTTGCCTTCCGCCATGATGGTGAGGCTTCCCCAGCCATGTAGAACTGGAAGCCCATTAAACCTCTTTCTTTTGTAAATTGCCCAGTCTTGGGTATATTTTTATCAGCAGCATGAAAACAAAATAATACAGTAAGTTGGTACCAAGAGTGGGACACTGCTGAAAAGGTACTTGAAAATGTGGAAGCAACTTTGGAACTGGGTAACAGGAAGAGTTTGGGACAGTTCGGGGGGGTTCAGAATATAGGAAAATATGGGAAGGTTTGGAACTTCCTGGAGACTCGTTGAATGGCTTTGCCCAAAATGCTAATAGTGATATGGACAATGAAATCCAGGTTGAGGTGGTTTCAGAAGAAGATGAGGAAATTTTTGGGAACTGGAGTAAAGGTGACTCTTGTTATGTTTTAGCAAAGAGACTGGTGGCATTTTGCCCCTGCCCTAGAGATTTATGGGACTTTGAACCTGAGAGAGATGATTTAGGGTATATGGTGGAAGAAATTTCTATGCAACAAAGTACTGGGTTCTGTTAAAGGCATTCAGTTTTAAAAGGAAAATGGAGCCTAAAAATTTGGAAAATTTGCAGCCTGACAATGTGATAGAAAAGAAAATCCCATTGTCTGGGGAGGAATTCAAGCTGGCTACAGAAATTTGCGTAAGTAACAAGGAGCCAAATGTTAATCCCCAAGACAATGGGGAAAATGCCTCCAGCACATGTGAGAGGTCTTCCTGGCAGCCCCTCCTGTCACAGGCCCAGAGACCTAGGAGGAAAAAGTGGTTTAGTGGGCCAGGCCCAGGGTTGCTGTGCTGTGAGTAGCCTAGGGACTTGGTGCCTTGAGTCCCAGCTGTTCCAGCCATGACTGAAAGGGGCCAACATAGAGCTCAGGTCATGGCTTCAGAGGATGCAAGCCTCAAGCCTTGGTAGCTTCCATATGGTGTTGAGCCTTCCAGTGCACAGAAGTCAAGAACTGGGGTTTGGGAATCTCCATTTAGATTTCAGAAACACCTGGATGCCCAGACAGAGGTTTGCTACAGGGGCAGGACCCTCATAGAGAACCTCTGCTAGGGCAGTGCAGGAGGGAAATGTGGGGTAGGATCCCCCACACAGAGTCCCTACTGGGGCACCACCTAGTGGAGCTGTGAGAAGACGGCTGTCTTCCTCCAGACCTTAGAATGGTGTATCCACCAACAGCTTGCAGCATGTGCCTGGAAAAGCTGCAGACACTCAATGCAGGCCATGAAAGCAGCCAGGAGGGAGGTTGTGCCCTGCAAAGGCTTGGCTGCCCAAGACCATGGGAACCCACCTCTTACATCAGCATGACCTGGATTTGAGACATGGAGTCAAAAGAGATCATTTTGGAGCTTTAAGATTTGACTGCTCCACTGGATTTCAGACTTGCATGGGGCCTGTATCCTCTTTGTTTTGGCCAACTTCTTCCATTCAGAATGACTGTGTTTACCCAGCGTCTGTACTACCATTGTATTTACAAAGTAACTAACCTGCTTTTGATTTTACAGGCTCATAGGTTGAAGGGACTTGTCTTATCTTGGATGAGACTTTGGACTGTGGACTTTTGAGTTAATGCTGACATGAGTTAAGATTTTGGGGGACTGTTAGGAAGGCGTGATTGGTTTTGAAATGTGAGGATATAAGATGTGGGAGGGGCCAGGGGTGGAATGATATGGTTTGGCTTTGTCCCCACTCAAATCTCATCTTGAATTCTCACATGCTATGAGAGGGTCCCAGTGGGAGGTAATTGAATCATGGGGGGAAGTTTTTCCCATGTTGTTCTTGTGATAGTGGATAAGTCTCACGAGAGCTGATGGTTTCGGAAAGAGGAGTTTACCTGAATGAATTCTCTCTCTTTGCCTGCTGCCATTCATGTAAGATGTGACTTGTTCCTCCTTGCCTTCCACCATGATTGGGAGACTTCCCCAGCCATGTGGAACTGTAAGTCCATTAAACCTACTTCTTTTGTAAATTTCCCAGTCTAGGAGATGTCTTTATCAGAAGCGTGAACTCGGGTATGTCTTTATCAGAAGCGTGAAAATGAACTAACACATCTTCATATCACATCACATGTTCCAAACTTCATATCCAACCACATAGAAATACCGCAACATTAAGATAGAGAACTACTGATCTGAGCCAGCTGTTCTTAGTGTGTGGTCTCCAGATCAGCAGTATCTGTGTCACTTGGGAACTTATTAGGAATGCAAATTCACATGCTCTACCTCTCACCCACTAATCCAACATTTTGGGGCATAGCCTAGCAATCTGATGAACTCCAGTTTGACAGTCACAGATTTTGATTCTAGACTCTTTTATAAAAACAGACACACTGAAGTACAAGACACAAAGGCAGAGTTAAAGTTGACCACAGGATATGTTTTTTCTTAAGTGATTTTGTTCACATAGTCCATATAAATACTATTTTGTACTGAGTAATTACTAAAATACATTATTTGAATTAAATAACTCAGATGATTTGTTTCTTTTTTTGGTAAGTAAATATTTAGAATTTTTACCTATTTTAAAAATGAAAGTATCAAAATGATTCCATTGTACTAAATTTACCTTTTACTTGCCCTGACTCAAATCAATATACACAATATTCACTTCTCTATGTACCATATTTTAGGTATATTCTTACTTTTCTATAGAGAGAAGCATTAAAGGAAAGTTAAGAATATACACCTAAAACCATATTCTGCATTTGCATATCCTTGCTTTGCTAGGAGGTCTTGAGTTTTACTTAAGCCTTAGTACCTCTGTCCATGATTATAACTTCCCCATTTATAGAAGAAGAAACAGAGTCCTTAAGGAATTACATAATCTATCCAAGGTGACACAGCTACTAAGAGATAGAGCTGAGATGGACTCAGGTACATCTGATATCATGCTCTCATATATATCTCATAAAGTTAGTCTAAGAATTAAATAATATGCAGAAAGATTTCAATGTAGTGAGTACATAGTATATGCTCCATCAATATTGACAAGTAGTAGTATTGGTATTTTATTGCTACTAGGGCAGTACCAAGAAGAATTCCCAGAGATTTCCACCAACAGGATGCCTTGATACCTTGTAGCTATTTGCATTCCCTCCTAGAGTCATCATTTGCCTGCTTTTCCTCAGTTTCCCCCTTTGCGGGATCCTTGCTCTACCGAAAACCAGGTGGTAAGGACTATAGTAAAGGTGATGAGTTCCTGGCCTCCAAATTTGTACACCAATCACATCTCTTTCTTTAAAACTTAGATACCATGGTCGGAGTCAAGGACATTACTTGTTTTATAATTCAGGCACATCTAGGGTTAATCTATGCCTCTAGTCATTAAAGAGAACATGGTATCAATGAAAAAAGTTACAGTCAATCAACTAGGAAACAACCTGCGAGCTTTAACTCAATTTTAATAATTTGGTTTCACTAATAAATCATTAGCTATTGTCCCGTCATTTAATGAGGGATCATTATGTACCAAGCATTGTGATTTATTTTATGTATCTTACCAACTGAACTGTCAGATCGATATTCTTAGTTTTAATTTATAGTTGAGAAACCTGGGGGTTAGAGATATTAGGTGATTTATACTAGGTTACTCAGTTCATGAATATGAGGATCAAGATTCAAACTGGAATCTATGTAGTATCAAATATGTTGCTTTTAATCAACTCCCTTCAAAAAATTGGGGTGGCTTGAAACAAGTCAAATGAAAGACACTGTGAAAGTGTCCATCACATGCTATTATTTTTCTCAAATGCTGTTAACCTTAGTATTCCATCAACCAAGTATTCTATCCTCCTGCCATAATTTACTGTAAAAGTAATCACATTTGGGTCTGAAACATGATCTTTTTATTGGATCATCAATAATTAATTTTCAGGCACAAATTTTACTCTAAACAGAATTTTTGCAAGCAGAAAATAATACGCATTTTTTTGTGTTTTCCTCTGCAAATTTGTTTACTGGTTATGTCAGTGAAAACTCCAGGAAGATAAATCAAATTGAATATAATAGAGATTGATTACAGAAGAAATCACATCAATTATTTAATTATCCTTCTTTAATGTTTCTCTTGTTAGGTATCTGGCACAGCTTTCCAGCTTTTTCAGCCAGTGGGCTGCAGAAAGGCAATACTGCAAATGAGGAGGGTAATAAAAAAACTAAAAATCTTTAGTACAAATATTATTCAAAGATGTGTTCAAAAGAGTTTGTTTAAAGCTATTTAGACAGTTACAAATCTGAATTTAATTGGTATATTAAATGTAATAACTATAAAGGATTATCTTTGTAGGAAAACTCTTTTAATATGATTCCTTAGACCCTTTTATATCAATGTCCTGCCAGAATCATGAGGACCTCATTCACTTATACCATCCCTTCTCATCATTCTCTATCTCCTCCCTCTAATGTTGATAATTATTTTAGTATTGACTTGAATCAAACTAACTTTTGCATAGTAGGATTCATGAAGAAAAAGAAAGAGAAAAAGGCCTAAAAAGTGTATTTAAGAAAATAATAGCTAAAAATATCCAAAATCTGGGGAAAGACAACAACATCCAGGTACAGGCATCTCAGTCACAGGTTGCCAATCAAATTCAACCCATAGAGGACATCACCAAGATACATTATAATCACATTATCAAAAATCAAATACAAAGAAATAATATTGAAAGCAGCAAAAGATAAGAAACATCACATTCAGTGGAGGCACAATATAGATTTCAGCAGATTTCTCAGCAGAAATCCTTTAGGCCAGAAGAGAGTAGAATTATATATTAATAGTGCTGAAGGAGTAAAAAGAAATGGCCAACCAAGAATACTTTACCAAATAAAGCTATGTTTCAGAAATGAGAAAGAAATAAAAACTCTCCCAGACAAACAAAAGCTAAGAGCATACATCACCACTAGGCGTGCTTTATAGGAATTGCTGAAAGTAGTTATTTAAGGTGAGTTGAAAGGCTACTAATGAATAATTAAAATAACATTTTAAAATTAAAAAAAATCTCAATGGTATAAGTAATATGTGGTCATACTCAGAATTCTCTAATATTGTAAGAGTGATGTGTAAAGCAACTTTATCTCTACTAGGAGAATTAAAAGACAAAACAATAAAAATAATTTCAGCAACAATAAATTGCTAAGAAACACAAATTACAAAAATGAATGTAAATTTTGACATTAAATTAATAAAAAGTATGTGTAGGGGTGTGAAAGTGTAGTCTTTGTATGGAATGAAAAGCAAGTTGTTACCAGCTTAAAGTAGTCTGTTACAGGATATTTTCTGGTAATCACTTAGCAAAAACCCACAGTAGTTGCACAAAATATACAAAGAAATTGTTCAAAGCATACCACCACAGAAAATCATCAAACCATAAATAAAGACAGTAAGAGAAGAAGAAAATGAACGTATAAAATAGCCAAAAGAAAAATTTTAAAATGCCAGCAACAAGTTCTTACATACCAGTAATTACCTTAAATGTAAATGGATTAAATTCTTCAATAAAAAGACATAGATTGGCTAAATGGATTAAAAAACAAGATCTAACCATATTTTCTTATAAGAGACTCACTTTACTAGTACAGGTGCACATAGATTAAAAGTGAAATGATTGGAAAAAAGTATTTCACACAAATGGAAACCAAGAGAATAAGAGTAGTTAGACAAAATAGACTTTAAGTCAAATGTTATTTTAAAAAGACAAAAAAGGTTATTATGTAATAATAAAGGTATTAATTCACCAAGAAGAGATAACAATTGTATATATATATGCACCCAACATCTGAGAATATAAATATGTAAAGCAATTATTAAATTATCTAAAGAAAGAGGTAGACTACAATACTATAATAATAGGGGACCTCAATACTCCATTTTTAAAAATAGAGCATCTAGACAGAAAATCAATACGGGAACATGGACTTGAATTATACTTTAGATCACATGTACCTCACAGAACTATCTAGAATATTCTACTCAACAGCAACAGGATTCATGTTCTTCTCAAGTGCATATGGAACATTCTCCAGGATAGATGACATATTATGTCACAAAACAAATCTTAACAAATTTAAGAGAACTGAAATCATAGCAAGTGGTTTTTCAGAGCACAGTGATATAAAATTAGAAATGAATAATAGGAAAAAAATCTAGGAAAATACACCAGCATGTGGAAATTGGACAACATGCTCCTAAATAACCAACATGTCATAGTGTAAATCAAAAAGGAAAAGGAAATTTAAAAATACCTTGAAACAAATTAAAATGGAAACACAACATGCCAAACCTATGGAATGGAGCAAAGGCAGTCCTAAGTTGATGAATATCCCAATTTCCCTAATTTGATCAATATACAATTTATAGATGTATCAAAACACAATGCACCCCATGAATATGTATAATTCTGTCTCAATGATTAATGAAAATAAAATATTTTAAAAGGGGAAGTGGAGATTGCAACAGCATGGAGAACGTTATGCTAAGTGAAATAAGCCAAGCAAAGAAAGACAAATACTGCATGATCTCACTTATAGGTGGATAAAGTGGACCTTATGAAGTCCACAAATATATACAGTGGACTCATAAAGTGGAACTCACAGAAATAGAGTAGAATGATGGTTACCAGAGGACGAGCATGGAAGCTGAAAGAAATGGGGAGCTGATGAGCAAACAGTACAAAGTTTCAGATAGATAGGAGGTAAGGTTTTGGGATCTATTGCACATAAGAGCAATTATACTTAATAATAATGTATGGTACATTTCAAAGTACAGATGGTCTCCAACTTACAATGGTTCATGTTATGATTTTTCAACTTTACATGAGTTTATTGCCTTTTAGCCTTATAATATTTTTGACTTAGATAAGTTGATGAGTTAGATGGACATAACCCCATCAAAAGCCGAGTAGCATCTGTAATAGAGGACATTTTAAATATTTCACCATAAAGAAGATAGATAAATAAGATGATTAATATATTAATTAGTTTGACCTAGACATTATACATTGTATACATAAATCAAGACATCATATTGATTACCTTAAATGCATAAAATTATGATTTGTCAACCAAAAATATTATTAATAGCAAAAATGTACAGTATATGTTTTTGTCCATCAAAAAAACTTTAATATAAAAACCATTGTATACAAACTGCTATCACAACACCATCCATAGAACATTAGGACAAAAAGAGATAACAGACAGTGAAGGAAAACTGGAGGGGAAGGAATTCAGATTCCTGACTTATTTATTCATTCATAATCATTCTTGATGCCTGTAAGAACACATGAATAGAGGGCAAATCAAGATGCAGACAGAAGTGAGCAGGCCTTGAAGTTTCCACTGAGAAGACCAGAATCAGAGCAAAGTAGGTCTCTCCAACATTACACACACACACACACACCCTCATCCCATCATCTGGAGAAAGACAAGCCTAGTTAGGAAATGATCAAAAGGTTACTGAAATTATTATCCAAGAACAACTTCAAGCAGACCAGGGAAATCTGTGAGAAGGCGGTCTTGGTCATCAGTACTCATGAAAGAAAAGTGGCATAATGCCTTTCTGTCAAATATAAAAGGTATGTGGGGAATAAAGAAAGCACTGACATTTGAAAGAATTAATTAAGAACTAACGTACTTTTATAGATCTATGGAGTAGAGATGAGGTGATCTTTTGAGGCTGAGTTTAAGAGATTCTCAACATCTGCTCTTTCTTCAAAAACTATCATGGGTATACATAACATGCCTAAAGTCCTGCAGATGGTACCCTACAACTCTTAAGCAGGTCTGATTATCTTTTTCTCCAGATGTGACAGGACACTTGCTGAGATCCCACCACAGCCCATTGCCAGGACCTAGATTCCCACAGTTAGAAGAAATCTATGAGCTTCCTGGGAAGGAGGTTGAGTATTCATCCATGGAGACTCAGGCCCTTCATAGAAAGGAAGCTTAGAGGTGAAATGTGATTCTGGATTACTATGCCTTCTAGCTTATCCATGTCATTGTCCCAACTGACATGGAAACCGTGATTCGTCTATACCATGAAATACTACTGAGCAATAAACAAGAATAAGTTATTGATACAAAAAACAACTTGGATGAATCTGGGTGCTTGTGTTTAATATATTTCAATGGAAAGGATGCCTGGTTGTGAGGTGGGTTCTCCTGAAGCTTATTTTTTACCATGCAATAAACTCCTTCCCATGGTGGTAGATACAGTGTTGAGGAACAAAGTCACAACCATGGCATCAGACTTTGGGTTGAGGGACAGGTTAAGAATGTCAGCCCAAAATACAAATGGAAACCTCCATTGTTGGACATGACCAACCAGTCACTGAGTCTAGAATTTCATCTAAATCCACACTAACTTCTGAACAAACCTAAATGAATTTTCACTCAGACCATCCAATGGGGTCTCATTGTGCCTAAAACAGATCTTACACTGGAACGGATTGTGTAAAAAAAACAAAAACAAAAATATGGATTCTTCAGTCTCAGAATGTTCAGCACTGACAACTTAATTTTTACTTCATCAGGCTGGAGCTGAAACCATGCTGTTGGGAGCCTGTGTTGGGAACATGGCATTTCTCTCATTCACTCCTGCATCCTCTGGCACAGATTAAAATTACAGTGCATGTTAGAAACAAACACAGAAGACAATCCACATCTCACAGAGTAAATAAGGTCTAGTTTGGATTATATGAAAACTACCCAATATATTAACCATGAGCTGTAACAATACTGATGGTTAAATCAGAAACAATGTCTCACAGTCAGTTTTGAATGATACCTTAAAATCATGTGATCTGGGTCTAATATAGTGTTTCCCACATCTGCAGAGCATCTTTAATAAAATATATTCTATCAATATTTATAGGCAATTTTAGCAAAAACAGTGAAAAACTGTAACACATGCAGTAGTGAGCTGTAGTACCTTCCAATCCTTTTATAATGGACATCAAATAATAGGAATGGGGATTACTCAGAAAACCATAGGCCTGAAAAATGTCACCTCAATGAAGAAGGGGTCAAATTGCTACTGCCTCTACTTCTTGTTCAGTTAATAGTGTGTTTGCTATTAAATAAGAAAGAGCTCTTAGTCGGAACTCAGTTACAAGTAATTTGTGCCAGATTGATAGTTTTATCTATAATTTGTTATTTTATACAAAATAGCTTTAAATGGTTGTTTGATTCCTGATGTGAAAGATGGTAATTTGGCAAGAATAATATTACTTCCGTGACAATAAAAAATCACTGGCTAAAGATTCTAAAACATTTTTGTTTTTGCTATATTCATCTCTCTATGGATACAATTATGTATCTCTACTGTGCCATATGAATATAATTTTTTCTTTTACACATTTTGACTAAAAGTTTGAACATAAAAATCAAGATATAAGAGAAGAGCTTATGCTTTTGACTATGATTCTATAGTGAATTACCACTCCTTCTGAAAACAATTAGACAAGCTGAGTAAATATAAACAAATATGAAAATAAATTGACTTTTCCTAACGAAGAGTTGCAGAGCTAGCTAGGACTTGTAGAACCAATATCCCAGATAGGGGGAAACCACACAGAAATGAATTGACCTTGTACAAGCCATATTTGCTCTCAAGGCATTTGTCAAGGCAACCAGAATACGTATTTCTCATGTCCTGGTGAAAAGGGATACAGATAAAAGTATGTGCCACACCAAGGCATTTGTTAAAATCTTATTGTTTGCAGAGAAAGAAGTAAAATGCTTATCAGCAAGCTGCTGAAAATTAGGGCAGAGTATTCAGCAATCTCACACACACAAATGAGAAGATAAAATTTATTATTCTGGACTCTGCAGGAAGAAAAGGCCTTATTAAAGAGTCAAGGCCCACAGGCCCCACGGGTCCTACAACATAGGAACAGGGTCATAGAAGGAGTACGTAGAGTCTTGTAAAATCTTAAAATTAGTCTCCAGTCATTCCAGCCTGTGATTGGATTAGATGATTTACTCTTATCCTATTTGCCTTCCAGTAGATAGGATGTATCCTCTCTAAAGGAGGATAACAAAACTTCTACTATTCTTGATACACATTTTTCACTTTAGAAAAAAAAGGATGATACATTTTAATTAAAAAATTCTTAATAAACAGACCAGCACAGAACCTGTTATTGGAGTTATCAGCCTTAGACTTTCAACTAAATGTGATATTCAAGAATATTCAGAAATTAGATGAGAAATTGTAAAAATTTTATGAGATCTAAAATATAAGAAAATAAATCAAATGGAAACACTAGAAGTGGAAATTTCAATAAGTGAAATTATTAATTCAATAAACTAGTTTAAGAGGATGGAGTAAGGTGATGGAATAGAAGCCGATACCATTCATATTCCTAACACCAAATTTTAACAACTGTCTGCACACAAAAAAGTACTATCACAAGACACAAAAATCAAGTGAGCAATCACAGTACCTAGTTTTAATGTTATATCATTGAAAGAGGCATTGAGGAGGGTCTGAGAGACAGTGTTAATTGCTGATACCAGCCCTCCCCTATCCTACGTCAGTGGCCATACAGTGAGGAAAGTCTGTGCACTTGGAGGAGGGACAGCACAGTGATGGGCGGACATTACTTTGAACTCAGTGCTGCCCCGTAATAGTGGAGAATAAGCCTTGCTGGACTCAACAAGTGCCTGTGCACAAAGAGAGCATTTGGACTAGACCTAGCCAGGTGGGAATTGCCTATCCCAGTGGTCAGAACTCAAGTTTCTGGGCAAGCCTTGCCATCATGGGCCAAAGTGCTCTGGGGTCCTAGTTAAATGTGAAAGGCAGTTCAGAATGCAAGGACTACAATTCCTAGTGCCAGGCTGGACTCAGAACCAGAGGACTAAGGTGACATGTGACCTGGGGAGACACCAGCTGAGGCAGTTAAAGGAGGGCTTACGCCATCCTCCCCCAACCCAAGGCAGTGCAACTCACAGGAACAAAAGTGTTCCCCTTCCTTCTTCTTAGGGGGTGGAGAGTAAAGAGTAAAAAGGACTCCGTCTTGTATCATGGATACCCACTCAGTCACAGTAGGAGAGGGTACTGGGCAGAAGCATTCAAGGCCCTAGCTCCAGATAACATTTCTAGACATACTCTGGGCCAAAAGGAAATCCATTGCTTTTATGAAACAACCCAGTTCTGGCAAGATTCATCACCTGCTGTCTAAAGAGCTCTTGGGCACTGAATAACCAGCAACAATCCCCGGGGAGTACACAATGGGCCTTGGGCCCTGAGACGTGCTGGCTTCAGATTTGACCCAGAAGATTCCCAGCAATGGTGCCTATTATAAAAGACTTCCATTTGAGAAAAGCAGAGGGAAAAGTAAGGGGAATTTTTCTTGCTCTTTAGGTACCAGCTTGAACACAGTGGGGCAGAGCAATGAGCAGGCACTTGGGTTCCTTGAGTCCAGGCCTGGGCTCCTACAATTTCTCGGCCTGTCCTGGGCCAGAAGGGAACCCGCTACCTTGAAGGGTGAGTCCCAGGCTGTGCAGCATTTACCACAAGCTGTCTGAAGAGCTCTTGGGCATTAAGTGAACATTATCAGTGGCCTGGCAGAACTCCACCATGGGCCAGTGGTGGTGATGCCCACCAGATGAAGCTCCTCTGCCTGTGAAAAGGGAAAGGAAGAGTGGGAAGGACTTTATATGTGGTCTGACTTTCACCTTAGCTGCAGTAGAATGGAACGTCAGGCAAATTTCTAAGACCTTTGACTCTAATCCCTGACTTTCAGAAACCATCTCTGGGGTCACTGAGAGCCTGGGGAATCTCACTGCCCTGGAGAAAAGAACACAAACCTGGCCTGCTGATTGTGGAGGCCTAGAACTTTGAGTGCACATAGGTGGTAGCCAGGTGGCAGTTACAGCAGGCCTTGGGCAAGACCCAGTGCTGTGCTGGCTTCAGGTCTGATCCAACACAGTCCAGTGCTACTGGCCACAGAAGTGCCTGCATAACCATACCCTCAGTTCCAGCTGGGTCAGTCCAGAAAGAGAAAGACTCTTTTTGTTCAGCAGAAAGTAAAGAAAAGAATAACAGTCTCTTCCTGGTAATCCAGAGAATTATTCCAGATCTTATTAAAGACCACCAAGGCAGGACCTCTACAAGTCTGCAAAAATCTCAGTGATATTGGGCTTGTGGCCCAAGTCCCTGTGAATAGCTGGAAAGCCTTCTCAAGAAGGATAGGCAAAAACAAGTCTGGACTGTGAAGACTACAATAAACACCTAACTGTTCAATGACCAGACAGCAAAGAACACCTATAAGCATCAGGAATATCCAGGAAAATATATGACTTCAACAAATGAAATAAATAAGTCACTGGGAACCAATCTTGGAGAAACAGAGACATGAGACCTTTCATACAGAGAACTCAAAATAGCTGTTTTGAGGAAACTCAAAGAAATTCCAGATAGCATAGGGAAGGAATTCAGAATCCAATCATATAAATTTAACAAAGAGATTGAAATAATTGAAAAGAATCAAGCAGAAATTCTAGAGTTGCAAAGTGTAATTCACATGTTGAAGAATGAATCAGAGTAACTTAATAGCAGAATTAATCAAGCAGAAGAATTGGTGAGGTTAAAGACAGGCTATTTGAAAATACACAGTCAGAAGAGACAAAAGAAAAATAATAAAAAATGAAGTATGCCTATAAGATGTAAAAAATAGCCTCAAAAGGGTATATCTAATAGATATTGGTCTTAAAGAGAGGCAGAGAAAGAGATACGGATAGAAAGTATATTCAAAGGGATAATATCCAAGCATTTCCTATCAACATTCAAATAAAAGAAGGTTATAGAACACCAAGCAGATTTAAACCAAAGACAACTACCTCAAAACATTTAATATCAAATTCCCAAAGGTCAAGGATGAAGAAATTATCCTAAAAGCAGCAAGAGAAAAGAAACAAATAACATACATGTGAGTCCCAGTACATCTGGCAGCAGACTTTTCAGTGAAAACCTTACAGACCAAGAGAGAGTGGCATGACATATTTACAGTGCTGAATGAAAAATAAAATTATCATAGAATAGTATATCCAGCAAGACTATCCTTCAAATATGAAGGATAAGTAAACACTTTCCCAGACAAACAAAAGTTGAGGGATTTCATCTGTCCTACAAGAAATGTTAAAGAAAGTTCTTAATTCTAAAAGAAAAGCATGTTAATGAGTAAGAAAAAAACCCTCTAAAGGTAAAAAACTCACTGGTAATAGTAAGCACACAGTAAAACGCAGAATACAATAACACTGCAATTGTGATGTGTAAAAGTCTTTCTAAGTAGAAACACTAAGTAATGAAACACTCAAAAATAATAACTATGACAAATTTACAAGACATAGACAGTATAATATGACATAAAGGGAAATAACAGAAAGTTAAAAAGCAGAGGAATAAAGCTAAGTGTAGAGTTTTTATTAATTTTCCTTTTGTGTGTTTGTTTATGCAATCAGTATTAAGTTGTCATCAATTTAAAATACTAGATTATAAGATAATATTTGCAAGCCTTACAATAACTTCAAATTGAAAATCACACAACAGATACCCTGAAAATACAAACCAAAAACTTAAATCATAACACCACAGAAAACTACCTTCATGGAAAGAAGACAGTAAAAAAGGAAGAGAAGACCACAAAACAATTAGAAAACAAATAACAAAATGGTAGGTGTAAGTCTCCCATCCAAGTATTAACCAAGCCTGACCCTGTTTAGCTTCGAAATCAGATGAGATTGGGGTGCATTCAGGGTCACATGGCTGTAGAGTTAAGTCTCTATTTATCAATAACAACATTGAATGTAAATGGAATAAGCTTTCCGATCAAAAGACACAGAATGGCTAAATGAATAAAAAAATAAAACCTCATGATCTATTGCCTGTAAGAAACACACTCTTAAAAAGATACACATAGACTGAAAATAAGAGATGGAAAAAGATATTACATGCCAATGGAAATTTTAAAAAAGCAAGCAGGAGTAGCTATATGTATATCTAACAAAATAGATTTCAAGACAAAAACTGTAAGAAGAGATAAACAAGGTCATTATATAATATTAAAGGAGTCAATCTAGCAACAGGATATAATATATGCACCTAATTCTAGAGTACCCAGATAGAAAAAGCATATGTTATTAGAGCTAAAGGAGAGATAGACCTCAATACAATCACAGCTGGAGACTTCAACACCCGACTTTTAGCACCGGACAGTCCTCCCAGACAGAATATCAACAAAGAAACACTGGACTTAACCTGTGCTGTAGGACAAATAGGCTTAATAGATATTTATAGAGCACTTTATCCAAAATCTGTAGAATACACATTCCTTGCTTCAGCCCATGGATCATTCTCAGGAACAGGCCATAAGTTAAGTCACAAAACAAGTCTTTAAACATTCAAAAAATTGAAGTAATATCAAGCATCTTCTTTCATCACAATGGAATAAAACTACAAATCAATAACAGGAGGAATTTTGGAAACTATTCAAACACATGGAAATTAAATAATATGGTCCTGAATGACCAGTGCATCAATAAAGAAATTAAGAAGGAAATTGAAAGATATCTTGAGACAAATTACAATGGAAACACAATATACCAAAACATACGGGATACAGCAAAAGCAGTACTAAGAGGAAAGTTTATAGCTCCAAGTGCCTATATCAAAAAGAATAAAAACTTCAGATAAATGTCTTAAGGATGCTTCTTACAGAACTAGAAAAGAAATAGCAAACTAAACTCAAAATTAGCAGAAAAAAACGAATAATAAAGATCAGAGAATATAAATGAAATTTAAATTAAGAAAAAAATACAAAAGATCAATGAAACAAGAAGTTTGTTTTTTGAAAAGATATACAAAACTGACAAACCTCTGGCCTGACTAACAGAGAAGATCCAAATACATTTAGAAATGGAAAAGAAGACATTACAGTTGATATTGCAGAAATCTCAAGGGTCATCAGTGGCTGTTATGAACAACTACATGCCAATAAATTGTAAAATCTAGAAGAAATGGACAAATTTCTGGACACATGCAACCTACCAAAATTGAACCATGAACAAATCCAAAAACTGAACATATCAATAATAAGTAATGAGATCAAAGCTGTAATAATAAAGTCTTGCAGTAAAAAAAAAAAAAAAAAAAAAAAAGTCCAGGATTTGATGACTTCGCTGTTGAATTCTACCAAACATTTGAAGAAGAACTAATACCCATACTCCTCAGACTATTCCAAAAAACTGAGGAGGAGGGAATACTTCCAAACTCATTCTACAAGGCTAGTATTACCCTGATACCAAGACCAGACAAAGAAACATTTAAAAAAAGAAAACTGCAGGCCAATATATCTGATGAATATTGAGACAAAAATCCCCAACAAAATATGAGCAAACTGAATTAAATCATACATTAGAAAGGTAATTCATCATGACCATACTGGATTTATCCCTGCAATGCAAGGATGGTTCGACATACACAAATCAGTGTGATACATCGTATCAACTAAAGGGTTAAACCATACTAAAGGGTAAAAAACATATAATCACTTCAATTGATTCTGAAAAAGTATTTGATAAAATTCAACGTACTTCATGATAAAAACTCTCAAAAAACTGCATATAGAAGCAATATGCCTCCACATAATAAAAGCAATATTTGACAAACAGACATCTAGTATCATAGAAATGGGGAAGAATTGAAAGTGTTTCTACTAAGATCTGGAACATGACAAGGATGCCCACTTTCATAACTGTTATTCAACATAGTACCTAAAGATTCCACCCTAAAACTATTAGAATTGATACACAAATTCAATAAACTTGCAGGATACAATATTAATGTACAAAAATCAGTACCATGTCTATGTGCCAACACTAAACAATCTGACAAAGAAATAAAAAAGTAATCCCATTTACAGTAGCCACACATAAAAATAAATACCTATGAAATAACCAAAGACATGAAAGATCTCTACATTTAAGACTATAAAACACTGATGAAAGAAATTACAAAGGACACCAAAAATGGACAGATATTTCATTTTCATGGATTCGAAGAATCAATACTGTTAAAATGTTCATTCTACCCAAAGAAATCTACAGATTCAATGCAATCTCTTTCAAAATACCAATGACATTCTTCACAGAAACTGAAAAAATATTCTAAAATGTATATGCAACCACAAAGACCCAGAATTGCCAAAGCTATCCTAAGCAAAAAGAGCAGAACTGGAGGAATCACGTTACTGACTTTGAATTATACTATAATGCTATAGTAACCAAAACAACATGATAGTGGCATAAAAGCAGACACTTAAACAAATGGAATAGAATAAACATCCCAGTAACAAATCTACACACCCCCAGTGAACCAATTTCCAACAAAGGTACCAAAAACACACACTGGAGAAAGGACAGTCTTTTCAATAATGATACTGGGAAACTGCATATCCATACGCAGAGTAATGAAACTAGATCTTTATCTCTCATCATATACAAAAATCAAATCAAAGTGGCTTAAAAATTTAAATCTGAGACCTCAAACTATAAAACCACTTCAAGAAAACATTGGAGAAACTCTTCAGATTATTGATCTGGGAAAAAATGTTTTGAGTAATACCCCACAAGCACAGACAACCAAAGCAGAAATGGACATATGGGATCACATCAAGTTAAAAAGCTTCTGCACAGCAAAGGAAGTAATCAACAAAGTAAAGCGGCGACCCACAGAACAGGAGAAAGTATCTTCAAACTACCCATCTGACAAGGGTTCAATAACTAAGATATATAAGAAGTTCAAACAACTCTATAGGTAAAAATCTAATAATCTGATAAAAAATGGGCAAAAGATTTGAATAGATATTTCTCAGAAGAAGACATACAAATGGAAAACAGGCATATGAAAAGGTGCCCAACATTATTGACCATCAGAGATATGCAAATCAAAACTACAATGAGATATCACCTCACCCAGTTAAAACAACTTCTATTCAAAAGATAGATAATAACAAATGCTAGAGAGGATATGGAGAAAAGGGAACCCTCATACATTGTTGTTGGGAATGTACATTAATATGACCACAATGAACAACTTTGGAGATTCCTCAAAAACATATAGATGGAGCTGCTGCATGATCCAGCAATTCCAGCAAGGGTATCTCACTTTTTTTGCAATCCCACTGCAGGGTATCTCAGTATATCGAAGAGATATCTACACTCCCATGTTTGTTTTAGTGCTTTTCAGTATAGTCAAAATTTGTAAGCAACCTAAGTGTCTGTCAACAGATGAATGGATAAAGAAAATGTGGTACATATAAACAATGAAGTACTATTCAGCTATAAAAAAGCATGAGATCCTGTTATTTGCAACAACATGGATGGAACTGGAGGTCGTTATGTTAAGTGAATGCACGGAAAGACAGCACAGAAAGACAAGTATTACATCGTCTCACTTATTTGTGGGATATAAAAATCAAAACAATTGAACACATGGAGATAAGAGTAGAAGGATGGTTACCAGAGGCTGGTGTGGGTAGTGGTGGTTGAGAGGGAGTGTGGACAATGAGCACAAAAAATAGTTTGAAAGAATAAATAATATGTAGTATTTGATATCACAACAGGGTAACTAAAGTCAAACTAATTTAATTTTACATTTAAAAATAACTAAAAGGGTATAAATGGATGGTTTGTAACATAAAAGATAAATGGTCAAGTGAACAGATACCCCATTTTCCATGGTGTGATTATTACTGACTGCATTCCTGCATCAAAATATCTCATGTACCCCATAAATACATAAACCTACTATGTACCCAAAAAATTAAAAATAAAAGAATATGCAAAATGCATAAATAAATCACTTTAACTACAGATAGGACATGGTGAAAAAAAGACGATTCATAAATGGGAAGAGAGAGCTGTAAGTAAAATATACAGATTACAACCCAGAGGACAAAAATAAATGGAAAAAGCATTAAAAGAAAAAGTAAAGTTTACTAGAACACAACACAGTGTAAAAAGCTATATACATCTTTATTTGGAGGTCTTAAGAAGGGAAAAAATGAAGGTCAAAGCTATATCTAAAGAGATAGTGACTAAAATTTTTCTAAAAGTAATGAAAGACAGGAAGCCATGCTTTAAAAATGGTCCAAATGTCAAACAGTAGAAATAAAAGGACACCATCTAGACACATAATTGGGTGACTGCTGATAATAAAAAAGTAAGCTAAAATATAAAAACAAGAAAAAGAAAACACACATTAACCTCAAAGAGCATCATCAGACTCACAGCTGACTTCTCAACAGAAATGGTGGAAGTTGAAAGTCAATTTAACAGCATTTTGAAAGTACTGAAATAAAATGAATTTTCAACCTAGAATACCCTAGTTAATGAAAGAAACTCTAAAAGTGAGGTTAAAACAAAAACATTTCAATCCCACGAAAATAAAAAATTCATTGGCAACATACACTGAAACGTATACTAAAGAGAACTCTTAATCTATCAAGATACATGTTGGTACTAGAAGGAATAGATGTCATCTAAAAACATATGATATCTGTAATTATAAAAAAAACTAAAATAGAAAATGAAACATACTAATCATTATTTCTGGAAAAATAAAAAATCATCTATCCAGCTCAGGCTCCCCACCCCGCCCCCATGCACATGTGTTGGTACATAGAAATTATATATTTTAAAAGATAAACATACCATCCTCCAATTTATTTTAACTTACTTTAGGGTAAGAAGACAAAAATAGCTCATCAAACATACGGATAAATATTTTGCATTGTTTTGTCTTACACTTATATTTCTGGCAACTAGCAAACACTTTCAAAATACCATGCTGCTAAGAGTTTAGAAAAATGAACTGAAAGTATTTATTGCATGAATTAAAATTAAAATGTTAAACTGTTTATAAAATGAACTATTAACTATGATTAACAACATCAGTAATATATCAAGTATTTTGCTATTTTAGACAGGACATTTGAAAATATTTGTATGGTGAATATTTTTAATATTTTTCCTTAGGATCATATTGGGCACTCATTTTAGTGTAAAACATTCAACCCCACCACCAACCATGTAATGATATTAACTTCATAATGCCCTAGAGAGAATAATAGATCATTTTTCTGAAGCACAATAGACTAAATTCAATGTGCCTTTTCCTGTACACAAAGGAACAATGTAATAACCTGAAATCTCGTTTCTTTAAATATTTTTGTTTAAGCCTTTCTTCATATAAAATTTTCTTAAATAGACTAGGAAGAAATGTCTATGTACAACCTATGGAGAAGAAAGAAAACAGTCATGGGATTTCATCAGAAGGCATAATTTAATCAAGGTTGTAATTTCGTTTCACCATGAAAACATGATCTTACCACAATTTTATAAATGTTCATAAATATGCATGTTCACCATATGCACCACCTACATATGGAAGCACCCTGCTATGGTTGAGGTAGCAGGGAATGTGAATTCATATACGGCAGTTCCTCTGTCATAAGCCTCCAATCCATGAGGGAGTAGCCTTAGTCCCAGCTCCAATTAGACAATTGAAAATTCCCATTTGTAGGACTGATGGAGTACTGGCAGCGTATAGTATTGAAGAAACAAAGGGTATGTGAAACCCTTTGAGCAGTCGCTGCCTTCGGTTTACTTACGTATCTATTTCATTATATTTAAAATAATCCAGATAAATTTCAGGCAGACCCTGAAACCCTTCTAAAATCAGTTGAATTCCAGTGTATTTTATGAGTAGTTAGAGAGTCTCATTCATTGATCACATTAAATATTTGACAATAATCCTTTTATATATCAAAGATGAAAAGATCTCATTTTGACTCTCAAAACCAGAAGCATTATAAGAAAGTAGATTATCTTTTAAAAAAACTTCATTGAGATACACTGAAATGAATTAGGTTACATGCTTCAGCTATACTAGGTTATTCAAAAATTGATCATTCCAAGTGCTCACTTTGTTTACTTTTTCTCAACTGGGTTGTATATTTACTTTGTAGATATTTACATTTTTAAAAAATCAGAGGCTAAAATGTTACAATTTAAAAACAGATCTTCTGTATTTGATGTTGGCAATAATTATTGCCATTAATTATTAATCTTTAAAAAGGTAATTTTCACTATTTAATTATATACAATATTTCAATTACAGCAGTGTAGGAACTGTTAAAAAATGTGCTTAAGCAAGTTCTGCTTTAAGTTCTGGTTTTAGTGGTTCATTGCTAAATACAATAGAATGCAAAGCAGTTCTTATTCTTCAGGTTAAAATTGTTGACATTTTTATTTGATGGAAAAATATTTATCATAAACACTACTATAATGAAATGTTATTTATTAAAGCTTCTTTTATTCACGAAAGGGCAAAATCATTTGCTGGTTCACTTTGTTCCAAGAACGTGCTGGAGTGCTAAATGAAAATGTGCAGTTCAGCTCCAAGTAGCTTGCACATTACAAATCAAAATGTTAAGCTGTGAGGTTAAAATGAACCAGATAAGCAAATAACACTTTCCCTGATGCCAACATCTCTTTTTATACAGCACATGCAGAGGGACATATCTTTAAATGTTCTTTCTCCTTTATTTTAGAGGCTCTCAGATGCTTAGACGTAGGCACTCTAATTATTTTGCATGATAACCCTCAGAAAGGAAAAAATTCTGGCACGATTGGTAGTCCTAGGAATGCAGGTTCCAATAATGGTTTTTGTAAAAAAAGATGATTGTATCTAGTCCAGTCCCTTTTTTGTTTTCAAGATTAAAGGCCATGAGAAAGGTAGTCTATTTCTAGGTTTTCAATAGACTTAGCAGTAGACAGAGGAGCCCATGAGAAAACACTAACAATGGGCCCTGAGAACTCCTAGATTTCTCTAAAATTGATCTGACCTTATAGAATCTCTTAAGCCAAGGTCTCTACTGTCTCAAGAGAAAGGGGTAGGGTGTTGAGAATCCAGATCATTATATTCCTCACTACAAAAGGTTTGCTTCATTGGTTCCATGTGGGATAGGGCAACATGTCCTAGGGTAACACCAAAAATCCAACCAGACTTTGGAAAACAACTTACCTCTTAAAATACATAGCCCTGTGAATGGTAATTTGGTAATATCTATGTATAAAAGGAAAACACTGTTTTTAATAGTGTCAATAATGCTATTTAAATTTAACAACGGATTTACAGTCAAAAAACTTAAGTCCTACTCTTATAGAAAACAATAATTAGTGGCAAAAAGATATATTTAGATTTATTCCACCATGGCCCAAATTTTTTGTTTTGTTCTGTTTTATCTTTTAAATGTCAAGTATAGACTGTACTCATTGTAATATAATTTATGTTATTTATTTAATGAGTTCACAGTTGTCATGGGAAAGGATCAAGAGAAAATAAGGTTGCCAAATATGTTTTAGATAATATAGAACGCTGGAGTATGATAAGAGGCTTATAAATAAACTTTTCTTAAAATATTAAAGAAAAAGGAAAATATGTCTTATTCATCTCTGTATCCTCAGCATCTAGCAGAGTGACTGTTAAGGCCTCAGTAAAGTGTGTGCTTGTGTGTGTGTATGTGTGCGTGTGTGTAGACAGAGAAATACACAGTCATGTATCACGTAACAACATTTTGGTGAATGATGAACTATGTATATGATGGTGGGCCCATAAGATTATAATACTGTATTTCTACTGTACTTTTTCTATGTTTAAATACACAAATATCTACCATTGTATATTTACAATTGCCCACAGTATTCACTACAGTAGCATGCTACACAGGTTTGTAGTCTAGGAGAAATAGGCTATTCCATAGAGCCTAGGTATGTAGTAAGCTCTGCCATCTAGGTTTGTGTAAGTACACTCCATGATGTTCGTGCAATGATGAAATTGCCTAATGATGCCTTTCTGAGGACATATTTCATGCATGACTGTATGATCATATAGAAAGATTTAGGAGGCCTACTTAGAAACATACTTTTAAATAAGATTGCTTCCAAGTCATTCATTGCAAATCTAACCATTTTATAGGGACACTGATATATTCACAAACAAATCCTGTGGTCCTTTATGGGTTACTCTATACTATTCAATAATAATTTGTGTTTCACACTCAGAAGCAGTCTCCCACTCTTTATTACTTGTTATTTACTGTTATTACATATATGTGTGTTTACACATAGACACATATATGTATGTTGAATACACATATCAATTATATTCCTGTACATGTTGGGCTCTAGATAAAATTAAAGAAGACCCAACTCTGCTTGTCAAACTGCAACTACCACAAAAGAACATTCATTTAAAGTGAGACCTCAATGTGTTTCAGGGCATGCAGCTTCACTCTACCTTAGAATGAAAGGAATCTTTACATAAAAAGATACTTGTGCTGTCATAAATGGCGAAGATGATTGTACATAAATCATGATAGATTCTCTGTTATTCACTTCATGTACATTATGTCTGTTGTGTCATCCCTCCATTGTATTTTTAGGGGTTCATATTGGTGTATGATCAGCTACTTGAATGAACAGTGTATTAAATTAAAGAGGTTGAGCATAGCAACTGACAACAGACCAATTCAATCATTTATGCATTCATTTATTTCACTCATCTATTCAAAAAGCACGTAGTCAGTGCTATTATACTACTTCTGTGAAAGTAAAAATTACAATGTATTATGAACTATGATCCTGGTATGCAAATTGTGTTATTTCTCCACTATCATTTAGAGATGAAATGCATTAAAAATATAGCAGAGTATCTGAACACTTTTCATAATCTTGATTTGTAAAAACTCTATTGTCAATGAAGTAGAATGAAAAAAATTTTTTAAAATCCCTCATGCCACACACAGTGGGACATCATGTACTGTCAAGTCTTTGAAATGCACTCTCAACTTACTTCCCAAATATCCTCACTCCAACGAAGTCTCTGGCTTTCTTTAGTTCAGTAAGCATTCCTGAGAAATGCTTGTATCTGTCCTCTTTCAACTCTAACTACTCCTCTCATAGTGTAATGGAACAAAAGCCCTTCTTTAAGAATTCTGGCACGGTACCACTTAAACTGAAACACATTAATAACTGGTTATATAAATCCTATAAAAATGAGCGTTATAGAGTGAGTAGTTGACCGAAAGTTAAGTTTATTGAATAATGGTGGGTAAATTATTTTAGTAACATAATAAATAATATGGTACTCATTATATTGTATAAGTGCAACATTATCATGACTGGCATCATTATATAAATATATGCTAAAAATTTAGCCAAGTACAGTATTACGAAAGTATAAAGTACATTAATTATGTCAATTATGAAGCATAGTATTTATGGCACTCTAATTCAGTTACAAACTCACACAGTTTGGAAAATCCTCTGGTTTCCTTAAAAAAGTTTACTGTCTAGATCTGGAGACAGACCTCTACCAACCTGCAAGACAGAATATAGCAAGCTGTTTGCTTGTATTTATACCTGGGACATCTGGAGAAATGAAGGAAACTTTAAAGGAGACGGTCATACTGGATTTAACTAGGCACTAACCAGGCTTTAGTGTCTGAAGAACATTTTTACAGAAACAAAAAGGTAGAAGTTATTCTAGACAGAGGGAACTTTGCCAGAAAATGTAACATAAATGAAAAGCGTATGCATGTGCCATTCATCTATTGATTCAATTATTCATTTACCAATATTCAACAAATATCTACTCAATGGATAATATTTAAGTGATAATTTTTGTAATGGTATTACATATATGTAAAGAAATTATTCCTTCAACCTCAATGTCAATAGGTTTTGGACACAATCCTGTCAGCGCAAATGCATATATATGCTTAGTAAGTATCATGACAAATTTGTTAAGATTTGGCACCAGCTAATTGACATCTTTTGGGATGCATGAATGAGAGCTCCTCTCAAATACCAAGGGACACTACAATAATTAGAAAATTAAAATTTCAGATAAAACGAAAACAAATACACTTGTCTAGAAATTTTACATAACATTGATAAGATGTAGTATAAACCTAACATGTCTTAGCATGACCTTTTTTTAATAAAGACATTTTATTACCAGCTTACAAATGTTCAAAAGTTTGGAATGATAACTTTTTGTTTATAAATTATAAGCTCATGAATAGTTCTAAAAAAATATAATCTTGAACTTTGTTCATAAAAACAAACTTTTTTTTCTTTTTACATGTACTAGATGTATATTTAAGAATAAGAAAGGAAGTCATTTTGAGATCATCCTGCTCAAGACAAGTAGCTTACCTCTTGCTCTGCTTCAAAACTGATAGAATTTTAACAGACTACTGTTTCAAATTCTATCCCCATTATGGGGACAGTTGTTTATGTTCCGATGCTATATTTTTAAAATTCAAGAAATAAATAACTGAAAAAATGAATTTATGAAACTTATTAAAAGATTATTGATTGTATCTTAGAAACCACAGGAATTAAGTAAAAAGAGTGTAGACTTTACTCTCAGGTAGATGTAGTACCTGATAGTGAAGGGATTTGATATACTTCAAATCCTGCCTTCTCACAAAGCAATTTTGTGATTTTCATAAATTTCATCTTTCTTGGATTGTTAAAATGTGATAATACTTCAGTTTCAAGGTAGATGTTAAGATAACAATGAAAAATAGCTTCCTTTTTCAAAGTTTCTTGCATAGCACCAAGTGTACATTAAATTCTCATAAATATTGGCCCATTTTCTCTCTTTTCTTTTTTCACAATAGGTCCTGTTTCAGGTAAATTTCAAAGCTTGATAGTATTTGTTTGACATAATTACTCATGGTGACTTTTTCGACATATTTCAAAATCTAACAGCAAACTACAGACAGAATATAATTAATGAATATCTGATTCGTTTCATTTCACTGTCATTTCTCAGAAAGAATGCAGTGTGCTAGATAAAGCTATCAAGGCATAGTTTTAAATAATGTTTTAATTAACATCTCTAATTTTATATGTAACACTGTGTCCATGTGTCATCTAGTGTCTCTCAAGAAGTCATTCTATGACACTGCTATATTTCTAAAAAGACAGATAAAACATACATTAATATTAATAGGATATTACATACAGTTTAGTTACAATAGTAGATCAAGTTCTGAAACTATTTCTTTCTTATCCTATTAAAATTAAACAACTTTCAGGAGGGTCATTTAGATTTTTTAAACATTTAGATACATCACTTAATTTGCTAAATACTTCATGAAACCACATGGTTTTGAATTAATACATTTTCAATGCGCTTGCCTTTAATTTTCAGTTTCCCAAATAAACAGTGTCTTTCCCTAAATGTATTTTTTGCATCATAAAGTTATTTCAGTAATACTAATGTTCTCAAAAATTAGGTCTATATTTGTGCTGATTAAAAAGACATAGTCATGATATTATATCCCCAATCAAAATATTCCCAAATCTCTTAAAATATTGAGGTGTCAATGCCTCTGGAAGGGTTAGAAATAGAAAACATGAGGAGTAAGATAGTTCTAAATCAACTCTTCATTATAACTAGATAGAAACAATTTCCCAATTAAATTTGTGTTGAATCGAACCAGTTTTAATATTTTTTTGGGGGGGAGTATAGAGTATAATTAGGTGAAAAGGCAAAGTTTCTACTTTGAGCTGTCTCCTCTCAACCTCATTTTTAATGAGAACCAAATAATCATGGTGGGGTTTCCATAGGCATTAAAGAGGTCAATAACACTGGTTTCAAATGAGTCCAGACAATTCAATTTCTAAAGTCAAAGTGCACATTAGAATTTGATTTCATAAACTATATGGCAATGATGGTTTTGGAAAAATGAAAACTTAATAGTTTATTGTATTTCCCCTTTACCTGACATTATTTTCAAAAATACAACCATCATATTTTCATAAAATATTCAGTTCCTAATTTTATAGTTCTAGCTACTGCTTAGTATTTCTCATAAATCTATCTTTACTTATATGTCTATATTAACTTTAAGCACTGATAGTTACAATATTTACTATTGAACCAATATGTGCATATTTTTATTTTTGTTCCAATACATGCATAGATCAGAAAAGAGAAATTATTTCAGTTTTCAGCTGCTAAATATAATGCTGATCATCTGAACTGCCATAAATAATCCTGGCAATTAAACATACAGGTATAAAAATATAACAGACTATTTCAAAAAATATACATTTACAAGTATTTTTAATTCAGTGGGGTTAAAATCAGTGCATCTTAAAGGGGGTTAGTATATTTCAATACAAATGTAATTATGTTTTTCACAGGGTACGCTGATAGCATTTGACTAGATGATCAGATATGTTTATTACTTTGATATCATAAAAGAAAAATTAAAAATAATGATTGTCATCATTTCTATCTTTCATCTACAGTTAGGAAACAGCAATTTTCCTAAGCTTAGTTATTACAGTGAAGTTTTTAATAACATCTAGTTCACAAAAGTATTGATAGACACAGCCATCCAAATATTGAAAAACAGCCAATCTAACTTCTAGATTCCTTACCAATTAAAATGATGTAATAGTTTATAAACATAAGTTGTCATTTTTTAATATTTATTTAGCTTTAGCTTTGGTTTCCTAAATGAGGATATTGAAACAGGTAACTTTTCAGTCCTATAGATGGCTGTAGTTCTCCATGGAGCATAAGTTAGAAAGTTACTTTGAAATGTGTGTATAGAATAAGACATTAAAATTTCCTCTAATGAGAAAGAATAAAATGATTGCTTCTGTTACTTCTTCTTAATACAAAGTATGAATTGATTAAGGTTATTTTATATGAAAAGTTATTTCGCCTCTTACTGGTTGAATAACTAAAATAGCTATAAAATTCATATAGAACTTTAACTCTGTCACGGACTTATTTATGCATTTTTATCTTGACCTTTTGGAAATAAGTGCAACAGAAAAATAAATTATATAACAATTACAAGATTTTAAAGATTATAAGTAATGAAAATCTAGTCTAACTCATATATCTTTCAGAATGACCAGTAAGCAACTAAACTGAAATTGATCTTATTGCTTTTTTTTCCCCTTAAACATTTAAGGAGGATATTTTATGGACAATAGCGTCCAGGTGAATAAAAGTAGGCGTTATAAATGTATTTTTAAATAGCAAACCCAACACAATGATGAAGATTTCAGCATTTTAACATCTCCGCCCACTCTTACTCTCAATGTCTAATTTAGAGTTTTACCAAAAAACACCCCAAAACCAAAAATACCCTCCTGTAAACCTTTTTGTTAAAGAATTGGTAATATTCTTGGTGGTGTGATTATGTGCTGTGAAAGGAAAGGCAGAAATTATATGAGCCCTGAGAGGCGGTGTTTTATTAAAACTGAAAAAGTTTTACAAGTCTGTCTTTTTTTTTTAATTAAACAACTAAAGCTTCCTTCTGTCTCCTCCTACTCCTTTGGCTTGGTGCTTACTCCTTAAGCAACTTGCTGCATTTTATAGCTATGGAATTTCACTGGGAAGGACCTCCCTAAGAAGCCATGTGAACAGGGATACACCATAGTGGATACACCATAGTGAATGCAGGCAGACAAGATAAGAGATCCCTTTCCTCAGCTCTCCTAAACCCTCGATGCCTTTCCAGCATACTCTTGTCTCTAGTCACAAAAGGCAGCTGAGTTCACAGCTGGAACAACAAGTTGTGCAGTGAATCCCAGTGATTTCACCAAGTAGCAAACCGGGTCATGGGCTTCATTGGCTTCATTGGAATCTCTGTTGCCAAGCGAACTAGGAATCACTAGCCTGGGTCGGGCAACACGGATAAAAGTGTTTCTGTTTCCTGACAGAGAATGAAAATGACGCAGAATGTAATCGATCGGTAGAATATTGATCACTTTACTTCCTTCGTGCCCCCACTTTAAGTGCCGGAGAGCTAAGGCCTCACTTATATGCACCCAGGTGCCCCCGAGATCTCCATTTTCCCCAAATGCATAAAAGGCTAACAGCGGCCACATTCCCCAGCACCACGGCGTGGCTACAGCGCCTTTGTTTACCATATAAGTCACACCAGGGGTTCACTCCTCGCCCTCTCCCCTGCTTTAAAGCCGAGTGCGGTGGACGACGGAGAAGCACCCCCAAACTCCTGCTCAGCCCGAGTCGAGCACCGAAAGCTCCACAGATTTTTTTCCCCGAGCCTTGAAGAGAAACCATACAGCCAGAACCTTTCGAACTCGTAACCCCCCAGGGATGTCCGCCTCCCAGAAGAGAGCCGGCTTCCCAGGCAGCTTAGGAAACTTAACCGAGATCCCAGAAAGAAGGCGAGGTGTAGCTCCGGGCGAACGGAGCTCCGAGGCGACATCCTCTTTACCTGCAAAGTTGCAATCTTCCTTCGGGCTGAAGTGATGGGATCCGGGGACGGACGGCGCGGGTGCCGTGCGGGGTGAGAGCACGCCCGGCAAATTCCGATGGAATTCCCTCAGTCGCTGCCGAGTTTTGGAGCATTCCAAGGAAAAGGAACGAAGCTGGAGCCCACGCAGCTGGCACCGAACTGGGCGGAGTGAGGATGCTCTGAAAGCGAAGCCATGGGAGGCGGGGGAGGGGCGGCCCGGGAGGGGGAGGTAAGCGCCAGGGGAGGAGAACCTCTCCCACCCCTGCCCTCACCGATCCCTCCGGATAAAGTTAAGAGTTCCCACGGCTGATAGCGGATGAGCCCAGAGAAAGGCACCCCGCCTTCCGTCCCTGGCGACTGCCGGGCTCGGGGTCCGCACAGACCGCGCTGGAAAGGGATAGTCCGGGAAGATGCGCGTCCCACGCACCACACTGCTCGGAGGTGGAGGAGACCCGCGCGCTGGCAGGAGCTGATGCTCCGTCCCCAACTCGTCCCCCTCGAATAACCTCCACCTACCGGGGCCGACTGCTTGAGGTCAGCTAGTGGGCAGGGGAGCTCACTACCAGCCAGCCGTCGTCCAGCCAGGTCGGTGGCGAGAATCTATCCTGTGGCCCTGGATGCAAGCCAGACACACCTCCAGTCTTAGGGCAGTCTCTGCAGCCGTGCTGGACTTCAGTGCGCTCTGACACCTAGCTTCTGAATGCCCTGCTCCTAGCCCGGTAAACAAGCACCCCTGCGGCCCGCCGCCCGACTGCAAGAAAGTAGCCCCCTGCAACTCTCAAAGCTTCTCCCACTCCCGCTTCTCTGGGCGCCTGGCACCCCCTCTCCTGTCCTCAAGGTGTCAGACTTCCCTTGCAAGAGCTGGAGGATGCGGCTTGCCACTAGTGTCAACAATCGAAAGAGTCGCAATGAATAAATGATGAGCCACAGCGTTCCAATCACCCCCCACCCAGTTTGGTGTTTCCAAAAGGCACAGGAAATTGGCAAGTTTCCACCAAATATACCAAAACCCTAAGACGCGAGCCAGCCTAAGGGTGCAAGGTTCTGCGGCCGCAGGTAGTGTGCGTGTGTGCGAGTGTGTGTGTGTGTTACTGGTCCAGCTTACTGAGAGTCAGATTTCAAGATAAAGGTTATCTCTTGTGCAATCTCTTTAGTGTTCACATATGAAAATAAGATTAAAGTACAGAGGGGAATACACACACAGAAACCACACATACACGCTCTTGGCAAAGTTGGCAGTAACACTTGCTGTAACTGCAACACGGTGATTCCCAGCTTGTCACTCAGAAAGGCTTCATTGGTTGTGACCCAATGACCCAGAGAAAGACAGAGTTCATGTGTAAGATAGAGAGTGGAGCCCCTGAGGAATCCTAGCTGGCAACTACCCTCCTGGAGACTCTATTTCTACCGGATTTCCGTTGTTTTCTGAAAGCCCTGAGATTAGCTGCTGGTATCTGATTGTATTCCAGCAAATGCCTGATTCAGCTTCCAATTTACGCAAAAGCTTAGGAGCCACCGTTTTCTCCTGTCCCAACCACGTTGTTACACCTGGGAAGCTGTGATGTGCCGACTGCAAGGAGGACCAGTTTCTTCCCGTGGAATATTCCCAAGGAATATAAACCAACAAACTGGCATCCATATTCAGACTCTAAAGCACAAAATTAAAGAATTTCCTTTTTTATCTTCCCCTACCCACTTCAGAGTTCACATGAGTTGAGGTTTTTGTAAGTAGTTTTCACATGAGTAAAGAGGATATTACCAGAGATCACTGTGCGGTAACTGTGCATGCTGCTTTTTTTTTTTTTTTTTTTTAAGTCACTTTTCTTATTTGCTAATTTATCTTTCTCCCTGCCTAACTGCTCCTCTATGGGTTTATTCCCAGCTCAGCTAGACCCCTATTCTAAATTTCTGAGAGCACTACCTCTAGTCCTTCCCAAAATACTAAGGTACATTGAGGTAAACCTGGTTTCTACAATGCGTCTGCAGTAAACAAAAGAGAGAACGACAAAAAGGTTTTTTGCCTTGCCTGAATCTCTTTTTACTCTTTACTTCAAGAAGAATACATTGACATGTTTAAACAATTCTTTACTTTCTTTAACATTAGATGATGGCTTTAAAAAATATGCAAAATGTATCTCTCACTAGATAAGATAATAACATTATAATAAATTCAAGTCCACTTTCTAACAAGGGAGAGGAGATGATAAACATATATATGGAAATCTATTTTATTTAATGTAACTGTAAGTATTTTTGTGACATTTATTGACAATGTTTCTTCTCAGCCTAAAAATCAAAATTCTACATACTGTGTTTGAGTTTATATCTTTGAGATAAACCCCTGGTAGATAGTATTCCACATACTGTGATAAGTATAGGTCTTTATAATGCATATTAAAATACATGCAAGAGAAAAGTTGATCAGTGACAAACTTGTCCATTGTTTAGAAGTGATGAACTTTACTTTGCATCCTTAGCATCTGTACCAAGTTAAATGCTCCTACCCCTCTAAGGATTTGTTCTTTATAGCAAATGTTATCTCTGTCATGATGTCAGCAAAGAGATGTTTTACCATTTTTTTTCTAATTTGTTATTTTTTCCCATAAAAAGGTGCCTATGAAACTGTAATAAATACATAACAGAAAAGAACACCAAGGAGAACATTATATATGTCAGCCATCTGAGCAGGCTGTATTCCTATGGAAAGAAGAATTTGTATTGATCACTGAGACTCCTTTTCAACAGTTTCATGTGATTATTGATAACTGGTTTCATGACTCCTACAAAATGATTAGCAATTACAGGGAAATTATTTGAAATCTGTTTAAACAATCTGGTGAATTGCATATACTACAGTCATTAGCAATCCAAAGAGTTTATTTTTAACAATTTAAACATATGAGTTTGGCAGCATTCCACAAACCTGCACTGCACATAAAATGCAATTCATTGAAGTCAAAGAAATTTACAATAAAATGTTATATGCTATCTAGAATTTATTTTTAGTACCTTGTTAAACAAAACGAGAAAGCACTCTTGTTTCCAAATTAGCAAGAGACAAATGACCCAAGGAATGATAGCAGTAAAACAGTTTTGTGTAATGTCTATTTATAGCTAAAGTATATTGTAGAATTGGGATCACAATTGTTTTAGGAATACAATTTTCAATTTACTTCTAAAGATTATTGTTCTGTTTAGGAATTGATAATGTAAATGTATGAAGCACTTTGTTTCAAAGCTGTTGTACCTCAGACATAGAGGCAAAGTCACAGAGACAAGTATTTGGAGAATTTATTCATGCATATGTGTCACCATCAGCATTTTTACGTGCCAGTAATGCATCTGTGTATGATGCCATCGTGAAGTATATGATAATGGCCTTTCTGATGCTAAGATAAATTAAGAAATAGGTTAGCATTGTCTTTGATGCCCATGTAAACCTGTCTTCCACCTTTGTGACCAAGACTTTACCTCCTCCTGCACAAGGGCTCACCCAAAGTCACTGAAGGGCCTCTACCTCAGCTTAACTTTTGGATCTGGCTCCTGCTCTAGGTTTTAGAATCCACTTTTTGTCATCAATGTAATGAGGCTCCAATCTAACCTATATGATGGTGCTATACACACAGCTTTTACCTGCCTATTTTTTGAAAAATTTAACATTTTCTAAGTTATCAGAATTTTATTCAAAAATGTTAATTTTAATGAATCACTACATTTTTCTATGAAATACTTAAGTAGTTTTCAGGTCTTGAAAATGTAATTGTTTTTATACTGTTACTCCCTACTGGTTTACTTTTGTTGAAAGCCGTTACACAAGCATGTTTGTCTGTATCTCTGATTATGTCCTCAAAATAGATTCCTAGTAACACAGCCATGGGTCATGATGCAGGAATATTTTAAAGTACATGCTGTATGTCATAAGGGAGCTTGTTGCATTGAACCCTCATCAACATGGGACGTCCTTAAGGTCCTTTTTCTTCCTTTCTTTTTTTATTTTGGCTGACTTCCTACTTGAAAGAAAATGGTATCTTAAATAATGAGTTGTGTTACTAGAAACAGTGGCTTTTATATTTTGTATGCTTTGCTATTTGTTTCTTTTTGTGAGTTTACATACTTTTTCAATACTTATGGGGATTTTGTTACTTTTCCCCCATTTGGTTTATAATAACTCCTAATATTTGAATATTAGTACATTCTCATATTTATGGAAGATATTTATCAGTTTTTATTCTTTGTTAAATTTGGAGGTAATGTTATTTGTTTTAAAGATTTTTCATTCTTACAAACATTAAACTATCAAATTTTCCCTGATAATTTATTTTACTACTTTAATGCTCCTAGTATCTTTTTCCTCTCCTATTCACTTATTTTTTTCAAGCTTTTAAAAAATGATTTCATGTTTAAGGCAATTGCTTAGTCATTACTTCATGGACCCTGGAATCATTTTATCTAAATTTAAAATCCCAGTCTCAACATTCATTCAACGAATACTTATGGAGTCTATGTTTAAACAGTTTATGAAGTGCAAAGCATTGTACTAGGTGCTTCCCATACATCTGTAAGCAAAACAGATAGGACACTGCCCTTGCTGAGCTGATATTTTGAAGAAGACAGACAAAAATAATAAATATATTAAATAAGTTATTTACATACTATATTAAAGGGCAATTAAAAGAACAGGGTATGGGGGCCGGGCGTGATGTCTCACGCCTGTAAACCCAGAACTTTGGGAGGCCGAGGCGAGTGGATCACAAGGTCAGGAGGTCGAGACCATCCTGGCCAACACGGAGAAACCCTGTCTCTACAAAAAATACAAAAAAAAAAAAATTAGCCGGGCAGGGCAGTGTGCGCCTGTAGTCCCAGCTATTTGGGAGGCGGAGGCAGGAGAATGACGTAAACCCAGGAGGTGGAGCTTGCAGTGAGCCGAGATCGTGCCATTGCACTCCAACCTGGGCAACAGAGCGAGACTCTGTCTCGAAGAAAAAAAAAAACAGGGTATGGGGACTAAAAATGCTGACGGTGACAGATATTGGTGGTGGGTTGCAATTTTAAGAAGTTGTCAGGAGAGTCTTCCTTAATCTGGAGACATTTAAGTAACAATCTGGAGGTTAGAGAACTGGCTGTAGGGATTCCCTGGTGAGTAGTGTTCCAGGTTAAGGAGTGGGCTGAGCTGATTTATGTTGTAAAGTATTTTTCTTGCCACTATAGTGAGGATAGACTGAGGGAAGCAAAGGAGGAAGCACGGAGAACAGTTAAGAGGCTACTGAAACAAACCAGGAAATATGGTGTTTACCATTTGTACAAAGTAGAGGTGGATTGAAGATCTTGTCTGAAGATAGATTCAACTGAATTTTCCAAAATGTATGCAGGCTGTAAGGAGTTAAGCATAGCTGTGAGATTTTGGGCTTCAGCATATAGGTGACTCTGAGTAAAGGATATTGTAAGATAGAGAAGATCGGAGTTGGGACATGTTTTTAGGGAGAAGATTAGGAATTCATTGGTGGACATGTTAAGTATGAGATGGCTATAAGAACACTTGTAAGCTGTGTGACCTTGGATAATGTCACTGAACTTCCACATAACTTGGTTTTCTCATCTGTAAAAGAGTGAAATAATTGTTCCTATCTCCTAGGCTTGTTATGAGGACCAAAGCATTTTTGTAGGTAAAACACAACAGTGATCAAAACAAAATATTCACTGTGTAAGTTTTGCCTCATTATTATTGTTAGATATAATTCCAACTTATTTGGAACTAATTTAAGTATGCATTATTTAGTAACGATCTAACTCTCTTTTACAAAATAGGGAACCAGTACTGTTTATTACAACTGGAAAATAATGAATTAATGCTTCATTTTCACACTGATTGATGATATCATGTCTTTATTATAAACCACATTCTTCTGTCAATGCCTCTTTCCAAGCTATCTATTCTTTACCGTTGATACTTTCCTTTATTTTTATGAATTGGCCCCAAATAGCATTTGTTGCCTTCTCTGTCCTTTTAGGTGTTGGCCAGTTACTAATCACTACAGCTGGAAGGCAGGGGTAGGGAAGCACCTTTGTTATTTCCCAATGTCTTACTGGATACAGCTAGTGAAAGCCATTATTGCAAAGATGAAATGAGCTAATGAATGTAACGTGTTTGCCACAAGGATGAGCACGTATTTATGCTCAATAAATGTTACCTGCTGTCAGCATTATATGTACTTACCATTGAATTGAGGGTCTGCTGGCCCCAGGATAGAAAAATTGTTTACCGACTCACCCCATTCTGGTGATCCACACTCTAGGAAGACATCTATGCCAAAAACTACTTGTCTTAGCACATCTCTTCTCCATTCCAACCTGGAGACATTCCACAGCAGACAATTGACTTTATTTTAACCACTCTCTTCCACAAGTTGTGATATCTTCCTAGATCTAAAGTGGAAGTAAGTTCCATCAGAAGACCAAAGAAAGATATTCGGTTGCCTCAAAAAGTAGAAATAGCATACGTGCGGAAGACCACTTTCCTAGTGGATTTGAATATATACTAATGTAGATAATGCACACTAATTTTGAAAAAAGAAGTAGATAATGAAGATGGTCAATGGACTTTCTTATTGATTATTGGAGAACACGTTTGCATGATTCCTAAAGCAATTCACTAGCATAACATCAAGTTTGTTTTACAATCCATGTTGCATTATATTTGAACTTAGTGGAAATCCTTCCATATTCTGTGATACAGCAACAGTTACATCTACAAAATAGCAACATTTTTTATGAAATCTCTTTTTTTCTGACATGAATTTTGTGGAAATTTAAGAGGACTTGCAAAACTGCTGCTAGTCAGATGCCATTTTAGGCTGGAACATGTTACCTAATTTTTAAAATCAGGCCATTCTTGAAAAAGAAAAAAGCATAATGTTATTATTTAGAGAAAGTCCTTCTTACCAGTTGTAGGTCTTGATTTATCTGGGTCTGCCTTTTTAAAAAAATGGTTATATAAGTTTCTAAGGAAATAAATAAATGTTAAATGAAATGGTTCTCATCTACATACAGTATCAAATAAAATGATATTTCAGGAAATGAAATCAGACTGATCAAATGACTTTTCAAGTAGATGATATGGGACAGTATAGTAGAGTGATAAGGACACAAATTCTACAGCCAGACTGCCTAGGTTTGAATTCAACTTTTGCCATTTATTGGGGGTGTATGGTTTTGGCCACAATGCTTTATCTCTACATCAAGTTATTCATTTCTAAAATGGAAAATATAATAATAATACGTTCTGCATAGGATTGGTATAGAAATCTGTGTAAATAAATATAAGACTATGTGTTGCTTTGTTTTTTACTTTTACATCAAAATATGTTCATACTCTGATTTTTCACAGAGGGTAAGGCTGTTTCCCAAAATGTTAATAAAAATGTGGTCTAGTCAAGAAGGTTATGGCTTATTTTGATTGAATCCTTGCAATGTATCAGTGCAGAACAAAGTAGAATAGAGATTTGCAATTTATCTGTGAATTTAAGCAGAGAAAAGAGCAAATTTAAAGAGCTCAGAGCTGCAAGAGCAATTCAGCTCTAGATTGTCTGGATTGTCTATTCTTCCAAACTATTCTGGAAAAGCCTTCTCCCACTGTGTAGGCAGCAGCACACAACTGGCGAAAATCATGTCATAGAATGAGCTTTGAATCTGTAATTTTGAGGTTTTTGCTTTGCTTTGTTTTGTTTTGTTTTGTTTTTTGAGACGGAGTCTCGCTCTGTTGCCCAGGTTGGGGTGCAGTGGCTGGATCTCAGCTCACCGCAAGCTCCGCCCCCGGGGTTTACACCATTCTCCTGCCTCAGCCTCCTGAGTAACTGGGACTACAGGCGCCCGCCACCTCACCCGGCTAGTTTTTTGTATTTTTTAGTAGAGACGGGGTTTCACCGTGTTAGCCAGGATGGTCTCGATCTCCTGACCTCGTGATCCACCCGTCTCGGCCTCCCAAAGTGCTGGGATTACAGGATTGAGCCACCGCGCCCGGCCAGTTTTGAGGTTTTAACACACAGATGTACATTTGTCTTCAGAAGTAACACACTTCCATATCTTTTACGAGTTATTTCTCATGTAGTGTTTCAAATTCATTCATTTTTTTCCCAGGTACTTGACATTATATGGTGTCCACATTCGTGGTCTCTATAATTGGAATAGCTGGGTTCAAATCCTGTCTTTTCTATTACTGCTTTCTATGAAAATGGCCTTAGGAGAGTAACTTAACCATTCTGTGACTCAGATTCTTAGTCTGGCAAGTTGACATATTTATAGTATTTTATTTATTTCATTGTTAAGAGCATTACATTTGGTAGTATTTATAAAACACCATATAAGAGTTCAATAAAGATAAATTTTATTCCTTCTTCTCAGTGCAGGAAACTTGCTTTAAGAGCTTCTGAAAGGACAATATCCAGAGCACAATGTATAAGCCCAGCTGGTATAGTTTTCATGTGAATATAAATTTTCTTTAAATAAAGAAAACCAGTCAAAGCAAAATAAAAGCTGTATTTATAAAAGGAACACTTAAATATTTCTCTATAACATATGATAAAGGTATGGAGGTTAACTGCTCACAGTGTTTCTAAAGCCATCATCAAATATTTGTCATTAAAGTCAACCCTGGTATCTGGCCTGATCATGTGTGTTATTTATGTGTGTGTACCAACCCTGCTTCCCATGTTGAAATCTAAGTGTCCTCAATTGTTTTATGCTTTCTGATCCAAAAGCAATGAAATTCCTCTGACAATTACACATACCATCAACGAATGAAATCCTCTTCTTAGTATCTCAATTACGACACAGACGTCTCTGCTCTTTCCCTTAAAAAGATGTTCAAATTCTTGTTGACTTAATCATCATCCTGCTGGATTCTACCTCTTTGGAGAGTCAACAACTCATGCCAGTTTTCCCAACACATTCCTGGTTTTAGGGCTGACATCTCTGCAGGCGGGAAACATCTGGGTCCTGGGCAAATCAGGACAGTTGGGCCTCTTGCATCTTTGTTGACAGCCTTGAAAATTGATTATACAAAATGGACTCACTTTTTTTCTCCTGCTCAACTAAAATACAGTTGTAGGGACACAGGGAAAAGCACTGAAGTACAAATACCTACTCCAGGAACTGTCATGCAAGCCCAGTCCAAAACCACAGTGGCCTGCTATGACTTTCAGATTGCAAGTTTTACCTAGTAACTGCTGCCACTCACCACTTAGAACTCTGTACCTCCTGCCAGACACTACTGGCACCAATAAATTTTCTGTCAGAACAACTTAACTTACACGACCTTCTTCTCCTCCCCAATAAAAAGTCAACATTTTCCTTTGTTCTCCAGACACATCAGGAGCCACTCTGGTCTATGTGTGTGTATATCCCGGATTGCAATTTTTATATATTATTACCAAATAAACCCTTTGCTTGGAGATTTGTCTCTCCATGTATTTACTTCATGTTGCCAGACCCCAAACTAAAATAGCTTCTTTTGCTTCTGAATTTAATTGTAATAGGCTTAGCTTTTTCCATCCATTCGCTATTTACCGAGTTCCTATTTTGTCATTGTTTTACCATCTCAACAGATGTTAATTTTTCAAGAAGACAAGAAAATATGTATTAATTATTTTACAGAAACACTAAAGCCAGTAGTGCTAAATTCAAATCTTGCTAATTACATCAGCTTAAGAATTTTAATTAATTGTTCTTTACATTTAAAGTCTTTTATAAAAGAATATCTACTGTAGCAACTATTATTCTCAGTCTACTAACTCAATTTAGCAAAAAAAGGTATTCAAAAACATGTGACCAAAATATTATATAGATTCAAATACATGACAATCTTAAATACAATCTGAAACTCTATTTTTCTGTTAGTTAGAAAATAATTATTTCGGTCAACTGGAATATAAAATACATAGATAAAATTGAAAAGTATTCACTTATGATATTTAATTTATAAATTTACCTGTCAATAAATTTACAAATCATATAATACAAAATAATTAGAAATGCCACTTTCTTCTGGTCTCATATTTTGTGAAATAACTTGTTTCAAACTCTTCACTTGCAATTTCAAAATAAGTTTCTTGGTTATCATTGGAACCTTCATTTGAATCATTGAATAGCTTACAGAAAACCTTATTTTTATTTTTATTCATACTCTTGGAGATATATTTTTGAACATATGATGCATTCTGTGTATGATGCTATCACTAATAGGTCTATCGTTATGCCTCAAGAATCCATCACATAGCATTGGGATATTTTTTCTTTTATTCTTTTTATCCCATACTCTTAATCTCCACAAAGCAGGCAAACAAAAATATATTAGGCTTTTTAATTATGTGAGGCTAACATTTACAATGTTATCGAGCACTTAAATTATGAGCCATATTCCTAGAAATAAGTACCACATCTGTATTGTATTTCTTGTCTTCTTGTTTCACTGATAACTCCTTTTCTTCTGGTTTTCTATTTGTTTGTTTATTTCTTTGTTTCTTGAGGCAGAGACTTATTCTGTCACCCAACCTTTAGTGCAGGGGCATGATCATGTCTCACTGCAGCCTCAAACTCCTAGAATCAAGTGATCCTCCTGCCTTAGCCTCCCAAGTAGCTAGGACCACAGGTACACACCACCACACCTGACTAATTCTGTCTTAAAGTTTTGTAGAGATGGGGTGTACTTTGTCACCCAGGCTTGTCTCAAACTCTTGGGCTTAAGAAATCCTCCCACCTTGGCCTTACGAAGTATTGGGATTGCAAGCATGAGCCACCATGCCTGGCCTCTTTAACCTGGTGAGTTCTACAGCATTCGTGAGCTTCATTGATTGAGATTATTTAACATGAATTTTCATCTGCTAGATGTTACTTTTCACTGTTTTTCACTAAAATAAGGTTATTAAGAAAATCTCCAATCTCACCTGTCTTTGTTTTGTGCTGCCATAACAGAATACCTGATACTGAGTGACATATAAATAACAAAAATTTATTTCTCACAGCTCTGGAGGCTGGGAAATCCAAGATTAAGATGCTAGAAGGTTACAACCTGGAGTTTCTGCTTCCAAGATGGTGACTTGAACCCTGAAACATTAATCCATTCAGGGCACAGCTTTCATCAGCTAAACACCTCCCAGGAGGTCCCACTTTCCGACCCTGTAGTATTGGGGATTACATTTTCAACACCTGAATTCTGGGGGACATGTTCATAGCATAGCAGCTCCATTGCATGATATAAAAAGCTACTTAAGAATTCTGACTGACAGATTTATGATATATTTTCTGAGTTGTAATTTAGGGTATCAAATGGAAACAAAACAAAGATTTAGTTGGGTTACATGGAGTACGTAGTTGTGCTGGAAGTGATTAAATGCCAAGGTTGTGCTTTTTGGTGGTAGTTTGAGTTATTCTGTTTGCACCAGTTTTCATATTCATTTTGAAGAAAATATACAAAATACGGCAACAAATAGTCCTGGTTCTTATGAAAAAAGAAAAGGGGAGAGAGAGGACGGGGAGACCCGGGTGAAGGAAAATACCTGCTCTGTATGTATCCTAGAATTAGTTACTCCTGCCTAGTAAGTCAAGCTCTCTGAAACTCTTTAAGAACATAACAGATAAAATATATTCTAATTTGTCAATGAGTTAATGCATTTTTTTGTTCTTTGGCCCTGTAACAGTGGTTCCAGATCAATGGTGTCACTTTTAAACAACAGGTCCCTTGAGTTAAGTTCAAGTTGGCTGTAATAAACGTTACCTCTGACATGTCTTGTCATAGCCTGGTGCCATCAGTAAAGTACTTTTTGCCAAGATATAAATTTTTGACATAGCACAATGTAATAAAGCACCTCAGTGACTCTAGAAAGAAAAATGTTATATTGCTGTTTTGTATGTGTTTCTTTTGAAGCATCTTTTCCTTTTATGAGAAAATATAAATTTGGTTATATACATTAAAAGGCAGAATTTTCTGATTCTGTTTGGAAGGAGGTGGAGTACATGTTTGAATAGCCAAAACAGTTGATCTCCAAAAGGAGAAATTGTGTCTTTCTGGAGATGGATTTAATATCATTATGCATAAGGATATTATGATTACTTTACCTAATGAAATGCTTTGACTTTCAGGAAAACAGCTGATTTTTCTAAAGGGTGCCAGTATGTGTTGAATAACTGAAAAAGTAGAACTGTCAAGATACCAGGGATTTATTTCCATAAAGTCAATTGGTATGGACAAAGTCTGGTTTATGGCACACATAGTAAACCTGTATGGTAGTGTTCTGTTTGCTAAATTTACTACCCCTTGGGTTTCTCATCTACAACTTGAGAGTAACAGCATCTAACACAATTTTGATTATTTAAGTGAAACATTCTTATAAGATATACAGAAATGTATCATGTCATAGCTATCTTACATTAAAATGTTCATGTCTCATTTAAACACATGATTTTTTTTACCGTATCAAATTTTATTTCAAGGTTTTCAAATGATTTGCAGTAAAACTAGCTGCAAAGACATATAATAAAATCCCTACTTGTGGATAAAAGCTTGTTTTTTTCAGGTGAGATACCTACTATGGTAGTACTATTTAATTCTTATTCATGACAAAAAGAAAAGGAAGCATAAGATTTATATTCAAGGATTTACAGTAGGCAAAGATTTATCAACATGTTTTAAATCAATTATATGAGGGAAGAGAAGGGGTGATTAAACCTAGCAATGGTTTATGCAGAGATCAAGGCCATAAAGGCTGTGAAATGAAGGGAAGTTATATCTACCCACTTCATGGAGCCCTCCAATTTCTCAGGTGGAAAGTGTATGTGCTTCATTAGGTTACAGACTGAAGTAAGAAAAGATTAGGCTAAACTGCTAGCCCTGAGGACTAAAAGTAACAAACCTCAACAGCTCCAAATAGAACAGTCCATGTAAATGTGACATTAGTATCCAGCATACCAGCTGTGTGGTGCAATCACTCAGCTATTAATGACTTCGCATGGGGCATGTAACTTGCGCTCTGTACCAAATTCCAGAACCACTTTCTTCTGTTTCAATAATTTTCAGTGCCTCTTCCTAGTGTGACCTAAAACTTCTTTCTTTCTCAGGTCTGAGCTGTCTTTTCATAGATAACATTAAAATATGGAAACTGATGCTATTAAAATGCTTTTAATATTGAGAATTTGCTAAAGTGTCAAATATAATGCTTTCAATTGTCTTCACTGAAATTGCAATATTTGAGGAGTTCTTTGGAAATACACACACACACACACACATTAGTCAAGCAAAGTAATTTCTAATAGAAAGTTACTGAATCGGACTACAAAATAAAGATACAAAAATCTGTTTATTTTTACCCTAAATGTTAAGATGTTCTTGAAAGTGGAAACTGTTAAAAAAAAAAATTGTAAATTGTAATTGATATCAAGAAAAGAGAGATTACTATTTAATCACTTAGAAGAAATTAAACCCCAAAAGGCAGAAAAATAAATAATGATCAAGAGTAAATCAGTACAGTTTTAAGAACTAACATTATTTTGATTTTATAACTAAGTAATTTTATTTTAAAATCTTTAGCATTGTTTATAGAGATAGTATTTGGAGACACTATTTTGCATTGTTTATAAGAAGCCACATTTTTGTATACCTGGCTCTCTTTTAGGATAGTTCTTGAGTAATAGGTCTCAATTTTCTAATTTCAGAAGTTCAATCCATGCCATTATTATTGACGTCAATTGCTTATTAATTTTCAGAGTTAAACATAAGAAAATATTAGTGGGCAAGAAAAATATTGTGAACCAACACTGGAAGAAAGTAGTGGAAATGCCTAGTATGATAATTGACTCAAAGGACATATAGGTGGTGCTGTGGAGAAAAGACATGAATTTACATCTTTATGTCCCAACACCATTTTTCCATACTGGCATAAAAAAAGTGATGGACATTACTAAGATTACTAAGTTAGAATAACCTATCAAATAGAAACAGCTTTATAATATTAACTTCATCTCTAGATTTTGCAGGGAAGAAACTGAGAAGAAATCACTCATTCAGGATTATATTATTAAACTTGTTGACCCAGATGACATTGCTCTAACTGGAAAAAAAAAAAAGCAGCTAGCAAATGTTGAATGGAAGGGCATACCTGAGCAAAAGTAGCAACAAGTGGGTAAGTTGGTGAGTTTTTGCTGGGGAATACTAGATCAAAAAATACAATAAGAAAAAGTTGGAAGTTGCTGAGATACAGAGAACCATTCTGCACCCAGGGTGGATTAACATGATCCCCTTAATAAGATTGTATTTTAAATAAGAATCAGAAAAATGAAAGGAGTGTAGTATGCTCCCTGGGATAATTATAATTGCTCCCTGCCTGTCTACTTCCCCTACCGCTACAAATAGCTTTTAGAAAGATTCTAAGAGAGAAACATTGGCTTTATAGAATAATATGTGCAACTAACAATTCAGTGATACTAATTTGCCTATTTACAAAATTACATTTTCCTTATTACATTTGTTGTTTTCCATTTATGACAAACATGATCTATCATATTTTTGAATCAGCATGGTGACTCATAAGTCCACGAGGTTCTCCTGTAGGAGACATGTCTATTAACTTCCGTACTTTTCCCTTTGAGAAAATACTAGGCTTGATCCTTCTGTATAGTGTCCAGACTTTTACTATTTTCTAAAATTATTTCACTACTTGTTTTCCTTGTTTAAAATAGCCCCTTTCGACATGAAAAGTATCAAAACAACAAAATACAACAAATCAGCATTTTTCTACATGCATTTTTCAACATACAATTTTGTTCCTTCTTAGAAGTCTGATAATTATAAAGCTTTCTTCTGAAATCTAGATTTCCATTCCAGTGAAAGTCTATGACATCATCCATAGTGGCATAGACTTTATTGATTGTCTCTTAGCCAGGATAAAGCACATGAGCTGGGTAAAGCAATTTAGATGTCATATGATAAAGAACAGAATATTTGGTGAGCAGAGAAAAAATATATCCGGAGAAATAGAAAAGGACAGAGGGTACAATGGGAATGAGGAATGGGAATGATGAATAAATGGGATAATGAGCAAAAAAGTGGTTAATATCTTCATTAACCAAACCTGTTCATCTGAAATGGTAGGTACATCATTCTCCACTCACTCCCACTCTTGCATTTACTGCAAGTAACCAAATGTTCCCTTTTTATAGTAGGAATTTCAACCTCCAGTAAATAATTTTTGCATTCTGGACACAGGTCTGGAAAATAAAATTGCTATACAGTGGTAAAGAAGAATTCCTACTTAGCAGAGTTTCAGCAAAAATCGAGTTTTATTGTAGAGTGGGATGTCATTTGGTACATTTCTTTTACTGTATTCTCTGGATTATTATTATATATTTGATTGTGCCAGTGAAAAACAAGAACATGGTTACTGAGCTTAGAAAGTATATCTAATAGTCACTTTTTAAAAGCAAATTCTGTCTTTAGACTTAGTGTTTAAAAGAAAATCAAGGGCTGAGATCAACAACTGTTCTTTTTACCTTCTCAATTTATCTTTTTCTTACAAATAAAGTCACTCTTCCCACTTTCAAGCTCTAGAAACTCACCCAAACCCACCAGTATCAACATAGAGAAGAGTAGGTAACCCCTGACCCAAGTTGGGAAACTCATTCCCTGTAATTTGTAGGTAATAAAAGTGGTCTTCTCCTTGTCCTTTGAAGCTTCCAGGCTCAGATTATTCACACTTAAAGCTGCAGATAGCCCTATTTTCTACTTTATAGAGAAAACAATGGACTCTTTAGTAGAAGAAATGGTCTCCATAATCAGCGAAGAGACTGGAAACAGCATACAAAGAAGAAGAGATGGAGAGAGATGGACAGAGTTAGAGATGTATGATAGAGATCAAGATGAAGAATAAGAGAGAACTGGAGACAGGAACTGAGTTCCTCGAGCCAGCTGAGCCTGAGAGCCGTTCCACATCTGCCCTTTCTCCGGGGGGTGATTCAATGCATTGCCCTTAAGTTGGTTGATATATTTCGATTTTGTCTTCTGTTAAACCATTGTGAGTTAGGTGTCACCACTTGAAAGAAATAGGGTGCTGATTAACCAAGGAACAAAAAGGGAATACAAGGCATATGAGGACTCTAAAGCCCATTAGTCTATCAGTTCTACTGTCACTTCTAGTACTTTTTGGCATGAGATGTCGGAGGAGTTACTTATTCTATCTCAGTGTCAGTCCATTTATTGGCAAAATGGGAATAAACTTTTTCTCACACATTTTCTAAGAAAATCAACAAAATTTGCAGGAGGGAAGGAATATCTGGTTGTTCTGAACTAAACTGTAAAGCCTACCTCAACCCATTATGACACAAAACTGAGCTTGAAATGAAGGAGGAGCTGTGGAGCACAAAGAAAGAATGAATTGATTGCTAAGATACTACTGGCCACCTTGGTGAGAATGCTACATGGTTTGGTACAATTAGGCTTTTGAAGGACAGATATTCTTTGTAATAGAAAGTCCTCCCATACAGAATAACTATCCACACTATATCTTGCAGAAGTGAAGTCCAGTTTACTCCCAAATAATTTCATTCTTTTCTTTTCATAATCCTGCCCATCTTTTAAAATCAACAAACCTACAATATATATTTTTTCTCAATAATTTTTATTTTTTGGATGTTTTGAAGCTCTTTATCTCTTTTAAGAAAATGAGCCTTTGAGACCCACCTTTATGACCTTAAGAAAGCCTGGCTTTTTCATTCGTTTCCTTTTGTAGTCTGATCCACACCATTTAGTGGCATTTAATATAGACTATAAAATGATTCTTCTATTTATTTCAAGAATAATTTTTGTTGTTGTTGTTACTAACAGTTTGTATTAGGTTCAATATCTAAAGTGAATAAAATGGATAGGTGTTTGTGGTATGTTTCTAGATGTATGCAATAAATGAAATATTAGTCTGTTTTATGAACCTAGAGTAAATGACAGCTGTGACACTTAGGAATGGCATCTCACTTACAATATTTATCTAATTGTTAATGGTTTAATAACTGCAATAAAACAGAACTGTGATAAACAGCAGCATTTGACTCAGCTTGACTCTCCTTCCTATTTATGTGCTCTAACGCTTTTGAGAAGAGGCGATTGTTTTTCTTTTTCAATCTGATTGTGTGAAAACGGCACAGAACAGTGGGAAGGAAAGGGTGGGAAAAGGTTTCTAACAGGTATTCCTCTCATCAGATTCCCTATTCTGGATTTAATGTTCTTCATCTTTTCAGTCTCCCTTCTAGCCCCCTCGATATGTCCTAAAGTACAATATCAACAGGTAAAAGATAAAATGTGATTAAATGAGGAAGCATGCTTATATGATCCTAAGGTTACATTTCTAAAATGAGTCATTCTGGATGAATTATCTCACACCATATTACTTTCTCAAATGCAGTTTGTTTGTGAAACCCTTATATAAGAAGTTAATCAAGAAAACAGAAAACTTCTAAAAACAAGACAGGTAGAATTTCGATGAATAAGAAATTGTCTACACTGGGTAACAGCAAATGAATTTTCTATACTCTGCAGTGAGTTACTTGTTTAACAGTCTACAGACTAAAGCAAGTTGCCATAGGCAACAAAGTATACCCCCCCAAAATCACCATAAATGTTGAAATAAGTGATCAGAGTTTATCCAGTAGCTGAAACTGGAAATCCATCCAAACCAATGTGGACTTGTCATTTTCCCTAAAGACCAATTCTATGTTGTTAATCCTTCTAGAGTATATTTCTATTGCTACTATTGGTATTTTAGCTATTGCTATAACTACTTAAGGTATCTTAGTGTTAAGTTTCTGCAGACGGTGTTGTGTCCTAGTTTTCTTCTTACTACAAAGCAATGAATACATAGAAAAACTTAAATATAGCACTAGAAGGAAAAAAATACATAGCTCTAAGTTTGATGAGGAAACTAAGAGAAGAGTTAAATGTCTCTAAGCTACAACACTTGTTAGTGATAAAAATTTTGTCTCTTAACATCTAATCATGCGCTCATCCTCAGTAATTGTTGATAAGTGATGTTAATCTTACTAGTCTTTGTATCTGGAAAACATAAATAAATCTTGATATGATTTGGTTGTGTACCCACCCAACTCTCAACTTGAATTGTAGCTCCCATAATTCCTGTGTGTCACAGGAGGGACCCCGTGGGAAGTAATTGAATCACAAGGGCAGGTCTTTCCTGTACCATTCTCATGATAGTGAATGAGTCTCACGAGATCTGATGGTTTTATAAAGGGGAGTTCCTGTACTCAAGCTCTCTCTTGCCTGCCACCATGTAAGACGTTCTTTTGTTCTTCCTTCATCTTCTGCCATGATTGTGAGGCCTTCTAAGCTGTGTGGAACTGTGAGTCCATTAAAATTCTTTCCTTTATAAATAACCCAGTCTTGGGTATGTCTGTATTAGCAGCATGAGAACAGACTAATACACTCCCTCTCCTCTGAAGTCCTGAATAATTGAGACAGTCAGATATATGCAAGCTCACTTCTCAGGTCAAGAATATCAAGAAAAGTCATTGTACAGGAAAAAGAAGACTTTTTTTTTTTTTTGCATATTAGGGACATGTGAGTCACACTTCTGGAAGTACTCTCTGACCACAGGAGCTTTACCCCTTTCCTGTACAGGGCCAGGCTCCCATCTGGGATGGTTCTGGGTTTTAATGATGTTTCCTATTTTCCATCCATCATACACACATTACTTTAAACCCAAGAATAGTTCTGAGGAGAGATACTCTCATTCTCACTTTACAGACAGTTCAGATGACTGAGGCTCAGAGTTCCAGAATCAGCTTGAAGCCACAGAGCAGCCCAGCGGAAGCTCTCAGTGCTCGGTGCAGATTTTCTAATTCTGAAGCTTCTGCTTGTCCATCCGTCTGGGCTACTTCCACACAAAGAGTGGACCTCAGTCCTGACTGCACATCTGAATCACTTGCTGAGCTTAACATAATAAGAAGAAAAAAGTCACTTCTGACAAGTCCCCACCTACAACCAATTCAATGGGAATCTTGGTTGCTGGAGTCTGAGCACAAAACCTCAGTAAGTGATGCCAGTGTGCACCCAGGTTTGCAAATCTTTGCTCTAGAAGATAATCAGCGGAAGCATTTGCTAGGGAGAGGGAAAGAACCTGAGCACCATTCTTCATTGCCATAGAAGTGTTTGGGTGGCCACCTGATTTATCAGCCAAACCAGGACACAGGAGAGAGTGTAATGGGGGTGGTTCTAATAACAAAGCAGGGGCAACAAACATAATCTAAATCTGTCCTGGACCAATGAGTCAGTATTTTTGCCCTCTGTGTGACTCAAACTAAATTTTGGTTTCGATTTTTAATTCTAACCGTAAGGACTACATTATTTAACTCTGTATCTCCACTGGGCCTCCTGTGGAGTGTTGCACAAAGGATACATGGAGAATTTGTAAGATGGATCCACTCAAGGTTGTTTTTCCTTTTCTGTTTTACAGACTATGGCTCATTTTTTCACTTAGAATAATTGCTATAGTTCTATAAGGTGGATAAAAGAAAAGTGGTTATTTTTTAAAAACAGAAACCAAAAGCTTAAATAATCTTTTCATTGTGGAACAGCTTTCTGGGCTGGTGATAGCCACATGCCCAGCCTAACTTTGCTTTGTTCAGTAGTATACATCATTTACCCTGTGAATTCTCAAATGTCTTTCTTCCTAGTTTATAGATCTGAATTTTCAGCTGAGATAAATAGACCTACGAACCCTTCTTTATATATTTTAATAGTCACCTAATTACATTTACACTCAAAAAAGAGATGAGTGGTTTAGTATAAATAACAATTCTAGGCAAAGTAAATAGGAAATAAGGAGATAAATTTTTATTGGATAACGGCTTAGTTCTTGTCATATAAAGCAATGGTCCTTGTCTGATCTCCAGTCTCTAAATAACAATTCAAAAGCAACACACACAGCAGTAACTGGACCAGTATAATTGTCTTGAGATTATCTAATTCACTATAAGTGAGCTTCGTAACATAAGATTTACAGCAAACTATTTATTCTGAATAAAAACATCAGAACATTTAAATGACCAAGATTTATTGTGCACTTACGTACATTTAAAAGAAATCCTGGCGTATTCATTCAGTTGAGTCTTTTTAAATCTCCCAGCTTATAGTTTATACCACTAAATTAACATAGAAGCAAATGAGCTTTTCTTACATACCATAGATTATAGAGAACTTCCTGAATATATAGCTTTATAAAAAGTATTGAAAGACACATTTAATTCAAGTCTCTTTCCAATCGTAAAAGCTAATTAACTCAATCGAAAACATAATTCTATACAAAGTAATGCTAAGAAAAATGTATGTCTTTTAGCACATTCCACAAGTTTCTACCCAGGTTTCTTAAGCAGTAAAATAACAACAACCTTTTTCTAGGTAATTATTTTATGTAGTTCTATTGCACTAGATTATTCAAGACACTAATAGAAACATATTAGAGAAGTATTATATGACAAATAAAAAATACTTATTTTCATGTACATTCTAAATTAAGAGCAGAAGCAGAACTAATAAAAAAAATCTGGTCTTCTGTTGATTGCTTCTCTTATCTATCTTTTCTTTTCCTTGATCATCATCAGTTTCTGAAGGTTTAGTCCTCAATGTCTTCACTCCTTGGAGAATAGCATGCTTCATCTCTCACCAACAAGCAGATGGTTCCCAAATCTGTGTTTCAACTCCTCTTTCTGCCACAGTCTCTCCCTTGTTCTGTAATTTCATATTCCCGAATGAAACTCTCACTGAGTTGTCCCTCAACAAACAATGAACCTACAAGTGAATCCATCACAAAAGTTAAAGATAAATGCAAAGGGAGTTGGTGATCCTGGTCAATATTTTACTTGATGCCCAGTTTTCCTTTGTAGAATTAGCAAACTTGGTCAATCAGCATCTGTTTCATCCTCATTATTTTGCACAGACTTCTTAACCTCACAGCCTCAATTTTCATCCCCCGAGGCATGTTTTCTTTTCAACAAATATACCCCTAAAACATGCCTTTGGACCACAGGAACATTCTAAGCGCTCCTCTGTCATGGCAGCTTTGAATTACCTGATTATGGTAGTGGCACCTTCGTTGCAGTTGTTGCCTTCTGCTTCTCTGCTGGAAAAACTGCTGTCTCCTATGAATACAAAAACATGCCTTTCCCTGCCCTAGTTTCAGAATTTAATTTCCCACTGATCATCACAAAAGAAGTAAGACATTGTTTACATTTAGAAATTTGCATTTGAATCATGGAAATGATAATCAACATATTTTTTCTTTGCCCTAATGCTATGTAATATGAAAAGCTATGAGGTTTCTTTTTTCCCCTTTAAAGATATAAGGGCTCTCTTATTCCAGTGGATGTAGATCTCATTTTAAACCAGGTTTTACTTTTATTCTGAGTGGTTTAGTAAAAAGAAAGAAATTTAGGCTTACCCATATCCTAGTGGGGATAAAAACATAAAATGGAAAGCAGAGTTATGCAATCACCAACCACGAAAAGAAAAAAATAGAAGTTTTAAAAGATTATTCAATTTTCAGGTATAATAGATAGCCTAGTGTGCTATTATTGAGGCACAGAAAGGAGTCCACAAAGACAAAATGTAAGGTACACTACTGAATATTCCACGTGCCAGTAATGTCTGTTACCATGTGGGCATCAAATGGTTGAAATCTCTTTTTATTATGACATCCTGGAAGCTGTACTTCTTCTCCAAAACTAAGTCAGTTTACACACGTCATCCCCACTGCCAAAAAAAAAAAAAAAAAGCAAGGGCATTCCCAGGCAATAGACTGTGGCAGCAAGGAATTTGCAGATGAAAGAGAGTGAAACTTCTGTGTTTTTAGAAATACATTGATTTGTCCAGTATTGAATGAAGACCTTGGACGCCAGAGCTATACACATCTTTGATGAAGACTTTCATAAGACAGTTATCTGTGTGCCTGTTTGTATGCTTTACCAGACTGCACATTCTTTTGAGGTCATTTTTGTTCACCATAATGTGTATCCCAAGAGCTAACTATAGTGACTGGTACATAGCAGGCATTAAATTAACAATTCCAAAGGGATACTGATAATTTTCTACAAATAAAGTAAAAATCCTGATAAGAATGAAGAGCAAATCCTAGTATGGATGATACCAAAGGTGACTAATAGACAATATAGAAGCAAACTACAGAGAAAGAAAATAATAAGAGCGAACACTATAACACTTACTACATGCCCTGTGAAATTGTAAATGTAAATGTATCCAAATCTATCAAAAATCTCTGTTATAAACACTATTACATTAGATCAGAGACTTCAGGCACAGTGACTGGTCTGAGGTCATACAACATGCAAGTGTCAGAGCTGGAATTTTAATCCAGAAAGGCTGGCTTTAGGAAGTTTTCACTACACTGCTGTCTACAAAAATAATAATCTCAAAAGGATAAGAACAGTCTGTTTTCCTAATAGGGGAGGTGTTGAAAAACCATCTGTGTGGTGAGGAAAAATCAGAAGTAAGAGTAATTATGTGTAATTTTTGAAGCTTTGTGTATGTATGTCCATATACTTGTTGCATGGGTATTATTTATTTATTTATTTATTTATTATTATTATTTTTTTGAGACAGGCTCTGGCTCTGTTACCTAGGCTGGAGTTGCAGTGGCACGATCTTGGCTCCTGGGCTCAAGCGATCCTTCCACCTCAGTCTCCTGAGTAGCTGGGACCACAGGTGCATACCACTATGCCTGGCCAATGTTTCGTATTCTTTGTTTCACCGTGGTGCCCATTCTCATGTACATAGCATTTCTATGCAGGTGTGTGTATAAAGGCTTCAGTTCACTACTTATGTACTGGTTTGTGGTAGTTTATTACATATTGTGGATTTAAGAGTTCTCTACTGATCCTTTATATTATCTTTATAAAAGAAAAATAAAGGAACTGGGTAGACCTTGCTTGCAACCGCCATCAAGCTGTGGTGCTCCTAGTGTCAAGACGCTGTAATCAACCCCATTGTAGAATGTTTCCCAAAGTGATTTTCCTAAAATTCTAGTTCTGTGGGACAATATGAGGTGCCACAAGGAACATAAGTTTATAGAAACAAGTCTGGAAAATTTTAAGTTAAACAAAATTAACCCAGTTGCATTATGTCAGGGCTTCACACTATGATTAACACATAAATGTGTGTTGTTAACCTCCAAAGACCACTTGTTCTACTGAAGAAATCACAAGATCATGGTTTTTCATAGAACAAACTGAGAAAAATTGCCTTGGAGATTTTATTTTTCCTATTTGGTTGTTTTACACATTATAAGTAGGCCAGACTGTGTTTTGAAAACTTGGCCATCAACTTGCCATCTACATTGAAGAACCACTAAAAGTGTTATATGAGGAATACTTAATCTGTTACATTTACTATTTGAGTACAACTTTCAGGAAAATAGACTCACCCAATGTTTTATGCAATGTTTTGCCATGGTCATAAAATATGTAACATAAATCTTAGCAACTATTTAATTTTTGTTTAGTTTACAAACTTCCACTCACTGGCCCTCCCTAACAGATTCTGTGGACTTGATAGCAAACATGTTTTCTTTTTAAATTTGTTTAAACTACAGCTAAAAAAAACAAGCTTTCAAACAACATTGAATATAATGCAACTCTAGGTTGCTATCACCCTGCTTCGCTCACTCAGAACTGATCATGGAAATTGATCCAGTAAGCTTAGCCCTGTCCCACAAGTAACTTACTTTTTGGTGGACAACTCAGTATGCTATTAACAGAGATGAAGCTGAAATACCAAGAGACCACTATTGTGGCAAATTGTGACTGATATAAAAGTGGGTTTCACATAGAAGGTGCTATTTGAGTTGGGTCTTGAAAAGTATAAATGTTGCAGCTATATAAGTATTCCATGCAGAGTAATCAGCATAAAAAATTATAATGAATCATCATAATAATGAAAGTAAATGGAGCACCCCTATATGCAAGGTACCCAAGTCAGTTTCTTAATTGAGCCCTCATGTCAGTCATCTGACACTACTTTAAAGATCAAGATAAAGGTTTAGAAATTCAGAAACATGCCCAGGTCCCATGCACACCAGATCCCAGTCTTCTCTTGTGACCTGAGAGCATAGTAAGCCCCAGCAGCAGTAACCCATCTCATAACACAGTAACATAGACAAAGGATGATAATGACAAGTATTAATTATGAAGCACACACTTTGGACCAGTCACTATTCTAAACTTCTCATCCACCTTATGTACTTTGTTCCTCACAACTATCTGACGAAGAGAGTAGGTGATCATGCCCATTTGTCAGATGGGGAAATTTTTTATGTCCTTAGAAGGAGAAAATGTGGTAAGAGAGATTACATAACTTGTTCAAAGTCACAAGACACATAAACGACAGAATCAAGGCAATGTGACACGAGAGCCTACACTGTTAGCTACCATGTTATATGGCCCACTAGCATAATTATGTGGTACATTTGGAGATTAGGAAGTTTTTTTCTATCAGGAAAAATATTATTTTAAAAGCTTAAAAGTTTGGGCCAGTATTACCAGAATGAAAATGACTATATAAGGCAGCAACTTCTTCTTTCTTTCAGATATCATTTCTTTTAAATTAATATTTTAAAAAACCTCACTATTCAGCAAATCTAGGAGACAAATATCTTCTGGGACATACGATGGCCAACATGGCAGACAAAGACCAGCACAGAAACTGCTCTGGGGAGAATGGACACAGCGTTGACCCAGAGGTGGCAGAAATGAAAAGGCACCACAGGACACATATACACCAGGATATAATGAGATTGTGAAATGAAAAGCAGGAAAATAAATCAAGCAAATAGCACACTAAATGTATACAAGAATATTGATGAAAACTCCTAAACAAAATATCAGGCAATATAATCCAAATACCATACTAATCATACAATGATCAATTACTGTATGTTAGTTTCCTGGGACTGCTATAACAAAGTATTAGAAACTGAGTGGCTTAATCAACAGAAATTTATGGTCTTACAGCTTTAGAGGTTAGAAGCTTGAGATCAAGGTGTGGCAAAGGTGGGTTCCTTCTGAAACTCTCATGGAGAATCTATTGCATGCCTCTGTCCTAGCTTCTGGCGGGTTGCTGACAGTCTGTGACCTCCTATGGCTTGTCAATGCATGACTCCAATCTCTGACTTCGCATTCACTTGCTGCTCTCCCTTTGGTAATGTCTGTGTTTAAATTTCCCCCTTTTATAAGGACACCAGTCACATTGGATTAGGGGTTCACCCTACTTACTGTATGACCGTATTCTAACTAATTATATGTGAAATGACCCTATTTCCAAATTATGTCACAGTCAGAGGTACTGGAGGTTAGGACATCAACATAGGAATTTGGAGGGACAAAATTTAACTTATAACATAGGGTTTTTTTCTGGTATTCTATGAATTGTTTAATATTAGAAAACCTAATAAACTAATTCACTATATTAATAGACCTATGAATTCAAAAACATTTGAAAAAATTCAGTACTCATACTTCCAAAAGAGTAACACCTAAACATGATAAAAACACACCAGAGTCACCCCAAGATCTCGAATTATGTTTTTAAGAGAAACATTAGGTGCATTTACACTTAAATAAGCAACAAGATCAGAATCCTCACTATTTCATCTTTTATAGATATTGATAACAGTGCTACTTGGCAGAAGAAAAATTTAAGAGTATAGAGAAATTTTAAAAAGCCAAATACTATTTGTATAGGATATGGTCATTGTGCAAGGAAGAGTCAAGAAAATCACTTAAAAGAACTATTTCAAAAAAAAGAATTGAATTAGTAAGGTATGTAATTGAAGTACAGAAATAAGCAGCATTCATGTATAAAGTAACATCTGAGTAGAAGATATGATGGAAGAGGAAACTCATTTTAAATATTAATGAAAAGGATAGAGTAGGAATAAACTGAAAAGAAATTACCAAAACCTATAGGAAGAAAATTGTTAGATACAAAAGAGGAAAAATTGAGAAGCTATGTAACCATTTCTGGGGGAATATGCATAGAGAGACTCTGAAATACTACACAATAAACTTCAAGAACACATAAGGACCAAGAGCAGTTGTTACATGTGTTTGGGTTGGGGGCAATGTAAGGACTGGATGCTTGGGGTCAAGGATGGGAGAAAGAGTTTCATTATTTCTCTTTTTGTACCTTTTGATCTTTGAATCCCTGAGTGAACTACCTATTCTAAACTTAAGTCACAAAATAAGTGCTATAGATGGAATGTTTATGTATCCCCAAAACTTGTATGTGATGGTATGAGGAGGTGGGAACTTTTGGGAGGTGATTAAGTCATGATGAGATTGGTGACCTTAAAAAAGAGACCCGAGAGAACTCCCACCCTCTTTTCTAATTTGTGAGGTTATAGCAAGAAGACAGCTGTCTACGAGCTACGAAGTGGGTCTTCACTAGACACCAAATCTGGCAGTACCTTGCTTTTGGACTTCCCAGCCTCTGGAACTGTAAGAAATAAATTTCTGTTGTTTATAAGATACCCAGTCTATGGTTCTGTTACATCAGCCCAAATGGACCGAGAGACCACATGTTTAACCAAATCCTGAGCATCATTTTAACTCATAGAACAAAATGTTCAAAACACATATTATTTAACAAATTCCCCAAATTCATTGCCAAGCTTAAATTCTTTAATATGCATATAATATAATAAATATTTCAGGTGATGTAAATCATATTTTGTAATGAGTAAACAATAGATAAATCATTCATAGTAACTTTTGCAGGCATGCAGGCTTGTAAGTAAATCTCAGTGCTGCAAAACAAATGCAAATTCACATCTCATCATGAGATAAAGACAAATGAGGACTTTAAAAGATTAACTTTCAAAACCCTGCTTTTTAAAAATTATTTTTTAAAAAGTCTTTTGAGGGAGTTCAGCAGGGACCTGTGGACATGCCTCTATCTTTACTGTCATAGATTACGAGATGTACTTGAGTAATAGTTAGAAGTTACAAGATATTCTAATTTCTTTAGGAATGAAAATTTCATGATCAGACATCAGGGAAATGCACTAAAAGTGAAGCATTTTGTTTTTGACTAGAGTTTGCACAGAAATAATGACATGACTCCCACTAGGGAACAACAAAGCAAGACCAAGTTCTGAAGATTGGACTCACTGCAATTCTCCTGGTACCCAGGGAAGGAAGCAGGTATTAGGGGATCTTCAGGGGCGCTTGATATGTGAGTTAAAATCTGGTCATGCAAGTTTAAAGAGCTTGAGTGGTAGGTAGCATGCTCGAGGAAGGAGCTGTAGGCCACTTAAAGCCTAAACATCCATCTTTCCTCAATCAGTTTTAAAGCAACAGACCGTGTTGCTTTCTCATGAATAAGCTTTTCATCAACTTAAGTGACTGCCATAAAATGAGGCTGGTTCATTATTAGGTCTAGGAAACACATTTATGCCTTTAAAAAATGTACCTTCTAGGTGAAATTAGCATCACATGCAAAAACTCATGTTAGTGCAGGGTTAAGATAACAATGAGATTGTTACACTTCTTTTTCTCTAATTAACTGAAGACCCTGCTCAATTTTGTACACAATTAAAACTAAATCTATGGCATGTAGATATATTGTGACTACCAAATTAGAGGAACATAAGTGTGTTTATTTATTTATTTATTTATTGACGCAGAGTCCCACTCTGTTACGCAGGCTGGAGTGCAATGGCAAGATCTCGGCTCACTGCAACCTCCGCCTCCCAAGTTCAAGAGATTCTTCTGCCCACCTCGGCCTCCCAAAGTGCTGACATTACAGGTGTAAGCCACCACACCCAGCCAAATATATGTTCTAAGAGCTGCATAGTGCATAATTTTGAAAATCCAAAACGTTAGACTTTTTAAAAATTGCCATATTAAAATCATTCCTCATATTTACTTGTTAGAAAATTCTATAATGTTTAATAAACTGTAGAATAGTATCTACTTCAGCAACAAACAATGTAACAGTGGGTAGCATGGACCCTTCAGTCAGACAGCTTTGGTTTAAACCCCTGCTCTGTCACCTACTAGGTGTGTAACCTGAAGCAAGATGTTAGAGAGATGTAATTTAACGCAGAAAATCAGGCAGTTGAGCATAAGGACTGTAATTGAGATGTTTCTGTTCAAATCTAGATTCCCCTCCTTACTAGATGAATGTTTCTTGGCAATTTGCTTAACCTTTGCATGACTAGGTTTCCTCATCTGTGAAAGCATCTGCCCCAAAATAAAAACACTTCTGAGCCATCCATCTGATTAACTTCTAAATCACGTTTTCTTTTCCTGTTGTTTTTTTTTCCTTTGCCTAAAGTAATTATTTACTACAGGCCAGAGAAAGTTCAAAACATAATTTACATTTATGGGAAAAACTCATTAAAATTATAAATTCATCCATGATGAGGACATTCAGTCTGAGACTGCAAAATAAAATTGAAAATAAAGTTAATTTGTAAATGTAGACAGGAAAATTGGGAAATTATGACTTCAAAATTATTGTATTTGATATTTTAGTTTATGTGCTGATAAAAATGTTTTCTTCAGAAAATTGTCATTCAGGAATAGCTTTAACAATTCATAGTTAGTATTTTTGGCTGTCTAAATCATCTCCTTGTGAAATGTAAGGAGTGCAAACTGATTTCTACCAAATAATCAGTAATTTTTGTCATCTAAGTTGTTTATTGCAAAACTATTTAAAAGAAAATGCAGAAAACTTGAGAAATAAGATTTCAACATTACAAAGAATTCTTCAAAAACTCATGTCAGGAAAACTTAATTTGACTTTTGAGTTACTTAATCCAAGTGTGAATAATTTTCCCTGGAATAATTTTTAGTTCTTTATTATTGTGTAAATGAGAAGTGTATAAGAAGGTAACATAAATTTAAAAAATTTGATTGATTGATTTCAGGCAAATTTTATTTCAGCAATATATACAGGCAGTACTCATTTTGCAATGATATGTGGAACTGTAAAAATATCTTTGTACGCTAACACCCTGCAAGGCACTCTTAATAATCATTAATATCCCCTGACCTTTAAAAATTGTTGTCAATACATTAAAAACTCTCTTATTGTCATTATAAATGCAGAGGGAAATAAAAATAAAAAGTTATTTTTTAATAAATTATAGTCTAAAAATTTAGTAATATTGAGAATTAAAGTGTTTCATTTATTTATAAAAACTTACCAGGAGAGCCTGCTTCTGGGAACATAAAGGAGACATACTTTTCTCTATTTTTCCCATTCAGAACAACTACAATCCATGGATATTATGTTTAAATATAAGAAAATGGAAAGAGCTAGAGTGGTCCATGGTTACAGGATCTGTGAAAAACATGGTGGTCATTTCCTTGGGTTTTATTTTTGCCTCTTATATCCCACACTTGGGGCAGAAGAAGCCAAAAACCCAAAAAGACCAGTGGATGCAGATCTAACAACAACAACAAAAATCAATACAATTCTGCTGTCTCTAGATAAAGGACCAGGAAAAAGTAGCCTAGCAACAAATAAAACTTTCAGACATTAACCTTCTACTTCAAATATTTGCCACTGAAAAAACCTGCAGCCCTCGCTCCACAATGTCAGCACTGGCTGAGCAGAGAGCCTAGACCTTTGCCCTTTGGGGCTGTACCGAGGTGATGACTCCTCCCACCAGGGTGGTGTTATGGAAGTATGGAACCTGGGATTTTATCCCTGCCAGATAGTAATGAATGCCCCCATCAATCACTGTGCGGTGTCAGGAGACACCACTTAGTGAGCTGGACTTCCAGACCAACCTGTCATTAACAAGACAATCCTCACACTCCCTACTGGGCTGGTGTCAGAAGTGAAGAGTTAGACTTTCACCAAAGCCCAGAGACAATGAGGCCTGTCTAACCCTGCGGTGCCAGTGGAGACTACATCAGGAGAATTAATGAGGTACTTCTGTACCTTTCAGTCAGAAAATTATCAAAGGCCTACAGGGGGATCAGAACTCACACTTCTGCTCAAAAGCAGTGAGGAACTCCTCTGCCATGGGTCAGTAGAGTTGGAGTAGAAAACCTGAACTTCTACCTCTACCTGGCAGTAATAAAAAAAAAAAGCAACCCCTGCCCCCAACTTTTCCTGACAGAACAGTGTCCCCCCAAAATCAGCTAAAACTTATGGTTTAAATAAGGTCCTGAGTCCCATGATGTAATATTCAAAATACTTAGGTTTAAAGAAAAAAATATGTATTATACTATAAATTGGAAAAATCTTACCTTGAATAAAACAAGACAATTAACAGACTTCAACACTGCAGTGACAGGAATGTTGGAATTATCTGGAAATGATTATTTGCAAGCCTTTATAAAAGTGTTTCATGGGTAATCATGAACATGCTCAAAACAAGTGAGAAAGCAGAAAGTCTTGGTAAAGAAATAGAAGATTTAAAGAAGGATCAAAAGGAAATTTTAGAATTGAAAAATACAATACTGAAATTTAAAAGGTTGGTGGGTGACCTCAATACCAGAATGGAAGGAGTAGAGGAAAGAATCAGTAAACTTGTAGGTATAAAAATAGAAGTCGCGGGGAGGGAGTTCCGAGACGGCCAAATAGGAACAGCTCCAGTCTGCAGCTCCCAGCAAGATCGATGCAGAAAACTGGTCATTTCTGCATTTCCAACTAAGGTACCTGGTTCATCTCACTGGGACTGGTTAGACAGTGGGTGCAGCCCACCAAGGGCGAGACAAAGCAGGGCAGGGCATCACCTCACCTGGGAAGCTCAAGGGGTTGGGGAATTTCCCTTTCCTACACAAGGGAAGCCATGACAGACTGTACCTGGGAAAAACGGGACACAGTCCCCACATTCTGTGCTTTTCTGATGGTCTTAGGAAACGGCAGGCCAGGAGTTACTATCCCTCACCTGTCTCGGCAGGTCCCATGCCCACAGAGACTTGCTCACTGCTAGCACAGCAGTCTGACATTGAACTGCTAGGCAACAGCCTGGTGAGGGGAGGGGCATCTGCCATTGCTGAGGCTTGAGTAGGTAAACAGAGTGACCTGGAAGCTCAAACTGGGCGAAGCTCACCATAGCTCAGCTAGGCCTGCTGCCTCTGTAGACCCCACCTCTGAGGGCAGGGCATAGCTGACCAAAAGGCAGCAAGAACTTCTGCAGACTTAAACATCCCTGTCTGACGGCTCCGAGGAGAGCAGTGGTTCTCCCACCATGGCATTTGAGCTCTGAGAATGGATAGACTGCCTCCTCAAGTCGGTCCCTGACCCCCATGTAGCCTAACTGGGAGACACTTCCCAGTAGGGGATGACTTACACCTCATACAGGAAAGTGCCCCTCTGGGACAAAGCTTCCAGAGGAAGGATCAGGCAGCAATATTTTCTATTCTGCAATATTTGCTGTTCTGCAGCCTCCGCTGTTGATAAACAGGCAAAAAGGTTCTGGAGTGGACCTCCAGCAAACTCCAACAGACTGGCAGCTAAGGGACCTGACTGTTAGAAGGAAAACTAACAAACAGAAAGGAAGAGCATCAACATCAGCAAAAAGTACATCCACACGAAAACCCCATCTGTAGGTCACCAACATCAAAGACCAAAGGTAGATAAAACCATAAAGATGGGGGGAAACCAGAGCAGAAAAGCTGAAAATTCTAAAAATCAGAGTGCCTATTCTCCTCCAAAGGATCGCAGTTCCTCACTAGCAACAGAACAAAGCTGGATGGAGAATGACTTTGATGAGCTGACAGAAGTAAGTTTCAGAAGGTTGGTAATAACAAACTTCTCCAAGTTAAAGGAGGATGTTTGGACCCACTGCAAGGAAGCTAAAAACCTTGACAAAAAAATTAGACAAATGACTAACTAGAATAAACAGTGTAGAGAAGACCTTAAATGACCTGATGGAGCTGAAACCATGGCATGAGAACTTCGTGACGCATGTGCAAGCTTCAATAGCCTATGCGATCAAGTGGAAGAAAGGGTATCAGTGATTGAAGATCAGATTAATGAAATAAAGTGAGAAGAGAAGTTTAGAGAAAAAAGAGTAAAAATAAACAAACAAAGCCTCCAAGAAATATGGAACTTTGTGTAAAGACCAAATCTACGTTTGATTGGTGTACCTGAAAGTGACAGGGAGAATGGAACCAAGATGGAAAATGCTCTTCAGGATATTATCCAGGAGAACTTCCCCAACCTAGAAAGGCAGGCCAACATTCAAATTCAGGAAACACAGAGAACACCACAAACATACTCTTCGAGAAGAGCAACCCCAAGACACATAATTGTCAGATTCACCAAGGTGGAAATGAATAGAAAAAATGTTAAGGGCAGCCAGAGAGAAAGGTCAGGTTACCCACAAAGGAAAGTCCATCAGACTAACAGTAGATCTCTCGGCAGAAACTCTACAAGCCCGAAGAGAGTGGGGGCCAATATTCAACATTCTTAAATAAAAGAATTTTCAATGCAGAATCTCATATCTAGCCAAACTAAGCTTCATAAGTGAAAGAGAAATAAAATCCTTTACAGACAAACAAATGCTGAGAGATTTTGTCACCACCAGGCCTGCTTTACAAGAGCTCGTGAAGGAAGCACTAAACATGGAAAGGAACAACCAATACCAGTCATTGCAAAAACATGCCAAATTGTAAAGACCATCGATGCGATGAAGAAACTGCATCAATTAACGGACAAAATAACCAGCTAACATCATAATGACAGGATCAAATTCACACATAACAATATTAACCTTAAATGTAAATGGGCTAAATGCCCCAATTAAAAGACACAGACTGGCAAATTGGATAAAGAGTCAAGACCATCAGGGTGCTGTATTCAGGAGAGCCATCTCACGTGCAGAGACACACATAGGCTCAAAATAAAGGAATGGAGCAAGATCTACCAAGCAAATGGAAAGCAAAGAAAGCAGGGGTTGCAATCCTAGTCTCTGATAAAACAGACTTTAAACAAACAAAGATCAAAAGAGACAAAGAAAGCTGTTACATAATGGTAAAGGGATCAATTCAACAAGAAGAGCTAACTATCCTAAATATATATGCACCCAATACAGGAGCACCCAGATTCATAAAGCACATCCTTAGAGACCTACAAAGAGACTTAGACTCCCACACAATAATAATGGGAGACTTTAACACCCTACCGTCAATATTAGACAGAAGGTTAAAAAGGATATCCAGGACTTGAACTCAGCCCTGCACCAAGTGGACCTAATAGACATCTACAGAACTCTCCACCCCAAATCAACAGAATATACATTCTTCTCAGAACCACATCACACTTATTCTAAAATTGATCACATAGTTGGAAGTAAAGCACTCCTCAGCAAATATAAAAGAACAGAAATCACAACAAACTGTCTCTCAGACCACAGTGCAATCAAACTAGAACTCAGGATTAAGAAACTCACTCAAAATCACAAGAGTACATGGAAACTGAACAACCTGCTCCTGAATGACTACTGGGTAAATAACAAAATTAGGGCAGAAATAAAGATATTCTTTGAAACCAATGAGAACAAAGACATAACATGCCAGAATCTCTGGGATACATTTAAATCAGTATGTAGAGGGAAATTTATAGCACTAAATGCCCACAAAAGAAAGCAGAAAAGATCTAAAATCCACACCTTAACTTCACAATTAAAAGAACTAGAGAAGCAAAAGCAAATGAATCCAAACGCTAGCAGAAAGCAAGAAATAACTAAGATCAGAGCAGAACTGAAGGAGATAGAGACACAAAAAAACCTTCAAAAAATGAATGAATCCAGGAGGTGGTTTTTTGAAAGGATCAACAGAATTGATAGACTGCTAGCAAGACTAATAAAGAAGAAAAGATAGAGGAATCAAATAGGTACAATAAAAAAAAGATAAAGGGAATATCACCACTGATCCCACAGAAATAAAAACTGACATCAGAGAATACTATAAACAACTCTATGCAAATAAACTAGAAAACATAGAAGAAATTGATATATTCATGGACACATACACCCTCCCAAGACTAAACCAGGAAACAGTTGAATTGCTGAATAGACCAATAACAAGCTCTGAAACTGAAGCAATAATTAATAGCCTACTAACCAAAAAAAGTCCAAGACCAGACGGATTTACAGCTGAATTCTACCAAAGGTACAAAGAAAAGCTGGTACCATTCCTTCTGAAACTATTCCAATCTGTAGAAAAAGAGGGACTCCTCCCAAACTCATTTTATGAGGTCAACATCATCCTGATACCAAAACTTGGCAGAGACACAACAAAAAAAGAGAATTTTAGACCAATATCCCTGATGAACATCGACGTGAAAATCCTCAATAAAATACTGGCAAACCAAACCCAGCAGCACATCAAAAAGCTTATCCACCACTATAAAGCTGGCTTCATCCCTGGAATGCAAAGTTGGTTTAACATACGCAAATCAGTAAATGTAATCTATCACATAAACAGAACCAGAGACAAAAACCACAAGATTATCTAAATAGATGCAGAAAAGGCCTTCAACAAAATTCAACAGCCTTTCATGCTAAAAACTCCCAATAAACTAGGTATTGATGGGACATATCTCAAAATAATAAGAGCTATTTACAACAAAATCACAGTCAATATCATATTGAATGGGCAAAAACTGGAAGCATTTCCTTTGAAAACTGGCATAAGACAGGGATGCCCTCTCTCACCACTCCTATTCAACATAGTGTTGGAAGTTCTGGCCAGGGCAATCAGGCAAGAGAAATAAATAAAAGGTATTCAATTAGGAAAAGACGAAGTCAAATTTTCTCTGTTTGCAGATGACATGATTGTATATTTAGAAAACCCCACGGTCTCAGCCCAAAATCTCCTTAAGATGATAAGCAACTTCAGCAAAGTCCCAGGATACAAAGTCAATGTGTAAAAATTACAAGCATTCCTAAACACCAATAACAGACAAACAGAGAGCCAAATCATGAGTGAGCTCCCATTCACAATTGCTACAAAGAGAATAAAATATCTAGGAATCCAACTTACAAGGTATGTGAAGTACTTCTTCATGGAGAACTACAAACCACTACTCAAGGAAATAAAAGAGGACACAAACAAATGGAAGAACATTCCATGCTCATGGATAGGAAGAATCAATATCATGAAAATAGCCATACTGCCCAAGGTAATTTATAGATTCAATGTCATTCCCATCAAGCTACCAATGCCTTTCTTCACAGAATAGGAAAAAACTACTTTAACATTCATATGGAACAACAACAACAACAAAAGCCCACATTGCCAAGGCAATCATAAGCAAAAAGAACAAAGCTGGAGACATCACGCTACCTGACTTTAAACAAGCCTGCAGCAACCAAAACAGCATGGTACTGGTACCAAAACAGAGATATAGACCAATGGATCAGAACTGAGGCCTCAGAAATAATACCACACATCTACAACCATCTTTGACAAACCTGACAGAAACAAGCAATGGGGAAAGGATTCCCTATTTAATAAATGGTGCTGGGAAAACTGGCTAGCCATATGTAGAAAACTGAAACTGGATCCCTTCCTTACATCTTATACAAAAATTAATTCAAGATGGATTAAAGACTTAAATGTTAGACCTAAAACTGTAAAAACCCTAGAAGAAAACCTAGGCAATACCATTCAGGATATAGGCATGGGCAAGAACTTCATGACTAAAACACTAAAAGCAATGGCAACGAAAGCCAAAATTGACAAATGGAATCTAATTAAACTAAAGAGCTTCTGCACAGCAAAAGAAACTACCATCAGAGTGAACAGGCAACCTACAGAATGGGAGAAAATTTTTGCAATCTATACATCTGACAAAGGGCTAATAACCGAATCTATAAAGAACTTAAACAAATTTACAAGAAATAAACAACCCCATCAAAAAGTAGTCAAAGGATTTCAACAGACACTTCTCAAAAGAAGACATTTCTGCAGTCAACAGACACATGAAAAAATGCTCATCATCACTGGTCATCAGAGAAATGCAAAAAAACAGTGAGATACCATCTCACAGCAGTTAGAATGGTGATCATTAAAAAGGCAGGAAATAACAGGTGCTGGAGAGGATGTGGAGAAATAAGAACGCTTTTACACTGTTTGTGAGAGTGTAAACTAGTCCAACTATTGTGGAAGACAGTGTGGTGATTCCTCAAGGATCTAGAACTAGAAATACCATTTGACCCAGTGATCCTATTACTGGGTATATACCCAAAGGATTATAAATCATGCTACTATAAAGACACATGCACACGTATGTTTATTGTGGCACTATTCACGATTGCAAAGATTTGGAACCAACCCAAATGTCCATCAGTGATAGACTGGATTAAGAAAATGTGGCACATATACACCATGGAATACTATGCAGCCATAAAAAAGGATGAGTTCATGTCCTTTGCAAGGACATGGATGATATTGGAAACCATCATTCTCACAAGGACAGAAAACCAAATACTGCATGCTCTCACTCATCGGTGGGAATTAAACAATGAGAACACCTGGACACAGGGCGAGGAACATCACACCGGGGCCTGTCATGGGGTTGGGGGCTGTGGAAAGGATAGCATTAGGAGAAATACCTAATGTAAATGACGATTTGATGGGTGCAGCAAACCACTATGGCACACGTATACCTATGTAACAAACCTGCACGTTCTGCACATGTACCCTAGAACTTAAAGTACAATTTAAAAAAAATACAAAAAAAAGAGAGAAAGAAATCCTACTTATTGTACTTCTCTCTCTCTCTCTCTCTCTCCATATATATATATATATATATATATATGTAGAAGTTGGCCTGGCACGGTTGCTCATGCCTGTAATCCCGGCACTTTGGGAAGCTGAGGTGGGCAGATCACTTGAGGTCAAGTGTTCGAGAACAACCTGGCCAACATGGTGAAACACTGTCTCTACTAAATATACAAAAATTAGCCGTACATGGCAGTGCACACCTGTAATTTCAGTTACTCAGGAGGCTGAGGCACAAGAATCGCTTGAACCTGGGAAGCAAAGGTTGCAGTGGGCCAAGACTGGCATCACTGCACTCCAGCCTGGTGAAAGAGTGAGACTCCATCTAAGAAAGAAAGAAAGAAAGAGAGAAAGAGAGAGAGAGAGAGAGAGAAAGAGAGAAAGAGAGAAAAGAAAGAAAAGAGAAAGAGAAAAAATAGAAAATACCCAACTTGAGCAACAGAGAAAAGACAGAGCAGAAATGAGAATCTTGGGGACCTGTGAGACTACACCTACAGGCTAACATTTACGTCGTGAGAGTCCCGGAAGGAGAAAACCAACAGGGTAGGATTTCAAGTTCACTTGAAGAAATAAAAGCTAAAATATCACCAAATTTGGTGGGGGGATCCCCAAAACCTACAGATTCAAGAAGCTGAGCGAACCCCAAACAGGATAAACCCATCGACATTCCATAAACATCTACAGACTATATCTGCCCAACGCTCTTCAAACTGTAAAGACTATAGCAATGGATAAAGTAAGGATACTCTCCTATGGCAATTGCTTCCCATCTTGTCAGGTATATGGATGTGTAACAGCATCATTTTAATCAACCAGATAGCTGTTATGGTCAATATCTGTGCAGTTTTACATAGGACACCTGAAGGCAGAGACCTGGATGAGATGACTCAGTTGTTAAACTGAGTGAATCCAAAAGAAAAGGCCTTGGAAAGGGAATATAAGAGGGATTTAAGGGCAGAAGGATAGTCATGAAGAAAGATTTTAGGAAACTTGAAATCATATGGTGTGAATATATTTTTAATATTACTTAACTGCTACTTGTAAAGTGGATAGTGGGAGGTAGGGAGAGAGAGTGTGCTAGATAGCATGTCAATATTTGAAATATTTAAAATTAAGTAATGATAGGGTTCCCTGTTCTCTTCAAGAAATTTAGTAAAATGCTGATAATCCCGCCATTGTGTGACTTGAGGAGTAGGAGAGGAGTGTTAATGCTTCTCCAAAGCATCTTCCCGACCAACCTTATATGGTCACAGTGATTAAGGTTTTGAATTAAGACACATTAAATGTCTTTGTAAAAATGCACTTAAGCTTTATGGAAATTGTAACGTATTTAACAATAATCTGTCATATAAGAGTGCCACTTTTAGCTTTTTGATTAGTATCTGTAATGTATAAGCATCCTATAGAAGCATTATGCCAACGAGCGTTGTTGTAGAAAACAGTAGGTATTAGGGCAATATATGGGCATCTGAGTAGAAATGAACATTGATGTGGAAGGAGTTCTGTGGGAAGATGACACCCTACCCGGATTAGCTTAAATGTGGGTTAAATAGGCAAATGTGGGCCACATGCAGAGGCTCACGCCTGTAATCCCAGCAGTTTGGGAGGCTGAGGTGGGCAGATCACCAGAGGTCGGGAGCTCGAGACCAGCCTGACCAACATGAAGAAAACCCATCTCTACTAAAAATACAAAATTAGCCAGGCATGGTGGCGCGTGCCTGTAATCACAGCTACTTGGGAAACTGAGCCAGGAGAATCACTTGAACCTGGAGGCAGAAGTTGCAACGAGCCAAGATTGCGCCACTGCACTCCAGCCTGGGCAACAAGACCGAAACTCCGTCTCAAAAAAAAAAATGTAAAAATTGGTAAACGTGTGTTATTTAAGACAAATAAGTGCGTTAGCCCTGATTTTTAATTATGAAGACTTGAGAATAAAATGCTTTTCAAAAATGCAATAACTAAGACTTTGCTTCCTTTTTCTCAACAATTCCATTTTCTTCCAAACCACAAGATGAGGTCTTTGTTGCTGAGCCTAGGAAATCTTCATGTGTCTGCATTCTGCTCTTTCTTGGTCTCCTAAAGAACAAATTAATAGGGTAGCTGAACGCAAACCATCAATTAGCAATTCATTGCAGGGCATCTCATCTCTTTTCCATGACCTTGGGTAGTATCCTGCCTCTTGTTGCAGCAGACACTAACAGTTACATCTGCAGGCATTGGCTTCCCAGCACATAGCATTGAGACTCAATTAAATCAACATTTTGAGTTCCAGCTGTAACATTTTAAGTTCGTGCTGTAAACCCGGTGTGCACTCAGTGTGCTTAAACAAAAAGAAGTCACAGCTGATATTATCATTACTGGATCCAGCAGATAGCCCGTTGCCTTAGGGAAAAGAAATTAAACAGTGAAGACTTGAAATAGTAGAGTCAGATCAAACATGGACAGCATGGTAGAAAGAAATTTGTTCATTTCTCAGAAGAAACTGTGATAAGTAAACCGAAATGAAAGCAACACACAGGAAACACACCACAGAAATCTCATACTTTTTGTTTTTGAGGGAAAAATGATGAAAAACATTCCTACAATTTATACTTCAGCAAGAAAGAAAATCAAAGGCATTAAAAACAATTTATATGAAAGACCTTCATACCTATTCATGGTCCTGTATGGGCCAGTGGCTATAAATTTCTTCTACAAACATTTACCGAGTAGGTAACTTTGTACCAAGTGCTATTCTAGCACTACAGTCACAATGTTGGACAAACCAGATAAGATTCATGTCCTTCATTACACTTACTTGCTCACAGCCAGAGACAGAATATGCAAGCAAACACAGGCTTAAAATTATTTTAACAATGGGCCTTGAAATTGGGGATCACCGAGGTGGTAAAAGACTACTTTAGATAGGGTAAGCCTGAGAAGGCCTGTCTGAGGATGTGAGTTTGAGCCTGTATAATAGTATGAAACAGGCATTGCACTCCAGAATCAGGAAGAATTGGAACAAATGCTCTAAGCCAGGAAAAAGATTTGGAATATTTGAGTGAAAAAAAGAAGGACAATGTGTCTAGGGTACAATGCACAAGAAAGAAGGAAGTAAGAGATAAAGTCAAACACATATATGCAGGGAGTAATTCTACTCTGGCTGGTCATTTCTTATTGCTTGGAATTCAGCATAAAAATGTGAAATAATAGTTTTTCCCACTACAAACTTATAAAAAGGAAGTGGCAAAGTCTACTCTTGGATGGCCTTCAGACTACAGGATATTTCTAGAGTTGACAGCTGCCTTCTGCAGCAGTGGTTGGCATCAAAAGAAAGTGTCAGAAGCAAATGGTTATGATGAACAAGAGAAGAAGGTTTCAATGGAATCACCCACTCCTCATCTTTTTATAAGCCATTTCTACACTATTTCTTTGGGCTATGAGGCAGGGACATTTTTCTGATATAAAAGTATTTAGAATCTTAGCTCTATGTTAAAATTGTTTGTGTTATAAGATTTTTTTTCTAAACATTGGGAACAGTTTACATGAACTACTACAGTTGCATCAGATAATTTCTGGTTCCAATTAACTCTCATATTCTATCATTCTTTGAAACCTGGATCAAGCAGTGGCGGGAATGCAGCAAGGAATGATTGCAAACTAGAATACATTCAAAATAAAGTAAGAGTCTAGATTTTGCAAATAAGAAGAGGTCTCAACAATTCAGTAGAGCAATAAGATAACTCATGACAATCAAAAGGAAGATGCAGATGAGCACTGAGCTTCCAGAGATACTGTATTTAAGGAGAACATACCTATTTATGGACTCTGGGATTCCAGGTTGCAATTTCAACAACAGAACTAAAAAGAAAGGAATAGTTGGGGGAAGGGATTTGGTATCAATATTACAATGGAAGTTTTCCACAGACTGTTGATCCAAATGAAAACTTTGAAGGAAGCACCCTGGTTTAGACTATAATTGACCTCCTTAAGGAGCATATCAGGCTTTGTTTTGATTTTTGAAAATTTGCACATCGATTGGAAAGGTCTTTCCACTAAAAAGAAAACATTTGATTAATTGTGAACTTGTCTTGGTAATTTTTCTCACACAAATCAGAAAAAATAAATAAACAGAGAGGCTTGTACTTTTTTAGGTTCATGATGGCCAAGTGGAATGACTGTGCCATCTTGTTAGTAGAGTTAGAAACAGAAAACAATGTTAGATATAGAGGCTAATCCTCATTAAAAAAAGGATTTAAAAATGTGCTATTGGGAAATATAATAAGCTTATGGCCAGGCTCTAAATAATATCACTCAAAAGAATTTAAGAAAAAGGAATGCAAGAATTTCCAGTTATAAAGCTCAAAAGATGTATACTGTGTTCAGTAAATAAATATAAATATGTAGACACATAAATCTATTATGGCAGCACAAGGAGAGCTCTGATAAGCATGAGTTTCAAAAGGATTTGTGGGAAGTAGAGTTAATTTTATAGACTCCACAAAACATGGCAATGCTCCAAGCAATTACTAAGTAGTCAATATTAATTACATTAAAGGTAATAGCAAATTAAAATATATGACAAAGGACTATGAAGAAGCCTACAGCCAAGGATTCACTTTATTTGTTTGATCTGTTTACAGGTAGATATAGATTATGATCTTTTAGGTATAGTCATTGGCATTTTGGCTTCTGAGGACTTGTAAAAATAAAAGGTGTCTTCAGTTGTATTTGGAGAAAAACAAAACAAACAGAAAGAAAATCTGGGTTGAGATATGTCCACTGCTTTAGCAAACTCGTATAAGTTAATGAGAACAAGGAAAGATGATGATAATGCACAGCTACCATTTTTTTCAACATTGCTCTTAAAGGAAATAATTTTCAAACTATAGAGGTCAGAACAAACCCAATTATTTAGGAGTTGAGAAATGTGGGGCAAATTATCATTTAGCAAATGATCCCTGATGCAAACATTCCTACTTTCTCTCTAAAATACTTAAGAAAACAAAGTGCTCACTACAACTTCAGTAATGATGAATTCATTAAAAGCATATTAAAAGAATTTACACACACACACACACACAAAGGTAAAAGACTGAAAAATGACAGAAATGGAGCAAACTTCCCAGGTTGAAAAGCCTTTACAAAGTCTCTTAGCTGTTACTTATTATCTGCCTACTACTTTCAGAAATGTAAGTACTATACTAAACATATAAGCATGTCTTCATTTCTTGGATATTAATGGTTTTTAGTGTTATTTTGTTGGCAGAAAATATTTTCTGGAATTCACCATTCCTGATACATCATTACAAGGTAAAATATTATAGAGCATTATTGTCAGTGAAGTAGGCTGGATATGGCTCAAATATGACCACGCTCTAATCCCTGGTTACCTTATATAGCAAAAAGGATGTTATAACTGTGATCAAATGAAGGATTTTGAGATAGAAATATTATCCTGGATTATTCAGATGGGCTCAATATAATTATAAGGATCCTTATAAGAAGGACTAATGAAGGGTCAGAGTCAGAGAAGAAGGTATGTGTTGGCAGAAGGGAAGATGGGGTGATGTGCTTTGAAGGTAAAAAGAGGGCCACAGCCGAGGAATACCAGCATCCAAGAGAAGCTGAAAAAAATAAGTAAACGGATTCACCCCTCAGAGCCTCTAGAAGGACCCAGCCATGCTGACACCTTGACTTTGGCCCAGTGAAACTGATTTCAGATTTCTGACCCCCAGAACTACAAGGGAGTAAATTTGTGTTGTTTTAAGTCACTAAGTTTGTGGTAACTTTTTATAGTGGCAATAGGAAACTAATACAGTTAACATAATCCAGTATCAATATGAGCAGTTGTTAATTCTGCTTGATGGGATAACTTTTTCATGCCATTTTATATTTTTTCAGAAGTTCTACAATGAGTTTGCATTGCCTTAGGAATTAGAATAAACTCAGTACGTTTTATTAATCAGTGGGCATACGTAGGTTGAATTTGTGAGTTATTTTTATTTGTACATAAAGTTTAGAAACAAAGGCAATCTCAAAGTCGGTCTTTTCTTCATTCTAGTTTCCCATTGATAAAAATGTCACTTTTGTGGTACATTTGTTTACTTATTGCTTTTTTATTTTCTTCTATTTATTTATGATTTTAGCAGCTACGTGTTTACTGAAATATAATGCTACTGTTAATTCATGCAATTTTTTTTGTAATAATAGATCTCTCCTTCATTGTCCCTTTTTAAAGGACGTGGCTTTAAAGAAAGGTGTCAATTGCTGATTTGTTGCTTACACTAACCATAATTTTGAAGTTTCACAATGTCTTTCCTAGATTACTTCTTATCATAACAGTTCATGATTCTTGTGGCTCTTGATCCTATCATTATTAAGGTTTCTAGATTAAATTTTATATTCTGCCTTGATGATTACTCCCAGAGTCTCTTCAATTGTATCCACAGTTTTAGATTATTGCATTACTACAAGTTTTAACATAGTCCTATGGCTTATGAAAAAATTGATTGCTTTAAGAGCTTTTCCAGATGCCCCTGGGCCAACACCATTCCTTTTGGAAGTTCCTTCAGTGGTTTCTTTTTAGCTTCTGTTAAAGAACTTTACCACTGATTTTTATAATTTAATACCAATAATCTCACAATTTCCACAGAAGCACTTTTAAAAATCTACATGGCAATTATTTAAAAATTCCTGTGCCATATCTTTTTCTTCTCTGCCTCTGTAATCACATACCAAAAAAAGGACTGAGACATCTGTGCCCAAATGATAATTTTTCTTTTGTGTTTTTATTTTTCACTTTCATAATTTTTAAAAAAATGAATTCAGGTTTCTTGAGTAATTGTTTCTGATCTATGCTGTCAGCTTCCCTCACTGAGATGAGAATTGAATAATAACAGAAGACAAAAATAATTTAATAGAACTTAATAAAGTATTTTCATTATATGGGAAAATAGTTTTTCTGGATATTATGATTACTGTTCAAAGATTCAATATTAGTGTCTTAGTGTGTTATATAGCCAATTAAATCAGACTGATTTATTCTGAACCCATATGAGAAGTTATTTATAAATGGAAAATGTATTTGAAAACAACTGTAATAGCACTTATTTAAAGAAGTTGAAAAATAAATCTGTATCAAATACAAACAAAAGATGTTTTACATTATTAATTAGTCTACATTTATTCAACTCTGGATGGTTAAATTATTTTGTTGGAATGAAACAGTTTAAGTGCAAAGTTAAATGAAAATATGTTTATTAAACATTGCTCTCTATTATAGTCTGAAGGTGTTCCTCAAAATTCATCTGTTGAATCTTAATGGTCAGTGTGTTAATATTGAGATGAGGGTTTTAGGAGGTGAATAAGTCATGAGGGCAGAATCCTCTTGAATGGGATCAATGCCCTTATAACAGGGCATAAGGGAGTAAGTTGCTCCTTTTTGTTCCTTCTGCCATGTGAAGATATAATGTTTGTCCGCTTGAAGGCTGCAGAAATGAGGGGCCATCTTGGATGCAAGGAAAGTACAGTGCTTACCAGACAACTGAACCTGCTGGCATCTTGATCTTGGACCTTCCAGCCTCCAGAACTGTGAGAAATAAATTTATATCATTTATAATTTACCAAGTCTGTGATATTTTGTTATAGCAGCACAAATAGACATTCTCCATCTTTAATATCACCTGACGTCATCTGCTTTACCTGTTTGCAAAGCATTTATCATCTTTTAATATACAATATAATTTACTTACTTCTCATAGTAAAATGTAAGAATGTTATGAATATAACATCTTCAAATATAACATCAGATTGTAAACTCAACATTAGCAGGTAGATTTGTCTATTTTTGTTAACTGATACATCCCAAGCACCTATTATATAATGAAAACTCAGTTAATATGACATTAATAAATAAAAATGTGTCCACTACTGAGAGCCAAGCATTTTTATAGTCACTAGAAACACAGCAACGAATATAATGGACTCTTTCCTCATGTAATTGCATTCTAGAGACTGAGGTTGTCAGTGCCTCAGATAGTCTTCAATAATAAAACAAAATCTAAAAATTTTAGATTTTTGAACTGAAGTTAAAAAAATGATTTGATGAACTAACAACTGGCCATTTGGGTGTCTGTGTTAGTTTTAAAATTCAGACAAGAACTCACTAAGAGGTTGTTTTTTAGCTGATCCTTGAATGACACAAACAAGAATGCCATGGAAAGAGCACTTTGAGCAGGGGGCACAGTAAGTGCAAAGGCCTTTGAGAAAAGTGAGAACAGGACGTTATGGAAGCATGCTGGAGGGGTTGGGTTGATGTGTCAAGGAAGATCTGTGACGAAGCAGAAACCAGAAAGATAATCTTCAGGTTAAGAGTGGGTGAGAGAAACATTTCAGATAGAGGAACCAGTCTAAGGGAAAAAGAGAGCATAGTGTTACTTGGAGCATAGTGTTACTTGGAGCATAAAAGGGTACGGTGAAGAAATGCGACTGTAAAATTAAGTAATGGCCAGATCTGGAAAGCATTCAACTTCATTGGACTTTAAGAAAACTCAAAAGACATTAAGGGCATTTAAGCAAGGTAGTAAAGTGAGTTTTGTTTTATTTTGTTTTACAAAGTATAAAGTAGACTTCTGCTGCCACTAAGCATAACTAAAAAACCTGGATATTAAGAAAAATAAAATTAAAAAGATGATGAAAGAATATGGTAGGTCAGCTAGGGACTTCAGTACTCAAAGAATAAAATGATTGTGAGTTTTTTGGGTTTACTTCTTGCCTAATATATTCCAGACTTGGAGCTGAAGAAGCCAGCAATCTGAAAAAACCAACAGGTGCAGACAAAAATAGTCCTAACACAAGCCTGCTCCCTCTAGCAAAAGGACCAGGAAATGGGTAGCCTAACAAAACAGAAAACGTTTAGAAGATAACTACTCTACTTCAGTCAAATGCCTTAGGAAAAACTAGCCTTACTACCAACACTGCCAGCAAAGGCCGAGTGAGGAGCTCAGATTCCTAGCATAGTGAAACTGTACCAAGGCACCTTTGTATACCTGTTGCTGAGCAAGGGAATGGTCTTTTATCCCTGGATGGCAGTAACTTTCCAGGATCTCCTTTTGTCAGTTGATACCACATGGAGGGAAGCCTGGACTTCCATTCTCTTACTCTGCTGTAAAAGGTACCACCTTCCACATTTGGCTGTGGTGATGCCAGAAATATGAGGCTTTTACCGTCACCAAGAGATAATAAGGTACTCCCCCAAACCTCTACCTCCAACCAGTAACAAGATCATCTTTGAGTACCAGGGGAGGCTGAGTGGAGGAACTGAACCCCTATCACTACTAGGCAGTTACTAAGGTTGCTCCCCCTTCCCTTGTATCCTTGAGGAATGAAGATATTAAGATATGCTCAGATGAGAAGAAATGAAGAAAATTTGTCACCAAGAGATCTACTCTAAAGATTAGTTAATGGAACTCCTCTAAACAAAAGGGACACCATAAAGATTCTTTGAACATCGGAAAGAAAGAACAACAGAAATAGTAAAACTATGGGTAAATACAGTATAATTTCTTCTCTTCCTGAATCTTCTAAGTAATTTTTGACGTTTGAAGCAAAAAATATAATATAGTCTGACTTGGTACTAAATGCACCCCCCCACAAAAAAAAACTAACCAAAAAGATACACTCAAAAACACTAGTTGCTGGGCGCGGTGGCTCACGCCTGTAATCCCAGCACTTTGGGAGGCCGAGGCGGGCGGATCACAAGGTCAGCAGATCGAGACCACGGTGAAACCCCGTCTCTACTAAAACATACAAAAAATTAGCCAGGTGCTGTGGCGGGCACCTGTAGTCCCAGCTAGTCCGGACACTGAGGCAGGAGAATGGCGTGAACCCGGGAGACAGAGCTTGCAGTGAGCCGAGATCGCGCCACTGCACTCCAGCCTGGGGGACAGAGGGAGACTCCGTCTCAAAAAAAAAAAAACACTTTAGTTAACTCAAAATGGCATCCTACAATATATTCAAGAAACACACAGGAAAGTAGAGAAAGGAAAACAGGGAAACAACAACAAGAAAACAAACAGAAGACAAAAAATAAAATGGAAGACTTAAGCCCTATATCAATAAGTATATTATATAAATAGTTTATAAATACATTAAAATATAGTGATTGGGAGAATGGATTTTAAAAAGCCCCAAACTCTATGCTGTCTACTAGAAACTCACCTCAAATATAAAGGTATGTTGAAAAGGAAAAAGATATATCATGGAAAATTAGTCAAAACAAGCAGGAGTGGTAATATTGATATTAGATAAATTTGACTTCATAGCCTAGTCATGGTGTACAATTATTTTTATATGTCACGGGGTTTAGTTTGCTCATATTTTGTCGAGGATTTTTGTGTACATATTCATAAGATACACTGGTTTTTAGTTTTCTCTTACTGTGATGTGTTGTCTGGTTTTGGTAACAGAGTAATACTGATCTCATAAAATAAGGTGTTTTTTCCTCTTCTGTTTTTTAGAAAAGTTTGAGAAAACTTGGTGTTAATTATTTCAAATGTTTGGTAGAACTGAAGATCTCTGAATTAGGCTTTTCTTAGTGAGTTTTTTAAATTACTGTTTTAATCTCTTCACTTGTTACAGCTCTACAGAATATTTATTTCTTTTAAAGCCAGTCAGTAGTTTGTGCCTGTAGGATTTTTGTCAGTTTCATCTAAGTTATATAATTTGGTGTTTTATAGTGTTGCTCAAGAATTGTTTTCTTGTTGATCTTCTCTCTATTGTTCGATTATCGACAATGCAGCATTAAAGTCTCCAACTACTATTGTGGAATTTCCAACTTCTCCCTTTGCTTATATTAGTTTTTTAATGTATTATATGCCTTGATTTTAGGCACATATATGTGCATAATTGTTATATCTTTCTGATAGATTGACTCTTTCATAATCACAAAATATCCCTCATTATCTCTAGTAACAATTTTTGTTTTAAAGTCCATTTTGTAAAAATTAGTCTAGACCCTCCCATTTTTTGTAGTTGCTTTTTACATATTATATTATTATTCTATACTTTTACTTTCATTCAATTTATGTTTTTTCTATCTAAATTATGTTCCCTGTAAAAGGCATATAGTTGGATTTTTTTTTCCTAAACCACTTAGGAAGTTTCTGCCTTTTGGCTGGGACTGTTAACCTTTTCACATTTAATGTTATTACTGATATAGTTGGATTTACACCTGCCATTTTACTTTTTTGTTTCCTATAGTTTCATGTGTTTTTTCTTCCTCTGTTACCCATCTTACTCTTTTTAATTCCTTAAGTCTGTATTTCCTAATATACCATTTTAATTTTGTAATGATGTTTTAACTATAAATTTTGAGTTACTCTATATTATATGCATGTATATTTATAAATGTATACATTTTAGCTTATTAAAATTAGCTTCAGATTTATATTAGCTTATCTCCAATGATATATAGAAGCATTACTCCTATATAGCTCCATTCCCTTCCCCACAGTTTTTGTGGCATGCCATATATATTATATATATAAATGTTATAAATCCAATAATAAATTGTTATAATTATTACTTACCACCTACAGTCATTTCCTTAGCCTAATACACCCATTCACATCTATTGTATTGTTTGGGGCAAATATTATGCATATGTTACATTTTCACATGTTGTGGACTCAGTAATACCTCATATACATATATTATTTTTGAGATGGAGTCTTGCTCTGTCACCCAGACTGAGTGCAGTGGTATGATCTTGGCTCATTGCAATCTATGCCTTCTGGGTTCAAGTGATTCTTCCACCTTAGCCTCCTGAGTAAGAGAGTGCTACAACGTCTGGCTAACTTTTGTATTTTCAGTAGAGATGGTTTTTCACCATGTTGGTCAGGCTGGTCTCAAACTCTTGACTTCTGGTGATCCACCCACCTTGACGTCCCAAAATGCTGGGATTACAGGTGTGAGCCACTGCACCTTGCCTACAATTGCTTTTTAAAATCTGTTATGAAGAAGGAAAAATGTACATTTCTACTGTCTTTTATAATTACATAATTACCTTTTCCAGTATTTTTTATTTTTTCATTTGGATTCAGATTATCGTCTGGGACCAGGGCCAAATACTTTCAGCCTATAGAATTTCCTTTAGTATTTCTCGTAAGGTAGATCTTCTAGCAACCAATTCTCTCTATTTTTGTTTATTTGGAAGAGTCTTTGTTCTGTCTGCATTTTTAAAAGAAAGATTTGCTGGATATAGGATTCTTCATGGAAAGTTTCTTTCTTTGAGCACTTCTGATATGTTATCCTCCTGCCTTCTAGCCTTCATTGTTTCTTCTGAGAAGCCAGACCTTAATCTTACTGAGATTCTCTTGTAATGTTATAGACTTGCCAATGAACCACAATGTAGCAGTCTTTCATTGTGTGATATCTTCAGGAGTTATTTGTCTCACAACCAAGAGAATTAAGGAGCATGAACACTAAGGGTGAGGCTGCAACAAAAGTTTAATAAGTGAAAGAAAAAAGCTCCCTGTGGTGAAGAGGGGGCCTAAAAGAGGGTTGCTGTTTTTATGGTTGAATGCAAAGCCTTTACAAGAAATGGATGAAGGCTGGGCATCTCATTTGCATAAGGTGCAAATTTCTGATAGCTCCACCCATCCTCCTAATGAATATGTGGGCCCTTAGCTTGAGCTACTCCATATTGCCTTGTTCCTCTTAATGTACATGTGTCAGGGAACAGAATTTTCTATAGTGGGCATGTCTGGGCAAATCACCTGTGTAGACTTTCTTATCTGTGTGGCTGTGGGCATATCCTAGGCAAACCCCCCTATGCAAGTTACCATATCTGTGCCTGTTGGCTATTCTTTAGTTGGAAATAATTCAATGAAGGATCCACCCTAACTGCCTGCCTGACTCGTTTCTTCCTTTCCCCTCTCAGTAAGGTATGAATCATTTTTCTCTTGCTTCATTCAAGAATTTCTCATCTTTGATAATCAAAATTTTGACTATTATTTTTCTGATTGTGGATCTCTTGCATTTATCATACTTGTAGTTTATGGAGTCCTGGATGCTTACTCTTGTTTTTTTGTTTTTTTATAAATACAGGAGTGTTTCAGTCATTATTGCTTGAAGTATTTTTTCTACTTCTTTCTCTCTTACTATTATGTATATGTTGGTATTCCATGTTTATCTGAGACTGTGTTCCTTTTTCATCATTCATTTTTCTCTCTGTCCTTCAGCTTGCAAAATCTCTATGTGCCTATCTTCAAGTTGTTAATTCTTTTTTCTATTAGTTCAAATCTACTCTTGATCTCATTCTAGTAGTAATTTTTTAATTTATTATATTTTTTAACTTCAGAATCTTCATTTGGTTCTTTTTAATCATGTTTATTCCTTTACCAATATTGTCTATTTGATGTGTATTGTCACCATCACTTCTTTTACTTCTTTAATTATGCTTTCCTTTAGGTCTGTAAACATGTTTATATTGGCTATTTTTATGTCCTTTTCTGTTAAATCTGATATCTGCTCATGTTCACAGGCAATTTCTGTTGCCTGATTTTTAATATTTTTTCTTCTTCTGGCATACAGGTTATATTTTAATTTCTCTTTATGCCTCATAATTTTCTAATACCTCTTAGACAATGTATTTGTAGCAACTGTGGGTACTTCTCCCTCTCTTCCAGGAACTGTTACTGTCATTTGCTTGTTTATTTATTTAGTGACAGCTGGATCATTTTAGTAAAGTCTATTCCCAACCCCCTCCCCAGCCACTCCCAACATATACACAGTGTTTGGCCACTGATGTTGTTGCTTAGGTAGACACTGTTCTTAGTGTGTCAACAGTTTCTATGGGAAGACAACAGCATTGGTAAGACTCTCTTACTCTCTTTCCATAGCTACATTTAGCTTTTTAACTCCACTAATTGCTTGCTGATTGCTGTATTATTTTCAACAATTCTATGAAGTGTGAGTAGCTGTGCAAACAAATCCTATCAAATGGTGGCTACTTTAAAGGAACTGTTTCTAAGGTCAGCGTTTGATATTTATTGTGACCGCAGAAGGCCTCCTTTGCAAACAGTCCACTTATAGTCTAAGATGTATCTTCTTTAAATCCACCGATCTCCTTCCTTTTGTCTTCCACTATAACCTCCACTGCTTTTGTGTGTGTGTGTGTGTGTTCCTAAGTTTAAACTTTATGCTCTACTGCAAATAGAGTAATTTCCTTTGGGAAGAGATTCAGAGGTATCCATTTTAGGACCTTCTTCTTTCCCAAGGCAAAAATCTATGAGCTGGGCTCTGGGGCTGGTGGGGAAGACAATAGCAAACTTTTGTCTGAGTGATACCCCTACTCAAAAGGTTGAGCACTCAATGTTGAGAGAGGCAGCACCCAGAGGTCTCTGAGTTGCCTCCTTTAGTGTGGAACTTCCACATGCCAAACTGAGACAATGTTAATTCAGATCCCAGTGTTCTCAAGGTATGTGACACCAGACAGAGCCTCCATTTCACAAATGGGAGCTGGATGGAAGAAGACAGCCCTGAACTTTTGACTTCATTTGCTGGAGGAACAAGTAGTTGAAGGCAGGATGAGAAATGTCAAAGTCCTATTCCTCTTGAGATGATAACCAGAGGCAGATATTTCACAGGACTGAAAGCTGGAGGGGCTGGTGAGTCCTGTGTTCTTGGTTGCTTCAGTCACACTGAACTGGAAAGGAAAGGGCAGGAGTGGTCTTGGTTCAAATTGCACAGACTTTTGCCTTTTTGAAATACTTTTCATAGTGAGAGGATTTCCTAGGCCAACTAGGAATCCCTAAGCCTAGCTGGGAAGGTGACCGCTTCCATCTTTAAACACGGGGCTTGCAACTTAGCTCACACCCAACCAATGAGATAGCAAAGAGAGCTCAATAAAATGCTAATCAAGCAAAAACAGGAGGTAAAGAAATAGCCAATCATCTATCGCCTGACAGCACAGTGGGAGGGACAATGATCGCGATATAAACCCAGGCATTCCAGCCGGAAACGGCTATCCTCTTTGAGTCCCCTCCTTTTGTGTGGGAACTCTGGGTTCACCCTATTGAATCTTGCAACTGCACTATCTTCTGGTCCGTGTTTGTTAGAGATCGAGCTGAGCTTTCATTCACGCTCCACCACTGCTGTTTGCCGCCATTGCAGACCCACCGCTGACTTCCATCCCTCAGGATCCAGCAGGGTGTCCCCTGTGCTCCTGATCCAGGGAGGCGCCCATTGCCGCTCCGGATGGGGCTAAAGGCTTGCCATTGTTCTGCATGGCTAAGTGCCTGGGTTTGTCCTAATTGAGGTGAACAATAGTCACCAGGTTCCATGGTTCTCTTCCATGACCCAGGGCTTCTAATAGAGCTATAACACTCACCACATGGCACAAGATTCCATTCCTTGGAATCCATGAGGCCAAGAACCCCAGGTCAGAGAACAGGAGGCTTGCCACTATCCTGTAAGCAGCCCGCCGCCATTTTGGAAGTGGCCCACCACCATCTTGGGAGCTCTGGGAGCAAGGATCCCCTGGTAACACTAAGTTTTCTCTAATGAAGGTTTTTTGTTTTGTTTTGTTTTGTTTTTTTGATTTGCAGTTTGTCCTTACGTCCATTTCAAGAGCTTTAAAATGGTTGTTTTTTAAACAAATTTTCACCAGTTTCACTGGGGAACATGTCAGGGAAGTTCCTCACACTGTCATGCTGTAAATTGATTATCAATGTATTATTTTTTACAACTGTATATGAACCTACAATTATCACAAAATAAAATGTTTATTTTAAAATCATGCAATAACAACACAAGTAGTTATGTAGAATTATTATTCAGTCCATTTCTCATTTCCAGGATAGCTTCAAGTAGACTAGCAAGCTAATTTTTCTCTTTTGAATCTCAACAGAGAGAAAATCTCTTTTCACTTTCTGTAATCCATTAATATACTTTACATAGCAAATCACTTTTGATAATGTGAATAGATTTTGTATAATAAAGTTTATTGATGATAAGTTAAGGAGAAAGTTAAGGAATCGAGACTGAACACCCAGCATCTAATGTCTTCATCAGTTGTTCTTTAAATGATTGACTGTTCAACCAAATAAATGAATTAAGTTAGGTCAGTATTAATGGTGTTACACTCTCTCTCTTTCTTCACTACCATCATCCAAGTCCTCCTAAATTCCTTACCACCATCATCATTTAAAACTCATTTAAGAGTTCATGAGCTTGTCATGTGTCATGGTCATTCAAAGACACTACTGAAAATGTTGCCATGGTTTGTTTTATAAACTTGCTATACAAAAAGGGAATAATAGGAGTGCAATTTTGTAAATTTTTATCCAATGCTGTGGCCATCTGTTTTTCAGAAATTCTTACATCATTATCTTTCTCCCTGAGTTTGAGTGACTGGGTTCTAAGAAGGTAAGAAAAAGTGCAAAGAGGCAGTTCAGGCACCCTGAGTGCAGTCCCAGGGGTCACTGCAGCAAGGAGGAGCCTGGTGAGGATAAGCACAGGAGAATTCTGGACTTGATATCTGTTGTATAATCAAAATGTAAAAGTCTCTGCCATGCCTCTAGTCCTTTCACTTTTATGTTTTTCTTTTGAGCTGAGACGAATTTGCTTTTGAAAGAGAACATTAGCAGGATTAAAACATTACCCCCCACACCACCTGTGGTTGGTGAGGGAAGAAAGCAAACAATCAGAAGGGATCAATCCATTTCTAATGCAAGAAACATTGCTGGTTTGAAAATGCAGACCACCAACACTGAGTAATTTCATCTCACTATAAATAGCACATTAGCTGAGAAGGAAAATCACCCAGGCAATGACTGAAAAATATCTTCAGAATGCTTGCTTTACCTCTTTTTTTTGGATGTATATTCTTTGACAGCAGTAACTGGTGAATTAAAGGAATTTCTGACTGCATGGACATCTGTCACCAACTAAGGAGATGTCTTGGTTATCTCCTTTGCTCAGTGCAGAAAATCAGTGTGGAAAATGTGAGTAAAACATTTTTGTCCTAGCACATAAATGAATTCCACTGGTTATGAACATCAAACCAACTAGTCCACAAGTCTGCATTTTATTCTCCATAGACAAAGCATAAGTGAATAGACACAATTTAAACCAGAATACTAGTACTTCTCTTATACAGAGAGATTTTTATTAAAGATATTGCTGTCAGAGGCATGTGAACCAGAATAACTCCATCTTGAGTAGGAGCTGGGTAAAATGAGGCTGAAACCTACTGGGCTGCATTCCCAGGTGGTTAAGATACTCTAAGTCACAAAATGAGATAGGAGGTTGGCACAGAATACAAGTCATAAGTGTCTGTTCATATCATTTGCCCACTTTTTGATGGGGTTGTTTGATTTTTTCTTGTAAATTTGTTTGAGTTCTTTGTAGGTTCTGGATTATTAGCCCTTTGTCAGATGAGTAGACTGCAAAATTTTTCTCCCATTCTGTAGGTTGCCTGTTCACTCTGATGGTAGTTTCTTTTGCTGTGCAGAAGCTCTTTAGTTTAATTAGATCCCATTTGTCAATTTTGGCTTTCATTGCCATTGCTTTTGGTGTTTTAGACATGAAGTCCTTGCCCATGCCTATGTCCTGAATGGTATTGCTTAGGTTTTCTTCCAGGGTTTTTATGGTTTTAGGTCTAACATTTAAGTCTCTAATCCATCTTGAATTAATTTTTGTATAAGGTGTAAGGAAGGGATCCAGTTTCAGCTTTCTACTTATGGCTAGCCAGTTTTCCCAGCACCATTTATTAAATAGGGAATCCTTTCCCCATTTCTTGTTTTTTATGCAGCCAACAGACACATGAAAAAATGCTCATCATCACTAGCCATCAGAGAAATGCGAATCAAAACCACAATGAGATACCATCTCACACCATTTAGAATGGCGATCATTAAAAAGTCAGGAAACAACAGGTGCTGGAGAGGATGTGGGGAAATAGGAACACTTTTACACTGTTGGTGGGACTGTAAACTAGTTCAACCATTGTTGAAGACAGTGTGGCGATTTCTCAAGGATCTAGAACTAGAAATACCATTTGACCCAGCCATCCCATTACTGGGTATATACCCAAAGGATTATAAATCATGCTGCTATAAAGACACATGCACACGCATGTTTATTGCGGCACTATTCACAATAGCAAAGACTTGGAATCAACCCAGATGTCCATCAGTGACAGACTGGATTAAGAAAATGTGGCACATACACACCATGGAATACTATGCAGCCATAAAAAAGGATGAGTTTGTGTCCTTTGTAGGGATATAGATGCAGCTGGAAACCATCATTCTCAGCAAACTATCGCAAGAACAGAAAACCAAACACCGCATGTTATCACTCATAGGTGGGAATTGAACAATGATAACACTTAGACACAGGAAGGGAAACATCACACACCGGGGCCTGTTGTGGGGTGGGGGGAGTGGGGAGCGATGGCATTAGGAGATATACCTAATGTAAATGACGAGTTAATGGGTGCAGCACACCAACATGGCACATGTATACATAGGTAGCAAACCGGCACATTGTGCACATGTACCCTAGAACCTAAAGTATAATAATAAAATAAATAAATAAATAAATAAATAAATAAAGTAAATGCTGAGAAATGATAGAAAAAGAATACAAGTCGTAAAAACCTTGCTGATAAAACAGGTTGCAGTAAAGAAGCCAGCTGAAACGCACCAAAACCAAGACAGCCACGAGAGTGACGTCTGGTTGTCCTCACTGCTACACTCCCCACCAGTGCCATGACAGTTTACAAATGCCATGGCAACATCAGAAAGTTATCCAGTATGATCCACCTTTGTTTAGCACATCATCAAGAAAGAACCATAAAAGTGGGCAACCAGCAGCCCTTGGGGCTGCTCTGTCTATAGAGTAGCTATTCTTTTATTCCTTTACTTTTCTAATAAACTTGCTTTAACTTTACTTTATGGACTCGCCCTGAATTCTTTCTTGAGGGAGATCCAAAACCGTCTCTGAGGGTTGAATTGAGACCCCTTTTCTGTAACATTGCCTTTCTAAAATTGACCAAGAAGTAGAAAGTAAGAAAAAAAACAAAAAGGAATGTTTTAATTTATGCACAAGGAAATCCTCAGGTTTTCATTCACAGCTGACTGAGCTATAGATTCATTTTAAAAATTTAACATGATGTTCAATTTTATAGTTGCTTAGGAGTAATTAGAAACTACACAAGGGAGACTAGAGGGATACTGGTGCAGAGATACTGAGAGCGGCAGTGACAGCCACATACCAGGTTCTCATCCTTGATAACGGTTTGATTTCTCAATCTAATTATTAGTTAAATATGTGTCCTCCTTCTAAGCTTTTAAGCTCACCAGGCAGGGATTCAATCTTATTTATGGCTGAATCCACAGTTTTAAAAACACTGGCTAAAATATATTAGCTACAATAAATAAATGAACAATGTTTTAAGATTTTTCCAATGAAGAAAAGAATGTTCGGGAGGTAAAGCCAGAGGCTGCCATCTCTCCCTTGGTTTTGTATAATCAGAGCATCAGAGAAAGACATGTGGAGTCCAAGTGGGACAGGGGGTGCCAGTTGTGTGGTTCAGAGCCAGGTTATAATCCTGGTGTTGTAGTCCTTACAGCTGTTTGCGAATATTTTGCAGCTTCTCCAGCCTGGCACATAGGAGGCATATGCTCTTCACTTCCTTTAAAAATATAATTTGACTTTGCTGAAGAAATGCGAGCAGAGGTGCCATGTTTCACATTTGAGAGACTGTGCATGATTACTCACATTTCCTGCTGTGGTCATTCTGGAAGCTTGGCTCAAGTTGGATCCTCCCCCTGCCTAGGTCCCTGAGTGGCTAGGAAGAGGAGAATATCCCACTCCATGTACACTAAAATGAACACTTTTTAAAATTATTGCCTGCTTCCTATTCTACAATTGAAAACAATCATTTTCTCTACTTATTTTTTCCAAATAAGAAGTGAATCGGGAAGTCAGTGCAGTTTTGTCCCATGGATATATTGTAAAGAGGTGAAGTCGAGGCTTTTAGTGTACCCATCACCTGAATAATGTACATTATAATTTCTCCTCTCTCCCTCCCTTCTGTCCTTCCACCCTCCCACCCTTCCAAGTTTCCAATGTCTATTATTCCACACTCAATGTCCATGTGTACACATTATTTAGCTCTCACTTGTAGGTGAGAATATATGGTATTCAACTTTCTAAGTTATTTCACTTAAGATAATGACCTCTAGTTCCACCTATGTTATTGCAAAAGACATGATTTTATTCTTCTTATGGCTGAGTAGTATTCCATTGTATATATATGTATATCACATTTTCACGCTACTCTTTTTCTCTTCCTTCAGTTTTTTTTTTTTTTTTTTTTTTCCTTGAGATGGAGTCTCACTCTGTTGCCCAGGCTAGAGGGCAATGGTGCGATCTCTGCTCACTGCAACCTCTTCCTCCCAGGCTCAGGCGATTCTCCTGCCTCAGCCTTCCAAGTAGCTGGGATTACAGGTGCCTGTCACCATGCCTGGCTAACTTTTGTATTTTTGGTGGAGACAGGGTTTCACCAGCCAGCCTGGTTTTGAACTCCTGACCCCAAATGATCTGCCCGTCTCAGCCTCCCAAAGTGCTAGGATTACAGATGTGAGCCACCACGCTCAGCCAGTTCTCTTGCTTCTAAAGTGAAGATGCTTATAGTTCTTGCTCTATAGGTTTGTTCTGAGGCATGAATGCATACATATATAATATATATTTTTTAAATTGACATATTTTACACATTTATGGAGTACATGTGATATATATATATATAAAAAATAAATAAAATGTTTTGAACAGTTCCTGGCACAAGGTAAATATATTATATACATTTTGCTAATATTAGTCAACTAAAATTTATTAGGTATCAGCTATGTGCTAATATGTTAGTGCTCAAAATTAAAAGGAAAACGGTTATAACCCATGCATAACATCACTCTCCAAGGATGAGTATATTGTGGAGAGTTAGATATATTAGTAGTAAATTAGAAGACCAAGAGGTAAGTAAAATAGAAGATGATGTACAAAATATTGCAAAGAGGAAGTGTAGCACACTATAGTGATAGAATAGTTAGGATGGATATTACCATTATTTCCATTTTACGTAGAGAGAAATTAAAATTTAGAAACATTATATATTTTTGAAGCTACTGAGTATTAAAGGAGATGCTTGAACCTAAATATTTTAAATTGACATAGTATTTTACATATTTATGAAGTACACGTGCTATTTTATTCTATGCATGGACTATATAATGATAAAGTCAAGGTATTTGAGATGTTTATCACTTTGAGTATCTATTATTTCTACTTGTTGAGAACAATTTTAGTCCTCTCTTCTAGTTACTTTTTTTCTTCTTTGAGGCAGAGTCCCACTCTATTGACCAGGCTGGAGTGCAGTGGCTAGATCTCGGCTCGCTGCAACCTCTGCCTCCTGGGTTCAAGTGATTCTCCTGCCTCAACCTCCTGAGTAGCTGGGATTACAGGAGGTGTCCACCACATCCACCTAATTCTTATATTTTTAGTAGAGACAGGTTTCACTATGGTTGCCAGGCTGTCTCAAACTGCTGACCTCAAGTGATCTGCCCTCTTCGGCCTCCCAAAGTGCTGGGATAACAGGTGTGAGCCACCACACCCAGCCTTCTTCTAGCTACTTTGAAATATATGATACAACATTGTTAACTATAGTCATTCTACTCTGCTGTGGAACACTAGAACTTATTCCTTTTATCTATATGTGTGTTTGTATTTACTTCTCTTCATTCTCCTTCCCACCCCTGTTTCCTAGCCTGTAGTATCTATTATTCTACTCTCTCTGTCCACAACATCAATTTTTTAGCTCCCACATATGAGTGAAAACAAGTCATATTTGTCTTTCTGTGCTTGGCTTATTTCACTTAACATAATGACCTCCAGTCCCATCCATGTTGTTGCAAAAGAAAGGATTTTATTGTTTTTTTTTTTTTTTTATGGCTGAATAGTAGTACATTGTGTATATATACTACATTTCCTTTATCCATTAGTGTGTTGATGGACATTTAGGTTGATTCTGTATCTTTGCTATTGTGAATAGTGCTGCAATAAACATGCACAAGGAGTACAGGTATGTCCTTGATATACTGCTTTGAACCTAAATTTCTAACCCCAATCTTTACATCATTCTGTTTGTAGTTATTTTCCTCCATTTCTTACTGACAAATTTTTATTTATATCACAAATCAGAAAAAAATTCTGGAAGAGAAACTTCTTGCTTTGGTAATGCACCAAAGCAACCAACCTGTCTACACTTATAACCGTATTTTCTGGGAACAATTCATACTCCTTTGTAATGGTAGCATCTCAATTTGACCTTTTTCTCTCTCAACTCAAGTACTTTGCTCCTCAGATTTTCCCCTTTCTCCCTTGCATTACTGTTTTCTCTTTTTAAATTTTTCCTATCACAACACTAGCATGCTAAATTATACCCCCACCAAGTTCTCGCTATTTTTTTTTAATTTCATTTTATAGCAAAGTTTTTGAAATAATTTGTGGTCACTTTCTCTAATTTCTCACTATTTATTCTCTCTTAAGTCCATTAAAATGAGGTTATTTCCCCACTGGTCAATGAAACTGCTTGTCAGTTTTCTTTATCAGATCTATGCAGCCATATCCACCAGTCACTTTCAGTCTTTATCTCACACAACCGAGTTAAATAAACAAATGAAGAGTCGATGACCTTAGAGGCTACCAAAGGTCCTGTTGATTACACAAATCTGAAATCTGTAAATCTGTATGAGCAAGAATAACATCATCCTGATGAAGTCAATATATCTCAAAAGAGGAAGCTAGAAAATGATCTTTCTAAGGTTTGGGAATTGGGATTAATTACAGAAGTTTTTGCAGAATGGAAACTAGTAAGTGCTGTCGAGGCATGAAAAGGCAGAATTTGTAAGCTCAGTGAGTTGTTGGAATAGTCGGTAGTCTTACTTTGGAGCACATGTGGTCATTCAGGGTTTGCCTCTGGTCTTATCTTGGGAAACATGAATCTGAAAGTGTGAGCTTTGGTGAAAACTATCTGAGCTTAGATAATTTTGTTGCATATTATGGTTTTATGCATGTTATGGTATAGTAAATTTTGAGTTTGCTTTGCAAGTTAGGGCGTCTATTTAATTTCTCAAAATGATTCTTGGCTCTGCTGTATTAGGGACCTGGAATAGTTTATCTGGTCATTCAAGTACTTAGACAGCCCCTTAATCCCATTTTAATTCTCATCCTGACTCTTAAACTTACTTACAATCATGTCAATTTACAAATTTACACTTCTCAGAATCAACATTTTTAGATACATCCTTGTGCATATATCCTCATTGCCTTGTATTGTGCCTCTTTAATGATATAGCTAGCATAGTATCTGAAGCAGCATTACCATGACCCAGATAATAATTGTGATCCTAATTGTGTACGCTTCCTTTCACCTTGGCCTTCCAGCCATTCCTAACATGCCAAAAGGAACAAGAAGATCACTGAAAATGGAAGCAAAGTTAGTGTTTTCTGGTTTATATAACTTACCCCATAGGAAAGATTTTTAGAACAACTTTAATTGTCTTATATTAGACCCATGGAAGAGTTGAAGTTGAAGATTAGAACAATGGGAGGATCTGTTGGATATTGGGGCCCTGTCAGCAGGGAGCAGTGATGACTGAATACCCACCAACAAAAAAAAAATCAGAAAGACTACTAAAAGCATATTTGCCTTTCTAATATGAATTACATACTATATGGCTCCTTAACAAGATCGCATATGTTGTAATTTAATTTTTTCTTGATAATTCAAAGTTATCATATTACCAACTATTTTAATTATGATACTATAATACACTGAAACCCTTAGAATCTGGCTGAAATGTTTTTATTTTACCCCAAATAAGTAGTTTCCAAAAGTGTGAGTATAATGTGAAACAATATGATACTAAAAATTTCATGAAAATATGAAATGTACCTGAGAAAATTTTAATAAAAGCGAATATAATTTTTAAACAGACAAATATCAGGGCTTAAAGAATTTTACACGGCTTATCTGGGAAACTTGCTTAAGTTTAAGACTTTATTAGCCAGTGGTGCCAGAGAGATGATTACTTGCTCTCTCTGAGCATTGAAATACACAATGCAGGGAAAACTATGATGGTCGTATTCGGTTATCAGCATATATTATGATCTGTCTTGGTCAAGAGCCAGTAGGACTGTTATCACATTCTAGTAGTTCGAGCATCATTACACAATTCCCACAAATAGATAGCTATTATTTTAAAGCTATCCTAATTGTAGCACTTGCTTTAATAAGCTATGTAGGCTAAAAATATTTTCAGCAAAAGTACACACTGGATAACAATGGTAACCACTGTATTTTAAGATTCTTTTCAATTGTTTTGCAGCCTAAGAAACATGTGACTGGCATGTTCTTCCTCTGCTAGTAGTAAATTCTATTCACAGAAGGACAGTGAGTACTATGAAAGAAGGAGCTACCTATCTCGGGCTTTAACTTTTGCTATAGCTGTCTTTTGTTGAAGTTTATATAGTTATGCAGTGGTTCATGGCATTCTTCCCCTCTGTACCTAATGGATATATTGGTACTTCAAGTGAAATAAGATTTCTTACTTTCATTTTCAACATTGAATAAGCAATCTCTGTAAGCAGCTGCACGTATTATCTTTGTATATGTTATGTACTAGCTTATTGTTAACTTAAGTTTTGTGAATACAATATTGAATTCACACTTTTCTGTGATAACCTTCTATTCTTTTCTGTGTCATATTTTTATTGCATATTAACTTGATTATTCATGTCTTTGTTACTTACCAAATAGTTATTACCTGTAATTAGAGAACAATATGTTTTTGACACTTGGCATGGTGGAATAGTCTCAAGAACTTGCGATGATCTCCTTTACTAACATCCTTTCAGAAATACAAACCTGGACAGAATAGCACTGATTCAAAACTATAAACATCCTTGTAAATTTTAGACGTGATGGAAATAAAAATTAGCTGGCAATCTATTCTTTAGAAGTAAACTGGGCACTGTAAGAGACATATTATGTTATCTAGCAATAAAATACACAATTTGAACTTGAACTGCATATTAAAGTGGTGGTTTGTTTAAGAAATTCTGGTGACAGGAAAAAAGTATTACATCTTGAAAATGAGTCTACAGTTCTGTTTATATGCAATTACAAAACAGGCTATTTTGACTCAACTTTATTTTTCTTACCGAAATTAACACTCATTCTCTGTACAACCATTTGGACAACTCTGTAGTATGCCCAACACAGCATTTACTATGATAATATAAATGAACCACTTTCAGGCCTGGTTGTTAGATAAAGAATGTCATATGTTAAGGTAAAATCTTACTGAGGAGCCTCACTAGTGTCTAGAGCTAGATTTTATGTAAATATTTCTGTGCATATCACAAATATTAGGTACATTTTCTTTGAATCCACATAATCTATAGATTAAGAAAGTTCTATATTCAGTCAAAAAGTGAAACATGGGTAGTCTGCCAAAATCTAAAAGAAATTAAGTAGTGAAAATGAAAATCCAAGAGCAGACGTAAAAGGATGGAGTGTACACAGTCTCTCCTTCCTGTTTTATCTTCGTGGAAATTCATGTCGGCGTCCGTTGGGAGACATTGCACAGACTCAACACCTAGTGCTTGACATTTGGCTGCAGAGCCAGTAAATACAAATGTCTTCCAACTTCCCTTCGTCCTCCTAACCTTAAATACCTCAACCATACCACTATAAAAGAAACTGCAAAAACAATCTAAAGGACAAAACAGCATTCTACCACGAAAAGGTATTTCGGATCCCTCCACTATTCAATCACTCCTGCCATTTTCCTAGAGTCAGCCAAAAGTCTGTATTGAGTAGTACTTATAAATAGCTAGCTATAGTGCAAATGAATGCGTGCAATGTAGGGTTTGGGATTTCTCAAAAAGAAATCATTTTTGTAAAATAATGATTTTCAATGTTTTACATCATTGTATGTGCTTTATACAATGAAGTCATTACATAAAGCAAATGGAAGAGATATTCCATGACAGAATCAGAGATGGCATCTGCTGGGCTCCCTGAAACTATGTAAAAACCGTCAGGCAGTGTGAAAGACATGGCATGGTACAGAGGTGAGGAGAATGGCTACATTCTGTGGACTTAGATTGCCTGGTTTTGAACTCCAGGTTTGCTATTTTCTAATTGTGACACCACCTAAGTTATTAAACTTCTTATGTCTTGGTTTCCTCCTCTTTCATAGGAAGTTCTTGTGAAAATTAAATGAGTTAACATTTGCAAAGCATTTAAAGTTGTTGTGTCAAAGTGACATTTAAGAAAAAAAAAGTCTTTCTTAGTTCATTCGTTTTATTGTCTCTTGAAATGAGAAGTATGAACAACATAGTGGTTTCATTATCTGGGATATGGAACTTCCTAACTAGATTGCCATTCCTAAATCTACTATACATTGGTTGTTGGAATCCTAGAAAGATCATTCACCTTGGAGTTGCCAGTCCTGTATGTGTTCTGTGTCTAAATGTGTATGCTCTTTCCTAAGCTCAGAATGTCACACTACATTCATTTCTGAAGATTAATAAGAACTTTAAAATAACTATAAAAGTAATTATTTCTAATTTAGGACCAGTTTTTCAATCTGTTCTTTCTTGACTTTCTCTACATATTAATTCAATTAACACCTAAACTAATATAGATTCATACTCTCTAAAAAAATTCCGAGGCATTTTTAAGGGCCTCCAGTAATCACTGTGCAATTTTCACTCAATCTGAAATAGAGGAAATCCAAGCAACATTCCTTTACAGATGAAGCTGTATTTTCTACCTTCATATATGTGGTTAGAACAAGCTGTCACAAATTAGACAAGATTAACATTTAGAAAGTGATCATATTACTTGTTTTCATTCGATTCCTTTTGGTGATAACTGGTCAGTTATTTATTTACATAAAAAATTAAAACAGCCAGGTACAGCAGTGGAGATGAAAGGGGATGGTAGCTATCATACAAAAATGTCTACTTGTCATTACTAATTTATCTGCAGCATGCTGGAAGCTTTATTTATTCCTAGTTGACAACTTTGGTTATCTGGGGGTCTGTCTGTGGCTTAGAATGTAGATGTTTAATTTTGTGAAAAATACAGCCTATTGTGGGGTATAATATTTCTGACATATAAGAGAGAAATAGGGCATTTAATAGCATTTATTTCTGGGGGAAATTACAAGTATTTGCATCGAATTGAAGAAAATGACTGCAAAACAGTGAAAGCACACTGAGCTCCTGAGAGCAAAAAGCACATTCAGTCCTTGAACATTCATTACCTACTGAGTTCAAACAGAACAGTCTTTTTTTTTTTTCTCCAGAGCCACCTCCATGATTGGGGTTTTAAAGGACTGTGGCACAGTAAAATGAAAAGCTGATTGGGAAAATTGCTAGTTGAGGGAATGCACGTTTTAAGGTATACTGTAGCTATTGAGCTTACATAATATCATCATTACCTGTGATTATATCTGAATACGTTTAGTTAGAAAGGTCATTTAATTTCTGAGCCATCTCAAAGGCAAAAATAACTGGCTAAAAAAATAAGATGATTAAATTGCTAAAATAATGCCAATCGCTATTCAAAACGTCATGCTTTTATTTACTTTAACATGTGCATTTTTGGCTCAAAGGAAATATTTCCCATTTTATCTTTCTTTAAAAGATATTTCATGTTGGTAACAAGCAAGCAAGCAAACAAAAAACTCCCAAATACTTCAGAAAGATACTAGGTTTTTTAGTCTTATTTTATAAATAATGGCCGTTTTTCTCATTACACAAGTGATATATGCTCATTGTATAATAATTGAGAAAAAAGTACTTGTAGGAAAATAAAAGCAACCATTAATCTACTGCTAATATTTAAAGAAGATTCTTTCCCCCCTGTTTATGTGTGTGTATGTGGATGTGTGTGCTGGGGGTATATGAGAATTAATACTTCTATAACCTTTTATTTAATATATGCTATAAAATTTCCCACATGATTACACACACACACATACACACACACACACACGCCCTACATTCTATTATGTTTAAGGATGTACTATGGCTTCTTTATTTATCCTTTTTCCAATTATGGGCATTTACATTGAAATTTTTAAATAGGATTATGATGAATATTGATGCATAACTACCTTGTAGCTAACCTGTTTCTCTAAGACAGAGTTCTAGAAGTGTGAACACACTACCAAAATAAATAAGCATTTAAAAAGTTTCTGAATGACTTCATGCCATTTTCTAGATGTTGATAAATTTATGTTAGCACTGGGAGGGGGGATGAAGAGAGTTTGAAAAATGGGTTTAAATATACAGTTAGATAGAAGATGTAAGACCCTGTGTTTGATAGATCAGTAGGGTGACTGTAGTTTGCAGTAATCTAGTGTATATGTTCAAATAGCTAGAAGGGAATAATTCAAATGTTTCTAGCATAAAGAAAAGACAAATATTTAAGGTAATGAGCATCCCAGTTATACTGATTTGATCTTTAAAATTTATATGAATGTGTTAAATTATCATATGTACCTCAAAATATGTACAGATATAATATTATGTATCAAAAAATTAATTTAGACATTATAACAGAAAAATTTATACTAGCACCAACAGTGTGTGGTCTCTTTCTCCACATACACATATGTCATAAATGCTTACAGAACATATATACATATGTATACATGTTAGTTCATCTATATATACACAAATATATGTATATATTTTGAATTGTATTTAATGAGCTCAGATGTATGTGTTTGTGTTTTGTGTTTAGGCATGCCTTTATGTGTCTATATATTTTATGAAAGTATTTCAGAGCTTCAGAAATACTTCTGGCATTCACCAAACATTAAATATTACAAAGAAGGTTCACTGCTTTTTGATTCTGTCTAGTGTTTTAAGTTATCTGTGATTCATATTCAAGATAAACTTTCTTGTCCTTCATTAATTACAGGACAAACATATCCAGATCACAAAGGGTCTGTAGTGGTGTCAAGTTGCTTGTGGGAGGGGATGCCAGGTGAATGTTTATGCCCAGGGCTCTGTCCAGTTCTGCCTTGCTATAAATAGATTCAGCCAATTTAATTTGCATAATTAACTCTCCTAGCTGTCTTTAAAGGCTCTGCCAACAAAGATTACAGAATGAACGCCTAAGGACTGTTGCTATATCCTATTCATTTGAGGTCTCAGATCCTGTTCACTCTGAACTGCTGACCCCTAATATGAGGGCCAAATGAGTATACAGGGTTCCCTAAGAGCTCTTTAGTGCCCCAAGCTTTGGTTATCTCATGGACACCTGGAAATTGATTGACAGGAAGTTAAGCCAGGCTAAATGGGTAGAAAAAGGGTTCACACATTAGCCAGGTCAAACAGGCAAGAAACTGAACCACAATGTCCCACAAAAATTTTGGAAAAATGTTGCCCAGGTAATTTGGAAAGGGAAAAGGACCAGAAATTGATGTGAAAATTATCCTGTTCACTGTCTTTACCATGAAAACTATAGTAGTTAATCCCCGGAGGTCATTTGAGTAAGGTAGATACTAAGATATATTTAAAGGCAAATAAAATACATTGTTTAGAAGATGTTTTAAATTATAATAATGGCATATATAAACATATACATGCATATAGACAGCAAAAAAGGCAGAAAGTCAAAGCTTTTCTTCTTTAGAGAAAACTTACCTGACTTTTTACATTTAGTGTGTTGGGTAGAAATTACTCTACATTATTTGCATAAACAGTTACTTCTTGATTTTAAAATCTTCACATATATTTGTTATTATCTCTTATGGAAAATACTTTACCCACATCATCTCCTGCCATCATACCTCCTTCCCCCGATGACTTTTTAAACTTTACATAGTTGTTTTTAGTCTGTTGATGATGGTCTAGAAATTTAAGAATTACCTTGATATCTATATCAGTTCAAGAACTTTAGTTTCTCATCTTCCTTCTACAGAAGAAGAAACAATATATCCTTTACTTCCATCTATTTCTTTGCTCACACATCATTACTCATCTTCTCTCATCTGTGACCCTACTTTTATGTATTCAAAATTTAGAACATTTATATTGTCTTTTTAGATTTTTTTTAAAAGATGTCCTTTTTTTCCTATAGTAATCATTCTCCATTGGGAGCAATTCTGACTCCCAAGCTCCCACTGCAAAGGGACATTTGGCAATGACTGGAGACATCTGAGATCGTTGCAACTAGAGTGCTAAAAACATCTAGCTGCTAGAGGCCAGGGATGCTGCCAAATATCACACTGGATATTCCCCCATTTCAAAGAATGTCGATAGTGCTAAGTTTGAGAAACCATTTCTGCTGAAGACTGAAAAACAACAGGAGCTTTTCTTAGCAATACCAAGTAATAAGTTCTGTGCTGTTCAAAGGAGGATCTTAAAATCACCAAGATTCAATAAAATTCATTTTCTTAAATTTGATCATTGAAAAAAAATCATGCCACGTTTGGAACATATTTTCTTATACGTTTTGTTATTTCTGGAATTTTTAATTGCTTATCTTTATCTCATTGAAGGAAGAAATGCATGCTTTTTAAATCACAGCACTAGGATTATGCAGCTTCTTGATAAAAGGTCAGTTTTGTACAGATTGCTTATTATGACTACTGCACAGCTGTCATTTGGGATATATTTTTTTCCCTCTCTCTCACTTCTCTCCAATTTGCTTAGATTTGTCATCTTCAGTTCTTAGATTCCTTTTTCATTTTGCTGATATAGAGTATTGTATAATTACGTCAAGAAAAATGTATAAGAGAGAAAAATGTTGCATAGCTTCATATTTGATCATTTAATAGGTTATAGAATCCCCGTTTCAAAACTGTTTATCACAAAACTTTTGAGATAGTATTTCTTTATCATTAAGTACCTAGTGATCCTGAAAAAAGGTATCATGTTCATCTCATTCTAATTTCTTTGGGGTCATCCCCCCACCAGCTTCAAAACTTTTGGAGCTTCTCTTTAGCCTTGACTGTAGTAATTAGGTTCTTTTTATATGCAACTAAAGGATACAAGATTTAATTAACATAAAAGGTCTTTATATGTTTCACATAAAACAAAATATAAATGTAGATGCTTCTGGGGTTGATTTGAAGGTTTGGAGCTAGTTTTTCTGAGATCCTTTAAGCTATAACCATATTCTTCCTCCTTCTCCTCTTCCTCTTGCCTCTTACTCTTCATCCTCTTCTTCATTCTCTTTCTCCTCTTCTTCCCCTTTCTCTTTCTCCTCTTCTTCCCCTTTCTCTTTCTCTTAGTCAAGAAACGAAAGTATTTCTCACATAATCTCCTGTAGCCAACTTCTCCATTTTCATTTAATTGGCCATAATGGGCAAACATCTTCATTCCATTATTAAACAAGTAAAAGACTTATCTCCTGTGGTTGAAAGGGCACTGAACTTGTCTTAAGATACTGCTTCCCATTAGATATCTGAACAAATTCAGATTCTCCTCAGTAAGAAGGAGAGGGAAGTAAAGGACAATGTCTACTTTGTTCTGTTTTCAGATTTGGTAAGTAAATGGTAATGTCATACATAGTATTTTGAAATTTTATTTCAACATCATGTACCAGCTGTTTTTCATTTTTTTAGTTGTATAAAGGTAAAGGATGCAAGTGCAATTTTGTTACATGCATATATTGTGTAGTGGTAAAGTGTTGGTTTTTGGTGTCAACATCAACCAAATAATGTATATTATAATCATTAAGTAAATTCTCAGTATTCAGTGGTTCTGTTCAGTCTAAAAAGCATATTTTTGTTTGTGTTCTACAATTAATCTCCCTATAATTTTTTGTCCTCTTTTTCTGGAAGTACTAGTAGAGAGCTATTAGTCCTTTGGACTGATTCTCTTTGTTTTTTTTTCTCAAAAATTTTCATATCTCTTTTTTTAACCATGTTCTAAGAAAATTCTAATCTTTTTTCTTACTTTCTCTTGATTTTTAATTATGTTGACTAATTTCAATACCATGAAGTCCCTGCATTGCTCCTTTCTCAATGTAAGTTGTTCTTACATTAGTGCAAAAGCATCTTGATTCTGTCACAGAACACTAATAAAGATTTATTTATGTTCTGTTTTCTTCCCTAAATCATCATTATTTGCTATTGGGCCATATACCTTGGTTGAGTGACTTGGTCATACGTTTTCGTGCTGAGAATTTTTCCAACCTCTTTGTTAATACTGAAATGTTAATCCCATGGATAGCTGTGTTTTGTTTTGCCTTTTTTCTCCTGCTCTTCCTTGCCTCTGTGTGAAGAAGAAAGTATATATACCCCAAGCTCTAGGCATGAGGATAGGGGATAACAACCAGCAGTCACACCCCATACCGCCATTAGTGCCACAGAGGAGGATCCTATTCTAGGGCACCAAAACCCACTCTGAAAGATTTATCCACTTCCAAAAGGCCACTGTGTTTTTGTAGAAGATTTTCTCTACTTTGGGCGAAATCAAAAGTCGATATATTTAATGTGTGTTTGTTGGTTTGAGGAGTGATTTGAAGGATATGACAGACAGTAGTTCAGTCAATCACTTCCATTACTACCTTACTCCCAAAACTCACTCTTTAAATAAATCTTCTGAATCTAAGGACAAGACTGTGAAAAATGACTCCAACCTCCCCTCAAGACCTCTCTCCTTGTGATATTTGTGACTTTCTCCCAATAGTAATCCATAAATCATACCACAGGACTTCTGTCATCCTGAAACATATCACAATCTTTAGTTTGTTCATGTCCTCTGTGCCCATTCACATTAAAAAATAAAAACACATAATCTTCTACTTAGTTGACACTTGAATGGTTATTGGGGAGACATGGAAAATAAAAACTGGCTTTTTCCTATAGTATTGAAAGGGAACTCATAGTATAGGTAACTTTATTGGCTGTACATCAAGCTGTGAGAACAGATTATTGAATTCATAGGTTATACAATTTTGCATGGTCATGCAAGACCATATATAAACTCACAGTTCTATTCCTTACTCAAATATCAAGCCTACATCAATCCAGTTCTGGTTATATCTGCTCCTTATAGCATGATTCCACCTCCATATGCAACTTTCTTTCTCACATTTTCCATGTATTCATATAGGTATCCATTCATTTATTTATGTACCGTACATGTATTAAACTGCTCACACGCACCTGTTTTTCTGTTGGACATTATTGAGTTATGCATGAATAAGGCATGTCCCTGATAAACTAACATTAACATACAGCAAAACTGGCATAGAGAATAATTATCATATAGAGCATGACAAGTGCTCTAATAAAGTTATGAACATAGTGCAGTGGGAGGAGATTACCCTTCACTGACTATTGCTCTTTTGTAAATAAGGCCACATTACTGAGGGCTTGGTAATATTTTATTACTTAAATGTTTTCATGTTCTTAAAATGTCAGCTAGTGGAAGAGTTTTATTTTGGAAACAGATCTGCTCTGACCATTTAAAAGAAAAAATAGAGCAGGCAGGGTGATCTGGTGGAACAAGCTCTGAAGAGTTGAGTTCCACCATGTGACTAACTTAGTAGATTGCTGAGAATAAATCATTTTACTATTTTTGGCTTCAGTTATTTCATCTGTAAAACAAGGACTTTCTCTAAGTAATCTCTAATGATCTTTTCTGGATTGGTAATTTAGGGTTGGTCATTCAGCCACATGTACAGTATCTCTCCCCTACCCCCCCACCCCCCCCCCCGCCCAGATACCCAGGTGAAAACACTTATTCCCAGCTCCAAAAAGATGGATGTGGGATTTGGAATCCTTAGGAAAGGGCAGTTTTGGAGTACACTTAAGCTGAGCTTCCTGACTTCATAGATGAGTTCTTCAGCCAGAAACAGTGATGGAATTGCCAGGTGTCACATGCATTCTTCCATCTGGAGGCCAGGACACTGGAGGCAGCAGCCTGGAGCACAAGGAGAATGGAGAAGGTCCTGAGATGCCCACACTCAGGCCCTGACAATGAAGCAGGATGTTTCGCTGACTCATTCACGGGACTCCTGACAGGTGTGCCTCCTTTACCAAGCCCACTGCTCTCAGCTCCTAACAGGAGGGAGCGCGCAAGCAAATGAGACCGGAACTGGAGTACAGGAGCACCGGAACCAGCCAGCGAACTCCCTGCGGCCCCGCGGCACTTTCCAGGGCGGGGGTGCCTGCAACCTCTGAAGCCCTAAAGGGCGTTTTTTACAGTGCTCTTTTAGCTCTGCTGACCGCGGATGGCTTAAGTGTTAACAGCTGAGTGGACTCTTTGCCTTTTCGCATGAGTTGGCCGCCCTGTGCCAGCAAGGGCAAAGGGCCAGTGTAACAGCTGTTTGTATCTGCACTCGTGGCTCCTGAGCTCCTGTCTGGCATACAGGAAAAACGAGGTCGCATCAACAAATTGAAGGATGGTAAATGTTGGGGACTTTATTGCCAATGAAAGCGGCTCTCACTGGGAGCTCAAAAGGGGATGGAAAGCCGAAAAGGGGAGGAGGTGAGTAGATACCTGAAGTCTGACCATCTACAGCAGCTGGATTATTCTCCAAAGTTACACTGTCAAGCTGTCCCTCTGAAGCCAAGACACTTCTCTCCGACATCCAGCCGTAGTTTCTGCTCTTCTCCAACTGAGTATGAGGTACTTATGGGCATAGGTTGGGGAGTGGGGCAGGGGAAGGGGTGCGGGTAGGCATGGGTGGTTTAGGGAAAGACAGCACTCAAATGGGAAAACAGGGATACAAATTCTCACTTTGTGCTGCAGTTACAGGCTTTTCAGCTTGAGGGTGGGGTTTTCACCAGGGGCCTGCCCTTTTCTGCCTAGAATGTATCTACCTCCTGTCCCTATGGTTACCTGTTCTCCTGGAAAGGCCCTTGGCCATACGAAGACAGCATTATTTGCTGAGAAAACCTTAAAAAGAGGATGCTCAGTTGGAATTGGACTGAACTGTATTTGTCCTGAGCTTAAGGCAAAAGTTTTAAAGCTATGAGATATTCTACACTCAGCTGAATCTGAACTCCTCTTCCCTTTTTCTCCTTAAATCCTCTTAAAGCTTTCTAACATTTTATATATTTCACCCACTGAGAGTATCTTCCAAAGATAACTTGAATTTTCTTATGAATGCTTTTAGAGTGTCTTTTGACGATTAGAGTTCGGATCCTTTAGCATGGTCTTTGCATTAAAGTTATGTAAGTTCAACGTTTCTCTTACATGTAAACAACACAGCTGTCAAGGTGCCAAGAATTCCTTTGCCCATTACCACAATTGAACTAAAGGCCAGATATACAAGTATACTCTCTTCATCTTTTCCATTGAAAATTCTACAATACATTATAGAATATAAAGGTTGTTTTGGAGAGAGGAAGAAACTGAAATGGGAAGGAATTTTTAAATATTACACATGTGGAAAAGGGGTTTATTTTCTCTATATACAGTTTTATAAAATGTACTCATTGAAATGGACTTGGGACATCATAGCTCCTATTTCCATGAAGTGATAGTCATCATGAGGTCTGTAGTTTTCTAGGATTTTGGTAGCTATACTGATTAGTCCTCACAGGAAGCCTTAGAAAATTACAGCCCCTAAGGTGACAATGCTAACATCAGCAAAAATTCATATTGATTCTGTATAAGACTGTGACAGAAAGATCGTGGCTGGTCGGGCTGGGCTGGATTCAATTTGAGTGAGCACTGTCTCCTAGCTGGAAGTAGAGTTGAGGTAAAACAGAGAAAGTGAAAAAATAAATCTTTAAGAGGGGTCTGAGGAGGGAGCAAGACCAACAAAAGTTAGGGACACAGAGAAGTGGCATCACTGGTTGCCAGCATGAGGGTGAGGTTGAGATGGGTATCAGTAACTGGAATATGAATCCACACATGGAAGACCGGACACATTGAAAGCAGATCCAATAGTTGGAATGGGCAAGGAGGAAGATGCTAAGGTTGAACTCTAGATTTAGGCTCTTTCCGAAAGCTTATTCATTTGCTCTCTTTGGCTGTCTGACTCCATTTAAAAGTTCAGGAGAGGTGTTTACAATAATGTGCCAAGATCTTATATGATGAGAGAACTGGACACTAGCAGAACAATTCTTCTGAGAAGAAAACAGTTTTGGGAGTCTGAGGCACAGAAAGATCTGATGGATAACATAGTCTTACCAAGCATTAATTTAAATCCCAAATGGAACAAAATGGCTCTCAAAAAGGCTGTAAAAATTATATAGGTGTCAGAGAACACTGTTTGTAATAAATAGAGTATAGGAAAGTAGCTAAAGCTGAAAATAATAATAATTTTTAAAAAAGGAAATACCAATGGTCAAGGTGAGGTCCAACTTCAAAGAAATTTGAGACATAACAAGACTATAAATTGGGGCATATATGTCAAAGGTGAATTCTTTCTTTCTCTTTTATATTCTAAATTATGTGAAGGATAATAGGTTTCTACTTGTGGTAAGAGCCCAAAAAAAGAGCCCTTCACATGTGGTAGCACTTAATGGCAAGATCAAAACAATAGCAATGAGGATAGGATTTTCAAATATTAGAGGGTCTCCCTTCTGTACTTGTGTAGAATATTTTAAATTTCAAAACAAGGAATTTACATGATATACTGAGAATATTAATTTATTCAATAACTTTACTATAAAAGCATAGATACTCTAATTATTGCACTATAGACAATATGTTATTTGTTCTGTTCCTGCAGTTCACTCCGCCAGCACACCTATCCATCCCTACAAAACTCCTTGTGACTCTGTATGCAAATCATAGCGTTTCACCACCGCCACTAACTTAGGACTCAAGAATATCCTGTTCCTCTCAATGCAAGAGTATATAGTATGACTGGATCCAGGCCAATCAGAATCCTTCTCTAGATTTTCCATACTAACTCTGTAATGGAAAGCATTCTGTAAGCCACCCCTCTGATACCTGTAGGGAGAGTACAAAGTATATCAATGCTTATCTAGGATGATGCAGACCTAGCACAGCCTACAGTCATGTTCTAAACTTATGGTATAAAGCTGTGTGGAGAAGATACTATTGCCAATGCCCAGTGAAGAAGGGACAGAAATGGAGAGTGGCTAGGTAGAAGCTAGCACACTTTTAAATCCCTAAGTCCTGGTGTTTCTTATGCAGACACCACTTCTTTTCTTTAGAGTTAATGCAATCCTTAACTTAGGGTTAATGAAACAGGTGTGGTGGCTCATGCCTGTAATCCCAGCACTTTGAAAGGCCAAGGCAGGCAGATCACTTCAAGTCAGGGGTTTGAGACCAGCCTGGCCAACATGGCAAAACGCCATCTCTACTAAAAATACCAAAATTAGCCAGGCGTTTGGGTGCAGACCTGTAGTCCCAGCTACTCAGGAGGGTGAGGCAGGAAAATCGCTTGAACCCAGGAGGTGGAGGTTGCAGTGAGCTGAGATCGTACCACTGTATTCCAGCCTGGGTGACAGTGAGATTCCATCTCAAAAGAAAAAAAAAAAAAGAAGTTAATGAAACCCAATATTACTCCTCTCCTTTTTTCTTTTACTAAAATTAGTAAATCAAATTTAAATAAGATTATTACTTGTAAATAAAAAATATTGTAAAAAAAAGTACCATTTAGGCAAATTGTTGCTTCTGAAGGGCCTGCATTTTGTGATTTATACCAGAGTAAATTATACGAGAGCCAAATAATCATAGTAAGGACAGTACAATGTCTTTATGACACTGATGTAGTCCTATTGGTAAAAACATTAGTTTGGTGCCTTCTATAGGTGAGGTTGAGCATAAAATAAAGGAGGCAAACAAATAAATGAAAAACAAGCAATAGTCTTTCTTACCTATAAAACTGATTTGTTTACCTCTGAATAAAACATTCACTACCAAAGTTCTTACTCTATTAAACCTGTTAATTGTTTTCTCCTGTGCCTCCATGATTTGTACTTCAGGGATAATGTGGAAGAAAGTTGAACTCTTAATTTATAGTTCATCTTAAAATGGTAGTTTCCCATGGTTAATGTATCTCGGCTTATTTACATTGACAAAACTGGATGTTCCTTTGTAGCAAGTTCTAAATAGCTATTTTGTGAAGTTTAGGGTCACTGCTACTTTTGTGGGGTCACTTGTCAGAATTCTTTCAATGAAAATTTTTCTCAGTTCTTGCAAGCCAGACAGGTCTTTCAGAACTTTGAATCTTGTGTTGGAAAAATCTTAATAAACATCTATGATATGTAACATTTCCATCAAATAATGACATATTTTCATCTTGTGTTTTGTCCTTATATTATGACAGAAATTATATATTTAACAATTTTTTAAGTGAATGTAAAAATGCCTTCTACTTCCTCAGCATCTGCTAAATTGCGAGCCTTCTTCAGAGTTCATGGAGTTGAAAATAGTAAGGGAAAACTGGAGAACAGGAAGAATGGGGAGAAGAGATATACTTATCATTGATTTGTGGTAGCACATCCTGGCATGCCCAGAGGATAGCACAGTGCTACATACATATAGCTACTGAGAGATTTTTACCAGGACGTGTGCCCATGTATCAGCTGCCACAGTTTCTTAACTGATTCTCTTTCTGTACTTTGTCGTCTGCTTTCTCTGGACAACCTTTCTAAGCAAGTCACACTGAAGAAGTGGTATTTCTGCCCATAACATATGCAGAAAAATTACTCAGTATTTGTATTTGTTCACTTTATTATTTTGGAATGTAAAGTCATGTGAGTAGGGATTTTGCTTCATTGGTTCATCACTGTGGTTTTCGGAAGCTACAGTGGTAGTATTCTAGAAGGCTCCGAGAAAGTGATTAATGAATAAATGAATTAATAGATACAATCTGAAAGAAAAAAAATGGATGCAAAAAACATTAAGACTAAAAATTTCATAATACTGGGTAAGTTACTGAATAGAATAGGTGAGATAAAGGAAGTTAAAGCTATTTCCAAAAATCATTAGATGGCTGGGAGAATGAGGTCATTAACTGAGGTAGAAAGCATATGTACACGTGAGAGAAATGGCAGAGGAGGTATTTATTTTGTGGTCTGCTTGACTGTCTTCATGGAGAAGTCCATTAGATAGGTAGAAAGGCAAGGCTGAAGTATAGGAGAGAAACCAGATCATAAAAGTAGATTGAAGCATTATTATCCTGAAGTTGATGGTTTAAATTTTACATAGATTGTTGCTTCTGTCTGGAGTGATTATTCTTTCTTTCTATGCTTTGAGAAACGTTCTATTTCTTCTTCACCATCCAGATTAATGGTATTTTTATTTGGGCAGTTCAATTGACAGAAGGATATGTAGTAATTTTTCCTTGATACAACCATCACATTTTTCCTTGAACACAGTATTAAACTGATGGCACAGCATTAGAAACAATAAATTATATTTCTTTTGGCTCTAATCCTCATCTTCATACACACTTAACCAAAAATGAGGGTAAGAAATACATTTATCATCAAATAGTAGTAATAACACTTTAATAATAATAATGAACACTTTTAAAGCTAAATGAGTGAAAGTATTAAGTGAAATTGAGGCACTAGCAGTTGAAGAGAAGCTAAGAATAAAAACTAGGAGAAAACTATATTAAAATGGATAAAGAAATGCAACTTATGATTAATGAAAAGAGAATGGTAAAGAAGACTGAGATGGAGAAGAGGGATAGGAAGTAAAGCAAGAAATTTACTTGCTACTTATTATGGAAGGAAAATTCAAGAATAAGGTACCTATAATGTGAAAACATGCAGAGTTCAAGAAGTAGGTGTTTAGTGACTCAGGACACTGATAACCTATTAGATGACTTTTTGGTCAAGATAAGAAATAGAATCAAGACCAAAGATAGAATGGCAAATAAGCAATAATAAGCATAAGGTGCTCCCAGTCCTTCCCAAAAGCTTAATGGCATGATGAAAAGAGGTGTAATAATAATCCAACCAGTTGTGGTTTCCTTAGGAATGTTATACTTTTGTTTTATTTTCAATATTAACTAATATTAATATTAAGATAATTGGCAGATGTACATTAAAAGAAGATATCCAATGTAACACAACTAGATAGAAGGGATAAGTTCTAGTGTCTAATAACATGGTGGGTGACTATAATTAACAAGAAATTAACATTGATTTCAAAATAGCCAGAAGAGAAGATTTGAAATGTTGCCAACACAAAGAAATGATAAATGTTTGAGGTCATATATATTTTAAATACACTGATTTGATTAATACACATTGTAGGCATGTATCAAAATATAACCATATACCCTATAAATCTGTACAAGTATTATGATTCAATTTAAAAAGTTACAAAAATATTAGGCCTGATTATTATGGAAATTAAAACAATACTATATATTTCTAAAGATTCATGTATATATAAGGACTATTCCAAGCACATTAGAGCAAGAATCCATGAGGTGAAAGGGAAACCGAAATAAGTGAGGATGAGGCAAAAAAAAATTAATGAAAGAAAATATAAAACCAAAAAAAGACAGAGGCTCCACATGGTCCAACAATACAAGTTTATCATGCATAGGGGTCAATATAATTAACTCAGCCCAATGAATCTGGTGCACATTTGGGGAAAAGCAGAGATGTAAGTAAAAGTCTCAACACTCGTGCTTGCCAGGACCCTGGAGCTATTGTGGTTCTCTCTTCAGTTGCTTTCAACTTCTTTCGGATTTTGTAACATACAATAAACCCACCTTCGAAAGGAGAGTGGAGGGGAGGGGAGGGGAGAAGACGGGAGGGAAGAAGAGGAGAGGAGAGGAGAGGAATCCAATGTAAAAAAAAGAGATCAGAACTTCAAGAGAAAGACACATTTAATGGAACAAAATCCCAAAGGATATAGAGGAGGAGAAGAATATAAACAGAAGGAGGGGGAAAGAGAGATTTGAATGAATTTAGAAAAGAGAGAATAACTCTGAAATGGAAGAAAGAGTGAAAGTAAAGAGACTTTTTAATCTGCTGGAAGAATGGCATTGTATGAAATTATAATTTCTAAATCAATGTTATTAGATACGATGGCAATAATTTTCTGTGTGAATAAGACTTCCAGTTAGATGTGAACAGAAACACATGAATAATAATAATCTTCCTATGATATAATGGAAATAAAGTCAAAGTTTTAATGACATTTACAAAATCTTTCAGAAGCCCAGAATACCCCTTTGAGCTTTTGATTATCTTAGTATTTTAATATTATAATTACAGCATGTCAGTACTCTATTTAAAATGTAATTATCAAAGCTTAGAGGAAACTGATTCTTATGCATCCATAATTTTATACAATATAATTTTAGAGCTTGAGCTATTTTTATGTTATCATTTTAATCATAGAAACAGTAGTTAGGTTGAAAGTCTAGGGACTTGTATATTTCTTTTTCAATGGGGTTTTAAGATAATCTTTGCTTTTAAAGTGGCCTTGTCATGGAGTATACATTTATCTACAGTAAATCAAATTGCTTCTGTTCAAATGGTTCATACAGTTTTCACAAACATATCTTAACAACAAAACCATATCCTACAAAAAATATGTTTTATCAAATCCTTTCACATAAGCCATTTTTTTTTTCCTACAAGAATTAGGAGGACATTTTAGAATGTATTGACTGGGATGCTTTATAGATTTCATTCGAGTATCTGCTTAACAGTCATCTCAACAAGACCTTCTCTGGCCATTCTATTAAAAATAGCCTTTCAACAAAATGTAAACTCCTTGACAGCTAGGGTTTTGCCTTTTTGCCAAAGTATCCCTGGGACCTGAAAAGAGGTTCTTACATGCAGAACAAACAACTCTTATAGAATATATTATGTATACTTATGATTATTTTGTTGGGTTGGAAGTGAAATTTAGAAATTAAAAAAATTTCCTAGGTGTTTCACATGATCAGCCAGAATGAGAAAGCACTCAACCAAAGCAATATCTAATTCCTTATTTTTTAAAATTATTATACTTTAAGTTCTAGGGTACATGTTTACAACGTACAGGTTTGTTACATATATATACATGTGCCATGTTGGTGTGCTGCACCCATTAACTCATCGTTTACATTAGGTATATCTCCTAATGCTATCCCTCCCCCTTCCCCCCTTACAATAGGCCCCGGTGTGTGATATTCCCCTTCGTGTGTCCAAGTGATCTCATTGTTCAATTCCCATCTGTGAGTGAGAACATGCGGTATTTGGTTTTCTGTTCTTGCGATAGTTTGCTGACAATGATGGTTTCCAGCTGCATCCATGTCCCTACAAAGGACACAAACTGATCCTTTTTTATGACTGCATAGTATTCCATGGTGTATATGTGCCACATTTTCTTAATCCAGTCTGTCACTGATGGACATTTGGGTTGATTCCAAGTCTTTGCTATTGTGAATAGTGCCGCAATAAACATACGTGTGCATGTGTCTTTATAGCAGCATGATTTATAATCCTTTGGGTATATGCCCAGTAATAGGATGGCTGGGTCAAATGGTATTTCTAGTTCTAGATCCTTGCAGAATCGCCACACTGTTTTCCACAATGGTTGAACTAGTTTACAGTCCCACCAACAGTGTAAAAGTGTTCCTATTTCTCCATATCCTCTCCAGCACCTGTTGTTTCCTGATTTTTTAATGATTGCCATTCTAACTGGTGTGAGATGGTATCTCATTGTGGTTTTGATTTGCATTTCTCTGATGGTGAGTGATAATGAACATTTTTTCATGTGTCTGTTGGCTGTCTTCTTTCAAGCAAATGTCTTCTTTCAAGCAAACTCTAACAGACCTGCAGTTAATTCCTTTTTAAAATAAAGAATTGCATAGCCCCTCCCTCCCTTCCTCCCTTCCTCCCTTCTTTCCTTCCTTCCTTCCTCCTACACATGTTATTAAGAATGCTAAGTACTAGACATTGTGGATACCAAAACAAAATAACAAATCATCTCTGCCCTTAAAGTACATGCAGTTAAGCTGTGCACATTTTCACCCTTCGAGAATAGATACACTTTTTGCAGAGAGTTAAAGATGAACAAATAACATGATGAAGCTGGTTAACACAGTGTGTAAGCGTATGTGTGTTTGTGTGCGCGCACGTGTGTGTGTGTGTTTTGCAAAATGAAATGTGAGTGAAGCAATGAAGCTAATATTCTCAAGAGGTTTAAGACAGATTCAGGGGAAATTCCAAAGGAGACATGGGGAATATGTTATGAGAAATAATACATTTTTTGGAATACATGTAGAAAAAATCCCAATTGCTGTGAGCCAGTCTCCCATCTAAGTACCAATCCCCTGTACAAACAAACTCTGCGTTCATCACATTAATCAGAAACATATACAGTGGTTTGTTTCCTCGGCCAACTAAGCCTCATTAATTTATTAACTTCTTGAAATAGGATCCCAGAACTTAGCAACTATGTCTAACAATATTTCCCAATACAGTACATGCAAGAAATAATTAAAATGGCAGGAACCTGCGTACACATTTCCTAAGAACTCTGGCCCAGGGAAGAGTTAACTTCTCTTCGAATCTTCCTTGCTGAATAGTTCTCATCACAGGTCTCAGCACAACCTTAGTAAGTCAAAGCAGGGTTCCTGGCAAGGCAGTGATTGGCACACAATAAGGCACAGCAGAGGGAAGGGATCCTTCTTTTGTTCCCTTTGCAACCATTCTTTTTTTTGAAGGCATCCCTCTTCTGCACCAAGATAATCCATTCTAAATCAAGGCGAGAAGGGGGAACTAGGGCTAGAGTGAAGACTGGAGTTGCTCTGTGCTGGTAAAAGGGAATAAAATGCTGATGGGAGAAAAGGTAGGTTATCCACACTGACAGCAGGTAGAATCTGCCATTTTGAGTAAATACACACTGGATTCAAGAGCTACTCATATTTCATGGGACAAAATTAAACAGGATGTGTAAGTTCAAGTGTGCATGCTAACAGCCAGCTTCACATTGTAACACCTCATTGTAGCATTGAGAGTGATAAATTTATTTTCCATTAAAAATAAAACATATGAGGAAAACCTATTTTTAAGTCACACCAAAGGAGAAACATTCAACTAAAGAAGGGAGTTCTCTCTTATTTTGTCTAAGGGTTGCGGTACAGCTTTAAGTCACATCTCCCTACCACGCACCGAAATGGAATAACAGAAATTTCCAGGAGCATTTGGTTTTCAAAAATTGTCAATATAAGAATCAGAAATAGGTTTTGATATCAAAGTGTAAAGCAACCCCTACATTTACCTCACCTTTATGCTCCCCTAGTGGGTTCTTTATCTTAGTACTTGTCCTATTGAAATTGAAATGATACTGAATTTAACTGAGTCTACTGGGCCATCCACAAGACTAAGATTCTTGAGGGCTGAGTCAGTGGTGTACTGATAAGCCAGCTCCAGAATGTGGTAGTTCTGATTTGTGCCATTCCCCATTTTATTGCTATGAGAGTGCCCGCCATTGCCTGATTTCATGTTTTCAAAGATTTATCAATAATATAATTTCCAAATATGTAATTATTGCCTCCAGTACACGACAGGCTGAGACAGAGTCTTTGCATCATCTAACACACGGTTGGCAACACTTATGCAGTAAGCATTTGCTGAATTCTAGTTGAGGAAGTTTTAAAACCATCCTCAGAGACTATTAGCTTTTCCAGTTCCTTCATTGTTTTACCTCAGGGCACGCCACTTTTTATGAAAGCAATTTTACTTTCTCCAGCCAATAGGATCCCCTTTTATAGTCTGTAAAAGATGAGAAGACAGAGGTTTAAGGAGCGTCCCAGGTACTACATCACAAAGTCCATGGGTATTGCCAAAGGTAGTCGATTTCACAGCCTGCTTTGAAGGTTAATGCAAGCTGACTTTACATCACTACAAGAGTAGCAGTTATTCATACAAATGGTTTATCTCGAGATTTCCCTTAACTATAATTTTTATAGCTGAGTGCAAATCGGTAAGAAGAGTATGTTTGTTTCTGAAGAAAACAAAGCATATATTGAGGGACTTAAATAACCTGGAATGTGTAATGTTATATTTGCTGCCATTTATTTTGCAGATTAAAAGAGTCTCCAAAAGACTAAATTGAACAAGTTAGGCAGTTGCAGCAGAATGAAGATTAGAGCCCTTGTCTGACTAATTTCCAAGCCTTTGTTTCTGTGGCCACGAGATACAAAGCATAGCTGTGACATAGAAGTTGGATAGGGGTCTAAGGCAGACTTGGTCTGCCCCCTGCCTAGTTCCACTGAGTTTTCCGGGTTTCTGAATGGGTCAACATGCAGAGTTTAAGAGGTCAAAAGGAAAAACTGAAGTGTTCCTAATGAGAAGGGTCACAAAGTAACTACTAGAAAAATTCGCAGGCCTAGAAATCAGGCAGAGGGGTGGCAGGGTCCAGGTGTTGTTTCAGGGAAAGGGAAATTCAGGGAAAGAATCTGGAGGAAGGCCAGTGCTTTCTGGTGAAAAAAAACAGTTGCTTGGAGGCTGCGCGTGGTGGTTTGTGCCTGTAGTTCCAGCTACAGGAGAAGCTGAGGCTGCGATGAAAGGGCTGCTTGAGTCCAGAAGGTTGAGGGTACAGTGAGCCGTGATTGCGCCATTGCAGTTTAACCTGGGCCACAGAGTGAGACCCTGTATCTTACAAAACAAAACAAAAGGCAGGTTAGAGGATTTTTTTTTTAGCGAGTTTTTCTAGATGTTTAAATGTTGAATGTAATTCTTTCCACACTTGCCCCTCTCCTGCTTATTTAAGACACTTCAGGAAATATCTTCCCTAATTATTATTTAAAGTTTTGAAATGAGATGGATGTGTACTTTAAAATGCAACACCTCAAATGAGGCTCTCCTAAATGCGGCCCTGCTTTATTTTGGATGTTATTAATCATGGGGAAAATGAAGGAGAATTGTGCATAATTAGTCCATGGAAGAAGTAGAGAACTTCCACTTCCTGGTAAGTATTTAATGCCAGCTAGTTCTATGACTTTATACTTTTTTTTTTTTTAAACATGATTATAGATTGTTTCTTAGTCATTTCATTCTAAATACAAATAAAGCATCTTAATAGGACTTTGAAAGCATAGAATTTTGTCACATGTACAAGAGTTATATATTTGACATATAATTTAAAAAATAAAATACACACAACTCCTCTTTCTAACTTGAACAGTGGTCACATTCTTCAGTTCAGGAAAACATTAAGTTGCTCACCATGTGTTTATTCTGCCAAGGTATATTTCATTAACCCTTTTTTTCTGCCTGTTAGTCCTTGAGCTTTATTAGATTATTTATTGACTAGAAATTCTGGCAGTCATATGAAAGAAGGAATCCAGTCAAGTTTCCTCAAATATTAAAATGGATAGCCTTGGATATGTCAGATACTAAGTCTCATAGACATTGCCCTTTGAGAAACAAGTTCTTCTTTTTGATTTATGTGCTCATGTACAATAATTTTTCAGGAAATTGATTTAAAATATTTTAAGTGTTTCCAAAACATCACCTGTCAGTTCACAGGCATTTGAAAATGTAAATAGAGCTCTGGAGTCAAAGAGCTCAAATATCTCAAACAGCAAATATAAATGAGCACAGTCAGCATGTGTGTTGTTCCTCCAGAGCCCACATTCATCTTTAAAGTCCCCAGGGCTAACTCTCCAGGCCTTACATATTGAAGGTAACAAACTGTCTCCTTGTAGATTTCTTTGTACCTTGCCATTACTGTCAGCATTTGGAGTTCTGCTATCTAAATTTCCGTACATTAAAGTCATTAAATACAAGGCAATGGCCCCAAGGAGAGCTACTTTTCTCTGGATCTACCTCTGTGCTGGTGTGTGGCTTGGGAGGGCCATGTTGTTTGTTGAGAGCATTATCATTATGTCAGTGAAGGCATCTGGTCATCATTCCCAGTACCTGGCCCCTCAAATTAAGCTGTTCTCAGCAGTCTTCATGCCAAGGTTACTTCACTGTCAGCTTTCAGTGGCAGCACAAAGTGAGAAATATGCTGGTGGATTTGATTACAAAAGTGTCTGTATGTCAGAGAGAAATCATTAGACATTTGGAAGCCTAATAATAAAACTGAACATGCAAAACTTTGAGTAGCCAAGCAAACCAAATTTGGGGGTTATTTTCAGAATTTTCTGTTAAATTTTCAAAATTTTATTCTTGGGACATCTGAAATCTATGATGAGAGAAGACAGAATCAAAATGTTAGGTGTGTAGATATATGAATTTCTCATTATTATAATAGGTTTGATGTTTGCCTACAAAACATATGTCTATCAATAAAGCTCCCTTTAATTATTCTTAATTTGAAATAAAATATGCATAGTTTTGTCTTAGATAAGGTTTGTTTCTTTCCATGGCATCCCCTTTTATCTCATGGTGACTACCTCAATGTTCTTACAGAGGTGATATCAGCTTATATTTACAAGGCTTCTGAGTCAAGTCTTGTGTCCTTGCTCTTCTTTCAATATTTATTAAAACAATATAAATTGAGTGTTGGTTAATATGCATATAGTGTGGTGGATATTTTTATCATATTGCTATACATGATTTAATGGCAAGTTAATATACCTGCATTATATCTTTTCTACACTGCTGGAGGAACAACAGGATGTCAACAAATAATCTCATTGATAAATGGGAGATGCGGAGTAGCCGTAGGGGAAACCTTGCTGGTAGTCAGAGATGAGATCATCACCACAACCACTGCTTCTAGTCAGTCATGAAGCTGATGCTAAATCCTGGTTAAGGAGAGCTGGATGTGTGCTGAGTGCTAATCCATCCTGCCTGCTACAAGCGATGGGGAGATTTATCAAACTGCAGCACAGTGATAGAGAGAGGCAGTAGGAAATGGAGTCGGAAAGATAAGCAGGGGTAGTTAAGAGTTTAGATTCATTTTATGTGTGATGAGAAGCCGTTGGAAGAAGTATATTCTCTTATTTATATTTGAGAAGGCACATTCTACGTTTGCCTGGACAATAGACTACATGGGAGCAGGAGTAGAAACAAAGCAACAAGCTATCAGGCTAATTGTGATATTCTAGGGTTTGGACCATAGGTGCCTGAGATGGGATGACAGCAGTGAAGATAAGACTTGGTGAGATTCAAAGTACATTTTGAAGCTGAAGCCAATACTGTATCTTTCTTCACTCATTCTCTTCAGGATTTGGGTATACACCAGTAAAATTAAACAATAATACTAATATCCCCAGCTCTTTACCTGCACCAATTCACAAAGTTCTTCCACTTTGAAATTTCTGGGAACCCCAGGAATGCCCTACAAAATGCTCACAAATAAATCAGTTTCTACCAAATGTTTCCATTGTTCTTTACTTCCCTTACTTCCCACTTTCCTTCTCTTACATAGGTGTTGATGCCAAGGATGTTTAAACATTCTGTACACTAAAATTCATTTCAGAGTTCCCTTCCACAACCCCAAGATAACATTCAGTTAAGCAAAAAGGAGAGAAAAAGGCCTCATGGAATTCAGATGCCAACTGATTCTCAGGAAAGGAGGATGGGGAGTAGAAGCGATCTAGTATAATTGGTTTTTCTTTTTGTTGTTTTGTTTTGTTCTGTTTTGTTTGAGACAGTCTTACTCTGTCGCCCAGGCTGGAGTGCCGTGATGCAATCTCGGCTCATTACAACCTCTGACTCCCGGGTGCAAGCAATTCTGCTGTCTCAGCCTCCTGAGCACACACCACCGCGCCTGGCTGATTTTTGAATTTTTAGTAGAGACAGGGTTTCACCATATTGGTCAAGTTGGTCTTGAACTCCTGACCTCAGGTGATCCACCGACTTTGGCCTCCCAAAGTGCTGGGATTACACGTGTGAGACACCACACCCAGCCGATCTAGTATAATTGTAAAGTTGTCATGGATGCTCTTTCTGAGTATTAGTTCCTAGTTTTCCTCACTGCTAACAGCTTTTTGGTATTAAAATGAACAAATCAAAACAAAATGAAACAAAAGTAAAACAAATCAAAACAAAATGAAACAAAATATCAGAATAAAGCAGTTCCAAATATTCTCCTTGTCTCTCCTCCCAATCTATGTTACTTTGATGCAGAGATTAGAAAAAGTAAACTTCGGTGCTTTCATTTGTTTGTAACCATTTTAGATGTATGTCTTTCCAGACAGAGTACAATGATTTACTAAAGTTAGTTGTACTGCTGTACATTATGATATTTTTATTTCTATTTTATTGTCTTATCACTCCTTTTCATGGGCATTGCAAATACAGCTGAGTTAGCAGCTGCATCTCTGCAACATCTCTGGCTTTCTGCACTTTCTGCGGGTTGGAAAGCCCCTGCAGGGCCTTTGCCTGTTCCTGTCACACCATGCAGAGATTCACCTGTCACTTTGGTCTCCTAGTGGAACCTGGGATCAGCCTCCTGGAGATAGCTATTTTTTTCTCTTTTTTTCTCAGAAATATAACAGTTCTGCAGTGGAGTTTGGCTTCTTCCCAAAAGCTCAATTCTCCTGCAAGACCCAAATACAGACAGAACTTTCTATTGCACCATACAGTATTCTTACATTACAATCAATATGCCCTCTGCTTTGCCCCTCGTGTTTCGAGTAAATAATTATATTTTGAAAGCGCACAGATAAACCAGTACATCCTGGAGTCACATCGTCCTGGTTCAGGATGAGGACAGGAGAGAGAAGAGTTTAAAAATGTATGTATCTTTTGATTAGAAGTCATTGAAATTTCATTCAAATCTTACTACACAGAATTTTTATTCCTTCTTTCTTTGTTCCCATACTTTTTGTGAATTAGAATCCCTGGATATTTTATGAAGGGCACCTCTTTCCCTCAAATAACCTCTAGGACCAGTTAATATTCTTAAGTCAAGTGACTCTTTGAGATTCCAGAAAACTGGGGGAGGAGTTTATAGACAAGGAAACCATCCCATCAATCAATCAATCAGTCAATCCGTCAATCATATATATAGAGTACATAATACGTGTGAGACTTTATGTAAACCAGTCTTTTCTGTCCATAATCTTGCCTTAGGAAGAGAAATAGGTTAAAAGACACACAGACAAAGGTGTGCAAGAATCTGTTCTGAGATTTCTTTAGGTATCCCTGGATTCTTTGCAACCTAGAACTGATGTGCTCGAATTGTCTTGGGGTAGGCATTTTCACCTAATCCACCTTTTAGATATTAAGAACTAAGACTATGTAGACAAATGGATACAGACTGATAAAATATTAATTATACTAATTTACCGAAACTCATTTGTCACTTGTGGTTTATGCACATCACTAAATAAATCAGATCAAGTGTGTTTCAAGTTGTGCTTGGAGATGCCATTTCTTCATTCAGCAGTTATGTAGTGAAGGCTTTGTTCTGTGTTAGACACCATTCTGGGCAAAGGCTGCGGATACGCCAGTGAACAAGTCAAACAGAACTTTGGCCTCATAAAATTTAGTTGTGAACCACTCAGCCTTGAAAATACATTAGGAATTATATAATCTTACGGGTATTTTTTTTTGTCCTGAAATGCTTTATTATCTCATTGAGACATTCAAAGTATGGTAGACTTAAGAGATAATTGCTTGTAAGAAAAGAACATTTAAACCGTAACTTTACCTCAACGGCCTCCTTCTCCAATTTTCCAAAGACCCTCAGAATAAATGTCATATTCACAGCAATGTAGATTTAAAAGACTGGTGAAAAGTATAATTATTTTTAAATTCTAAGGTTTTAAATGATAATTTGATAAGAGGTGCCTTAAAATTAATGCCTTCAAATTGATGGGATGAGCAGAAATTGATGTTGATGTACGTATGTCATAAAATATGAGGTATTTATAAAATGAAAGTTACACAATGGAGTGGACAGTCAAGATCAGCAGGCTTCCCTCCATTCTCCTTGGGAGCTTTACAGTTGCAGTGTGTAAATCTAATTTCATTATGAACTAGAAAATTCCGACTTTGAGACTTACAACGTAAGTCAAGCGATTTTCTAGCCTTGTTCTCTTCTTTAAGTCACTTTATTCAATTCTATTCTGAAACTCCTTATTGACAGAAGAACATTCTAAGTTTTGACTAAAAGAGCATGATACTCAATGGTGGATATGTGCCACATTTTCTTTATCCAGTCTATCATTGATGGGCATTTGGGTTGATTCCATGTCTTTGCTATTGTGAATAGTGCTGTAATGAACATACGCATGCATATGTTGTTACAACAGAATATATTCCTTTGAGTATATACCCAGTAATGGGATTACTGGGTAAAATAGTAATATTTCTGGTTCCTTTGAGGAATCGCCACACTGTCTTCCACCACGGTTGAACTAATTTACATTCCCACCAGCAGTGTAAAAGCATTCCTGTTTCTCCACAACCTCACCAGAGTCTGCTGTTTCTTGACTTTTTAATAATCGCCATTCTGACTGGTATGAGATGGTATCTCATTGTGGTTTTGATTTGGGTTTCTCTAGTGATCAGTGATGTTGAGTCTTTTTTCATGTTTGTTGGCTGGCTGCATGTATATCTTCTTTTGAGAAGTGTCTATTTGTGTCCTTTGCCCACATTTTAACGAGGTTGGTTTTTTTCTTATAAATTTAAGATACTTGTAGGTTCTGGATATTAGCCCTTTGTCAGACAGATAGATGGCAAACATTTTCTCCCATTCTGTAGGTTGTCAGTTCATACTGATGATAGTTTCTTTTGCGGTACAGAAACTCTTTAGTTTAATTAGATCTCATTTGTCAATTTTTGCATTTGTTGCTATTGCTTTTGATGTTTTCGTCATGAAATCTTTTTCAATGCCTATGTCCTGGTATTGCTTATGTCTATGGTATTGCCTAGATTTTCTTCTAGGTTTTTTATAGCTTGGGGTTTTACATTTAAGTCTTTAATCCATCTTGAGTTAATTTTTTTGTATAAGGTGTAACAAAGGGGTCCAGTTTCACTTTTCTGCACATGGCTGGCCAGTTCTCCCAGCATCATTTATTAAATAGGGAATCTTTTCCCCATTTCTTGTTTCTGTCAGGTTGGTCAAAGATCAGATGGTGGTAGATGTGCAGTCTTGTTTCTGGGTTCTTTATTCTGTTTCATTGGTCGATGTGTCTGTTTTTGTATTAGTATCATGCTGCTTTGGTTACTGTAGCCATGTAGTATAGTTTAAAGTCAGGTAGTGTGAAGCCTCCTGCTTTGTTTTTTTGTTTAGGATTGTGTTGGTTATGTTGGCTCATTTTCGGTTCCATATGAATTCTTAAAATTACTACTTTAAGTATTTTTATTCTAATTTTGTGAAGAATGTCAATGGTAGTTTAATGGGAATAGCATTGAATCTATAAACTACACTGGGCCATTTGGCCATTTTTATGATGTTGATTCTTCCTATTCCTGAGCATGAAATGTTTTTCCATTTGTTTGTGTCCTCTCTGATTTCCGTAGGCAGTGGTTTGTAGTTCTCCTTGAAGAGGTCCTTCACTTCCCTTGTTATGCTAGCTGTATTTCTAGGTATTTTATTCTCTTTGTAGGAATTGTGAATAGGAGTTCATTCATGATTTGGCTCTCTGCTTGTCTATTGTTCGTGTATAGGAATGCTTTTGATTTTTGCACATTGATTTTGTATTCTGAGACTTTGCTGAAGTTACTTATCAGCTTAAGAAGGTTTTGGGCTGAGAATATGAGGTTTTCTAGATATAGGATCATGTCATCTGCAAACAGAGACAGTTTGAGTTCCTCTCTCCCTATCTGAATACACTTTATTTCCTTCTCTTGCCTGATTGCCACAGCCAGAACTTCCAATACTGTATTGAATAGGAGTGATAAGAGAGGGCATCCTTGTCTTGTGCCAGTTTTCAAGGGGAATGCTTCCAGCTTTTGCCCATTCAGTATGATATTAGCTGTGGGTTTGTCATAAATGGCTCTAATTGTTTTGAGATATATTCCTTCAATACCTAGTTATTTAGTTTTTAATATGAAAAGATGTTGAATTTTATCAAAGGCCTTTTCCGCATTTATTGAGATAATTGTGATTTTTGTCGTTAGTTTTATGTGATGAATTATGTTTATTGATTTGCATATTGCATATTTGCATATTATATAAGGGACTTGACTGTGGAGGGGAACAGCATAGCTGGGGCCTGTCGGGGTGGGGCCGGGGTTGGGATGCATGCTGGGCTTAATACCTCGGTGATGGGTTGACAAGTACACCAGACCACCATGGCACACATTTACCTAAGTAACAAACCTGTGCATCCTGCATATGTATTCCGGAACTTAAAATAAAATAGATACAGTAGAATTTAGATGGAAAATTAGTAAATAAAAGGAAGATACCTTGTAATACTTATATAAAAGAGCATAAACTTGGCTTTATGGGAATCTCCATCATTAGTAGAGATAGGGTAGGAATTAAAAGTATGTTTTCATAATACACTTAAACTTACTCATTTATTTTAAAAAATCTCAAATATACAAACACACTTCATTGCTTTAAATCAAATCAAATGTTGTGAGGTGTCCAGTTGACCCTCAGTTTATGGATTAGTTTAAGATGGACTCAAATCCCATATGTCTATTTTCCGGGACTTTCAATTATAGTATTCAAGTGTTTAAATGTTTAGTGTTTATGGGAGAATCCAAATAACGGTTAAGGTCACGTTTAACAGAAAATGGTGGTTTTTCTTGGCAATAAGACGTCAAGGTTTCTAGGCATTTTACAGTGAAAATAATTCAGTGAGCTTCTCAGGGTGACTTATTTGTGAATTTAATTAATGCAAATCCAATAGTGCAAACCTATCGCATAGTCCAGAAACATAAGACTGAAAATGAAAAACCCTTTATATAATTGCTTATCTTTAATTTTATTTTTTTTCTCTCTCCAAGAGTTTATGGCTCTTTCCCAGTTTGAAATAGTTAATTTCCCCGGAGGCCCTTGAATGTAATGAGTTGTTAACTTAGTAACTGCTAATTATAAACTACTCAGCCTTACTTAAAAAAAAAAAAATCGAATCATTGCTGATTTCAGGCCATTTGATACATTTTAAATTCCTATCCATAAGTGATTTTATTTCTAATAAAAGGAACCAGTAGCATAGAGTGGCTATTAAAGGCTTATTGACCTGGAAGCTTTCTAACATCTATTATCCAATCTTTTCACATTGCAAAAAGTGGGCCCATGTGTTTTAGTATGATTACACAAAATAAACCACAGCTTTTTGTCACATATACTACCTAAGTTGATAGCTCCAATTTTATTGAGCTCTTATCATATGCCAGATGCTATGCTAAACACCTTCATATGTTACTTTCTAGTCTCACAAAGGTCAGTATTCTTACAGTACCCAGTTTAAAGGTGTGGTCACTGAGGATCCCAGTGGTTAAGTAATTCATTCAGGGGCTCATCACTATTAATGATACAATCTGGATTTCAGCCATGTGTGTCTGAATGCAGGTTGTCACCTCTGTGGTATGCTGCCTTGCGCACACCAACAATTACTTATATAAGAACTTAGGTATATTCTCCTTAAGAAGTTAATTCCACTCTAAATTTGCTATTCTTTTGGCTAGTCCAGCCTTTACTGACAATAAACTTCCTACAGCACCTACTCAGGAAAAAAAAAAAAAAAAAAAATAGAGGCAGTGTGCGGTGGCTCACGCCTGTAATCCCAGGTCTTTGGAAGGCCGAGGTGGGTGGATCACCTGAGGTCAGGAGTTCAAGACCATCCTGGCCAACATGGTGAAACCCCATCTCTACAAAAATACAAAAATTAGCTGGGCATGATGGCGGGTGCCTGTAATCCCAGCTGCTTGGGAGGCTGAGGCGGGAGAATCTCTTGAACCCAGGAGGCAGAGGTTGCAGTGAGCCGAGATTGTGCCATTGCACTCCAGCCTGGATGACAGAGTGAGACTCGGTCTCCAAAAAAAAAAAAAAAAAAAAAAAAAAAAGGAAAATCCAGTAGATCTTTTGTTCATAATTTCACCTACAGTGAATTATTTAATAGTATGCTATAGAATAGAGTCTTATGAGATTTTTATCATAATTGTGAAGTTAATTTTACCAATTTATGTAGTGTATTTACAAGTAGTGATTTCTCTTCTGGCCTCTTCTGTGTTTTCTCAGATGTCTTCTTATTGTGTCTTCTCTTCTCATATTCTGTTTCTTTTGGGTCTAATATTTATTGCAGCTCTTCTGATAACAATCTTTGGGCTTCAAAACTTTGCTAGACTATGCACCCCTGCATCAGAACAGTTGCATCTATATGGAAGGACACCCCCAAGGCTGATCAATCTTGTTACCCAGAACTTTATCTGGGGTCCCTGTGGACTGTGCTTGCAGAAGTCAAGAATGGAATAGAGTTTCTGCTAAAGAGATGGGTATATTTTTTGCTTTTGGGAGACAACAGAGTCAGAGAGTACGTAAGATGGTGACAGGAAAAGGTAACAATAGAAATACATGGAGATGAATTATTGGTGTGGCTAGGATTTTAATCCGCTGGGGGAATGAGCATTAAAGTAGGGGGAATACACTTATTGTAGGATATTTCAGAATATATCCTTTGGTTCTTTTTTTAAATTACACCTGTATTCCTCTCACCTCATTCCTACTCTGCCACCCACCCACAGATTCTCATGTCATGAAGACTTCCTGTGGGGAAAAGAAAGATCAGACTATTACTGTATCTACATAGAAAGAAGTAGACATAAGAGACTCCATTTTGTCATGTATTTGAGATGCTGTTAATCTGTGACCCTACCCCCAACCTTGTCTTTGCAAGAGACATGTGCTGTGGTGACTCAAGGTTTAAAGGATTTTGGGCTGTGCAGGGTGTGCTTTGTTAAACAGGTGCCTGAAGGCAGCTTGCTGGTTAAAAGTCATCACCATTCTCTTAATCTCAAGTACCCAGGGACATGTACACTGCCAAAGGTCTCAGGGACCTCTGCCTAGGAAAGCTAGGTATTGTCCAAGGTTTCTCCCCATGTGATAGTCTGAAATATGGCCTCGTGGAAAGACCTGATCGTCCTCCAGCCTGACACCCGTGAAGGGTCTGTGCTGAGGAGGACTAGTATAAGAGGAAAGAAGGCCTCTTGGCTGTTGAGATAGAGAAAAGCATCTGTCTCCTGCCCGTCCCTGGGCAATGGAACATCTGGGTGTAAAACCTGATTGTATGTTCTATTTACTAAGATGGGAGAAAACTGCCTTAGGGTGAAAGGTGGGACGTGCTAGCGCAATGCTGCTCTTTATGCACTAAAAAGGTTTATGGAGATGTTTGCATATGCATGTCAAGGCACAGCACTTTTCCTTAAACTTATGTCACAGAGATCTTTATTCATATGTCTTACTGCTGACCTTCTCCCTACGATGATCCTATTATCCTGCCGCTTCCCTTTTTCTAAGATGGTAAAGATAATGATCAATAAATACTGAGGGAACTCAGAGACCAGTGCTGGCGTGGGTCCTCTGTATGCTGAGCGCAGGTCCCCTGGGCCCACTTTTTTTTTCTCTATACTTTGTCTCTGTGTCTCATTTCTTTTCTCAAGTCTCTTGTTCCACCTAATGAGAAACGCCCACAGGTGTGGAGGGGCAGGCCACCCCTTCACTTCCCATTACCAACCTGGGCAGAGTATTTTCCCTAGCAAGAAATTATGTCATTTAACAAAAAATATTATTGGTGGAAATACTCGGTAGGTGAAATAAGCAAACAGTAAGCCATTATTTGGGATCATTTTGCAAATCATCATGTCCGAGAGACAACTACTAAATTGAATGCTGAAAGCACTTGCTAGAGAGGCAATATTTTGGCTAAAAACGCAAATTTTACGTCAATTTGGGCTAGTCTCCTTGTAAGTCTGTTCCCTTATCTAGGAAAGGAGTAATTAAAACTGTAGCAATATCATAAGCACATTGTGAGTTTTAAATTATAAAGATCATTAAGTGTGACAGTTAGCACATAGTACATAGTCAATGAATGATCATTGCCACTATAGGAAACAATAATTGGATCAGAAAAGAAAGATGTAGAACCTTCTTTCCATCTAAACTTTATCTGAAGTGATTTTATTTCAAAACGTACACAATAGTTGACAATTTAACCTATATAAGACATTTCACCTTAATATGTAATCTGCATTTAAATTGTTTGCAATTTCTCTTCTGCCGTTTCTGTTATTAGATTGACTTGATTTTAGATCTGGGTGAGGAGGAGGGCAGCGGGAGATGCTGACTGTTCAGAAGAGTGGGATAATATGACATATATATGGGGAGACTCTGCCAAGTAAAGTGGAAAAATTCTATAAACAGTACTCTGAATGCTTTATGAAAGCAATGAAGCAAGTTCCAATGGAAAAACTACAGAAGAGTGGTGCGGTGGCATCTTTCTGAGGAGCTGCTTTAGAATACTATGTAAATTATTCTGCAAACCCTAATGGTAGTTTCACCCAGCTTTCCTTAAATTCCAAATATATCAATCTATAAAAAGATTAACTTAATTCAAATTTATATTTTGTTACATTGTTTGATTACGCTAACAAGATGACATTTGTAAGATCCAGGGGAACTAACAGGTACATTTTCCTGCAGAATTATTTCCATGCTGCTGTGTCTTAGTTTAATGTACTCATCTACCTGGCTCGTAAGGATGCCATTTTCGAAATCTGGACATACATAGCTGATTACTCAGCAATTCCGCTCAAAGGTGCGCATATTTATCAATGAGCACAAACATTATCAAGAGGACTGTTCGAACATATTTATTTTAGCATTATTTGTCATAGCCTCAAACTGAAAAATATTCAAGTGTCCATTAACACTATGATGAAAATAAATTATGATATATTCACAAATAAAAACCTACACATCAACGCAAATGAACTACCTACAGTTGCATTTAACCATATTTGTAAAGCTCACATATTGTTGAGCAAAAGAAGCTGAAAGCAAAAGAATACACACTATTTGATTTCAGTTATAAAAATTACCCAAACTAGTAGGACTAAACTATTGCACTTAGAAATTCTTGCATGAATGGAAAAATACAAATAAAGTAATTACCATAAATGTCAGGATAATGACTATTTTGGGATGGGAGAATGCATAATGAGGACTTTTGGGGTCTTAGTAAAATTCTATTTTTTTAATCTGTTCTGTGATTACTCAGTATTTTGCTTTTGCTAAATCATTAAGCTGTATATTTTTGTTTTGTGTACTTTTCTATATGTATGTTATGGTTCAAGTAAAACACATCGTCAGAGAAACACCTCTCAAATTTGTTGAATAAACTGCTGCTGTTATCTGTTTTGTATTAGGCATATATAACAAAATGTATTTCATTTTCACTTTGTTCTTTATTGTGTTAATGAGCTCATGATTATTAAAGAAATTAATCAGAGCTATTTAAAGCCATTATAATTTATTAGTTCTTCTATTAGGCTATTTTAAATACATATGTAAGTAAGAATGACTTTATTGCCTTTTTTGATTTATATTACTAAAGGATGTTTCTAGTATTTAAATATCGCAACAGAAACTTATCTAAAAATTGCATTTATTTTCTATTTTTGTTTTAAAAAGCTTTGAAATTCAAATTGAGATATCAACATATTTTTTTCATGGTACATATAGAGTTGATTCCAAATTTGTAAGAAGGATCAATATATATTCACTGTCAGATAAGAATAATAAGGCATTTACCCCATTCATTATTAGAAGTTATAAAGCTATGACAGCTAAGTATGGAGAACGATATATAGAAAAGTGAGGGAAATTAAAATTCAAGAGACAATTCTATACATAAATGGATATTTGATGTATACCAGAGATAGTATCGAAAATCATTAGATAGAAGATGAGCTATTCAACAAACGCCGTTGATCTTTAGGAAAATCTGTTATCCTTTAGGAAAAATGTAATTGAATCCCTCTCACGCTATAACCAGAAGGAATTTTAAGTAAATTAAAGAAAAGGTGTTAAAGGTAAAACTACACAGTTCGAGTCTTCTTAAACTTATAATACATAAAACTTATGAAACAACGCACAAACAGCACAACCCAGAAAAAACAAGATTTTAAAATTTGCTTGTGTTAAATTTAAAAGTTCTGTTTCTTAAAATTTGTTTGAAGAATTCTTTTAATAGTAATTCCCGTGCAACTATGCTGCTGATGAACTGCTTGGCTGAAAATGTTGGTATTTTTATCTTCATTTTTGAAACATATTTTCAATATCTTAAAGTTGTTACTCCATTTATTCTAGTTTCCATTGTTTCCAATAAGAAATCTGCTATGATCTTTATCTTTGTTCCTTTGCATGTAATATATCATTTTTTCTGACTTCACTTAAGATACTGGTGTATCTTACCTTTATTACTGGTTTTAAGTAACATGATTATGATGTTCATTAGTATACTTTTCTTTCTATTTCTTATTTTTCAGGTTTGCTGATTCTTTGGAGCTGTGGGTTTATTATTTTCTTCAAATAGAGCATTTTCCACCATTATAAAAATACCTTTCTAGCGCCCCCTTTTTTCTCCTTATCTTCTAAGACTCCAAATATACCTATATTCAGCTACTTGCAGTTACTCTATCTTTCACTGATGGCCTGCTTATTTATATTTCAATAGTCTTTTTTGTTGGGATCTGAGTTTAGTTTCTATTACTATATATTCACACTCACTAATATTTTATTCTGCAACCTCTAATAATGCCATTAAGCTCATCCAATCTAATTTTTAATCTCAAATAATGTAGTGTTCCTTTCTAGAAGTTCTCTTTGCATCTCTGAAATATTTTTCACTTCTCTGCTGAATATGTCCAATCTTTTTCTAACTAAACATATGGAACATATTTACAATATCTATTTTAATGCTTTTGCCTACTAATTCTCTCAGGTGTATCCTTTTTAGACTACTATAGATTGACCCATTTTTCTCTTCAACATGGGCTTTGTCATTTCTCTGCTTATTTGACAACCTATTAATTTCTGATGTGATGCAGATTTGAAGAATTTTTACCTTGCTGTGTGCTGAATAGATTTGCATGACTATACATTTTCTTGATCTTTGTTTGGGACATACTTAAGCTACTTGGAAACAGCGTAGTTTTCTTTTTTTTTTTTTTTGTCTTGTTTCTTTTTTATTTTTTAGCAGGAATAGAGCTGTATTTAGTCTAGGTTTAAATGTGTCTCACTACTAAGCTAGACCCTCCTCAGTAATCTAACCAATGACTACTGAGTTCTGGCTGTTGGGAACAGATATTATTTCCAATCTTGTGGGAACCTTGGTTACTCATCCTTTTAGGTGGTTCTTTCTTCATTCTTGGATAATTTCCTCATGAGCATGTGCTGATCAGTAGTCAACTGAATATTTGCTCGGGAGAACCTTATGCAGGACGCTGGAATTACCTTTATGTGCAGCTGTGTCTTCTCTGGTAATCTACCCTGCAAACTTACTACCTGGCCCTGCCCAGAGCCTCCAATTTTGTCTTCTCAGTTAGGACAATTGCTGAACTCTTCCAGGATGCTCCCTTTCTGTTTGCAACCCATAAATTTTCTCTGTACCGTACACTGGTCAAAGGCCTTCCCTTGTTGGTTTCTCTTCCCTCATGGAGCAATGTCCTTCTTTGTTCAACATTTTGAGTGCCAGTATTTCTTAAATTTTCTCTCTTAGTTGTTTCAAGTGGGAGAGTAAATCTAGTCCCTGTTATTCTATGTGTACTGGGATTTAAAGTTTGTTGTTATGCCTTGTCAATCTTCTTTAATAGGAAATAGTTCCTTACCTTCTTTTGTCTTTTATAACTTGAGTTTTTAATGTATTGGCCAATTATTCTGAAACATGTCCTTTCATTTGAGTGCTTCTGATATTTCCTCATGGTTACCATCAGGTTAAAAATTATTTTATCGAGATACCACAATGGTGATGCTATGTCCTTCTCACTGAATTATATTAGAATGCATGTGATAATGACTTCTTCTATTATTTGGAATGTTAACGTTGAATAATTAGTAAAATGGTTCCTGACAAGTTATAGCTACTATTTTTATCTTTGTAATTAATAAATATCTTGCATGGATATAAATTAAGCCTATGGAAATATCCTAGTTTTCATTAGATTTTCAAGTAGATTTATCATTCATTGATGATTGTTTCTTAAATCAGTGAATACTATTGCTTTTTAACATTATAATTTCTTCATTTAGTGGTTGGAAAGTGGGTATAAGAGGTTTCCCTTATTTCTTTCTTTATATAAATTTGTATTAATAAAGTTATGACTTTATGTATGTGAGATTTGGCTCAAGGATTCTTTACAAATGGTTATAACCTGTTATTATAATTACTTATTTTAATATGAAAATCATTCCTTGTTTGGAGATTAGGAGTCCTTTCGAGCTAACTGCCATTCATTTTTCATATTTCCAGTATTCTTAGATCACTTGCTTACTTTCTGGCAGGGCAAGATTTTCAGGTTTATTTTACATTTATTTTCTCAGCTCTAACACTAGAGGCAGCATTTTCTCCAAGGAGCCTTGGTTCCATTTAGAAAAGAATAGTAGCTGGAAAAATTATGTGGTGCTACTTGTTTTCATTGCTACTAGGTCCTTTTAGTGGGTACATTTAGAAATTATAGATGAGTAGAGATAGATAGATATGCATATTACATATGCACATACATCCATGTCTATTTCTATCTATGTATCTATTCAATTGCCATGTAGGTTTTTTCCTTTTGCTTTTACTATGGAGTCTCTTATCTTTAGAGATATTTTAAAAAGTTTTCTGGATTTTGCCTTTCTCCAAGGAACTAATTTTATTCTTAAAATATTTCCTATGTTCTAGGTTTTGGGGGGCCATAACAACTTGCCCAATTCTGGAAACCACTAAATTGCCTCATCATTGTCTAGTGCTATCTTTACTATGTTTTGCTTTTTTACTCTTCTGTGCAATAGATCTCAAAACTTACTTCTATCTATTTGAAACTGCACCCTTCCACCAACATCTCCCCTTTTCTTTCTCTTCATCAATGCCCTATGCCAGCCTCTGGTAACCACCATTTTACTCTCAACTTTTAAGAATTTAACATTTTTAGATTCTACATGGAAGTGAGATCATGCAATATTTGTCTTTCTGTACCTGGCTTATTTTACTTAGCATAAAGTCCTCCAGGTTCATCCACATTGTCCCAAGTGACAGAATTTTCTTTTTTTGTTTTTAAGGATGAATAGTATTCCATTGTGTATATATACACATTTTATTTATTCGTTCATCCATTAATGGACATTTAGGTTGTTTCCATATCTTGGTTATTATGAGTAATGCTGCAATGAACATGGGAGTTCAGATATCTTTTTGACATATGGATTTTAATTCCTTTGGATATATACCCAGGAGAGATTACTGGATTATATGATAGTTCTGATTTTAGTTTTTCAAGGAATCTCCACACTGTTTTCCATAAGTGCTATACAATTTACTTTCCTACCAATAATGTACCAGAGTTTTATTTTCTCCGACTCCTCTCCAACACTTATTATTCTGCATATTTTTGGTGAAAAATAATTTTAACAGGTGTGAAGTGATAGCTCATTGTCATTTTAATTTGCATTTCACTAATGATTAATGATGCTGAGCATTTTTTTCTACATACTTGTTGGCCATTTGTGTGTCTTCTTTTGAGAAATATCTGATGTCCGGATCCTTTGACTACTTTAAAATCAAGTTATTTATTCTCTCGCTGTTGAGTTGTTTTACTTCTTTATATATTTCAAATATTAACTCCTCATCTGACATATGGCTTGTAAATATTTTCTTCCATTCTGAGAGTTGTCTCTTCACTTGGTTAATTGTTTCCTTTGCTATGCAGAAGCTTTTGAGTTTGATACAATCCCATTTGTCTATTTTTGGTTTGTTGCCTGTGCTTTTGGGATCATATCCAAAAAATTGTCACCCAGACTAGTGTCATCTTTAAGTTAATAAAATTCTGGTATATATTTCCCTTTTGGCCCTCTTGTGCATCTCTAGCTTGGCCTTGAATTCATTACCTTGAATCTTCATTAAAAACACCTTTAAGTACACTCTTCTTACTTCTACAGTTTATTCTCTTCTATTCAGAGACAAACTGTTTGAGGGCAAAATTCTCTGTTCGCTGAAGGCAGGAGGCAGCAAATGTTTTCATAAAAAGCCACGTAGTACAAATTTTACGCTTTGTATATACCATCCAGTTCCTGTAGCAGTTATTCATCTCTGACACTGTAGTGTGAACATAACCATAAATAATATGTAAATGAATGCATATAGCGGTGTTCCAATAAAATTTTATTTACAAAAATATGCAGCAGGTCTCAATGGGTCTGCAGGCTGTATATAATTTGTTGATTCCTAATCTAAAACATTCTGAAATTTGTATTTCTTAAGAATTTTGTTTCTATGGAAGCATAATTCCTCAAATTAGGGCTGACTTACTATATGATTTCTTTAATAATATTTTGGACCTTCAGAATCATTATAAATTTCATCTAGTATTTCTTCTGTTATATACTCAAATGGAGGCTTTATATCTTAATTTTCTTAAGATGCGCTAAGCTTGTATAACAGAGTTCTCAAAAAAAGTGTCTCAAGTAATATTGAAGTTGATTATTCTCTCTCATAAGAGTCTGAAATGAGTGTTTGAGGAGGGTGGGTTCCACATAGTAATTCAGGGGTCCAAAGTGTTGCTGGATTTGTTATCCCCTATACATGGCTTCTAGGGATGCTGTGGTAGTCATAACTTCAGTCAGGAGAGAAGGCAGAGGGATGTCTGATCTAGGTGCACTCATGCTTTTACCTTGCCCCAAAGGTGGTGCACATCCCTATACGCACATTCTGTTGGAAATGGCTTAGTCCTATGACCAAAATCAATTGCAGCAGATACTGAAGGATGTAGTATAGCCGCATCCCTGGTATATAATTCTACTACTATGAAAAAGTAGAGAATAGATTTCAGTAGACCATAGCATCTTGAATGTTGGGTGAGATAGTCCCTATTTTTCTTTATTTGCTAATAAAGTTTATGAACTTTTAGAGAGCAAAATTGGAAACTAGACCTCCAAGATTGACAGGTATGAGTAACCCTTGATGTAGGGAAGAGAGCCAGAAAGTATACAGAAAGTATACTAGCCTTGGCCCTGGATGAAAGTAAAGACCTATAATACCAGGACCAAAAATAAATAAATAAATAAATAAATAAATAAATAAATAAATAAATAAATAAATAAATAATTAAAGTCTGCTCGTGACTTATAGTTCTGCCTGAGAAACATAACAAAAGTATGACTGTACTCCTCCGGCAACAAGTAAACAACCAACATTCAGAAAGTGTTCAAAAGTCGGTAGTAATATGAAATACAGAAAACAAACTTACACAGTCCAAAACTAAATGTATAAGTCAGTGTTACACTTGCCCCATCAAAAGCTCCCACTATATATATTTGGTGCTCAAAAGCTCTCTATTCTGTGTTTCTCCATTAAGCAAATGTTGGGGCTATGGTCAGTCATCATTACCAGTGGCTAGGAAAAATAGATGGATGTGAAGCAGAGGAGACTACAGGCAATCTGAAAGCCAACAAAACTCTGCATCTGTTAGTCTCTGCAACCTTCAGAGAATGACTCCTGCTTCACTTACCCCCAACACATCTCTTTTAGCCAACTCTGATTCAGAACTATAAAGGGAGGTATATTACAGTACATAAAGTTTCAGCTTAGCCAAACGAACAGTGTCCCAACTCTCATAGATGAGAATGTGCCTAGCAGATTTTTTTAAAATAAAAAAAGTATTTGAATTTTTTTCTCTTCACTGTATCTGCCTCTTTCCTAACCTGTGAGAAGCTTTGTTAGCCTATCTTACAGGAATTTAGATCACAGTAGTTATTCTATCACTAACAGGATCAGTATCTTTAGAAAGATACACAACTCATCTACAATATAATAGCCTTACTTGTAAAACTGTACGAGTTGAATGGATTTCTAAGCTCCCATCTTGCTCTTTGCTTCTAACAGTACATGTGAAGTGCTTTTTTTTCTTTTGAATGAGATTTTCACAGAGCTCAATTTTAAATAATACAAATCTTGCTTTTTTTCTAAATGTTATTCAATTTAGAAAGCCTTTCCTATCATAAACACAATATAATTCTACTTTCAAATACGAGAAGTCGTGTTCAAATACACAACTTTGATCTGTCTTCACATTAGTTCTGCATAATCGAATAACTGAAAAAAGACAAATATCATACATTATTGAGCTTCAATTAAATTTCAGAGCTGAAATATGTGCATAGGGAAATAGTCAACCACATTTTAATGCATTCAGAATTTGAGATGTCATTAGTGTTTTACATTAACAAAGTACAAATGAGCTATCTCAGAACATTAGCTTTTAAAAACCACTTCAGACGTACTTACATTTAAAATGCAAACACATCCATTGTTTTAAACAAAAGATTTTGATTTGGGGCTTATGAGTCAATATGAATGTAACCACTTCATTCCATTTTCCTGCTATGAAATGTGACATACTATATATAAAAACACACATTATGCATATTATCATTTTACTACAACCAACATAAAATAACGTGTATGTTGAAGAATTTGACTAATTTTTCTAGAGTGAAATATTAGAGTAATAATTACATAAATTACATTTCCTATTTTAATGAAAAGAAAATGTTAAAAAATGAACAAGTGCTAAACATGAGTTTAAATCAGGTTGTATGCCGTTACCCAAATTTTTCTCTTTTTTTTGCCATTTTTTTTTAAATTTGAGTTAGAAGCAAACATATAATGACATAGTTCTCAAGCTGGAATATTTGTATATTTAATTTTTTAGTCTGAATTATCTAAAGCGTATGTTAAAAAATCTTCATATTTCCTTTGCCCTACCTCCATCATTCCACAAGCTGTTTTGTTTGAATAGAACCTGGAATTCTACTGTGAAGAAGTTCGCCAGATGATCCTGATTCACGTCCCAAACTGGGAACCCCCGCTCTAATATTTTCAAACACAGCTGGATTTGGCTGGATAATGATGAGACTTTAAAATGCCTATCCTTTACCTTTGCAGTACCTGTGTCCCTATAGGTCTCTCACCTCATACTGCTTGATTGACTTGAGCTCTATGTCTTTCCCAGGCTGTAATGGAAATAGTCCCCTGATATTGATAAACAGTGGTCCTGTTTCCCTTCTCTCATTATCCATTTTTTTTTTCTTTTAGGCTCATCCTTCACATTACCATAAGCATACCTTTTTCTCAAGTGTAAGTTTCATTATATGACATCTTTTTTAACAGCCCAAGTTGGTTTTCTACAATTAAAGCTGATTTTCCCTTACTGAAGTCTTTTCAAAATCAAGCCACACCTATTTCTTTCTGGCCTTATCTCCTCAAACAAAACTTAGCAGTCTATACTTGATTCATACAAACATTTTCTGTGTTAAATAAATACATGTCCTTACCACATTGTGAATAGTGTATCCTTTGCCTAAAATGTATGTTTGTTTTCTGTTTTATTTCCAGGTTTACTAAATATACTTCTTTTTTTTTTTTTCTTTAAGTTCTGGGACACATGTGCAGAACTTGCAGGTTTGTTACATAGGTATACATGTGCTGTGATGGTTTGCTGCACCCATCAACCCATCATCCAGGTTTCAAGCCCTACATGCATTAGATATCCTTGTTTTAGAATAATTTTAGATTATAGACAATTACAAAGATAATACATTGTTTCTACATGCCCCATATCCAGTTTTCCATATCATTAAAACATTACATTAGTATGGTACATTTGTAATAATTAGTGAACTGATTTTGATACATTATTATGAGTTAAAGTTTATACTTTATTCATATTTCTTCAGTTTTTATCTAATGTCCTTTTTCAGTTCCAGATCCCATCGAGGGTACAGCATTATATTAAGTCATCATGTCTTCTTTGTTTCTGCAGTGTTTGCTTGTTTTTTATGACCTTGATGATTCTGCTGTGCATTGGTTAGGTATTTTGTAGTACCTCCCTTAGTGGGGATTTTTCAAATATTTTTCTCATGATTAGACTGAGATTATGAGTTAAGTGGAGCAAGCCCACATAAGTAAAGTGCGTTCCCATTGCATCATATCAAGGTATATGCTATGAAAATGACTTATCACTGATGATGTAAACCTTGATCACCTGGCTGTTATGTTTCTTCACTGTAAAGTTACTGCACACACACCCACCCCTTCCATACTGTACTAGGCAGAAAGTCACTATACACATCCCACACTTAAGGAGTGAGGAGAATGCTCTACTGCTTGGAGGACGGAGTTTCTATAGAAATTATTTGGAATTCTTATGCCCAGAACATTTGTCTCCTTCCCCCCCATTTATATGTTTATACAATCATTTATTTATCAATATGAACTTATAGATATTTATTTTGTATTTTATGTTATAATACATGATTATTGTGATTTTGTTGTTCATATTGTTCCACTTGGCCACTGGGAACTCTTTAAGTTGGCTCTTGTGTCTTTTTGTCAAACCCCATCCTTGTGGAGTCTTTTTGTTTTGTTAGAACGCTTCTTTACTTTCTGGTGCTCTAAAATGCTTTGCGGTCATTTTGTATGTTTTCTGACCTGTCCTAGAATCAAGCATTCCTTCAAAGAGCCCTGTGTCCTTTAATGGAAGAACAGTATTAGAAACCAAACATGGGCACTAGATATGCTCATTGCTAGTGGGTTGTGACTGCTTCCAGACCATTTTAGCTATTACAACAAGGAAATATGTATATATACCAAATTAATCTTCTATTTCTGCTGTAACAATTTGCCATAAGCTTAGTGGCTGTAAACAATAGAGACTTATTGTTTTAGATGTCAAAAGTTCAAAATGAGCCTCCATGGGCTGAAATCAGGATGTCACCAGGGGTGCATTCCATTTTAGAGGCTCTGTAGGGCAACTCATTTTCTTGCTCTTTTCCCTCCCTTCTTCCTTCCCTTCCTTCCTTCCTTCCTTCCCTTCCTTCCTTCCTTCCTTCCTTCCTTCCTTCCTTCCTTCCTTCCTTCCATCCATCCACCCTTCCTCCCTCCCTCCCTTCTTTCCTTCCTTCCTTCTTTTTTTCCTTTTTTCCTTTCTTTTTTCCTTGCCTTTTCTAGTTTCTAGAGGCTGCCTTCATTCCTTGGCTTGTGGCCCCCTTACATCTTCACAGCCGGCAATGGCAGGTCAGTCTTTCTAATATTACATCATTCTGACACTGACTCTCCTGTCTTTTCTTTTACTCAAAGGACTCCTGTGATTACATCCCCCAATAATCCAGAATAATCCTATTTTATGGACAACTGATTAGCAATCTTAATTCCATCTGCAACTTACATCTCCCCTTACTATGTAATGTAACATATTCACAGGTTCTGAGGATTAAGAGTTGTATGTCTTTGGGAGGTCATTATTCTATTTATCACATATATTAATTCAGTATACACATTTATTAATATTTCTATATGTAATATCTATATCTATATTAAATGAATTAGCCAACCCTAATCCATTACCAGATGGATTATTCTAGCCTCCTTTCTTTCCTTGCTTATCTGTAACATCTCACCCCAACAGTGAGAAACCTGCCTCCCACCATTAACCAGCCATTTACTTAATTTTTAAAGTCCTGTAGACACAAACAGCATTTGAAGAAGAGTTAACACTTATCTCCATGAGAAACAACTAGAGTACAGTGCTTATATTCCATTTCTTTTGCCTTTAGTCTTAGACTTCACTCACTTCCAAAGTGACTTAAGTCAGCACCTTTTTCCCCCCATGACCAGTGAGGTGGTTTCATACATTTGCAATACAGTTAGTTTGTTTCATCACATTCTGGATTTCACCTTGGCATCCCTGATCTCCCAAATTATTTTTTGAATTGACTTATATTAAGATCCATTCTTTGTGCTTTTAAGTTTTATGGGTTTTGGCAAATGCCTAGTGTTACACATTCACCATTATGGTATTTATACATCAAACTTAAACTTCACCTCTGTTTTGAAGCCTTCTCAGATTTTTACTTGTTTTTTTGTTATATTTTGTTTTGCCTATTCATTTTTAGCAGATGGTATCCTTCCATTTTTTAGCTCCGTAACACAACATTCAAAGCTTCGATAAATTTTTACTTTTAAAAATTATCTGTTTGAATCCTTGAATCCTTAAATACTAGATTATATGATCTTTGACACCAAAGAATATGTTCTGTTTCCTGTCAATTCAACACTTTACATGTAGATTAAACACTGAAATTAAACACTCATGTTAAATAATTATTTTAAATAAAATTAAGCCCTAGAATTGTTAAAATTGATTTAAGTGAAGAAATTTTTTAGAAATGTTGACAAAAGTGTTTTGTTAATTTAATCTTGTTAAAAAATAATCTTAGTAAGCAAATTAAGTGAAAGCATTACTTATTTAAAGAAAATTGATAGCATCTATAAAAATATTTAAATAAAAAATGCATAAAACTAAGTAGATGTAACTAGTATACTTGAATGAGTCCATTAAACAAGGCAAGCTTATGACTGGCCTGAAAAGAAGACGATATCAGAGTTTAGGAAAAACAAAATACATGCGCTTGTCTATTTCTTATGGTAATAAGAGAGTCTCTGAATGTGATTCTTTGGAACACAAATCTTGAAAGCTATTAGAGTCACATAAGTGGATTTTAATTATGAGAAAGAGCATCAGGAGAACAGCAATATCTCTTCCTTATAACTAATAATAGATTCCTTGAGTTTAAATAGAATCTCCTTAGATTTCTCAACAAAATTTCACAAACAAAATTTTGATTGTTTTATAGTTACATGGTTACACTGCCCTGACCTTCCTAGCAATTAATAGATATTTTGAGATGATGAAATTAGTGAACAAATGAACCTAGCAACCTGTCCTAATCTATATCACAGACATGATTCTGCATTTTATTATAGTTATCTATGTGTTCGTTTATCCCGATAAATATGTTATACAGTTTTTGGTGGTATTTGTCTTTGTGTTTCCATTCTAGCATAGTCCTTAGTACGTAATTGACAGTTAATAAGTACTTTTGAAAAGACAGAGTGATGATGAATGAGTGAATAATTGAAGGATTTTGCACTCACCTCATTCTTATTGTGGCAGAGACTGCTGGTTGTTATTCTCATTATAATTTTGCTAACTTGATATCCATACTCATTTTTTTTTCAAGCAATGGAACAGCAATTTATTTGGAAAGAAATGTTTCCAGCTCAAAGCCTAGACTTCCAGCCTTTTTGTAGACAGGTGTTGTTATAAGAATATATCTAGTCAATGAGATGTAAGAATAAACTGTTGAATGTGAATCCTGGAGAAACTCATTTTAAAAGAAAGTTCTCTTTCTATCTTCTCTCTCTTCATTCTCTTGCTTCAATATAAATGGCTGGGGTTTCAAATGCCATCTTGAACTACAAGGTGAGTTCAAAATTAGCCATTTTCTCAAGATAAGAAGCAAAAACCACAAAAAGCCAGTTTGGTCATATCAGCCCTCGACTATTTGCCTTTGAACATTTAGATTTAATTGAGAGAAAAATAACATTTAATATTATTTCTGATTTTTGTTACTAGTACCTTCATGCATTTCTTTTCTTTTCTTTTTTCTTTTTTTTTTTTTGAGACGGAGTCTCGCTCTCCAGGCTGGAGTGCAGTGGCGCGATCTGCAAGCTCCGCCTCCCGGGTTCCCGCCATTCTCCTGCCTCAGCCTCCCGAGGAGCTGGGACTACAGGCACCGCCACCTCGCCCGGCTAGTTTTTTGTATTTTTTAGTAGAGACGGGGTTTCACCATGTTAGCCAGGATGGTCTCGATCTCCTGACCTCGTGATCCGCCCGTCTTGGCCTCCCAAAGTGCTGGGATTACAGGCTTGAGCCACTGCGCCCGGCCCATGCATTTCTTAACTACTGAAATCATCAGTATAATACACTGTGTTGAATAAGCCAATTTATTTCACTCTTCCTCATTGCACTATGTACTTTTAAAAGGAAGAGGGTATACATTTTACTTATGAGTCATTTAATTCTTATAAGGAAAGACATATCCTATAGTTTAAGCATATATGTTTTGATATGGCTTCTTATATTAAACCAGTGTATTCCTTTATGAAAATTGGAAGTATTCACTCAGAATTCCAGAATGTACCTTTAATAAATGCCTAAATTGTACTTCACAATGTTTACTTGCCTTTAATGTGAATTTTCTTGCTGTGAACTTGCTGCCAGTGTAAGAATACTTCTTTTTAGAGCTTTTAGAGCTTGCATTTAGGATTGCAAGCTACATGTATAAAAAATGACTGGCATGCCTGCTGTTAAATAGTTGCTTTGAAAAAAATAAATCTTTCCTTCCAGTAAAAATCAACTATCTAAATTAACCCAAATGGAATGGAAATTGCCCTCTCAACTAATTATACACTTGGAAATGTTCACTTAAGGATAATTGCCTATTGGTAATTACCCTCACCATTCACCATCTTTAAGAAGTAAGGAAGTGATTGTAATATTCTGAGGAATAGTTGAATGGTGACATTGTAAAAATATTGTAAGCCATTGCTGAGAGTACTCAAATATTTATAGGCCTCAGTTTCTCCCCCGAATTGCTTAACATTCCACACTAGCTGATTCTTCATTTTCTCTCAGCTCCCCTAAATATAGCAGCATTGTCTATTTTTTTCCTATAAAATTTATATTACAATTTCAACAACCTAAAAGTAAGTTGAATTCTGTTACTCACCTATATTCCATCCCTATGTTTGGGGCTTGTTTTTTCTCATGGAAAAAATAATAAGAATATTATTTTATAAAGGGAAAATTTTAAGAAATGAGTTGAAAACAAAATTATAGCAATTCCAACACAAATATAGTACAAAATATTTGGAAGACATGTTACTTAACATATGGAATAATGATATGGATGGAGGACATATTCTCAGATTATAATAATTGTCAAAAGAAAGTGTAGCCATAGACTGCATTACAACATTTGAGATTTCTCAAAGAACTTAAAACAGAACTACCATAGAGCCCAGCAATCTCATTACTATGTATATAACCAAAGGAAAATAAATTGTTCTACCAAAAAGATGCATGTACTCTTATATTTAATCATGGCACTATTCACGATAGCAAAGGTCTAGATGCCCATTAACCGTGGATCAGATAAAGAAAATATGCTACATATACATCATGGAATACTAAACAATCATGAAACTTAACAAAATCATGCTCTTTGCAATAACACAGGTAAAACTAGAGGCCATTATGCTAAGCAATTTAATGCAGGAACAGACAAATTCTGCATATTCTGTTCTCACTTATAATTAGGAGCTAAGCATTGAATATAAGGACATAAAGACAGGAACAACAGACAATGGGGGCTACCAGAGGGGGAAAGGTGGGAGAGGGCCAAAGTTTGAAAAATTACCTATCTGGTACCATGCTGTCTACCTGGGTAATGAGATCATTTGTATATTAACCCTCAGCGACATGCAATTTTCCCATATAGCAAACCTGCACATGTATCTTCTGAACTTAAAATAAAACCTAAAATCCTGAAATTTTAGAAAAGTATGTAATACTTTTCTAATATTTTAGAAAAGTACTTTAAAAATGTATGTAAAAACATATATATGTATATATGTATCCATATGCTATATATATACATATACACACACAGTATACATCTGCATATATATATTTTTTTGCTTCAAATTCCAATATAGCTTGAGCAAGCAGTGTTTTCCAGAGTTAGTTGACTGCTGATTGGCTGACTTAAAAGATATGATGCCATCTCTGATTGGTTGACTTTCAGAAACATGTTTACTAAAGTAAATTTTCACTTAAGTGAGTGGTTAAACAGGTTTGAAATGAATGATGCACTTATAGTAACAATTAAGATGGAATCAGTACAGTAAAACATATTTCCTCATCTCTAAAAACTGTGAAGAAAACACATAATTCATAAAACAACTCCCTAAACACTCTGGAAAGTTCATAATACCAGGGATATCATAGGAAAGCCAAAGATTGAAGAATGAACAATATAGGAGTGAATATCCTTTATTTCCTTCTACTTTTATCTCCCATATTTGACCATAGGTTACCTCCATGTAGAAATGCTCATCATGTTCAGAACATAAATCCTACAATAGAAATACTGTCTTTTTGGCCATAAGACCAAGAAAATGCAGCCTTGTGAATATAAGAGTGTGAAAGAAAACTTTGTTTATATTTTCTTATATGCATTTATTTTTACTTTCTCCATGCAGTGGTGTGGTGGCAAAAAAGCCAAAACCCTGAGAGCAAAAAATGTATTTTTGTCCTGAAGAATCAGGAAAGGAAGACATAAGGTCTCAAGAGGGAGGGAATGTTCATCATTTTTTTAACTCTGCTCTTTCTCTTGACATGTTTCCCCACTGGTGGCACTGATATTCCTTTCCACAGCCAGAAAGAGAAAGTGTAGGGAAATTCTTATAAAGGGAAAAGCTGGAGAAGAGGATCTCCTAATTCTGTGTATGAACTAACACAAGACCCAAGCTGACCCCTGTGCTATGTATGTGTGGAACAGAACTGAAGTAACACCAAAAGTTTGAGAACTGAATTCAGATTAGAACTACTGTCCACAGAAGACAAGATGGAATTTGTCTTCTGAATATGAATGGATTGATTGTCTACTGGAACAACAATAGCAACAAGCACAACCTCTTCCAAAGTATAGTAATGGGATGCAGAGTCTTACAATATAATGTCCAAAATATCCAGAATACAATCCAAAATTAATTAATATAAAAACAACTAGGAAGATATGACTGGTTGTCAAGGGGAAAGACAATCAAGAACTTCCAAAGCTAAAATTATCCAAGTGCTGTAATCATTAAAGTTTAAAATCATTTAAACTTTAAAGCAACCATTATATCCTCATGTCATTAGATAAAAGTAAACTCTATTTCAATGCATGAAAATACAGAATTTTTCAACAGAGAAAAAGAAACTGGAAGAATTAATCAAGTAAACACAATAAAAATTGAAGAGCAATCAGGCATGATGGTGTGTGTCTGTAGCCCCAGCTACTTGGGAGGCTGAGGCAGGAGGATTGCTTGAGGCCAGGAGTTTGAGGCTGCTGTGTGCTATGATTGTGCCTCTCAATAGCCACTGCACTTCAGCCTGGGAAACACAGGAAGATCCTGTCTCCAGAAAAAGGAAAGGAAAGGCAGAAAATAAAAGAGAAAAAAAAAGAAAAAAGAAGAGGAGAGGAGAAGGGAAAGGAAAGGAGAAAGGAAAGAAAAAGAGAAAGGAAAGAAAAGGAGAAAGGAAAGGAACGGAGAAAGGGAAGGAAAGGGAAGGGGAGGGGAGGGGAGGGGAGAGGAGATGGGAAGAGAAGGAGGGGAGGGGAGGGGAGATGGGAAGAGAAGGGAAGGGAAGGGAATGCAAGAAAAGAGAAGGAAAAAGGAAAAGAAAAGGACCTGATGAGCATTTCTACATGGAGGTTACCTATGGTCAAAGGTGGGAGATAAAAGTTGAAGGAAATAAAGGATATTCACTCCTATATTGTTCATTCTTCAATCTTTGGCTTTTCTATGATATCTCTGGTATTATGAACTTTCCAGAGTGTTTAGGGAGTTGTTTTATGAATTTTGTATTTTGTTCACAGTTGTTAGAGATGTTTAAGGAAATAATGACCAAAATCTTCTCAGGATAGTTAATACTCAAATTTTCAGATTCAAGAAGCTCAGCAAACCCCAAATATGATAAACTTAGAGAAAACAGAGGCCAGATATATCATAATCAGCATCAATATCTTGATAGCAGCCAGGACAAATAAGTAACATATTACATATAGGGGAATTACGATCTAAACAGATTGGAGTAAGTTAAATATATATAAATTATAAACTCTGAAGTAAACATCAAAAATAATATAAAAAGAAAGAGATAAAAAGCTAATAAATTTAAGTAGAATACTAAGATGTTCTAATAATGCAAAAGAATGCAGAAAAGCAGAAACTGGAATTAAAAATAAAAACAACTTAAGAAATAAAGTTAGGATCATATAAATAATTGTGTTGAATGCAACGTTAAACATTGCAATTCAAAGATATAGGATGTGGCTGGGCGCGGTGGCTCATGCTTGTAATTCCAGCACTTTGGGAGGTGGAGGTGGGTGGATCACCTGAGGTCAGAAGTTCGAGACCAGCCTGACCAACATGGTGAAACTTCGTCTCTACTAAAAATACAAAAATGAGCTAGGTGTGGTGGTACATGCCTGTAACCCAGCTACTTGGGAGGCTGAGGCAGGAGAATAGCTTGAACGTGGGAGATGAAGATTGCAGTGAGCAGAGATCACGCCATTGCATTCCAGCTTAGGTGACAAGAACAAAACCCCATCTCCAAACAAACAAACAAACATATAGGGTGTGATATTTAATAATTGATCTATAAAAGCAGGGAACCCAGAAAATATAGTAGGCTGAGTTCTGAAGGGTTAGATATAAAAGGTGAAAATTCGTAAGTCAAAAAATTTGCACAGAGCCATTCTAATACAGGTTTTATTTAGAAACAAAAATTCCATAGCATTTTCCTGCTTTGGAATTTGGATTAGAGCCATTCTGATAGTTTTCTGCTCTTAAATATATCTGGAGAATAGCCATTTGTTTACTGATTTTATTTTGCCAGTTTTCCTATAGTTAGCATAGAGAAAAAAAAAATTCTGATATCTGCAAACTTCTTGTTTTGTTTTTTTATGAAAAATAATGTACAGCAAAATCTCATCATTTTTGATTCCTTCTGATTTAGATTTCAAGCAAATAAAAGTTTTCCACCAACAGCTGAGTAAATAAGTCATTTCAATCCATTTAAGCTCATTTAGATTACCTAAATGTCTTCTTCCTGAAGGATGAGAAATATTAATAAGGCAAAAAACCTAGATAGTCTGATACATCTTTCTATAAATTATTCTTTTCTCCTAATTTTAATACTCATAATTTTCAATGATAAAGGGGAACATATGCTTAATTATTCTTTCACTGTTCTCTAAATTATTGAATGCTTATTAATGAACACATTTTAATTAGAAAATACATTTTAATTTTCTCAAGAAATAAAAATTGGAAGAATAACATTTATTTTTTCCCTTCTTACACAGAAGCTGCTATCCTAAATCAATACTTTCTATTTGCATTTGAGACTACATCATCATTCTTTTGGATGCATGACTTCGTTCAGGGAGCTATTTTAAACACTTCTTTGCACCAAGAATTTATACAGATTAAATTTTTTTAAAGGGTTACATTTTTAGGACTAAACTGAACTGAAAATTTAACCTTCTAAATTCTGTTCATTTGAAGGGAACATTATCTGTTTTAATGATGTACTCTCCCATCTGCTCTCAAATGTTAACCTTCATTTATGACTAGAAATGCAGAACTAGAAAAAAAAATGCCATTTTCCCATTCTACATAGTACATTCTTATTTTACCTGAGATACAATTTCAAGAATTGAAAAATTATAATAAAATATTTCTCTTTTACTACAACACCACATTGTAGGAAAATGCATATCCATTCAAAGATTAAATTAGAAAAGTAACTTCTGAAACATTATTCATAGCCTATATCTACTTTTAACTCAGATTCCTATTTTCAAAAGGAATAATCAGAGAAAAGGAGCAAAGTTTAAGATCCCAATTCTCTGGGTGTCAGTCCTTGATCTGCCACTTATTAGTTGTGTGACCTTGGACAAATTATTTCATTTTTTTCATGCATCAGATTGGTAATCTGTAAATGGGGAATATGACAGGACCTGATTCTTAATGTAGTTATAATGTTTACATTCATTAATAACTGTAAGCACTGAGAATCCTACCAGACACACAAAGAAATGCTATAATAATGTTTGTTTAAATACTACCAGTCATTTCCAAATATCTGTCTTAAGACAGGGTTTGGTCCATATTGAAGTTGACTCTACTAAGGGCAACGGAGATAAAGTACATTGACATTAGTCTTTTATAAAACAAAATTTATTTATTTGATGGAATTGTTGTTATGAAATAATATATTTGTTTATACCATTTATGTGATTTTATGGCCTTCCTTTTATGAATAATAATACTAGTAGTAATCGTTGTTGTTATATGTTTAATGTTTAGGAATAAATAAACAGCTATTACCCATAAGTCATCTCCTATACAGTATCTGCAAGTTTATTATACCATGAAATGAAAAGTTTGTACAACTTTGAGCTAGGGAACCTACACCAATTAATATTTCTCTAGTGCTATTTATTTTTGAAACAGCTCTAATGTAGTAGTAATATCATAGTTATTAAATCTGAAGACCTAGGTTAAAATTTATTTTTGTTTATCACTAACTTTGTCACAATAAGCAAATAACTTAGCCTTTCCTAATTTAAATGTTCTTACCTTGAAAACAAGAAAAATATATTTCTGCTTGGAAATAATAACTGGCATAGGACTTGGCCTCCAAACAAAAACGCCTATAAAATTTGAAGAAGTACTGTGTCATTATTTTGACACTGAAAAAGAGGCAGTTTAGGACCATTATCCTTGACGAAAAGAAAAACATAAAGGTTAGCTCCCATACTGCCCTACAGTTGTCCTAGTTTTCTTCCTAAGAGTGATTTACTGCAGGGAGTAGAGCAGCAAGATGGAGCCAAATCTGAGTAAAAGTCTCACTTAACTGTGGCAACAAAGTCCATATTTGCAGGCTATGGAGGTCACAGGGATTTATAAGACAAAGTGTGTGAGAAGGGGAATCTATTGAGGGGAAGGCCACCTAAAAGTCTGCATGGAAGTTACTCAGTCCTTTGTCAATGGATAGGCTCGAAAAGGCAAAGAGCAAAGCTCTGTGGTTCCTGACAGAGAATTGTTGCTGTGGGACAGAGAGATGAACAGTGAAAGGACAGCAGGATGAGGGACACCGGAATTACAGTTTATTCAGAGTAAAAAGAAATTGGGAAGGGGGTATGGGGGAAGGATAGCATTAGGAGATATACCTAATGTAAATGACGAGTTAATGGGTGCAGCACACCAACATGGCACATGTATACATATGTAACCTGCACGTTGTGCACATGTACCCTAGAACTTAAAGTATAATAAATAAAAATAAAAGAAATTATTCAGCATATTGGACTTTAATTGAGACCCCAGAAAGACTATATGTTTTAGTAAAAACCACATCCAAGAGTAAGGGCCAAGCCATTGGACTAAATTGAAAAGCAAAATAAATATGCCCTAGCAACAAATAAATTCGTATCTGTCCCAGTATACTTTGTGCTACTATGATAGAATACCACAAACTGGATATTTTATAATGAGCAGAAATCTATTGGCTCATGGTGCTGAAGGCCAGAAAGTCTAAAATCAAGGAGCTGGTATCTGTCAAGGGCCTTCTTGCTGTGTCATCATATGGCAGGAAGAAAAAGAGAGGGTGAGAGAGACAAATTGAAAGTAATGGAAAAAAAATCACGATTACTTTTGCACCAACTTAATAAAAATCCCACTCTCTCAGTAATGGCATTAATCCATTCTTGAGGGCATAGCCCTCATGGATGAATCACCTTTATTAGACTCCATCTCCCAAAATTTTTGCATTACAAATTAAGTTTCCAACACTTACCTTTTGAGGGACACATTCAAACCACTGCAATGTCTGACTGCACTTAAAAATCACCAGCAATTTATCAGTAAAAAGAAAAATTAACACTCTTTAAAGGAATTTTACATTAACTAGACTTCCTACAGTTATCACACACAATGTTCAGCTTATAATACACAATTATTAAATGTGCAAAAAAAAATTGAACATGTAATCCATGGTTGAAAGAAATAGCAGCATACAGTAAAGTAGTCCTCCTTTATCCACAGTTTTGATTTCTGCAGTTTCAGTTACAGTACAATAAGATATTTTGAGAGAAAAGAGAGGGACCATATTCATATAACTTTGATTACAATATATGTTTATAATCATTCTATTTTATTGTTAGTTATTTTTGCTAACTTCTGTTTCTTAATTTATAAATTTAACTTGTTTATAGGTATGTATATTTAGAAAAAACCATAGTGTATATGTGTATATATGGTTTGATAGTATCCATGGTTTCAGTTATCCACTGGAGGTCTTGGAACCTATCCTCTGCTAATAAGGGAGGACTACTGTAATCAAACCTTAGATCACTCAAGTATTAGAATTAGCACAAGAAAAATAAAATTCCTAAAGCTGCTGTTATTAATATTTTCTAAGACTTAAACTATGGTGCTAATGAGTAAAAAGATAAAAAATATGACAAAACCCATGAAAGTGTGACAAATTTAAAATGCAATTATTGTTTTATTCCATTTCTGCTACTATAATAAAATAAGAAGACTGGATAATTTATATAAAACCAAATGCATTTCTTAAATTTCTGGAAGCTGAGAAGTCCAAGATCAAGGCACAGATAGATTTGGTGTCTGATTCTCATCGATGGCCTGATTCTCATAGATGTTCATGAGGGTCTTGTGCTTATTTTGGTACGACTTTGGTTTTGATATCAAGGTGAACTGGTCCCATAAATGAATTGGGAAGTGTTTTCTCCTCTTCTGTTTTTTGGAAGCGATTGTGTAGAACAAATATTATTTCTTACTTAAATACATGGCAGGATTCACACACGAAATCATCTAGATCTAAAGACAGTTTTTTCAGAAGGTTCTAAACCAGGAACTCAATTTCTTTGGTCATGAATTATATTTGACCATGAATTCAATAGTTGTAGCTGTATTTATATTGCCTATTTCATCTTGGGTGAGTTTAGTTTGTGTATGCTGAGGAATTGATCAATATTATATAAGATGTAGAACTCAAAATAAGAAAATAAATAATCTTCTAGAAAATAGAACGCCTTATTAAGAAGGTATACAGATGGCAATAACTACATAAAAACATATTCAACATTCTTAGCCATTAAGGAAATGCAAATTAAAGCCACAATAGGATAAGACTACACAGTTATTAGAATGACTAAATTTTTTTAAATGGCAATGTAAAAAACCCTAACCTTAAAAGTTACATACTATAAGTGTTAGTCCATTTCCACTTTCTATAAAGAGCTAAACTGTGTAATTTATAAAGGAAAGAGAGTTAATTGACTTACAGTTCTGCATGTCTAGGGAAGTCTCAGGAAACTTACAATCATGGCAGACAGCGAAGGGGAAGAAAGCACCCTTTTTCACAAGGCTGCAGGAGAGATCCAGAGCAAAGGGGGAGGGGCTACATACTTTTAAACAGCCTTATCTCGCGATAACTCTATCACGAGATAACACCGCAGGCGGGGGGGGGGGGGGGGGGGAATGTTGCTAAACCATTAGAAACTGCCTCCATTATCCAATCATCTCCCATCAGCTCCCTTCCCCAACACGTGGGGATGATAATTCTACATGAGATTTGCGTGGGTACACAGAGCCAAACCATATCAGTAAGATTCTATTTATATAGCATTCTAAAATGTTCAATTCACAGTAATAGGGAATAGGCCAGAGGTGGTCAGGGCTTTAGGTTGGGGAGAATGTCATGTTTATAAAGGGGTAACATTGAAAATTTCTTTAGAATTATGCAGCATTTTGTGTCATGTTCATATCTATCTACCTACCTATTTATTTACCTATCATAAACTTTATAAACATAAAATTAAAAAATTACTTGATTGATAATATCTGGCATGTAAGAGACCATGTGTCATTGAAAGAAACTGGATGAATGGTAAATTGGGGCTCATTGGACTATTTTTGCAACTTTTTGCAAGTCTAAAATAATTTAAAATTTGAAGTTTAAAATAAATTACCTAGAAATATATAGCATATATAATTGAAGAAAATTTGATGAGCTCATATGCTGTATAATGTGCCAAATGTGCTTAGCCAAAAGAAACAGAAAAAAAGAGATAGAGAGAGTGGGATGGAAGGAAGGGAAGAAGGAAGGCAGGAAGGCAGGAAGGGAGGGAGGATGGAAGGAAGGAAGGAGGGAGGGAAGGAGGGAAGGAAGGAAGAAAAGAAGGAAAGAAAGAAGAGGAAGGGAGGGAGGGAAGGAAGGAAGGAAAGAAGGAAGGAAGAGGAAGCGAGGGAGGAAAGAAGGAAGGAAGAGGAAGGGAGGGAAGGAAGGAAGGAAGGGAGGGAGGGAGGCAGGGAAGGAAGGAAGGAATGAAGGAAAGAAGGAAGAGCCCTTTACAAAAAGGTGAAGCACCAGAAGAATGCTTTCCTTCTAGTATTAAAAAATGAAAGCTGTCATGTTGTGGATAGTGCTATGTAACAGAGAATCTCAGACACTCCAGAAGCTAAGAGAGACCCATCATGATTAGTTACCATTAATCCCACAAATAGCAGGAAGAAAATTCTGCCAACAACTTGAAGGGTATCAGAAGATCTAAGTTAGATAAGATTAGGTCTCCATTATGACTACCTCCAAGTCAGATGAGTAGTAACTTCATCCCTGGAGTGATGTCTCATCACACACACGGCGTCACTCACATTCAAGAGTAGATGATTACACAGGGTATTTGTGTCAAGCAGTGGGGACCTTGTGGGGTGGGGAATGGTACATTTTAGAATTGTATCTCCCAGAGTAGGAGACTATTACTAATTTACAAAAGGGTTGTTTATGTTGTTAAACGAGGTGTCTTCCATTCCGTACTTGGAAATTCAGTTTGGGGGCTTGTTAGAATTACTATTCCATACTTCTTAGGAAGTGAATAAAAGCTTAACAACAGTAAAGTGAAAAAAAGATATCTGTGTATGAGCTATGAGAAATGAAAGGAAACCTTCAAAAAACTATCAACAATTTAACCTCTCAAAGAGTAGACACAGACTTTTAGAAAAAAATGTTTTGCTACAAGTAACAACATAAACACCTGTGTGTCAACTACTCATGTAAATCCATTCTTTTTGATTTTGTGAAAATTTATCACTGGAGAAAACTAATTTTCTTCAACACTCATTGTGTTTCTTTTTTGTTATAAAATTGTTTTTTTTTTCCTAAACTTTTCTTAGTTTCTTTTAGTCTATTCCATAAATACTTTGGGGGTATCTATATTTAGATAATTAGGTGTATGAGCGGCATAAAAGCAAGTAGGACACATATTTCAGTAACTAAAATGAAGATATTCCTAGTAATATAGTTTCAGATGGTACATATCTGGGATCCCCAATATTCGCTATCTAATATACATGGTCCATGGCCTGTTGGAAACTGGGTCGCACACTAGGAGATGAGCAGCAGGTGAGTGAGCAAGCAGAGCTCTGTCTGTATGTGACAGCTCTGCATTGTCCACATTACTGCCTGAGCTCCGCCTCTTGTCAGATCTGTGGTGGTATTACATTCTCAGAGGAGTGTGAATGTTACTGTGAACTCTGCATGTGAGGGATTTACGCTGCACACCCCTTATGAGAATCTAATGCCTGACGATGTGTCACTGTCTCCCATCATCTCCAGATAGGACCATCTAGTTGCAGAAAAACGAGCTCAGGGCTTCCATTGATTCGACATTATGGTGAATTGTATAATTATCTCATTATATATTATAATATAGTAATAATAGAAATAAAGTGCCCAACAAATGTAATATGCTTGAATCATCCCCAAATCATTCACCCATCCCCTGGGTCCATGGAAAATTGTATTCCATGAAACTGGTCCCTGGTGCCAAAAGGGTTGGGGATCGCATTTGTATATCATAAACAATTGTAGTGAAAATTGTGGAATGATGATTGTCCTAGATTCTTGTTAGGAAAATCTCCATAAAATAGACAGAGCTTACCTCTGCACCAGTGATGATCAGTTGGTTAGTAAATGTGGGCTGTTTGGGAAAGAAGTTTATCTTGGGGTAGGTGGTTTTCTCCATTGAGACAATTTTCAAATTGCTGACAGCTAAAGACTGTTTGCCTGCAGCTCTCTCAGCAGCTGGGGGAATACATCTTTCATTCTTGAAGTATGGTCTGTGTGGTACATCAAAGTGGTTACTACAACAAATGTGTATTATGTCTTGTACATAATGTCAGTTTCAAATATTTGGAGGAAAAATACCCATAAAATTTTATATACTTTCATGTTTTCAGTTAAATGGTTATGATTACGTTGCCTCTTTTTTTATATGGCATGCTTCTACACCCTTCAACATCTAGTTGTCTTGTGCTTTAATTTAGCTACAGCCTTCTTAGAATATTTTACTTAGAACAGAAACATATTGGCCTAATCGGTGCAGAATGAAAAACACTAGTATTGATTGCTCATTCTTATTTTTCCTAAACGTAAAATCACATTCTCATTTTTAAAAGCACTGCTATTTTTTCATATATAGGTGAAGAAAATAGTCACTTTTAATAAATTAGTACATCAGTGGTATCTTCCTATGCCTTTTTCTTAAAGATCTATATACATCACTTTTTGCTAAACAGTCATACACATGTCAACATATGTGTAGATTTTTTTCTTTTTAAAAACAAAATTAGGTCATGTGCACTCTCATTTGCAACTTTTTAATATCACAAATAATATACATAAATGAATGTATTTCTAATATTTGTATAACATTTCATTGTATAAAGATGCTGTCATCTATTATATCTTGCAGTTACCCTATGGAGACTGTCTCATATTATCTTGATTATAAGCAATACAGTATTGAATTTCCTAGTACTTAGGTTTTTGCACACTTGCTGAAGTATCTTCATATACTAGATTAGTAGATGTAAGATTTCTGGTCCACAGGAAGGTGCATTGCCCTATTCATAAATCTTTTTACCAATAACAGACACCAATTTAGCTAACTTCACCAGAAAAATGCTTTATCAGAAGGCTACTATGTGCTTCAGAGCATTATCAGGAATTTTAAAGAACCAAGCACAGAAAAGTCAGAAAATTAGAAAAGGCAGGGAACAGCTAATGTCCCATCACAGGTGTGTGCATCTTTCGAGACTTCAATGATATGCTTTTCATTATCATGCTGAAAATAAAATGTTATGAACATTAGGGCTAAATGACAATGAACAGTCTTGGCTATAGCACTGGACCTTTAATCCCATTACTGCCACCACAAATGACCTCTCACCATCCTTACATGTTGTGTCAATTCTCTCAGGGTTCAAATTCCTGGGTAGGAGTTTCAAACTGGCTAAGTCTCAATCATACTGTTCTTGAATTTTAAGAAGGGACAGCTGCTTCACTGGTACTTCTCTGCAGGAGTTGAGACTCTGGGTTCCCCACAGTGAAGAAGCCCATTCAAATATCAAGAAACCGAAAGTAAATTCCTCAAAGCATACATACATTTTTAATTGTAATAAATACCATCAAATTTTATTTCCAATCAATTGTACCAATTTTAATCCCATTTATAGTAGAGAGTATGTTTTCCCAATAAGCATTGACAATGATCAATTTTTAAACTATTGTTAATGTGACGGAAAATAAAAATTACCATGTTGCAATTTGGATTTTACTGATTAGTTATTAAGCTATTTTATTTTATTTGATTTATTTGATTTATTTGATTGGGATGGTGTCTCATTCTGTCACCCAGGCTGGAGTGCAGTGGCGCGATCTTGGCTCACTGCAATCTCCGCCTCCCAGGTTCAAGCGATTCTCCTGCCTCAGCCTCCTGAGTAGTGTGGATCAGTCCAAGTTTGAAGGCCTCAGAACCAGAAAAGCTGATGGTTAACCCTCAGTTTGAGGCCAAAGGCCTGAGAATAAGCTGGTGTGTGTAAGTCCTGAAGTTTGAAGGCCAGGAAACTTCGAGTTGTTGTTCAAGGACAAGAGAGAAAGAGTGTATCCTAGCTCTAGCAGATAGTTCAACATAGATGCCTTTCCTCAGTTTCTGTGATGGTGCCCATCTACTTTGAGGGTTGCTTTTCTCTACATAGTCTATTAGGAATAGTGCTGCAATAAACATAAGAGTACAGATCTCTTTTTGACATATTGATTTCAATTCCTTTGGCTATATACTCAGTAGTGGAATGGTTGGTTCATATGGCAGTTCTATTTTTATTTTTTTGAGAAACTTTTATGCTTTTTTCCATAATGGCTTTATTACATTTACATTTCCACAAACATTATATATGAGTCTTCTTTTCTCCATATCCTCATAAGCATTTTATTTTTTGTCTTTTTGATAATAGCCATTCTAAATTGAAGTAAGGTAATATTGCATTGTGGTTTTGATTTGCCTCTCCCTGATGATTAGTGATGTTGAGCATTTTGTCATATGCCCACTAGCTATTTGTATGTCTTTTTTGGAGAAATGTCTATTCAGGCCTTTTACCTATATTTAAATAAAATTATTTTTATTTTTTTGGTATTGGGTTGTTTCAGTTCCTTATATATTGTATATATTAACTCCTATTTGGATGATTCATTTGCAAATATTTTCTCCCATTCTGTAGGTTGTCTCTTCACTCTTAGAATATTTTTCTTTGCTCTGCAGAAGATTTTTAGTTTGATATAATCACTTTTGTCTATTTTTGCTTTTGTTGCTTATGCTTTTGAGGTCTCATCCAAAAAGCTTTTACCCAAATTTTTGTCATGAAGCATTTCCCTTGTGTCTTTTTCTAGTAATCTTATAGTTTTGGTTCTTATATTTAAGTACTTAATTCATTTTGAGTTGATTTTTGTATAAGGTGAGAAATTAGGTTCTGGTTTCATTCTTCTGCCTATAGATATCCAGTTTCACAGCACTATTTATTGAAGAGACAATATTTTCCCCAATGTGTGTCCTTGGCATATTTATTTAAAAAAATCAGTTGGCTGTAAATATGTGGATTTATTTCTGGGCTCTATTTCATTGGTCTATGAGGCTGTTTTTATGGCAGTGCCAGCCCGATTTAGTTATTATAGTTTTGTAGTATACTTTGCAGTCGGGTAGTGTGATGCCTCTAGCTTTTTCTTTTTGCTCGAGATTGCTTTGGCTACTGGGAGTCTTTTTTGTTCCATATGAATTTTAATATTGTTATTAACATAGAAGATACAGCTCAAATTTCTAAGAAATAGCCATCTTGCCTGGAAATATTCCCACTTCCTTTTTCTTTCCATAGTACATGATTTTTTAAGGCTCTTTTGAAAAAAATCATTAGATTTTACCTAAAGTTGTTTTACATAGTTGATAAATGATGGACTTAATAAATAACTACAAGTGGTAACAGATCATACTGAGGTAATATTTAGAAGATATAATTTGAGATTTTATACTTTAGAGAATTTTAATTTCAAAATAGACAAAAATAGACTGTTTGAATATGAAATAGGTGATTTTTTAAACTTTAAAATAGTTTTTATTATACAAAAGTTGTCACATAATTGGATATTTCTCTACTCTGTACACAATTATTCTCACTCTCCACAGAAAGGCTGCTTAACTTCTCATCTGGTGATGGCAAACACTACAATTTTAACAAAATAGTAGTAATGCCTCAGGGATTTAAGTTGAAAGCAGTATGTTGGTACATGACTTTGCACCCAATATTAGGAATGTACAAAGGTCTTTTATTCAAAAATACAAAATAAATTATCTGTAGGTTTGGACAATGACTGCAGTAAGCCATTATGTATTTTGTCAACTAAAACCAGTAACTGATGGTTATAGTGATTTCTTAAATATCAGCCAGTCTTTTCTCAGTCATTTTCTCCAACTGACTTCTCTGAAGCTATTGGTGAGGAAAACTGCCTTAAGCTTCCTGTCACAGTTCATTAATATAGGTAAAGCACTATTCTAGGAATTAGAACATGCCACCTCTCATACCACTGCTCATTCTACACATTACACCCATTCCAGGGTACTTCTCTTCTTTAGGAATTTTTGTGACTAAAATTTCTGCTGTAGTTAACAGAGAGGCCACCCAAAAGCATCCAATAAAGCAGTTTTCACAAACTTTGTTGGGTCAGTGATTCCTTTTCCCACCGTATTCACAAAATCTCTGACCATAGCATCATAACCAACTTCTGTAGAGCTTTGCATAATTTTCTCGACTATAAAAGGTCCTTCAATACCTGCATTTTAAGCAATTGACATTGCAGCAATTTCGAATATTCTTTTAATTTCTATACCAATGTTTTTATCTTCACTAACTGGAGTCAATGAGTACGAGGCTGGAAGGTATTGAGGCAGGGCACAGCCCCTTCCCAGAATAATGCCTTCTTCAACAGCAGCTGTTGTAGCATTAAGGGATCTGTAACTCTGTCTTTCTTTTCATTCATTTGACATCACTTGTCCCACCAACCTTCAGCACGGCTACTCCATCTGAAAAGTTTCCCAGCCATTCTATCAGTTTTTCCTTTTCATATTCACTAATTGTTACATCTAACTGCTCCATGATTTCTTGAATATGTTTTTTCAATTTTCTCCCTGTCACCTTTTCCTTTTAAGAGCATAGCATAATCTTTAGTTACAATGACCTGTCAAACTTTACCTAAGTCACGAGGCTGCACATCTTCAAGATTTAGGGTCAAACTTTCTTCTCCAAACACTGCACCACCAGTAGCAATAACCATATCTTTAAGCTGGTTCTTTCAATTGTTCATCAAACCCTGGAGCTATGACTGCTATAATGTGAAGACCAACTTTTAGCCTATTCAAGACGAACGTACTTAGAGCTTCTCCATCAATATCTTCAACAATTATGACCAAAGTTTTATGGTGTGCATTGGCAACTTCAAGAGCAGGTACAACGGACTGGACGTTAGAAATTTTCTATTCACTCATTAGAACATAGGCATCCTGGAATTCACATTTCTAGCCTTCTGGTATATTCATAAAGTATGGAGAACTATATCCTTAATCAAACTTCATGCCTTCAATAATGTCTAATTCATCATTCAGTGTTTTTTCCATCCTTTACAGTCATGGCAACCTTTCTACGGTCTGTCTCCATTTGTAGAAATTGTAGCAATCTGAGCATTTTCTTCACAGGTGGTCACAGGTTTAGACTGCTGTTCAAGTTCAGCAATTACAACACAAACAGCTAACATCACACCTCTCCCCATTTCCAATAGGTTAGCACCTTTACTAATCTTCTTGAAGCCTTCCTTGGCAGTAGAGCATGTCAGAACAGTACAGTGGTAGCGTCATCCCCAGCCTCTTCACCTGTGTTATTGGCAACATCTTGAACAAGTTTAACCCCAATATTTTTATATTTTTCCTTTAAGTCAATAGATGTTTCAACAGTCACACCATCTTTTGTTACTTTGGGACTTCCACAGTTCTGTTCAATAATCACTGCTTTTCCCCATTGTAATGGCTACAGCATTGGCTAAAAGGTCTGCACCTTGAAGGATTAAGGCTTGGACATCTATACCAAATTTTACATCTTTAGCATAAACCCAAGTGAGATGAGGAGCCAGTACCCTGGACACAGTTCTCATCTAGTGAAAGACTGGGAGTTATCGAAGCATTTCTGCAGAGCGGTGGTGGTGAGTGAGGAGAAATAGGTGATTTTTAGCACAATAATAACAGAGTGATCTAAAGAAAGAGGATTAATTTAGATAATTAATTATAATAGCTAGATATGAAAGTATTTTAGGAAAAGTTTTTTTATGCAGAGTCATTCTAAAAGTGCAAATTAAAATCTCATTGACATTTGGATACATGCCATACATTGTCAGTATATGTCATTTATTTAAAAATCTATTTTTTCTTTATAAGCAAACTGCCTATTTTTCATTTAACATCAAGTTTTTTCATTTTCTAATATTTTCAATTATGTCAGATAAAACAATATGTGATAATACACACAATTTTACTTTTATCACTGAAGCTTACTTGCGAAAAACAATTCACCGCAGCTTATATAGAGTTTACAATTCACATTGTATGCATACCTTCTCCACTTAGCTTTTCCTTTAAGAAGAATGTTAACCCAATCCTAATAAGGAAGCTGCTCTGTGCATTTACAGGGAAAAAAGGCATGAGTTTCCTTGGCAACTGGAGCCATGTGCAGTCTCTCAGAACAGCTCCTCCTACACTCAAGTTTCCTAGGTAGCAGGCTGCATATATTTTATAAAGACAATGGGATAATAGGACAGTTATTACCCTGTTCAATCTTGCATGTGAAAAGCTTCAATGGGAAAGATGCATTTGCTATAATAACTGGCAATCTGAGGGAAAATATTAATTGTATAATGAAGTTGCTTCCTCTTTCCAAATCAGGTTTAACAGTTTAATTCAAGGTCCAAAGTATATTAGGTGTTTACCTTTTTTTTTACAGGTGAAAATAATTACTTTCCCTTCTCCTTCACCCTCATCACCCACTACCAAATTAGCAGCTAAAGTTAAAGGTGAGCTGCAGGTGAGCACTTCAAGGACAAATAGCGGTTAGTTCACAGTACTGCTCTGAAGCAGAAAAATTAATCCGTAATATTGCATGAATGGAAGAGACGCAACTTATCTGAAATTGACTGTAAAGTGTCACAAAATCTTAAAACATCTAAAGAAAACCTGTCTACAGATCTAGAAAATATTAGAAGATATTAGAAGCATGAATAGCCTAAAGGACATAGATAATTTTAGTAAACTAAAAAATGAAAAGACAAAATATTGATAAAATTGATTATATACAGTCAATACACAAAGCTATTTCTGGGCAGAGGGGTGGGAGAGAGAAGTTAAGTGAATGCATTTACATTATGTAGATTTCTCTTTTTCCAGCAAAAGAGCATTTGAAAGAAATCAAATTAAAGAGCAGCTGTGTATTATTATTAAATGTGGACAAAATTTTCTGGCACATTAGGACTCTTTATAAGTCAAATATTGTTTTAAAATTATTTTGCAACCTTTTTAAACTCTTAATTTTATATAATAGCAACTTCTATTCTCTGACATGCAAATCCTATTCATTCACAAGACAATTAAGTCTAATTATCTGTTGAGTTACACACAAAGAAAAATACAATTTATATGTAATTAATCAGCTCTGGAGCATTGTGAATTTCAAATTCTGTGCAACTAGAGGAGTACAGATTACATTGTTTAAACCTGTTTTGCTGAATACTTAGCAGAGCATCTTTACAATTAGAACTTAAAGGGGAAAATATTACAAAATATTATTTTTAATACTCTTCCAAATTAAATCATCGCACATTCTACATATGACTATTTTGGAACCAAAAAATAAGACTGATTTTTCAACAAAATTTTGGGACATTAATATTTTATATTGCTTTTCAAATATAATATTTATTTTCTCTCCTTTGTCTCTTTTGTCACACACATGTGCATGTGTGTACTCACATATGCACACACACAGATACAGACACATTCTTTTTATTCAATCATTTTTATTGGATTAATTGAAATACTGTGTTTTCCCTGAATACATCATAGACGATTTGTCAGGTAACACGTGTTACATTACATAGCTGTTTTTAATATGTGTTTTACTCTACCATAAGTTTAACATAAATTACTGAAAAGATTTTTCCTCTGATGGATACTTAGTTTACTTCAATTGTATACACACACACACACACACTCTCTCTCACATTTGCTTTCTGTGTTTTGTTTTTTCTGTTTGAGTGATTCCAAGAAGTGGGAATTACAGGATTTGAGAATCTGTCATGGAAAATGATTTTGAGATTGTAATAATGGATTACAAATAATTTATGACAATAGCACAGACTTATGGAATTTGAATTGATAGTTTTGTGCATAATAAGGTATGCCTAAAATACTCCATCTGCAGGTTTACTTGGCTCACTATGCAAATTTGCTAAGTTTGATTTAGGAGCATAATTCTTTAATTATGTTCTTATTTAAAGGGGCCTTCTTTTCTTCCTCAGAGTTCCAAACCAGACTTTCCTCAACTTTCAAAAGCAAAAGTGCAAAAATAACATTAAGAATAGATATTTAGTTATTTAGTTATCTAATAAGTTTTGGCTTTAGTATGTGCTTGGCACTATTCAAGATTTACTGATGTCATAGGATCAAATATGAATTATTTATGTCAGTTAATTGAGTGTCATGTTCAACATTTGGTCTTATTTTCAATATAATTTTATCAGGCAATTCTATTTACATATTTGCAAGTGTGTCTAACTAGTGTACTGAGCCCACCTTCGGGCTGTTTCTAAGACATATTTTGTTTTGTTTTTAACCAGGGAGATGTTTCCTATTATCCTTGATAATGTACCATGAATATATAAAAACATATGAAACATAGAAATATGAAGAAAACAAGAAGATAAAAATCACTAACTTCCACTTGGCAATATAGAAACAAAGCTTATTCTGGTGACTTACAAAAATATTTATTATTTATAACTAATAACTACTTGCGTTGCAGCAGAGTAATTCCAAACAAAAGATGTAAGTGCAATTTAGATACATCTTCTACTATATTTGAATTTTGTCTTATGGTGAAGAATAATAAATTTGAAGCCATATTTAATGCAAACATTATAAATACAAATTTAATTTTAATTACTTGGTTCATACATCACTACATTTAAGAAAAAGATGTATGTAAACTGGACAAAAGACATTACTTTAGTTTGGCAAATGGATAACTTTGCCTGATATTGCATACAGAATCTCTTACTTGAATGGATTACTTGGAGATTGCCTCTAAGCTCTCTTTCATATCTAAAATACTCTAATACTTGTCTTGTAATATGGGTCATTTAAAAGCTTTTGTATGCTGCTGAACTTGTTCTTTTTTAATCATGTTATTAGCTCCATTAGCCACAGATGGAACTTTTAAACCACTTGTTAACAAATCCACTGAAAAGAATTTTCTTTTTTAAAAAAGAAAGGAGACAATTCCAGTGAGTGGTTTGCAAACAGGGGAGATGCTGCATTCCTTACAAAGCAAAGGTGTGTTTGGAGACAACAGAGATAGCTCTTTTTTCGTAGAGCATCCCCATTCAGGTTCCCACTCTGGTCTGCTTATGCAAATGAGGCATCAAACTTGTTAATTCTTATTGACTGATGCAGCTCACAGTCTACTGGTTAGGTCCAGGAAGCAAAATGGGGTTTTAACCTGAACAGCTACACATAGTTATGAAAGTCCCAGAATTATAGGAGTGTCTGGGTTTTCCAGGAATGCAGAATATGTATGTGACCCCTATAGTCAGCATCTGGGTACTTGGCTCTATTTTGAATTTAGGCCCAGTTAGCCACTCAGGATCCTTCTTGAAGGACTGGCTCTTTCGGGATTCACATCTTTTTTAGCAGAACTGTTAATCTTTATTTAAAACTAGCAAAGTAATAGTCTTTAATTCATTAAAGTTATGGTGTATCTAAGGCACATCTCTCTTTTTTTTTTTTAATTTATTTATTATTATTATACTTTAAGTTGTAGGGTACATGTGCATAACGTGCAGGTTTGTTACATATGTATACTTGTGCCATGTTGGTGTGCTGCACCCATCAACTCGTCATTTACATCAGGTATAACTCCCAGTGCAATCCCTCCCCCCTCCCCTCTCCCCCCTCCCCATGATAGGCCCCGGTGTGTGATGTTCCCCTTCCCGAGTCCAAGTGATCTCATTGTTCAGTTCCCACCTATGAGTGAGAACATGCGGTGTTTGGTTTTCTGTTCTTGTGATAGTTTGCTGAGAATGATGGTTTCCAGCTGCATCCATGTCCCTACAAAGGACACAAACTCATCTTTGTTTATGGCTGCATAGTATTCCATGGTGTATATGTGCCACATTTTCTTAATCCAATCTGTCACTGATGGACATTTGGGTTGATTCCAAGTCTTTGCTATTGTGAATAGTGCTGCAATAAACATACGTGTGCATGTGTCTTTATAGCAGCATGATTTATAATCCTTTGGGTATATACCCAGTAATGGGATGGCTGGGTCATATGGTACACTGTTGGTTTCTTCATCATGTTTCCATACCATTTGCAAATGCATTGGTTTTCTTGTGAAATTTTAGTTGTCACTTTTATGTAGGAAATCTTCACTATTTCCAAAACAGCCAAGCTTTTTAAAGAGATGTGCCTCTTAAGGCACGTCTAAGGCACAACTAAAATTTCACAAGAAAACCAATGCATTTGCAAATGGTATGGAAACATGATGAAGAAACCAACAGTGTCACAGAAAAATATTCATTTTCAAGCCTTATTGGGATGCACAAAATATAAATTTTATTAATCTTTTATGAGACGATTAAAAAAGTCTGAAAATCTAAATGACTATAGATACCTTTCAATTTTGACATTTCAAACTGTATTCATTGGTTTTATAAAAATCTACATGTAAACACAGGCTTTACCTGACAAAAATGTGCCTCACTATTCTCTGAGATAATATACACACTCACATACACTCTATGTCAGATACAAGGAAAAATATTCAACTATATTTTACTCTGCTCAGCAAACATTAAACTGCTTATTTTTCAACATATTATTAAATTGCATACTATTAATATTTACAATGACTATTGATAGTATGTCAAGAACATATTATTAACACTATTAATAACAGCATATTATCAACAAACTACTATGTCATATGTATTAAACTTTATCTCTACAATAAAAGCCTTCTTGTTGGCCATTGTTTAAGAAAAAAAATCATAGGAAAAGGTGACCTGCTGAAAAATAACAGTATCTTCTTTCTCAAACATGTAAAATAATCTATCTGATTAAGAAAGTGTATATTGTCTCACTATTTTAAAAAATTGTTATACATAGCTGTTTAGACTTTTCTCTAGTTTTGCTTTATCAAATTTTAGTGTATTGGACAAATATAAATAGATATAATTAATATTAATATGATTGACAAACTATAATGATAAACAACTGTCAACCTACTTTCCAGCCCATGAACTAAAATATAATCAGTAACTTACATTACCTATTGCCACTTACTGTCTTTCTCCTTATGTCCCTATGTATTTTATATATTTTATCATTGTAAGAGTTCTTCAAAAAGTTTATGAAAATGTATATTATAAACTTGCATAAATTTATTTTTTGCATCAAAATAAACTCCTACTAACTTGTTGTAACATGCTTAAAAATCATCTAGTTTGAGGTACGTAAGAATAATACATCAATTTGAAAAAAGCTCCTATCAGAGCAACATGAATTCTGTTAAAACTGAAGCAAGAAGAAAGATTAATTTTATAATGAAGATTGAGAAGAAGAGAGGTAAACTCATTGATGCTTTATGAAAAGTTGATGGAGACAATGTCCCCCAATCTTCAGCATCTTACAAATGAATCACTCATTTTAAGAAGTGATGAGACAGTGATGAAGATGAACCTTGCAGTAGCAGACCATCCACATCAATTTGTTGTTCATCTTGTTGATGTGCTAATTGAAGAGGACCAATGATTAACAGCACAGACAATAGCCCACACCATAGACATCTCAATTGGTTCAGCTTACATAACTCTTAATGAAAAATTAACGTTGAGCAAACTTTCCACTTGATAGGTACCAATACTGTTGTGCCCAGATCGGCTGTATACAAGAGCAGAGCTTTCAATAAAAAGTTTAAACAAGAAGGATCAAGATCCTGTAGCGTTTCTTCAAAGAATTATAATAGGAGATAAAATGCGGCTTCACCAGTATGATCCTAAAGACAAAGAAACAATCAAAGCAATGGCCACTAAGATGTGAAAGTGGTCCAGTCAAAACAAAAGCAGACTGGTCAAGAGCAAATGTCATGGCAACAGATTTTTGGGATGCTCAAGGCATTTTGCTTGCTAACTCCCTGGAGAGCCAAAGACTAATAACATCTGCTTATTATAATGTTTTGAGAAAGTTATCCAAAGCTGTAGCAAAAACACCCAGGAAAGAGGCAATACAGAGTCCTTCTCTCCCATAACAAGTTTTCTGCACATTCCTCTCATTAAACTAGTGCAATTTTGTGAGTTTCAGCAAATTATTAGCCATCCACCTTCCAGTCTTGATTTGGCTTCTTCTAACTTCTTTTTGTTCTCTAATCTTAAAAAAAATGTTTAAAGGACACACCAATTTTTCTTCAGTTAATAATATAAAAATAATAATGTAAGAAAGTTGTTAAATCAGCTGTTCTGGTTAAAGTCCCAGGACCCTAAGTTCTTTAGGGATGGACTGAATGGCTGGTATTATCTCTTACAAAAGTATCTTGAACTTGATGGAGCTTATGTTAAGAAATACATTTGTATTTTTATTCTTATCCTTTAATTCTATTTGTAATGAAATTTTAAAATCCCATTTTGTGTGTATGTGTGTGTGCGTGTGTGCGTGTGTATGTTTTTTTAAATAACAAGTTTTTTATTATTATACTGTAAGTTCTGGGATACATGTGCAGAATGTGCAGGCTTGTCACATAGGTATACACATGCCATGGTGGTTTGCTGCATCTATCAATCCATCATCTACATTAGGTATTTCTCCGAATGCTATCCCTCCCCTAGCCCCCTACCCCGACAGGCCCCAGTGTGTGATACTCCCCTCCCTGTGTCCATGTGTTCTCATTGTTCAACTCCCACTTATGAGTGAGAACACGTGGTGTTTGGTTTTCTATTCCTGTGTTAGTTTGCTGAAAATGATGGTTTCCAGCTTCATCCATGTCCCTGTAAAGGACATGAACTCATCAATTTCTCTTGTTAAAGTAGCGAATAAAAGATAACATATTGTAGATAGTCTTGTGGGTCTGACTGCTTACTTAATTTATGCTTCCAAATCTTATTTAATGATGTTATGCTTTCAAAATCTATTCCTGTTGCTCTGTGCAACTAATTTCCCTGTTGTATAATGTTTTATTGTGTTAATGTACCACACTTCATGAATTTGAATTGCTTTTAGTTTTGCTTTATCGTTTTGTTTTGTAAATACAATTTTTTGATGAAAATATGCTATTCTACATGGTGCACATAGACAAGAGTTTGGGTATAGGTCTATGAATGTCACAATTTTACTGAAATTACTGGGTAAAGGGGTATACAAATATTTAGCTTTATGAGATTGTGCTAGATTGTTTCCAAAAATGGTTACAATCAATTGACATTCTCACAAGAAATAAAGGAGACCATGGTTGTATTATTTGACTTTTTAATTTTGAAAACTTGGAATGTATAAAATTCTTTCTGGTTATTTTAATTTATATTTCTCAGATTAACACTGATTTTTGGCAGTTTTTCATACGCTAATTGATCTTACTTTCTCTTCTTTTGTCATGTGTCTGTATTATATTTTTGTATTTGTTAATGATAAATAATAGTTGTACATATTTTGGGGATACATGTGATATTTTGAAACATGTACACAATGTATCATGCTCAAATCTGGGTAAATGGGATAACCGTCACCTCAAATATATATCTTCTCTTTGTGTTGGGAATATAATAATTCTCTTCTAGTTATTTTGAAATATACAATAGATTATTATTAGCTATAATTTCCCTATTGTTCTATCAAATGCTAAAATGTATTCCTGCTATTTAAATGTGTTTTTGAACCCATTTAACCACCTTTCCTTCATTTCCCTCCCTACCTTCTTTTGTCATGTGTTTGGCCTACTTTTCCACTGGACTGCTTCACATTGTGTTATCTATTTTTAGCAACTCTTTATATTCTACATGGTAAAATTTTATTGGACATAGACATACACATATATACACTCATATTTTCTCCTAGCTTCCAGTTTATGATATTTTTGACAAACAGAATTGTAAACTTTTATTAGGTTCAAATTTTATCAACATTTAGACTATGAGTAGCAAGCTTAGTACCAACGGGTCATAAGGTTTCATTTGTTTATTTTTTCTTTTTCTGGCATAAGGCTAATCAAACTACAGGCAAATAAGGAAATTGTTGCGTTTACATGTCAAGCCTAATAGTGCATGTGTATAAATCTTCCTGTCAGGAACCTGATACAAGAAAATGAGGAAACTATCATGCAAACACTGAATATTTGCTTTGCATTGAATGGCTTCAGGACAACTCAGAACTCCCTACACCGTAATGATCTTATAATCCAAAGCGATTGATTTACGTTCTCTGAGAAGTGCGGTGCTGCACAGGGTATTGTACTTTGAGTATTAAGCAAATCACTTCTTTGCAGACTTTTGTCCAAAAGTTTATGTAAAAATTATACTTATCAATGAAACTACTGCCATGAATTTTACATGTTCTTAAAAATATCATTTGGTGCAGAGTGTGTATAATTTCCCCCAAATCCCCGGACCTCTGGCTTCACTCCCTCAGTGTCACTATTTTACTGAAAATATATCATTATAAAAATTAACTTTGGTTTTATTCATAAAAAATTCTTCAATTCAAGTGCTCAATTAACAATATATTTCAGGCTGGCACCTGGGTTAATATTTTACTTATCACAGGCACACATTTCTGATTTTGAATCTCACAAGATCCATTCTCTGAATCATACATTTTTGTGCCTTTCAACATCAAATATCAGATTCCATATAAAAATAATTTATATTATGTTACTAGAGCTCAAAATCTTAATTTGTCAAAAGGAGGAAAAGAGGAGTTTTGAGGACAGGGATAATTCCTTATGCATTCAACACAGCTTCCAGCAAGCATTCCTCCTGTGCTCTGTATATTGCCTGTAAGTGCCCAGAGGAATGGGAAAAGGCTGCAGATCAACATAGTCAATGGTCTCTTCTTTACCACAAGGACCAGTATTGGTGGCAGCTCCTGCTTCCCTGGTACTTTGTACCCTGAGACACTGTAAGTATAGGCATGAAGAATGGAGAGACCATGAATTGTCAGTTAACGTGACTGAACTTTCCCACCTTCAAACTTCTCTTTCTCTTTTTCTCATCTCCTCCCTCTCTCCAACATTGCTTTAGTAGAAAACTTTCTGGCACCTTCCTCTCTCATACCCTGATTTAGGCTCAGTGTAGAGGTGCCTCGGGTATTGGGAAATATGATCAAATATTAGATGATTTACAGGGATGAAGTGGTTTATTGTGTGAGCTTATAAAAAAAAGAATGCAAATATTTAAGTAGACTTCAGATCCACACAAGGCATATGACAGTAAATTGAAGACCCTCACACACAGAATCTCATATGTATCTTTCTGCCTAATTTTCAAAATCCAATCAGTTTTCATATTTGCTGACTATATTATATCATTATTGTTCATTTTTACTTCTGCTTTCTATTTTTACTGACAACAGCCTACGCCAAGTTATATTTACTTCTTGCTTAGGCTTTACTAATTATATCTTATCTGGCCTTCCATCATCTACTTTTCTTCTCTAATCCAACCTACAGTCTAATGCCAAGCTAGTTTTCTCCAGCTCTAATCATGTCATTGACCTATGTTTAAAATCTTCAAACGCAACTTCATATTTTCTGAATAATGCTCTAAGATTTCATTCTCATGGTAATGAGCCTGAAAGGAAGATGACTTCTCAGCTGGATGACAATACGGAGAGTGCTCCAAAAATGTAAACTAGAGAATTGAGCATCTCAGGTAATTGTCTTGCTCTTACTTTTATGCTGTTAAAATAATTCCTTATTTATATTCTTATAAATCAAAGAATGTGTACTGTGAGTGTGCCTAAAATTACTTTTTAAGAACTGGATAATAGAAAGCATTGGACAATATATCATCTCTACTAAAATAAATATTTAAAATCATAAAGTTTATTCATACTCCCTATGTTTGTGAGTCGCCACAGAAGCCAAGTGGCCTGCATGAGTTTTGCTTGAAAGTAGTATCATTCTGCTCTAGCAGATGATGTGAAGGTACTACTAATTACAGCCATTTCACTAAAGACTTAAAAATGCATGCCTTCTTACAAGACAATTGAGCAAAGGATTGTCTCTTATACAGGGAAATAAATGAGTAAGTTATTATTCATTATATGTACACATTTAGGACAAAAAGCCTCATTATTAAATATGAAGTTTGTGCCCAAATTTAGAACATGTGCATACATAATCACACTTTGTAGATATATGTCATGTTTGAATTTTTTTTAACTAAGACTGAATCACCTGTATTTATTAGCACAATATTCTTTTATAAAAATTAAATTTCATTTCATTTTAAGTTCTGGGATACATGTGAAGGACGTGCACATTTGTTGCATAGGTAAATGTGTGCCATGGTGGTTTGCTGCACCTATCAACCCAACCTAGGTATTAATCCCCATAGGCAACAGCCATTTATCCTGATGCTCTCTCTCCCCACCAACCCCCACGACAGGTCCCAGGGTGTATTGTTCCCCTCGCTGTGTCCATGTGTTCTCATTATTCAGCTCCCACTTACAAGTGAGAACATGCATTATTTGCTTTTCTGTTTCAGAAAACTATACGTTAGTTTGCTAAGTATAATGGCCTCTAGCTCCTTCCATGTCCCTGAAAAGGACATAATCTCTTTCCATTTTATGGCTGCATAGTATTCCATGGTATATATGAAACACATTTTCTTTATCCAGTCTATCATTAATGGGCATTTGGGTTGATTCCATATCTTTGCTATTATGAATAGTGCTGCAATTAACATACATGAATGGGCATGCATATTTATAACAGAACAATATATATTTCTTTGGCTCTATACCCAGAAATGGGATTGCTGGGTCAAATGATATTTCTTATTCTACCATCTTTGAGAAATAACCACAGTCTTCCACAATGGTTGAACTAATTTACTTTCCCACCAACAATTAGTGCCTCAATTTACTTTCCCACCAACAATTAGTGCCTCAATTTCAGAACTTGTTATTGGTCTATTCAGGGATTTGATGTCTTCCTGATTCAGTCTTGGGAGACTATATGTGTCCAGGAATTTGTCCATTTCTTCTAGATTTTCTAGTTTATTTGCATAGGGTTGTTTATAGTACTATCTGATGGTTGTTTGTATTTCTGTGGGGTCAGCGGTGATATCCCCTTTATCATTTTTTTATTGTGTCTATTTAATTCTTCTCTTTTTTCTTCTTTATTAGTCTAGCTAGTGGTCTATCTATTTTATTATATTTTTCAAAAACCCGCTCCTGGATTCATTTTTTTTTTTTTGAAGGGTTTCTCATGTCTCTATCACCTTCAGTTCTACTCTGATCTTGGTGATTTCTTCTCTTCTGCTAACTTTGGGGTTTGTATACTCTTGGTTCTCTAGTTCTTTTAGTTGTGATGTTAGAGTGTCCATTTGAGATCTCTCTAACTTTTTGATGTAGCACAATATTCTTAATATATTTACTTTCTGAGGTTGAAATGACTTTTTCTTGGTCAGATATGTGTGACAATAGCCTAACTTCAGTTTTTTTTAATCTTATCATTTAAATGTTTTATTGAACTAGAATACATAGATCCAAACTACACAAATCAAAAGTATACAACTTTATTTTCACAAATTGAAATACATTGAGTGATCAGCACTGATATAAGAAATAGTTCATTACCAATATTCAAAAATCCAACTTCCCCAGTCACTGTTTCTTCACAAAGGTAATAACTATTATGACGTCTCACTCCACAGATGTATTTGACCTCTTAATGGTATTTTTATTAATAGAATTATGTACTACACATACTCATTTATACCTGCATATTTTAATGAGAAATTATATTTTGAGAGTTATCCATTTTTATAGGTAGCGACATTTTTATCTTAGTATTTCAAAACATTTGCTATTATTAACACTGCTATGAACATCCTTGTACATGTCTGTTAATGATCATATGTACATATGTATATTGGAATATATATATATATATATATGAGAGGAGTGGCTGAGACACTAAGTATGCATAGTTTGGCTGTGTTAGATATTGGTAAACAATTTGAAAAGTGATTACCATTCACTCTTATTTCTGTCTGAGAGCGCTACATACTTGTTAATACTTGGTATTATCTTTTTTATTTTAGCCATTCTGGTACTAAAAAATTAGAATTACTAATTAGTAGAAACAATTACTACTACCACTACCACACTTTGGTGTGGTAGTAGTAATTGTGGTTTTAGCTTGCATTTCCCCATGCAACTCAATTCCTTAAGCAGATTCCATATGTTTATTACCCTGATGACATTGTAAAGTGTCAGTGTATGTGTTTTGTCTATTTTTTCCTATTGCTCTGTTAATCTTTATGTTATTGATTTGTATATGTTGGCCAGGTGCAATGGCTCATGCTTATACTCCCAGCATTTTGGGAGGCTGGGATGGGAAATAACTTGAGCCCAGGAGTTTAAGACCAGCCTGAGCAACATAATGAGACCTCATCTCTACAAAAAAATGAAACATGTTAGACAGGTGTGGTGGTACAAGCCTGTAGACCCAGATATTAAGAGTCTGAGGCAGGAGGATTGCTTGAGCCCCAGGAGTTCGAGGCTGCAGTGAGCTGTGATTGTACCACTGCACTCCAGCCTGAATGACAGAGAGAGACCCAGTCTCAAACAATTAAAGAAAAAAATTAAAAAGTGAAAAGAATGATGTGTAGATATTTATATATTCTGGATATGGGACTTTGTTAGATATAGGTTCAACAGACAGCTTCCCCCATTCTTGTTTGTTCAATGTCTTTACAATATTTGTTTGATATACATAGGTTCTTTAATAGTTTTATCAATTTATTGAATTTTACCATCACTGTTAGCAACTTCAGTGTCCTATTTAAGAAATCTTTGCTTACCTCAATAATATAAAACTATTTCCTGTTTTTTCCCACAGTTGTATGTAGTTACATTTTATAATAAAATCTGCAGTCAATCTAGAATTGATTTTTGTGAATGGTCTGTGCTTGAAGGCAAAATCAAATTGTATCTATATGGCTATCTAGTTGCCCCAACACATTTATTTGTAAAACTGTCCCTTTCCTCCCAGTATTGTGGTATGACATTTCTCACAAATCAAATTACCCTGTATGGGTGGGTCTGCACTTTTGATTCCATTCCATTAGTTTTCTTGTCCATATGACATTGTCTTAATTACTGTAGTTTATTTTTCCAGAAATCTACTGTAAAATTTCCCTAGTTTTACTCTCCTTTAAGATTTTCTTGATTCTATCTAGCCTTTTGTGATTTTCCCAAATTAATTTTAAGCAGCCAGTAAGTTTATATACACAGACACACCCACACAAATAGTACAAATTTGTTCACATTTTGATAGAGTTTTGGATCAATTCCATAGATTAATCTGGAAAAAAGTATGTCTTTAAATTATTGAGTCTTGGAATTTATTAACTGTATCTATCTTTCCATTCTCTGAAATCTTTTTGATATCCTCAATAATGTTTTGGAGTTTTCATTTTAGAGTTCTTGTACAACTGTTTTTAGAATTATTGCTAGGTACCAAAGTTCTTTTGATACTAACAAAAATCATCCCCTTGTAAAATTTGTGTTCTTTATTTTTTGCTAGCATGTGGAATTATAATTGAATTTTGTATGCTGACCTTGTATTCAGCAACTTTGCTAAGTTTACTTATTAATCAGTGGTTTACGAGCTTTTTTCCTTGGCATGGCTCAAAATTTAAGATTAAAAGCTGGGCACTATATGTGGGATTCTGGATGGTGGTTTCTTCTTCTAGAGAATATTTATTCTTTCAGACAAATAGAGCAGGACTGATGACTTCAATATGACAAGGAACAGAGCTTTCTACATTCTGCAGTACAATATTGGCAATGTTCCAGCTGCCTTTGTATTGCCTGTGCTTCTAGGACATAATCTTCCATAAGCTCGGTTTGGAAACCTGGAGGGCTCAGCAGCTCTGCCCATGACTGGTTCTGAGCTCAAATTTAATTATTAATTGTGTTTTACCTTGGTAAATTCTTAAAAATGCTCTTTCTGAAATTTAAGAATAGCTTCTCTATTACTGGTAAATTGCTCTCAATAATTTTTAACTTACGATTCCCTCATGAACAATATTTCATGTATGTGCATACCTCCATACCTACATGCCATGAACATACTCAAGAAAATACCTTATAAATATAGCTGTGTGTGTGTGTAAGAACTGTGTAAGAACACACAGCTATATTTATAAAGCATTTGCTTGAGTATGTTCACACACACACACACAATTATCCAACTGTATATATTTCAACATTATTCTGGGTTAATTAAAAGATGGAAAACTTGCATGAGTTGACATAATTCACAGGTATTTTATATCACTCCATGATCGTCGAAAATCTGTGTTCAGTTACATTGGGGAAGTTTCATGGATGTCCACATCATATGAGTTAATACTAGATTTAATTCCTGAATCAAAATGACTTTTAAAATCCACTCAGAGACTGAAAATGTCATTTTTTAAGAAACATAGATAGTAAAACCTTGCATTGTTTCTTTTAATTTTAAAACAACTAAATACACTGACCCGGTTGTTTTCAGGGATTTTTAATTCAAGCATATAATGAAGTTTCTTTAAAATCTAAGCTAGAAACCCATATTCTCAGGCATAGTCTACATAGCTACCTCTATGGGCACTGGGATTTTGCTAGCAATATTCACCACTATATCTCCAACTTCCTTAAAGGTGTATGTCAGTAGCCCTGAAAATAATCAAAACTGTATTTTTGATTCCATAATCAATATTTTATAGCTGAAAATGAGCAAACGATAAGACAGTAGGAAATGTCTATGAGAAAATACCAATTTTTGGCACAAACGGTTGTGAAACATACCACTACTGGCAGGCAATATAGCTGGGATACGATATTTTGCTGAGGTTTTGTCACTGAAATCAGTTGCACTCAGCATGGACTGTAGTTGTCAATACTTCATGCATAAAATGAAGAAATTCAACTGTGTTTTCTTAGTAATCAGATACTGCATTAAATGTTAACCATTATTTCATAGCTCTTCAGAGTGATTCCTCATCAAAAGCAATTTCAGATATAAACTAGAAAGTTAATATTAAAATGAAAATTGTCTTTTAAGTTTTTCACCATGACAGAAAAATATCTGTAAATTGCACATAACATAAAAAACATATTTTTTTCTTAGAAGATGGCGACACAAGAATTGAGAAAGTAACATTTTAAATTTTAAAAGTGTGGGCCCAGCGCGGTGGATCATGCCTGCAATCCCAGAACTTTGGGAGGCTAAGGAGGTTGAATCACCTGAGGTCAGGTGTCTGAGACCAGCCTGGTGAACATGGTGAAACTCTGTCTCTACTAAAAAATAAAATACAAAAATTAGCCGGGCACAGTGGTGGGTGCCCGTTACCCCAGCTACTTGGGAGGCTGAGGCAGGAGAATCACTTGAACCCGGGAGGCGGAGGTTGCAGTGTGCCTAGATCATGCCATTGCACTCCAGCCTGGGTGACAGAGCGGGACTGTGTCTCAAAATAAAACAAAACTAAGCAAATGTAAAAAATGTGATGCACATTCAGAATACGTTTGTTTATGAATGACATAACACAAATTTCAATCTGCTAAGGCAGCTCTTAGTTATAAGTCAGCAGAACAAAATAAAAAATGAAGATGCTTAAAATGGTAGTCGATTATTTTCCTTTAACTTGAATACATTTCTACTCAAATTAAAATTTGAATATATTTTAGAAGATATCTAAAAATTGTTCATTTTACCCAGCTGTAGTTTCTAATCTTCATCTTTAAACTATTTTTTAGTCAGTTACACATAAAATGAAAATTCTCATTTCTCCTTCTTTCTACCCTACTTTAGAAAAGTCTGCCTCACATAGCCTTATTTGAGCCCCAATTAGTGGGAATATTTGAAAGAAAATAATTTATCTTTCAATTTCCCACTTAAAGCATGCTTTTGCCTTACTTTTCACATTCATTTCAATATCATAGAGAAGCCCAATGTCTTTCTGTAAAACAAATGACTAAATGTTTCCTATTAAATGTCAGTGCTATGCCTTTGAATGGTTGCAGGGTAGAAAGACAGTCTTATTTAGTTCAGTTTTAAATTAGATAAATAATGTCAGTTTTATCTAAAAATTGGTTTTAGAGAGAAGACTGCACCACTTATAATAATAGTTGCTTCTCTTTAAAAATCTTCAGAACAGAAAACAATGTCAAATATTAATTCAAATTTATAACTAAATTGTGGTATCTTATCAAAAATCTCAAATAATGACAATATGACATAACTGACTTCTGCTTTCAGAATATTATGCTTGAAAACATCTAGTTTCTAGATAAATTATAAAAAATATAATTTTAAATGTCTCGCTGCTAAACTCTCACAATATTAAGGAAAACCTAAGAAACAAAGAAATTTAAAAACCAACATAGTGTTAGGAGAAAAGAAAAACCCAAAAAACTTTTTTTAAAAACATAAGAATAAGTGTTTAATCTCGTACAAGTAATTCATTAGATTAAATAATGAAGGATTGTGTCTGCAAAGAAAAATTACGTGTAAAGGAATGAAAATGCAGCTATGAGCAAAAACCCCAAAATAAAAATTGTGTATCTATGTTTTAGCTCCAAGTTGTAAGTTAAAATAGTCTCTCCTAAGATTTTGTAATGAAGGTCTATCTCACTTGAGGTTTTAATTTGTAGTATCCACAAGGTTAGAAGACGTCTATCTAAGAAGTAAAATATGTAAGAATTAAATTAAAATGTTCTTTGGTACACATCATATTTTCTGATGAAAATATGATGAAAACTTCTTCAAATAAAGATCCATGAGCTGATGCTTATTCAAAATGAAATCAAATATGAGAATTAAAAACATGTAAAAATCAATATGAGTGAATACAGAAACAAACTTGAGAATTTTGGAAAAAATATAAAAGATAAAAGAAAAATAATTATAAATGAATTTTAAAATAAGTAATGAACTTGAAATAAAATAGTTATGAATAAAAAGGCTACCAAAAATTGCTAAAAAGATTTAACAATGAATTAAAAAACTTTTAGAAATTAAAAAATAATAATTGAAATAAAAAGTAAATAGATGAACATATGTTAAATTTTATGATTAATTAAAAATTATTGAACCACAATATATACCTATGAAGTTATGTATAAACCTGTGTAGAGATAAAAGAAGATGGAACCATATAAAGGACAGCTTAAGAAATATTTACAAATAATTTAGAGAAAATTTAATATTGCTCTGAACAGAGCTCCACGAAATGAAATGAGACACTGTTTAAGAATGTCAAATTAACAGCAGATTTCTCAGCAGAAACCCTACAAGCTAGAAGTGACTGGGTCCTATCTTTAGCCTCCTTAGACAAAACAAATATCAGCCAATAACTTTGTATCTAGCTAAACTTAGCTTCGTAAATGGAAAGATACAGTCTTTTTTAGAGAAATTCGGAGAGAATTCTCCATTACCAAGCCAGCACCACAAGAACTGATAAAACGAGTTTTAAATCTTGAAACAACTCCTTGAAATATAGTAAAACAGAACCTTCTCAGAGCATAAATTTCACAGGACTTATAAGAAAAAAAAAAAAAAGGGGGGGAGGTATTCAGGCAACAACTAACTGAATGTAACTGGCCTGAATATTCCATTTAAAAGATACAGAATGGCAGCATGGATAAGTATTCACCAACCAAGTATCTGCTGTCTTCAAGAGACTCACCTGACATATAAGGAATCACATAAACTTCAGATAAAGGGGTGGAGAAGGATATTCCATGCACTTGAACACCAAAAGTGAGCAGGAGTAGCTATTCTTATATCAGACAAAACAGACTTTAAAGTAACAATAGTAAAAAAGTCAAAGAGGGACATTATAAAATGATAAAAGATCTAGTCCAACAGGGAAATATCACAATTCTAACTACATATTTACCTAACACTGGAGTTCCCAAATTTATAAAACGATTACTACTAGACCTAAGAAATGAGATAGAGAGTAACATGATAATAGTGGGGGATTTCAATACTTCACTGACAGCATTAGACAGGTCATCAAGACAGAAAGTCAACAAAGAAAGAATGAACTTAAACTTTACCCTAAAACAAAGGGACTTAACATAATTTACAGAACATTCTACCCAATAACTGTAGAATATACATTCTATTCATCAGCACATGGAACATGCTCCAAGATAGACCATATGATTGGTCACAAAATAAGATTCAATAAATTTAAGAAAATCAAAATTATATCAAGTACTCCCTCAAACCACAGTGGAATAAAATTAGAAATCACCTCCAAAAGGAACCCTAAGTACCATGCAAATACAAGAAAATTAAATAACCTGCTCTTGAACGATTGTTAGATCAACACTGAAATCAAGTTAGAAATTTAAAAATTTTTTGAACTGAATGATAATAGTGACCCAACCTATCAAAACCTCTGGGATACAGCAAAGGTGGTCACGATAAAAAAAAGAATAAAATTAAAAGAATTGCAGTAAGAATGCCAACTATTAAGACTAAGAGAAAATATTAAATTTAGCAAGCAAGAAAGAACAGATTATATACAAAGGAATCACAAATCACAAATATATTGGAATAATATATTCAAAATTCTAGGAAATAGAACTATCAATCCAGACCTTTATACCCAACAAAGCTATCTTTCAATAATGAGTTAGAAAACTGAGAGGAAAACAATGACACAGAAATAAGAATGTGTCTAAATCGAATAGAATAAAAAAAGAAAAAAAGGATAGAAAACTCAAGACAAATATAAAACAAAAATGTAACATACAAAAGACATGAACAGCCATTTTATGGAAGAAAGAATGTAAGTGATCTATCTATCTATCTATCTATCTATCTATGAAAATATGCCAAATCTCATTAGTAATCTGGGAAATGCTAATTAAAACCATAATGCAATATAGTTTTACATTCAACAGAAAGTAGAGTATCTGGAGAGTACTGTGTTGGTGAAGAGATGTAGCAGTGGAAATTCTTACATATGTCTATGGGGGATGTAAAAATTTGTGTTGATGTAAAAACTTTTGAAGACAATGTAGACTTACCTATGCAATTTGGAAAATACGCAGGAAAATATGCATAGCTATGATCAAGTACTTTTAGTCTTAGAAAAGTATTCAAGAAAATCTTACATAAATGAACATCAGGAGGCATTTGCAAGAATATAATTACAGTATCAATTTTAATATAAAAGCAGAAAATGGGGGAATGCAATTAAGTTGTAGCAATCTAGGATTCTTAAAATTATTGACAGTATTATATTTTTAAAGATGAATGGTTAGCACATATGTTTTATATCTGTTATATTTCACTACATATATATATATATATAATGATTTTCTTCATATATATGTATTTCCTAATGAATTAAGATATTTGGCTAGATATCCATTACTTCAGTATTCAATTTAAACTGGCTATATAATGCGTGTCAGTTAATCATCAAAATAAAAATTATATACAACTTTGGAATTATAATATTGTTTTTACCCCAATTAATTATAATTGTTGTAATTACAAATGACATTGCAAATACCATTTCCTTTTGCTGTATGCTTTATTTTTTATTTAAAATAATTTTTGTTTTCCAGAGGAACTTTTGGCTCAATTTGCAGTGTAATTATAGGCTATGAATTATAAATAAATATCATCATAATTAAAGTGCTGGGCTAAATTTACTCCTTGGTTTTCTTATACATAAGTCCTAAAGAAAGTAAGTGTATATGGAAATTGAGGCTTAGAGAAGTTGAGGAAACTTCAGGATTTCTATCTTAGTTCACTCCTATGGGAATGAGACCACGGACTGAGTGGTTCGATAAACATTTATTTCTTACATTTCTAGAGGCTATAAAGTTCAAGATCAAAGTTCTGGCAGATCCCTTTTCCGGTGAGAGCCATTTCCTGGTTTGCAGACTTCTCATATTCTCACATGGAGGAGAGAGCAGAGAGAGAGAGCAAGCTCCTGTGTCTCTTCTTATAGGATGCTAATCCCATGAATGAGGGCTCTCCCTCATGATCCAATCACTTTCCAAAAATTCCCACCTCCTAACACCGTCACATTTAGGGTTACGATATCAACATATGAATTTTGCAGGGACACAAACATTTAGTTCATAATAATCACACAGGTAATAAGTGGCCAAACAGGAATTCACACTCATATCTGAATAACATAGTCTATGCACTTTTCTAAAACATTACACTGAAAGGGGAATTTAAATGTAAATCATAGATATACTTGAACTTAGATTTCTAAATAACTGTGTAGCTCAAAACATTTTTATTTTTATCATTGGCAGTTTTGTTAAATCCATCCATTCCTATGCTATAATGATTCTGCATTTGGTGGTTTAAATAATATTTTTAGTATTTCAATATTAAAATTATTATTTATCCACAGTAATCCCCTACTACATTATTCTAATACATTCCAGACCTTGGATATATGCAAATTGTTGAAATTGTTCTTAAGTACGACTCATCTATTTTCTCTAGAGTTAGGAAACATAAAGTATATTATTCTTTGTCTACAAGTCTGAATGTTGAGTAGTGTTTGCCTAATTTTAGCAAAATTCTGCTATTCTAGACTATGAAAGGCCTGTTTTCAAAGCGATGCCTGGAGTTCTCTATATAATTTTCTTACAAAAATTTGACAATATATTGTGGTGACTTCCACTTATGACTCTGAATGAAAATTATCTCTATAATACCTTTCTTTTTTGCCTAAAAGACATTTTGTTTTTATTACAAAATATTATTCTCAAATGCTAGAAAATGTTCATCTTTAATTCATTTTATTTTGAAATGAAAATTTATATTTTATCAACATGTAATAGTTATTAGAATGCACCTAATATTGAATGACACATCAAATATGGCAATAGACAATTAGACAAAAATATGACGTTACTTCATAAAGGCAATATAAGCCTTCATGGTTTGAGCAGGTCTGTAAAGAGAAGAGTATAAACAAATAAAATCATTGTACAACTGTAAAAACATTGGTACATATGAGATGACTTGAAAATATTCCAGTTGGTTTTTCCATAAAAATACAATCTATATTTAGCATTATTAATTCAAAAGACTTTTACTTAATACCTTTTTTTTTGAGGTGTAAAACTATCATGTAGTCTATGTAATGTAAAATCTCCACCTTTCAATTTAACTTGAGGAGACAAGACCTGCATATATAAATTGTGTGAATTAGGTAAACACATGATCATAGCATAGACTGTCTGCTCTTGAGAAATTGTGAAAATGTGAATAGAAGGAGACAAAATTTGTGAATTTCTTGTCAATGGTGTTGGAATTGGTGGGGGCAGAAAGACATCAGGTGGCACTTTATCCTCTCCTGAGAGCACTCTTCTTAGTTCCCAGGAAGGAGTACCATTCTCTCAGTCAAGTAGATTATGTTAAAAGTTGAACTTACTATGCTATTACCCTGTTTGTCTGTTTTCCCTCTTATTTATTTAAAATAATTTAAATTATATTCAAATTAAATAACTTCTTTATTAAATGTGCTACAAAGGGAATAAAAGCTGCATTTGAATCACTCTTACCCCGTGTTTATGACACAATATGAGGCACCTGCAACTCAATGCTGAAGAAGCTGGATCTCCAGGGTAGATGATAAAAGCTTACTAACATCAGCAGGAGAGAGGCAGGCTGAGTAGACCATAGACATGAAACTAGGAAGGCACCCAGAGGAAATGTTACTTGGAAAAAACTGTTGATTTGAAAGAGGAAAAAGGGATTACTTCGTTGTCTGTGACTTTTTGAAATATAAAATATTCCTTCTCTTTTTGCAGAGTGTGTATTTGTGTCTAAGATGCATAAAGTGTTCATGTCTGAATTTCAGTCCGTTGTATTTTGACCATAGTGTCTGCTTACAGGCAGTCTGCCCATGTCACTCTGTGCTACCCACGTGCCTGGCCACACACAGTCCAGCATACACTGAGCCCCCAGTCAGGTGATTCAAGGAAGGGGCTTCTTAGCAAAATAACTTAAAATTACAGAGAATACCACACTATTTACCTACACTTATCAACTCGTAGGGATAGGAAAGGCATGGAATATTGGCAGTAAAAAGGTACCCGAAATCTTTTAAAAACACCTGATGAATAAAAGAGATGTGCAGAAATGACCAAAAAGAATGTTATTTTGAAAGAAACAGAGAGTTTTTGGGTTAGATGAAAATACAAGAATAATTAGGATCCGTAGAGAACTGCGATGATCGTTGCATCCATCAAACAACAGAAAGCTAATAAAAAAGCTTTCTGATTTTTATGGGTTGCTTATTCATTTTCTTAACCTCTGCCAATTTTGTATTAAACATCATATTATTTGATTTTGAGTGGGGAAATGATTCATATATTTGCTTTAATGGGTTGCCTTCTTTTTACTGAATTGTAAGAGCTCTCTTTATGTTCTAAATACAAGCCCCATTGTCAGGCATAGGTTTTAGGAGTATTTACTCCTGGTGTGGCTTGCTGTTTGTATTTCATAATAGTGACTGTGGAAGACTAAAAGTGAGGTTCAATTTACTAAATGCTTCCTCTTAAAGTTTTACTTTTTGTATCCTATTTAAATTCTCTTTGCCAAACCCAAAGTCATAAGATTTTCTCCTGTTTTCTTCTACAGGATTTACAGTTAGGCCCTTATGATAGGTCTATTCAAATTATTTTTTATATATGGTATGAGATACATTGTGTTATATCTCATTGTAGTTTTACTTTATAAAATAATATGGAGTATTTTTCCTGTGCTTTATGTGAACTCATGTCTGTCTCTTTCTCCCACTCTTGCTCTTTTTTTAAGTGCCTATCAAATCTTTTGCCCACTATTTTTTTTTCAATTCAGTGGCTTGTATTATAATTGAGTTCTAGAGCTCCTTATAAATTCTGCAGACAAGATTTTGGTCATATACTTGCTTTGTGAATGTTTTTTCCGGCTGTGGCTTGCACATTTATTTTCTTTCATAATTCATTAATTAATACTTTCTTTGAGACAAGGTCTCGCTCTGTACCCCAGGTTGGAGTGCAGTGGTGTGATCACAGCTCACTGCTGCCTTGACTTCCTAGGCTCAAGTAATTCTCACCCCAGCCTCCTCAGTAGCTTGAACTACAGGTATGTACCAGCGCATCTGACTAATTTTTAAAAATATTAATTTTTTAATTGACAAATACAAGTTGTATATATTTATTGTGTACAACATGTTTTGAAATATGGATACATTGTGGAATGGCTAAATCAAATATAATTATTAATTAAATATAATTAATATATGCATCACCTTGAATACTTATTTTTTGTGGTGAGAACACTTAAAATCTACTCTCTTAAACAGTTTTCAAGTATACAACACATTGTTATTAACTATAGTCATCATGTTGTAAAATAGATCTCTTGAACTTGGTCCTTCTGTATAACTGAAACATTTTATCCTTTGACCAATTTTCCTTAACCTCTTCTAGTGCCTGGTAACCACCACTCTCTGATTCTATGAATTCAGCATTTGTAGATTTCATATATAAGTGAGAATATGCCATACCGTATTTGTCTTCCTGTGTTTGTCTTATTTCACTTAACATAATGTTCTCCAGGCTTATCCATGTTGTTACAAATGACAGAATTTTCTTCTTTCTTAGGGCTGAATAGTATTCCATTGTGTAAATATATATTTTCTTTATTCATTAATCTGTTGATGGACACTTAGGTTCATTCCATATCTTAGCTGTTGTGAATAATGCTGAAATCAACACCAGAGGGCAGATATCCTTTGACATAGTGATTTCATTTCCTTTGTATATATACCCAGTAGTGGGATTGCTGGATCATATGATAATTCTATTTTTAATTTTTCAAGGAACTTCCCTACTATTTTTATTAATACCTATACTAATTTTCATTCCTACCAACAGGGCATAAGTGTTTTATTTTAACTACATCCTCAAAAACACTTGTCATATTTTGTTTTTGATCAAAGCCAATTCAACAGGTATGAAATGATATCTCATTGTTGTCTTAATTTGCGTTTCCCTGATGACCAGTGATGTTGAACATTTTTTTCATATATCTCTTGGCTATTTGCATGTCTTTTCTTGAGAAATATATGTTTAGGTCCTTCACCTATTTTTTTAAGTGGCTTATTTTTATTCTTACAATGCAGTTGAGATCTTTATGTATTTTGGATATTAATCCCTTATCAGATGTATGTTTGTAAATATTTTTCCTATTCAGTAGGTTGTCTCTTCACTGTTGATTGTTTTCTTTGCTCTCCAGCACTTACACATTGATTTTCTAACTGATATTTTTAATGAGTCCATTTTTTTGACAAAGTTTGATTTATTATTATACATTTTATTCAAAAGTTATTGCTTTCTGTGAATTGGTGAAAAAACTTGTCTCCCAAGTCAAAAAAATATTTCCTTCTTCTTTTCTCATTGCTTTTATCTTTTAGTCTGCATTCTATATCTAAACAATTGTTTTGCTTAATGTAAGGTAGGAGTCAAACTTATTTTTCTTTTCTTCACTATGAATATACATCTTTTTATAGCACAAAGTGTTGAAAGAAAAATTTTTTCTTTCTCCCTTTAGTTAATTTGATGCCCTATTCATAAGTCAAATGATACTATATAAATATTTATCTATGTATGACAGTATATAAAAGTGTATATATGCTTTAACTTTCTATTTAGTTACATCAAACTTTTGTGCCAATACTTATGCCAGTACTGCACTGTCTTAATTAGTGTAGCTTTATATTACCTCATTATGTCATGAGGTAATCTTCCAACTTTGGTTTCTTTTCAAGATAATTTTGGTTATTTTAGATCTTGCATTTCCACATAAAGCATAGGTTTAGCTTGTCAATTTCTATAAAAACTCTTCTAGCATTTAGATTTACATTGAATTTGTATTGAATATATGGATCAGTTTGTGTAAAGTTGATGTTTTACCAATACTGAGTTTTCCAACCCATGAATCTTATAAAACTCGTTAGTTAGATATTTACATAGATGGTGTTTAATTCAGTGCAGCAATGTTTTCTATGTTTTAATGCAGAAGTTTTGCATATCTATTATTAAATTTATTCAAAGACATTTTATATGTAAGGACAATATTTTAAATGGCATTTTCTTCATTTTGTTTGCTGCTGGTATATATTAGCCTTGTATCATGCAACCTCATTAAATAAATATATTAATCCCATAGTTTTGTTGTAGATTCCTCAGGATTTGCTATGTAACTAATCATGACATTTGCAAATATAAGTGGTTTACTTCTTCCTTTTATATCGTTATTGGTTTTGAATCTATCTATCTGTTTCTATTGTTTTCCTTTGTTGATTTCATTGGAGAAGAGCTCCAGTGCAGTGCAGAATAGAAGTGGTAGAAATGTACATCACTTCCTTTTTCAATATTCCAATATTTATTATTTAGCTGTAGGCCATTTGTAGCTGCCTGATATTAGGTTGAGGAAGTCTCCTTTTATTTTTTAGTTTGCTGAGAGTTTTTTATCTGTTAAGTTTTGTTATTTTTTTTTTTTTAGCATATATTGAAATGAGAACAGTTTTTGTATTTTATTCTCTTTTTATGGTAAAATGCAATGGTTGATTTTCAAATGTAAAACCAATCCCAAATTACTCAAATTAATGTTGATTGTTCACAGTATAGTAAGCATTTTAATACTATTGTATTTGTTGGCTAATATCTGCTAAATAATTTGTATCTATATTAATTGGTGTATGTTTTAAACTACATCTTTGTTATATTTTGGTACAGGTTGAGTATCCCTACTGTGAAATGCTTGCAACCAGAAGTGTTTTGACTTTCAAATCTTTTCAGATTTTGGAATATTTGCATTATCCTTAGGTTAAGCATCCTTAATCCAAAAATCTGAAATCCAAAATGTTCCAATGAACAGCTTCTTTGAGCATCATGTTGGTGCTCAAAAAGATTAAAATTTTGGAGAATTTTGGAGTTTGGATTTTCAAATTAGGATACTCAGGGGTGATGCTGATTTCATAAAATGAGTTTAGGAGGGCTCCTTCCTCTTCTGTTTTTTGGAAGAGTTCATGTGATATTAGTATTTTCTTCTTGAATGTTTGGCAGAGGTTTCATTGATGCCATAAGGGCACGACATTTGCTTTACTTTAATTTTATGTTTTTAAATATATATGTTTTAGTTTTTCATTGATACATAACATTTGCACATATTTATGAGGTACACATGATATTTTGTTACATGCATATAATGTGCAATGATCAAGTCATGGTCTTTAGGGTATCATCACCTCGAATATCATTTCTGCATGTTGGGAACATTTCAAATCCTCTCTTTTAGCTATTTTAAAAGATAAAATACATAGGTGTTAACTATAGTCTCCTTCTCTGATATTGAACATTAAAATATATTTTACCTAACTGTATGCTTGTACTCATTAACCAACCTCTCTTCACCTCCACTCCACAAATTCACACATCCTGGTCAACCTCTGGTATCTATCATTTTATTATCTACCTTTGTAAGATCAACTTTTTCTAGCTCCCATATATGAGTGAGAATATGTGATACTTGTTTTCTCTATCCCTGGCTTATTTCACTTAATGTAATGACTTCCAGTTTCATTCGTGTTGCTGCAAATGACATAATTTTAGTCTTTTTGTGGACACTGTGTGTATATATCACATTTTCTTCAACACTTATGTTGAATCTATATATTTGCTGTTACGAATTGTGCTGCAATAAACATGAGGATGGAGTTATCTTTTTGACATATTCATTACTCTTTTTTGGATAAATACCCAGTAGCAGGATTGCTGGATTATATGAAAGTTCTATGAATAGTTTTTAAGAAATCTGCATACTTACTGCTTTTCTTACTGGATGTACTAATTTACATTCCCACCAACAGTGTATAAGAGTTCCTTTTTCTACACCTCCTCACTGGCATCCGTTATTTTTGTCTTGTAAGTAATAGTCATTCTAACTGGAATAATACAATATCTTATTGTGGTTTTGATTTGCATTTCCCTAATAATTACTGATGTTGAACATTTTGTGTATACCTGTTGGCCACTTGTATGTCTTCTTTTAAGAAATGCCTGTTGGTGTCCTTTACCCATTTCTGATGAGATAACTTGTTCTGATTCCTGTTGAGTCGTTGGGTCCTTCTTATACTCTGAATATTAGTTCTTTGTTGGAGGAATAATTTCAAATATTTTCTCCCATTCAACAGATTGTCTCCCCACTCTGTTTTCTTAGCTGTGTAGAAGATTTTTACTTTAATATAATCTGTTTATTTGTATAATTTTGGATTTTCACCTGTGCTTTTGATATTTTAGCCATAGAATCTTTGCCTAGACCAATGTCATAAAGTGTTTTCTCTTATTTCTTCTAGTGGTTTTATATAACTCAGATCTTATGTTTAAGTCTTTAATCCATCTTGAGTTGATTTCTGTATATGGTGAGATATATGGGTCTAATTTCTTTCTTCTGCTATGGATATCCAATTTTCCCACAACATTTACTGAAGAGGGTATCCTTTCCACACTGTATGTTTTTGGCACCTTTGTCAAAAATCAGTTTGCTGTAGATATGTGAATTTATTTTTGGTTTCTCTGTTCTGTTACCTTGGTCTATGTGTCTGTTTTTATATGAACACTAAGCTTTTTTGGTTACTATAGATATATAATATATTTTGAAGTCAATAAGATCCTTCAAGCTTTGTCGGTTTTGGTCAGGATTTCTTTGGCTATTTGGACTCTTTTTTGGTTCCATACAAATTTCAAGATAGTTCTTTCTATTTCTGGGAAAAATGACATTGGTATTTTGATAGGGAGTGTACTAAATCTGTAGCTTTCATTGTTAGTATTGCCATTTTAATAACGTTAATTCCTCTGATCCATGAGTACAGGGTGTCTTTCCATTTGTGTCCTCTTCAACTACTTTTATTTTTCAGAGTTTTGCAGTTTTTCCTGTAGATACCTTTTATCTCTTTAGTTGAATTTATCCCTAGGTGTTTGTATATGTGTATCAATTGTAAATGGAATTGCTTTCTTGGTATTTTTTCTCAGCTATTTCATTAAGGTATATAGAAACAATACTAAATTTTGTTTTTTAAGCTTCTTTTTAATTTTATTTTTAGCTTTTAAGTTTAGGGGTGTATGTGCAAGTTTGTTACATAGGTTATTTTTCCTGATCCTCTCCTTCCTCCCACCCTTCACTCTCTGACAGGCCCCAGTATGTGTCCCTCCCCTCTATGAGAAACAGTACTGAGTTTTCTATGTTGATTTTTGTATAATGAAACCTTAACAAATTTGTTTACCAAATCTAGGAGTTTTTTCGTGGAGTCTTTAGATTTTTCTAGATATGAGATTTTTGTCACCTGCAAAGAGGGACAATTTGACTTCCCATTTTCCAATTCAGATGCCTTTTATTTTCTTGCCTGATTGCCCCAGCTAGGATTTCCAGTGCTGTGTTGAAGTAATGAGAATGGGCATCTTTATGTTGTTTGAGTCCTGAAATGAGAGACTTTCAGCTTTTCCCCATTCAATATGATGTTAGCCGTGGATTTATCATATATAACCTTAATTATGTTGAAGTATGTTTCTTGTAGTTCCTTGATATTTTTTAATGTGAAACAATGTGGAATTTTGTCAAATGCTTTCTCTGGGCATGTTGATATGTTCATATGATTTATGCCCTTCATTCTGTTGTTGTGATGTATCATGTTTATTGATTTGCATAGGTCAAACCATCCTTGTATCCCTGGCATAAATTCTACATGATCATATTGTATTATCTTTTTGATGTGCTGCTGGATTTGGTTTTCTTGTATTTTATTGAGGATTTTTGTGTCTATGTTGATCAGGAATATTAGCCTGTAATTTTTGCTGTTGTTGTATTTTTGTCTGGTTTTGGTATCAGGGTAATGCTGGCCTCTTAGAATTAAGTTAGGGAGAATTCCATCCTCTATATGTTTTAAAAAATACTTTGAGGAGAATTGGTATTAGTTCTTCTTTGGAAGTTTGGTTGAATTTGGCAGTGAAGGCATCTGATACTGGACTTTTATTTGTCGGGACACTTTTAATGCTGATTCAGTATCATTACTCATAATTCTGTTCAGGTTTTCTGTTTCTTCTTGATTTAATCTTGGTAGGTTGTATATATCCAGGAATTTACCAATTTCCTGTAGTTTTTTTTTTTCAGTTTGTTAGTGTATAGTTGTTCATAATAGTCCCTGATAATCTTTTGTATTTCTGTGGCATCAGTTATAATGTCTCATTTTCAATTTCTGATATTGTTTGTTTGAGTCTTTATTTTTTGGTTAGTATAGCTAGCGGTTTATCGATTTTATGTAATTTTTTTAAAAACCCCAACTTTTCATTTGTTGATAACTTGTGTTGTTTCTTAGTCTCTTTTGCATTTAGTTCTGCTCTGGTCTTTACTATTTCTTTCCTTCTATTAACTTTGGCTTTGTTTTTTTTTCTTGTTTTGTAGTTTCTTGAGAAGAACTGTAAGATTATGTAAAATCTTTCTACTTTTTTGATGTTGGTATTTATTGATATAAACATTACTCTAAATGCTGCTTTTGCTGTATCCCATTGGGTTTGGTATGCTGTAGTTTGGTTTTCATTTGTTTCAAAAATGTTTTAAAAATTTTCTCCTTAATTTTTTCCTTGACCCAATGGTCATATAGGAAGATGTTGTTTAATTTACATATATTCGTATAGTTTCCAAAGTTCCTCTTGTTATTGGTGTCTTGTTATTGATGGCCTCTTGCTATTGATGTTTTATTATATTGTGGTCTGAAAAGATACTTGTGATTTTGATTTTCAAAAATTTGTTGAGACTTGTTTTGTCTTCTAAAATGTAAACTATCTGAAGAATGTTCCATGTGCTGATGGAATTATGTAGCTGTTAAATGAAATACTCTGTAACTATTTAACAGAGTATTTAGTTAGGTGTTAGGTCCTTTGGGGCAGTTTAAATCCAGTATTTCTTTGTTAATTTTCTGTCTAGATGATCTGTCTAATTCTGAGAGTTGTGTGGTGAAGTCCCCAAATAAATATAGTACTAGAGTCTATCGCTCCCTTTAGATGTAATATTTGCTTTATGTATCTGGATGCTCCAGTGTTGGGTTCATGTATGGTTAGAATTGTATCCTCTTGCTGAACTAATGTCTTTAACATTATGTATGACCTTCTTTGTCTCTTTTTACTGTTTCTGACTTAAAATCTGTTTTATCTGATATAAGTGTAGCTACTCCTACTCACTTTCGGTTTCTCTCAGCATGGAATATCTTTTTTCATCCCTTTGATTTTATTCTACATGTGCTTTTGCAGGTATGATGAGTGTCTTATAGGGAGCATATAGTTGGGTCATATTATTTTCTTTGATCCATTCAGTCAGTCTGTATCTTCGAAGTGGGCAGCTTAATCCATTTATATTCAAGGTTCTTATTGATATGTGAGGACTTATTCTTATCATTTCATTCATTGATACCTGGTTGTTTTCTTCATCCCTAGTTGTTTGTCCTTTTGTTCCTTTCTTTTTTATTGTTTATTTTTTTGGTTTGGTGTTTTTCTGTGCTGGTAACATCTGAGTTCTTTCTCTTCCTCAGTTGAGTGGTTTTTTTTTTTTTTGCCCCAGTGGCTTTTATACTTTCATGTGTTTTTGTGATATAGATATAATCCTTTTACTTCTACATGTACAGATCCCTCAAGCATTTCTTGTGGGTCCCAGTCTAGTCTCTGACTAGTCTGTAGTCAGAGAAAAACTTTATTTGTCCTTCATTTATGAAAAGTAGCTTTGCTGGGTCTAGTATCCCATGCGGGCAGTTTTCATCTTTCAACGCTTTCAATACATTATTTAGTTCTCCCCTGGTCTATAAATTTTCTACTGATAAACTCACATAATCTGATGGGGGTTCCAGTATAAGTGACTAGATACTTTTTCTTGTAGAATTTTAAAAAGAATTCTTACTTTGTCTTTCACTTTTGATAGTTTGACTACAATGTGCTGTAAAGAACAACTTTTTATATTATATCAGTTTGGGGATCTCTGAGCTTCCTGTATCTGAATGTCTAAATCTCTTGTTAGACTTGAGATATGTTAAAATTAATAAGTTTTTATCCCACTTTAGCTTTCCTTCTGCCTTCTGGGACTCTGACAATTTAAATATTTGGTTGCTTTATGTTGTCCCTTATGTCATAGACACTGCCCCTCCTTTTTTATTCCTCTTAATATTTGTCTGATTCGGTTATTTCAAAAGAATGTGTGTTCCTTCTCTGGAGCAGTGCTGTTGCACAGTCTTCAGGCAGTGCTCCACCTAGTTTCAAAATCTCTGTGGATGGTAAGTTGAGCAGCTCTTCCATGGCTGAAATTGCAGGGGTCTGCGGTGGGAATGTAGACTGCCATGGGAGTCACTCACTTACCCTTTCTGCACGCTGGGGAGCCTTTTCAGTCTCCTAGCCAATACAGCTCAAGTAGCCTGGCTCATTTCACTCTCCTTTTTTACCTTAGGTGTTTCCTGTCATTCCTTTGTTGAATTCCAGCATTTTTTTCTTAAGTGATGTACTCAAAGTGTGATTATCTATTCATTATTTGGTTTGTCTTTGAAGAGGAGGCTAGTACCAGATGCCTGTAGTCAGCCATCCTGAAGCGCCTCTCAAGTTTACTTTATTTATAACACATTCAATTTCCTTAAGAGACATAGAGATACTTTCATTTTCTCTTTAATATTGTGTCAGTTTTGCATGTTGTGTTTTTTAAGAATGTTTTTTTCATCTAAGTTGTTAAATTCATTGTCCAATAATTAGTTTTCAAATTTTTTAATAATCATTTTAATGCCTATGCTATCTTTTATAATGTTCCTTCTTTTTATTAATAAAACTGGTAATTTGTGATCTATCCAGCTATGAGTTTATCAATTTTATTGTTCTTTCATGGAACCATATTTCTTAATTTTCTTCATTCTTATTTTATTTTTTCTATGTATTTAGGGTTTGCTTTGCGTTTAAAAGTGTTTAAAATCTATCTACATTTATTACAAAGCACTGCTTTGTTGTACCATAGAAACTTTGAGATTACATTTTTAATATTATTTAAAAATATTTTCTAGTTTCTCTTGTGCTTCACTTATTTCCTTATATATTATTTAGAAATATATTGTTTACTTTTGATATTAAATTTCTTTTTCTCTCTCTCTTTTTTTTTTTTTTTTTTTTTGAGACGGAGTCTTGCTCTGTCGCCCGGGCTGGAGTGCAGTGGCCAGATCTCAGCTCACTGCAAGCTCCGCCTCCCAGGTTTACACCATTCTCCTGCCTCAGCCTCCCGTGTAGCTGGGACTACAGGCGCCCGCCACCTCGCCCGGCTAGTTTTTTGTATTTTTTAGTAGAGAGATATTAAATTTCTTAATTAAAAAATCTTTTCTCCACAAGGCGCAGTGACTCACGCCTGTAATAACAGCACTTTGGGAGGCTGAGGCAGGCGGATTACTTGAAGTTAGGAGTTTTGAGACCAGCCTAGCCAACATAGTGAAACCCCCTCTCTACTACAAACACAAAAATTAGCCAGTTGTGGTGGCACACATCTGTAGTCCCAGCTACTCAAGAGGCTGAGGCAGAAGAATCTCTTGAACCTGGGAAGTGGAGATTAAAGTGAACCGAGATTGCACCACTGCACTCCAGCCTGAGCAACAGAATGAGACTCGTCTCAAAAAAAAAAAAAAAAAAAAAAAAAAAAAGACTTTCTCTAGCTTCCTGAGTTTGAATATATAATTGTTTTATTTTTAATGGTTAATAAGTAATTGCCTTAGAATTTAATAATCAATTATTCTTGAAACAAACATTGGCTAGTTTAGAAATTACACTTGAAACCAACCTATATTGCAGTCATTTTATAGCTCTTGATCATAACTAGTACTGACATCTCATGAAAAACCTTAAAGGAATTTATCATAATTATGTACAAAACCTATTAGTTTGAAATAATAAAATTACAAATTCAGTGTATTATCCACTGGGTAAAGAAGAGAAGCAGCAATAATTAATTGTATGCACATTTTAAGCATCACTTGTCATGCTATTTTATAGAAAATGTTCATTAAAGCTACTGACTTGCCCCAGTTATAAACTATCTGCTATCTATGATTTATTTTTTCTCTCCCGCCCCCCCCAACACTTTTTATTTGCTTCTCAGCCTTTACATCACTTAAATACTCAGTGATTACTGCCATCATCAACTCCTTTTCTTCCAATACGTTGATTTAATTGAGCTTGTGCAGTTCCCAGCCGCATGGTTATTGATAACATTGTGAAAAAAACAAGGATAGATTTAGTACTATACAACTGGTAGACACTTTGGAATTTTAAGTTTTTTCTGACAATGAACTGCCAAAATCTTATTTTTCAACAAGCATTCACATTTCTTTTTCCCAGAATATCTTTAATATTCTAAAACTCACATAGCTGGTAGTTTTTCTGGAAAATTTACTTTTAGAGTTAAAAAAAAGCATTAAAAACTCTGCTGGATCACATATATTTAATAACAACAGATATTTGATCAGCTATACAACAGAATAACTTAACTTTTAATGTGTTAATTGCTTCTATTTTCATATTTTCTTGGAGTATTACTAGCAACAACTTACTAATTTATGGGAAAATTATATATGGATTATTTCATCATTCCACTAATCCAAAGAGGTAACCAAGGGAGGATATTATGTATGCTTTATAGGAGAAGAAAAAAATAACAAGCTTTACAGAATGAGTTGCTGAATTTAAAAAAAACTAATTTTTCTGATTTATATGATATTAGAAATATTATTCATCAATATTAAAATAATTATTTGGTATTGATTGCTTTTTAAAGTACATTTTATGGTTTTCAAAGCTTGGAGACAAAGGATTAGAAGAACGGATCACATAAATTGGGAATTCAGAAATCCTTATATTTCACTCTAATCAACATTTTAATCTCGGTGAAGGGTTTTTCTTTTTATTTAAATAAATGAGAAAGTGTGTCAGCCAAGTGAGTCATACATAACATTTTATGTTGCCTTCATTTACTAGTAGAAAGCCACATTCGGACAAGTTTTGCCAGCATCAATAATAGAAAACCCACACAAAAGTATATAATAGACAAACACTAAAATCAAGATCTTATGTAGAATCCTGAATAGTGTATGTATTTTATATTTTCTCAAATATTTAAAATGTAAAATATATTTTAAAGTATATCTTATTTAAAAATAAATAAGAAGATATACATATAGAAAATAGAAATGATAAGAAGAAAAAAAGAAAGTTACCATTGTACAATCACCTTGTATTTTCCTGGCATATTTACTAAAATCACAGTAATAAATAATAAACAATAATTAAATCTTTACTTAATCCTGGAAAAACCAACACATGGTTACATGCTTACTTTATAGTTGCTGATAAAACAAAATTTCCTGGAGTTTAAGTAATGGTCACATTATTAATAAGTGATAGAATCAGGATTTAAAACATATTATTTTTGTCTCCAACGCCAGTGATAGTTACACTATAGGGTATGGGAAAGAGAAGAGGAGGAATGAAATGGAAAGACAAAGGATATCACTAAAGCCACAGGTGCAGTGCTAGCCAACTTCACATATAGTGTCTCATTAGTTATCTGTTCCATCTGTTTTTAAGAGTATAAAACTGAGATTCAGAAATGAATAACCATGTTCTAGTTCAAATAATTGGAAAAGGGTAGAGCTAGTATTTCTACTCTTATACCTTAAGTCTTTTTCTCCTAAGTTCAAGACCCACTATCCAACTATTAAAACTCTCTACAATGCCTCAGGTGGCGCAAAATAAGTAGGTCCTTAATCATCTTATTATCTGTAATTGTTTTCCATCACGGTTATTTTCTCTTGCTTAATGAATATTATTATCTATCTAATAATAATAAATATGAGGCCCAGGTAGATTATTTGCCTATAAATTTTAGTACCACATTTTCAGAATGCCACATTGCCTGAGATGATATAAATATATAAATCCATGTCTCTCTTACTTACCATAAATATTCCTTATTTATCTATTAACAGAAGAAAATAAGTAAAAATCTATAATCATTATACTTTAAAGTAATAACAGTAAAAACAATAGCTGGAATTTACAACTTGTTTGATATGTGTCAGATACTGTTGTATGCACTTTAAGATTTATTTTTAATTTTTGTGTGTCCATAGTAAGCATATATATTTATGGGATACATGAGATAGTTTGATACAAGTATGCAATGTGTCATAATCATATGATGGAAAATGGGTACCCATCTCTTCAAGCATTTATTCTTTGCATTACAATCCAATTAAACTCTTTGAGTTATTTTTTAATATAGAATTTAATATTGACTACAGACATCCTGTTTTGCTGTCAAATCTTAGGTTTCATTCATTCTTTGTATTTTTTTTTTTTTTTTTTTTTTTTTTTTTTTTTTTTTTTTGGTATCCATCAATCATCCCTACCACCTCCCAAACCCCCTACTATCCTTCTCAGCCTCTGGATATTTTAACAATATTGATGCTTCTAATCCATAAACATGGAATCTATGTCACTTTTTTGGTGTCCTCTTCAATTTCTTTCATCACTGTTTTCTGGTTTTCATTACAGAGATCTTTCACCCTTTGTTATAAATGACTTCTAGGCATTTAATTTTAATTGTGGCTATTGTAAATGGGATTATGTTTTTTATTTCTTTTTCAGATTGATCACTGTTGGCATATAGAGATGCTACTGATTTGTCTATGTTGATTTTGTATCCTGCAAATTTACTGAATATGTTTATCAGCTCTAATATGTTTCTTATGAAGTCTTTAGGTTTTTCCAAATATAAGATCATATCATTTCCAAGCAAGGGTAATTTGACTTCTTCCTTTCCAATTTGGATGTCCTTTCTTTCTTTCTCTTGTCTGATTCCTCTAGATAGAAATTCCAGTACTATGTTGAATAACAGTTGAAAGTGGGCATCTTTGTCATGTTTCAGATCTTAGAAGAAAGGCTTTCAGTTTCTCTCCATTCAGTATGATGCCAACTGTGGGTCTGTCATAAGCGGATTTTATTATGTTGAAATATTTTCCCTTTATACCTAGTTTTTGGAGGGTTTTTTATCATGAAGGGATATTGAATTTTATCCAACGTTATTTCAGCAGCAATTGAAATAATCATATGGTTTTTATCCTTCATTCTGGTGATATGATATATAACACTGATTTATGTATGTTGAACCATCCTTGTATCATAGATATAAATCCCACCTGGTCACGATAAATGACCTTTCCAATATGTCTATGAATTCAGTTTGCTAGTATTTTGTTGAGGATTTTTGCATCAATACTTATCAGATATATTTGCCTGTAGTTTTCCTTTTTTGTGTTTGTCTAGTTTTGGTATCAGGGTAATACTGGCCTTTTAGAATGAATTTGGAGGTATTCCTTCCTCCTCTGTTTTTCCGAATAGTTTGAGTAGGATTGCCATCAGTTCTTACAATCACGGGGAAAGCGAACAGGAAGGAGGTATGTCTTATATGGCAGCAGCAGGAGGAAGAAAGAGACACACTTTTAAACAACCAGATCTCATGAGAACTCAGTCACTATCACAGGACAGCAATGGGGTAATCCACCCCTGTGATCTAGTCACCTCCCACCAAGTCCCTCCTCCAACATTGAGGATTACAATTCGACATGAGATTTGGGTGGAGACACGAATCCAAACCATATCACAGAGTTGTAACTAAACATACTGCTCAGTCAGGTCAAAAGTACTTACATTCAGCATGCGGCATACTGTAGAACGTTCACCTTAGTCCAAAGTTCAGCCGCATAGCTGTATATCCCATTACAATGTTAACTCTATGAAAGCAGAACATGTGTCTCCATTACTTTTTTACCATCTTTCTCATGTCTAGAACAGTGCTTGGTGAAAAATGTCTTTCAAATCAATATTTCATACTTTTTTGAATAGCTATTTAATTATGTAACCACTGGTAGAAGGTATTTCACATGCCATGCTCTTGTTTGTGATCAAACAGACAAAAAAGAAACTATTTTACAAGAATAAATTTGCCGGTTATTTTCTAGTCTCCACATTCTCTTTGAGAAAAGTTGTTCTGAAAGCAGATAGGAACAATCGTTAAATGTGAAGCCCTCAATTGTATCCTACCCACTATTTCCTCTTTTCTGGTTCTTTTAGTGACAGCTGGCACTGAGACAAGCTCATCAAATAATTAATAAACACATTTGTACATAAAGTTACATACACATTTTGGGCTATATGGTATAAACATTTAATAGTGATATCTTTTTGCCTTTGTACAGCTTGCAAATGGATCTTACAGACATTGTCACAGTGATAAGAAAAGTAAAGTGCTGTCTTCTTCAAGCTTTAAAAAAAAATTTAGGTGACAGAAATTACTGGTGTAATTGCCTTAGAAGAAAACAACAAATTAAGTATCAGTCAGAGTAGTTAGTAGTCCCAGGAGCGAAGCTGCTCAGTTCATGCAGTTCTGAAATGGTAGAGGGGAAGGATGCAGAGACCCACAAGGGAACACATAGTGCCCCTGCATTCCCATAGCATTTCCAGCTGCATTCCTGGGTATGTGGGAGATACAGCATGATATGTGTTCTTAGTTGAAATAAACCAGGTAATACCCCAGGCACCCCATAACCTAAAGTACCAGTAGACTGGTATCTGACCAGAGGCTCAATTAAAATGAAGAACATGGGAGAGATGGGAGCAATTTTGTTCCTTTCTCTACACATTGAAGGGTACTTCAACACTCAGGTTGAAAATCAGAGATCAAATATATGAATATGTATTTGGAAACAGACATACTGGCTATTGAGAGTTTTAAAACAGAATCTAGTTTGCATTAATAATGTATAGATGTTACTATATACTATTAGTAATAATAATCATGAGCTATAAAGTCCATATGTAAATGTCGTCTTATGTGCTAACGTACATTATACTGCAAGATAAAGGTAGTAATTAGCCCTCTATATTCATAAATTTTATTTATATTTTTGAAAAAGATACTTTATTGTTTTTTGTTTGTTTGTTTGTTTTTTAGACGAAATTTCACTCTTGTTGCCCAGGCTGGAGTGCAATGGCGCGATCTCGGCTCACTGCAACCTTCGCCTCCCTGGTTCAAGCGATTCTCCTGCCTCAGCCTCCTGACTAGCTGGGATTAGAGGTATGTGCCACCAGGCCTGGCTAATTTTGTATTTTCAGTAGAGACGGAATTTCTCCATGTTGGTCAGGCTCATCTCGAACTCCTGACCCCAGGTGATCCGCCTGCCTCAGCCTCCCTGAGTGCTGGGATTACAGGTATGAGTCACCGTGCTCGGCCCTATTGTGTTTTAATATTATTCCACAGTCCATCCTTTTCCCAGAGTCCCTCCTCCACCCCCAACACACACACTACATAGTTCATGGTAATTTCTAAGTTGTATGTTTTGAAACAGACATATGGGAAATCAATTTCAAGCTTAATTATCATGGTCTTTTAACCGACAAACATTGCAGTGTTTATGCTTTCTTTACCTGGAATTTAAATTCAACTGCTTCTAATTAAGAGTAAAAATCCGGTAACTTTACTTTTTTAATTAGGCGTATTTTATGCCCTATAAATGCATTTAAATGATATTATCACAAGTTCACTATCTGACACTTTCCTTCTTCAACACATTTTTAAAATAAGGTGATGACAGTATCTTCCACAGTAAGATTTATTTTGAACGATTATGAACATATGATTCACACAAAATTATAAAGGATTGTCTTTCATTCTTTTTTCCTTGTATCTAATTTCTAAGAACATCTATATTATGTCTTCTTACAATATGGAATCAGAATGTAAGGCAATTATTTCCAAATTTTGAAGTAGGTCACTATATTTTCCAGAACTGAGATTATTAAAAATGTGATATTCATGTAGTTAAGCAGTAGAAAAAAACAGAACTAAGCAACCTTTTTAATTTAGAATATTTGTAGGCCTTGTCTATTAAAACAATTATTTGATGTTTTTTCCTCATTGAAATACCCATCACTGGAATATTTTACCTAAATTTCTTCTAGTGAAATAAGTCATGCACTGAGGAATTTGGGAAGAAACACTTGATTTCCTTGCCATTTGATTTAAAATAAGCCCTTGAATATGACTGAGCAATTGTGCACTAAAGAACCTTTGAAAAGACCAATGAGGGAATTGTCACAAGTATCTGCATTTGCCAAGTTAGAAGTATGCTAAGAATATTAACTCTATTAATTCATTTGATCTCCAAATCAGTCCTGAAAATTGAATGGATTTACCCATTTTACAACATAAAAATAAGGTTTAGATTATTTCATACCTTTTCCAAGGTCAAGTGGTGATCAAAGCATAGCTGTAATTCAAGTACAAGTTCTGACAATCCCAGAACACTTCCTACCATCCCATAGCCATCTGCTCATATGAATTGCTAACATATCCCTGGGAACTAGGACTATTCAAGTAGAGTTGCTTAAAGTATTTTGCTTTCCAAAATTAACCGACAGGATAGAATCATTTTTTTTATTAGAGTGTAAATGCAAATGTCTTTTCCAAATCATATACCACCAACAGGAAGCCTGCAGAAATTAATAATTGTGCCAGCTATCAATCTTTTCATGCATAAAATTCAAAATTTTTTACTCTGCCTACAGATGAAATGTCATTTTATAAAGAGCTAATAATATGTAGCTACAAGTTTGCCTGTCAACACCAATGAGCCAATAGCAGTCTGCAAAAGTTAAAATTGAGTATATTAAAATCATTTGAACACACATGAAACTACATAGTTTATTTAAACGGTGTTAAATATCAGTGCAATCTAGTTTTACAATGAACCAGTGGCTTTTGAAGTGACAAAATTATGGATAATTTGAATAAGAGCTTTTCCTGACATACCTAACTACATAGATAAGAATACTGAGGGCCAGAGAGGGCAGCAAATTGCTCCTGCCTAGGTGGAAGTGGAGTTAATATGCAACCTCTTTTTCTTTCACTTTCAGCCATGAGATATTTTAGTACTTCATTTTTAATTCCCACTCTGTGTCTGAAATTGTCCAAGGATTATTCATTTATTTCTTTAAGTCTATTATGACTCATTCCAGAAAATAACTGATATAGCTTATAAATTTTAAAAGATGGAATGAACTTTAAAAATACGAATAAAAGAAATAAAAACAAGGCCAGGCACAGTGGGGTACAACTACAGTCCCAGCTACTGGGGAGACTGAGGGAGGAAGATTGCTCAAGCCCAGGAGCATGAAGTTGCAGTGAGACATGTTCATGACACTGTACTCCAGCCTGGGCTACAGAGTGAGACCCTGTCTCTGAAAACAAAACAAAACTGAAAAAATAAAACAAGGATTGAGTTAAGTTCAAAAAGACCTAGAAATGAGGCAACAAAAACTTGAAAACATATATTATTTTAAATAATACATGTATTATTTTAAATTAGCTTTCAGTTTGGCTCTAAGCTTTGCAGCACAAACACGGTAAATAAAATTTGATCCAGGATGCAAGTTGCTCTCATCCACAAGTTAAAAGAAGACATCGTTCTAGAGAAGTATGTTCACTTCTACAGGTAATGATATTCAGCAGCTGATTTGCTCTAGCTTTAACCCTGCAATGTGATACATTTGTGAGCATGTCTTCTCAACTTTGAGCCCAGTGAGGTCACATTGATATTTTGATATCAGCCACTGGGGAAGAATTTACACCATGGGAATTGGCAAATGCTACATAGAAGGGATTTTTGTCCTCTAGAAAACTAGTTGTCAAATGTTGACCAGCACATCCCTACTTAAAGCTCTTTCCAGAACACATACAGACACACATATTAGGCCTGTCTTATAATAACCCTCAATGTAGGCATGATACTTCAAAGATACAATTCAGTTAAAAAAAAAATATGTACTTGCCAATGAATTATAGTCTGGATAACCTGATCTTGGTTAGTAGGAGTTAATCAAATTATATATTTTATAATATATGAGAAAAATAATGGACGACATATACTTCTTTACATATTTCTTTCTGTAAGCTGAATATCAATCAGTATTAGAAGCAATTAATTCAAGGTAGTAGTATCTGACAATTAGCTGGTACCTAACTACATTATTAGGCAAATTTAGATCCACATGCCTCTAATAATAATAAAGCTAACAGAATAAAGGTACCTTAAAAGGATAAGAAATCGAGGCTTTCTTGCTTCTTACTCTTTCCTGGTTTATTTCCACTCCTTCAAATTGAATACTGAAGTCCTTGAACTCAAATAAATCAGAGCTGGGAAAGAAAAGCTGTTACTTAAACCTAGAAAACAAGCAAATAAATTCACTTTAGTAAACAGCGTTCTCGACTTCATAAAATTGTGTGGGTCTTGACAAAGACACCTAGTGAGATGATCTCTAGCAGAGACATATAAGGCTTCTTGCTGTGTGTTTTTTGTCCTTTGTCTCTTTGTGTCAGCTAATTCTCAATTAATACAATGTAGGTCTATGGTCAACTCATATGTTTGTGTGTGTGTGTGCATGTGTATGTGTGATGTATATATATACACACATCTATATTTACTGTATCATATATTAATCATAAACATATACATACATTTTTAGGTTAGAAATATCATTCTACACTTTAGCCATAATGGATTATACTCTATTAATTTTGAAGGTTATTACATCCATGTTTTGTGACGAACAACTATTAACTTTTGTATTCTGACTTGAATGCCATAAAATTCTTAGTTCTCACCTCTCAATTCTATAGGAGAAATATTTCACTCCCTTAGCATCTTATATTCATACATAGATCGTGTATAAAATGCAACTTGTAAACGTAGGTATCATCTTGTGCTCCAAAGGACACCATCCCAAAAGTGAAAAACACAACAGAATGGCAGAAAATATTTGCAAATCTTGTATCTGCTAAAGGATTTGTATCTAAAATATACACATAACTTATAACTCAATAAAAAAGTAGATATATATCAAATTTTAAAATAGGCAAAAGATCTGAATAAATATTTCCTCAGTGAGATATACGGAGTCAAGAAGCAACTAAAAAAGTGCCCCACAATAGTAACCATCAGAGTAATATAAATCAAAATCACAGTGAAACCACTGTGCATACTAGAATGGCTATAATCAAAAAGACAACAATAAATGTGTTGGAGAAGATGTACAAAATTGGAACTCTCATATACTGCTGGTGGGAATATAAAATGATTCAATCACTTTGGAAAAGTCTGGCAATTCTGCAGAAATTAAAAATATAGTTACCTTATATATCAGTAATTCCACTTCTAAATATCTATTCTCAATAGGAATAGAAATACAAGTGCTTGCAAAAATTTGTGTATAAATATTCATAACAGCATTACTTATAATAGTCGAAAAGTGGAATCAACTCAAATGTTTATCAACTGAACAACTGATTAAAAATGTGATGTAGCCATACAATGGAATATTATTCAATAAAAGGAAATGAAGTACTGATGCATGCTACAAGATAGATGAAGCTTGAAAACATTATGCTAAGTGAAAGCAGCCAGTGGCAAAACAGCATATTTTGTAAGATTCTACTCATATGAAATATCCAGAAAGGAAAAATATAAGACAGGAAGTAGATTTGCTCTTGCCTAGAGCTGGGGCTGATGTTGAGTGTTAAATGGGGAGTAACTGCTAATGGGTAGAAGGTTTATTTTTTGGGCAATGAAATGTGCTAAAATTGATTGTGATTTTGTTTGTACACCTCTGAGAACATACTCGAGCCTGCAATCCTAGCACTTTGGGAGGCCGAGGTGGGCAGATCGCCTGAGCTCAGGAGTTCAAGACCAGCCTGGGCAACACGGTGAAACCCCTGTATCTACTAAAAAGAAAAAGCCCGGTGTGACTGCACATGCCTGTATTCCCAACTACTTGAGAGGCTGAGGCAGGAGAATCACTTGAACCCAGGAGGCAGAGGCTGCAGTGAGTCGAGATCGTGCCACTGCACTCCAACCTGGGTGACAGAGTGAGACTCCATCTCAAAAAAGTAAATAAACAAATAAATAAGTCATAGATACTAAAAACTACTGAATAGTACCATTTAAATATATGAACTGTATGGTATGTGGATTATATCTCAATAAGGTGTGTGTGTATATGCACACTATATATATATATATACTCAAATCATATATATATACACACACACACATACACTCAAATCAGAGATGGGGAAGAAAAAGTATGTGTGTATATATTACAAACACAGAGATACTTTATATATATATAGTGTGTGTCTGTGTATGTGTGTTTTATATATAGTTCACACACACATAGAACTTTATATGTATAACACACACTTTATATATATAATTCACATACACATAGAACTTTATATATAAATTTACATGTTTACATAAATATATATTATATATAAATTTATATTATATATTTATAATATATAATGTATAATATATAATATATAAACTTATATATAATAAATTATAAATATATAAACATATATTTATATATAATATATATAATTTATATATAAATATATATTATATATAACTTATATAAATATAAGTGTATATATTTATATATATACTTTATATATATTTATATACTTTATATATATTTATATAAACTTAGATTTATAGAAATATATAAATATAATTTACATTAAATATATAAATATAATTTATAAATATATATAAATATAATTTATATATAATAAATAATTTATATACCATTTTATATATTTATATACCATATTATATATATACCATATTATATATAAATATATAAACTTATAGATTTATATATAACATATATGTTATATATAACTTATATAACTTATAAACATAGATTTATATATAAACTTATATAAACTTTATATATATATTTACATATATATATATATAAAGTTCCATGGATGAATGGTAGTACTACACACACACGGATGAATGGTAGTACTACACACACACACATATATAGTACTACCAACATATAGTACATGTAGTAGTATGTAATAGTATATGTAGTATACATATATATACATATGTAGTTCTACCGATCATACAAGGAACTTATCTTCACTATCATGGTTATTCAACTTAATTTGAATCATTATGTTTCCGAGTCAATCTCCCAGTTAGACAACGTGACTTAGAAACAACAGTATTCATCTGAGATAAAGTAGATTTGCATTTTTATCCTGGCCTTGCTGCTCACTATTTGTATTGACTTTATATTTACCTTTGGCAGATTCCTTCACCTCTCTCCTTCAGTCTATGCAGATAGACAATTAGTAAACCTGACGGTTACTAAGATCACTTCAAGAAGTGTGATATATCATAGAGAATGTGGCACATGACCAGATTTAAATAATGGCCATTTCATATCCTTTTGGTGATAGATCTATTATTTAAGAATTAATGGGAAGCCAACATAGATACCTCATTCAATTCTGATCCGCATGTTAACATCTAGAGTTGCCAGAATCTAAGCCGAAATCACTCTAACTCCTCCTTTCCAGTTGTTCACCACATATGATCAACTTTAGTGTATTAACAGAATTTCTCTGTATGAGTCCCCAGAAGTCACTTGGATATGTGTATTTATTCATCAATTATTATTCATCAATTTCATGTGAATCAAAACTATGCCATATTGCAAAAATTTTATATACTCCCTTGAAACATTTTTGACAATTAGTCATAACTTCAGATAACACATTAGTTTTGAAAGAACTAAAAAAATGTAAAATGTGTTATGCAGTCATGTATAACTGCAACTATTAAATAATAGTTCATTCATAAGAATATATAAAATGATGGCTACAGGTAGATATTTTGAAAATCTCCTTCTTCGACTCAGTATTATTTCAACTTTCACATAAATGGTCTGTTTATAAATGAGTTTTATAAAATTTTGTGTGATACTTAATTATTAATTGTTTTGTCTTCCTCAATGAAGCATAAGCCCTTGTAAGTCAGTTTGCATGTTTCAGTTTTCACCAGAATTTAGGATATATTTATTAAATACATTTATATTTAATATATATTTAATGTGCATGTTCTGTGTCCTAGTTACGTTGGCACATATTGGTTATATAATAAAGTAAAATGCAAACATGACTCTGTTTTTAAGGTTTTTAATATATTTGTAAAAAATGTATTTGTGAAATGCTTAGTTTATTATAGACAAGTAACTAAAATCTACCAGAATAAAACACAACATAATTGATTAATATAGCAAAATGTTCAAAGTTATTTTATAGGTAAGAGAAAGTAATTTCATTTATTAAAATGAAAGGGATTGGGACATGACCCTTTTATACTGATTTGATATTTAAAGTAAAGAACAATGTCAATGAGGTTAGTAGAAATGAGTCTTAGCTTTGATTTTTATCACTACTGAGCTGTGTGATGTTGAACTGATAAAAGCCTCAGCTTCATTATGTGTAAAATGAGAAAAGTAGACAAATTTCAATATTCATCCTGCCTGTAAAGTTTTGATTATTCAATGTAAACACTTTTCTTAAAATATCATTTTTTGGTTTCCTACAATTAACCTTCCTTTTATTTCCTGCTTCACTACTTACATTTTCAATAACTTTAGACCTTTCATTAGGAAAAGGAAAACTAAATGAAAATTACTTGTAAAAATATGAACAGGGACTGCAGAACTCTATGATGGGTGGCATTTTCCTTCTAGAAAAATAAAAAGCAGCTCTTTTTTTCCTTGTTTATAAAAGGTGGCATGCCACAGCTGCAAAGCCAACTTCTGAACATTGAAATCTATTCATTTTGTAAGCCCCCACCAAAATATACAGAAGTCTTCCCCAGGAGATATAGCAACAGGATTGTTTCAACTCACCAACACAGAATGGAAAAAATAAATGGGCATGTGATTATGCACACACAGACTGACATGTTTTGCGCTCCGTCATGTACCCTGCTGCTATAAAGAGAATCTATAATTTCAGGTGGTGGAAAAGGGAGAGAAGACATGCATATTTTAAAGGAATCATTCAATTCAATCCAAAAATATATTTTTGTTTGTAAATTAAGCTTTAGACAAATTTAAATTTGCCTTATCACTATCTCCACCTTAAGCACACTGACATAGTAAATATCCAATAATCTTCATGCTGAAAAGTCTCAATTTAAAATTAAGAGTTAGGAAATGTAGATTTTGAATTATCAGTCTGAAGCCTGAGTTTAGATTCTTTTCTAGCTCATTTATGCTTCACAGAGAAAAAAAAAAAAAAGAGTCAAAAAATATCTTATTCAAGATATTCTTGTCATTAGGATAAAACACAAAGTTTGTAATACCGCAAAGGAAAAATGAAAAAAAAACAAAAACAAAAAAACTAGTTCATAATTGAGGAGGTAACTCCACTTATTAAAAACAAGCCTCAGTCCCTTACAACTGCAGACTTTCTTCTTATGGAAGATTCCTGTAGCAGCATTCTGGAACTCATGCTTAGATTGAGGGCCAGAGATTCAAAAGAAAGTCTCCTATAAAACCTAGTTTAATAGTAGTCTTTGGGGTTCTACTGCTTAGATAATATTCTCAAGTTAGTTGGTTAATGATAAAGCCTTGTATTCTCCACCTTAATGTCTCTGTGTGTTTTGTGTGTCTCTGTCTCTATCTCTCTTTCACACACACGACAAACACACAGACACAGACACAAAACATCTGTTAAATACAAGCAGTTTGCAGATTAAAAAGAGTTCTACAATGAAAATTTAAAAACATACATGTTTTCATATTTTATTCATTACTAATGAATATCACATCACTAGATGTGATATTATACACAAGCAAACTAGCTCCTTTGAGTTTCCTTTTAGAAACACATTTTATATTTCTTCATGAGTGTTGTAGGATAATGTCTGATAGTACTGAGTGGTGAGAGTAAAAATCCTGGGTTGATGGATGCATGCCTTAGAGGAGAAAAAGATAGTGATTCATGTTCTCAGTGTCCTAATACAAAGATGGTTACTTTTTAAGAATATATTTTTACTTAAAGACCTTCTCTAATACAGTATCAGTGAGATGCATGTATAGCTTAATAAGTATAATCTACTAGATATTATTTAATTTTATTAAAGATTTATATGACTTTAGAGTCATAGTTCTGAATTTTAATCTCTCATGTAATTCTCAAGATATAAAAATAAATGGAGATAGGATTGAATATATTAAAAGCCCAAGTCATATGCCAAAGAATGTTTTATTAGCATTATATATTGTGTACTTTTATATTTTTTGTATTTATCCATTTCCCTTGAACCCTATTTTTCTAGGAATATATATATACACACACACACACTTATACACACACACGTATATATATACACACACACATATATACACACACATATTCATTATTATACTTTAAATCCTGGGATACATGTGCAGAACATGCAGGTTTGTTACATACGTATACACATGCCATGATGATTTGCTACACCCATCAACCCGTCATCAACATTAGGTATTTCTCCTAATGCTATCCCTCCCCTAGCCCCTGACCTCTGACAGGCTCTGCTGTGTGATGTTCCCCTCCCTGTGTCCATTTGTTCTCATTGTTCAACTCCCACTTATGAGTGAGAACATGCAAATACCATATTTGTTCAAACCATATAAGATTAAGATTTTAAATAGTGTCAGTTAAAGTAAATGGCTTGGATATAAGATTTTCCTTAATGATACAACAGCTAAAATATACACAATGACTGCAGGCATTGGAAGGCAACCAATGTGGATTATGGTCTTTGAAAGAAGGAAACATAGAAAGTTAAGATCACACATATTCCAGCTTTCCCCAAAGAGCATTCACCAATTACTAAGCTGCCACATAGAACCCAAGATGAATGTCAATTTCACGAGGCAGAGGAGACCTCAGAGATTAGAGCTGAGGAGTGCTGACATAGTTGAATCAAGAGTCAGGATTCCACAGGGAGGGGGACATAAAAAAGGAGCCATAAAGTGTCCCCAAAATTTTTCTTGGGTTTTTGCCCAACTACTGAGATGTGTATATGGAAGAAGAGATTCTAGAAGGCCAAGCATAGAATAGCAGCTAAAAGCTGGAGATCATAAAATAAATCACAGAGGCCACACAGTATTAGGAAGATAGAAGATGACACTGGTCCAGCTATAGTGAAGACAATTTGATGAACAGTGAGATTTAACTAGAGATTCCAGTAGAAACACATTGTAAGGGTAAGACCTAGTTCCTAGGAGTAAGGGTCATGTCTCTCCTAGGTGTAAGAGGAAAGCTGAAATAACGTACTTTCAAAAAACCTGACACCAACACTTGAAAAAATAAAGAGGTACCTGGCTGGATGCAATGGCTCACACCTGCAATCCCAGCACTTTGGGAGGCTGGGGTGGGTAGATCATTTCAGTCCAGGAGTTTGAGACCAGGGTGGGCAACATGGCAAAACCTCATCTCTGCAAAAAATACAATAATTAGCGGATTGGTGGTGTGAGCCTGTAGCCTCAGCTACTCAGGAGGCTGAGAGGCAGGAGGACCATTGAGCCTGGGAGGACAGACTGCAATGAGTCGTGATCATACTGTTGCACTCCAGCCTCAGTGACAGAACAAGACCTTGTCTAAAAAAATAAATACATAAATAAATAAAAGATTGCCTGGATTTAAGAACTTGCCAGAGAATAATTAACAATCTTTGGGGGAAGATAGTTACAGTTCAGATAATCTTTAATGTATCTTCCACATCTTCCACTGTAGGCATATAAAAAAATAAAGAAAGATGAGCTCCTTCCAAGATGACGGACTAGAAGCAGCTGGTGTGGGCCGCTGTCACACAGAGAAGAAAGAGTGGGGAGTGGACACTAGCTCTTCAACTGGACCATCCAGGTGGACACACTGGGATTCATCAAGGAAACAGCTCAACACACAGAGAACAGAAGAATGAGACAAGACAATTATTCACTCAGAAGTGGCACAGAGCTGGGAGATGGCCCTCACCATGGGAAAATGGGGAGTGAGAGTCCCCAGGGAGCCACACTTCTGCCATAGACCTTTGCAACCGAGCCCAGGAGATCCCCCATGACACCTGTGCCCCCCACCAGGGCCTCCAGACTGACACAGACAGTTGCATGGAGTGTGGGCAGAGCTGCCGCTAGGCACACATGAAATCCTCGGAGCTTGTGATCCCCAGGCACCCTGGTACCAATGGCTGTGGCTGCGGCAATGGGGGAAGACAGGCTCCCTTGCATGCCCTCAGAATAGGGGCAGAATCCATGGGGCTAAGCAGTGGATGGACTGTGGGGCCCTTCTGCACTACCCGTTACCAGACTGGCCGGGGATCCTAGCATGGACACAAGAGCCCCACCTGGGCTCTCGAGGAACAGCTCTGCACTTCGCTGGCATGGAACTCCTGGAGGGGACGGGCAGGCTGCTATTTTTGCTCTCACACCTGTTGCCCTCAGGCTTGGGAGTGAGTACAGTGATTGGAGACTAATGCAGACCCCCAGCACAGTGTACAGACTTGCAGAAAAGCAGCTGGACTGTTTTCCACATGGGTCCTCACCCCTGCTACTCCTCACAGCGCCTCTTAACCTTGGCCCCCAGCACAACTACCCTGTCCCCACATAAACTCTTTGTCGGTGATGGCTCTGTGTTTCTCTGAGGAAAAAAAATCCAAAAGACAATCCGGAAGCCTTCTGCTATTGCAGCTGCAGTGGTATGTCCCTTTCTGCCTTCAGGGTGGGGGAAAGAACAAAGGACTTGGTCCTTACATTGGCCCCTCCAGCACACCACCGCCACCATATGGAGAAGAGCCCAGTCTCTCTTCCCTGTAAGTCTCCACCCACCTCTGTTCACCAGGCAAGGCCCTGGTTGGGGACTGCAGAGCAGTTGTCCTGCCCCCGGGTGAGAATTCCCACTGCTCTTGGCTCTATAGTGGGGCTCCCAGAAGCCATTGACATTCTCTCTGCCACCGTCATGGCAGCCCTTACTGCACTCAGACTGGGGAAAGAACAAACAGTCCCATGGATTCTGCCCCTATTCTGAGGGCATCCAAGGGAGCTTGTCTTCCCCCATTGCTGTAACTGCAGCCATTAGTTCTAGGGTGCCTGGGGATCTAAAGCTCCAAGGATTTCTTCACTCACACTCATAGCACAACACAGTCACGATATGGAGAGAAGCCCAGTTGTTCCTCCTGGTGAGCCCTTGACCTCCCACTTTTCACCAAGCGAAGCCTCCAGCTTGGGCTAGCAGTGCAGCCACACCACTCCATGGCTGAACATTCTCAGTAGCAATGGCTTGGGTTTCTGAGGTAGGGCTCCCAGGGACAACCGAAAGCACCTCTGCCACTGGCACTGCAGCGGTACTGCCCTTGCTGCCCTTGGACTGGGGAAGGGGCAGAGACCTTGAGTGCTTAATCCACAAGTCCAGGAAGCGGCGGCTGCCCTAAGGAGAGGAGGCCAGTCTGTCTCCTCTGCGAGTCCCCTGCCACCGTTGCTCATCACCAGGCAGGGCCTCCAGGAGTGGCTTCACAATGCAGCTGCCCCAATCCCAAGCCCATCTGTCCAATTAGTAGTGGCTCTGCATGTCTCTAGGGTAGAGCCCCAAGAGGCAAGTGAAAGGCCCTCTGCCACAGCCACTGCCAAGGTCCCTTTCCCTGCTTCCTTCAAGCTGGGGAGGGAAAATAAAGCCTTAGCTCGCCCCTAGCAGCAGTGTGCAGCCCAGGAGTGCCAAGGCCAGACCTTTAGCTAGCACTGGGGTGGGAAAGGGAGCCCACGCTTTCAGAGCACTGAGAGGGAGCATGGCTGCAATCATGAGGAAGTACAGAGGAGCCACGTGGTGGAGCAAGAGCCCACCTACTGGCCATTACACTTTAGTGCCATCTACTGGATCGTAGGCCAAACTCCAACTCCAAAAATACTTGCTAATATACCCACCTGTGAAAATAAGGGCAAGATTTCAACAACAAAGACCCTGCACAAAGCCTCCTTGGCCCTAAAAAAAAGCATTCAGAAAAGGAGTCAACTGATTGCTCTCAATTACACCACAGTTAAAGGAGCATCAGCCCACACAGATGAGAAAGAACTGGTGCAAAAACTCTGACAACTAAAAAAGCCAGTGTTTTCGTTCCTCCAAATAACTGTACTAGTTCCCAAGGAAGGGTTCTTAACCAGTCTGAAATGGTGGAAATGACAGAGAAAGAACTCAAAATATGGATAGGAATGAAGATCACTAAGATTCAGGAGAAAGTCAAAACCCAATCCAAGGAATCTAACAATTACAATAAAACAATACAAGAGCTGAAAGACAAAATGGCCATTATACGAAAGAACCATAGAGCTAAAAAAAAACACTAAAGAATACCTTAATATAATTACAAGTATTAACAGCAGAAGAGGCCAAGCCGAAGAAAGAATCTCAGAGCTAAAAGGCTATATCTCTGAACTCAGTCAGACAAAAATAAGAATACAAAAGAATAAACAAAACCTCTGATAAATACAGGATTATGTAGAGACCAAATCTATGATTCACTGGCATCCCTGAAAGAGAGGAGGAGAAAGCAAGCAAGTTGGAAAACATATTTCAGGATATCATCAATGAAGACTTCCCCAACATCACTACAGAGGCCAATGTTCAAATTCAGGAAATGCAGAAAACCCCTGTGAGATTCTATACAAGAAGACCATCCACAAAACACATGGTCATCAGATTCTTCAAAGTCAAAACAAAAGGAAACATGTTAAAGGAAGCTAGAGATAAGAGGCAGATCACCTACAAAGGAAACATCATTAGGCTAACGGCAGACCATTCAGCAGAAATCCTACAAGCCAGAAGAGATTAGGAGTGTATATTCAGCCTTCTTAAGGAAAAGAAATTTCAACCAAGAATCTCATATCTAGCCAAACTAAGCTTCATTAGTGAAGGAGAAATAAGATACTATTAAGACAAGCAAATGCCAAGATAATTCATTACCACCAGACATTCTCTATAAGAGATCCCGAAGCAAGTGCCAAATATAGAAAGGAAAGTCTGTTACTGGCCACTGCAAAAACACACTAAAAACATAGATCACTGACCCTGTAAAGCAGCCACACAAATAAAGCTGCATAATAACCAGCTAACAGCACAATGACAGGGTCAAACCAGCAAATACCAATATTAACCTTGAAAGTGAAGGGGCTAAATGCCCCAATGAAAAGTCACAGAGTGGCAAGTTGGATAAAGAGCAAGACGCTGGCCAGGCAGGTGGCTCATGCCTGTAATCTCAGCACTTTGAGAAGCCAATGCAGGTGAATCAAGAATTCGAGACCAGCCTGGCCAACAGGGTGAAACCCCGTCTCTACTAAAAATACAAAAATTAGCCCTGGACATGGTGGTGCTCATCTATAGTCCTAGCTACTAGGGAGGCTGAGGCAGGAGAATCACTTGAACTCAGGAGGCAGAGGTTGCAGTGAGTTGAGATCATGCCACTGCACTTCAGCCTAAAAAAATAATAAAAATAAAAATAAAGAAGCACGATCCAACTGTATGCTGTCTTCAAGAGACACATCTCACATGGATCCATAGGCTCAAAGTAAAGGGATGAAGAAAAATCTACCAAGCCAATGGAAAACAGAAAATAGCAGAGGTCGATAGTCTAACTTCAGTTAAAACAGACTTTAAACCAGCAATGATCAAAAAAGATAAAGGAAGACATTACATAATAGTAAAGGGTTCAATACAACAAAAAGATGTTACTATTGTAAATATATGTGCAACCAACACAGGAGAATCCAGATTCATAAAGCAAGTTCTTAGAGACCTATGAGGAGACTTAGATAACTGGACAATATAGTGGTAGACTTCAACACCCCACTGACAGTATTACACAGATCACTGAGGCAGAAAACTCACAAAAACTCACAGGATTCAAACTCAACATTGACCAAATGGACCCAATCGACATCTGCAGAACTCTCCACCAAACAACACCGGAATATATATTCTACTCATCTGCACATACACACATTGTAAAATAGAAAACACAATTAGCCATAAAACAATCCTCAGGAAATTAAAAACAAGCAAACAAACAAAAACAAACTCATACAAATCACACTCTCAAACCACAGCACAATTAAAATATAAATTATTACTAAAAAAACCCCTCAAAACTATAAAATTACATGGAAAGTTTTTAAAAGCTCTGCTTTTGAATGACCTTTGGATAAAGAATAAAGTCAAAACAGAAATCAAGAAATTCTTTGAAATTAAGAAGAATAAAGATACAACATACCAGAATCTCTGAGACACAGCAAAAAGTGTTAAGAGGGGTGTTTATAGTGCTAAATGCCACATCAAAAAGTTAGAAAGACCTCCAATTAACAATCTCACAGTACACTTAGAAGAACTAGAGAAAGAAGAACAAGCAACCTCCAAGCTAGTAGAAGACAATGAATAGCAAAAATCAGAGCTGAATGGAAGGATATTGAGAAGCAGAAAACTGTACAAAAATTCAACAAATATAGGAATTGATCCTTTGAAGGAATAGATCAGATAGATAGACCCCTAGTCAGAATAATAAAGAAAAAAGGGAGAAGATGCAAATAAACAAAATCAGAAATGACAAAGGGAACACTACCACTAACCCTACAGAAATACAAAAAGCCCCCAGAAACTACTATGAACACCTAAATGCACACCAGATAGAAAACCTAGAAGAAACTGATAAATTCCTGAAAACATACAACCTCCCAAGATTGTACCAAGAAGAAATTAAAACCCTGAACAGACCAATAATGAGTTCTGAAATTAAATCAGTAATAAAAAGCCTACCAACCAGAAAAATCCCAGGACCAGATGGATTCACAGCTGAATTCTACCAGACATATCACAAAGATCTGGTATAATCCCTACTGAGAATATTCCAAAACATTAAGGAGGAGGAATTCCCCTCTAATTCATTCTATGAGCCCAGCATCCTTCTGATACCAAAACTTGGCAGGCAAACAACAAAGAGAGAAAACTACAAGCCAATATTCTTGATGAACAAAGATATAAAAATCCTCAACAAAATATTGGCAAACTGAGTCCAGCAGCACATTGGAAAGCTAAATGACCACAATCTCTTAGGCTTTATTCTTGGGAGGCAAGGTTGGTTCAATGCAGGCAAATCAATCAATGTAATTTATTATATAAACAAAACTAGAAACAAAAATCACATGATCATCTCAATAGATGCAGAAAGGGCTTTTGATAAAATTCAATGTCCCTTCATGTTAAAAACTCTCAACAAGTGAGCATCAAAGGTACACACTCAAATAGTAAGAGCCACTTATGAAAAATTCACAGCCAACATCATACTGAATGGGAAAAAGCTGGAAGCATTCCCCTTGAAAACTAAAACAAGACAAGAATGCCCTCTTTTATTATTTGTATTAAACATACTACTGGAAGTCCTAAGCAGAATAATTGGCCAAAAGAAAAAAAGGCATCCAAATATGATGATAGAGAGTCAAATAATTCCCTTTTGCAGATGATATGATTCTATACCTAGAAAACCACATAGTCCCTACCCCAAACCTCCTTGATTTGATAAACAATTTCCACAATGTTTCAGGATTCAAAATTAGTGTACAAAAAGTAGCATTCCTCATTCCTATACATAAACAATATTCAAGCTGAGAGCCAAATCAAGAACACAATCACATTCACAGTGGCCATAAAAAGAATAAAATACCCAGGAATACAGCTAAACAGGGAGGTGAAAGGTGTGTACAATGAGAATTACAAAACACTGCTCAAATAAATCAAAGATGATGCAAACAAATGAAAAATCACCCCATGCTTATGGATAAGAAGAATCAATATTGTTAAAACGGCCATAATGTTCATAGCAATTTACAGACTCAATGCCATTCCTGTCAAACTACTAAGGACATTATTCACAGAACTAGGGAAAAAACTATTTTAAAATTCATGTAGAACCAAAAAAAGGAGCCCAAATAGCAAAGGCAATAATAAGCAAAAAAGAAAAAAGCTGGAAGCATCCTGTTACCCAACTTTAAACTATACTACAAAGCTACAGTAACCAAACAGCATGGGTTTGGTTTAAAAAAAAAAAAAAAACAGACATGTAGATCAATGGAACAGAATAGAGAGCTCAGAAATAATGCCACACGCCTACAACCATTTAGATTACCTTTGACAATGCTGACAAAAACAAGCAATGGGGAACGGAGTCCCCATACGATAAATGGTGTGGGATAACTGACTAGCCATATGCAGAAGATTGAAACTGGACCCCTTCTTTACACCATATACAAAAATCAATTCAAGATGGATTGAAAACTTAAATGTAAAACATAAATCTATTAAAATGCTGAAGATAATCTAGGAAATACCATTCTGGGCATAGGCCCTAGCAAAGATTTCATGACAAAGATACAAAAAGCAATTATAAAAACAACAACGAAAAACGGACACATGAGAACTAATTAACGAGTTCCCGCATAGCAAAAGAAACTATCAGCAGAATGATATGGTTTGACTCTGTGTCCCCACCCAATTCTCATGTCAAATTATAGTTTTCTCAGTGTTGGAGCAGGGGCCTGGTGGGAGGTGATTGGATCATAGAGGCAAGCGTCCACCTTGCTGTTTTCATGACAGTGAGTTCTTATGAGATCTGGTAGTTTAAAAGTGTGTAGCACTTACCTCTTCACTCTCTTCTTCCTGCTTCTGCCATGTAAGATGTGCCTTCTTCCTCTTCACTTTCCACTATGATTGTAAGTTTCCTGACACCTCCCCAGCCATGTTTCCTGTACAGCCTGCAGAACTGTAAGTCAATTAAACCTATTTTCTTTATAAATTACTCAGTCTCAGGTAGTTCTTTATAGCAATGCGAGAATAGACAAATACATAGAGTAAACACACAGCCTACGAATGGCAAAAAATACTTGCAAACTGTGCATTCAAAAAAGGTGTAATATCCAGAATCAATAAAAAACTTAACAAATTAACAAGCAAAAAGCAACCCCATTAAAGAATGGGCAAAGACACTACTGAAAAGAAGACATACATGTGACCAACAAACATCTAAAAAATTCTTAATGTCACTAATCATTAGAGAAATACAAATCAAAACCACAGTGAGATACCATCTCACACCTGTCAGAAGTACTATTATTAAAAAGACAAAAAATAACAGATGCATCTAAGGTTGTGGAGAAAAGTGAGTACTTACACACTGTTGCTGGGAATATAAATTAGTTTAGCCATTGCAGAAAGCAGTTTGGAGATCTCTCAAAGAACTTAACACAGAATTACCAACTGATCCAACAATTCCATTGTTGGGTGTATACCGAAAGGAATATAAATCATTCCACCATGCAGACACATTTATGCATATGTTCATTGCAGCACTAATCAAAATAGCAAAGACATGGAATCAACCTAGATGACCACTAATAGTGTACTGGACAAAGAAAAAGTGATAAATATACACCATGGAATAGTATGCAGTTATAAAAAAGAATGAAATCATGTATTTTTCAGAAACATGTAGGCTGCAGGAGACCATTATCCTAAGCATACTAATGTAGGAACAGAAAACAAAATACCACGTGTTCTCTAAGTGGAAGCTAACCATTCAGAACACATGAACACAAAAAGAATGTTAGACACCAAGGCCTATTTGAGTGAGGACAGTGGGAGGAGGGAGAGGATTGAAAACTGCCTATTGGGTACTATGCTTCTTACCTGGGTGAAAAAATAATCTGTACATCAAACCTTCATGGCATGCTGTTTATCTAAATAACAAACCTGTTCACGTACCCTTGAACCTAAAATAAAATTTTAAAATAATCATGAAAGTAGGTAACTAAAGTTTGGAGAAAAACTATAAAGTAAAGGAGATCAAGAGATAATCTAGTTAATGGAATTGAAATAAAAAGTATTTAAAATAATTCTGCTTATATATTTAATAAAATTTAAAATATTAAAATAATATTAAAATTTTAATACTAATTCTTTTTAATAATATTAAAATTAAAAATTAAAATTAAAAAAATTAATAATATTAAAAATTAGGTACAAAAGAATAAAGAATTAGCTAACCCAAAGACAGGTCAATAAAAAGTTTACATACTGAAGCAGGGAAGAAACCAATAACAAAAAGAAAGTAAGAGATATTTGGAACATGATAAAATAGTTTGAATTATAGTTATTGCTCAGAAAGAGAGAAGAGCATGGAATAAGAACACTATTTGGTAAAGGATTTGTCTAGAATTTTTCAAATCAGAAAAAATTATCAATTCACATTTATAAAGCACAATAAAACCTATCTGGATAAATATAAAGATGACCACATCTAGATATGTCCTAGTCAAATTGCTGAATACCCAAGACAAAGGGAAACATTTTAAGCAGTTAGAAAAAAGTCATAGTATCTTCAAAGGAAAATCAAGACTGATGTTTAAATTTTTGTCAAAAACTATGGAAGCTGGAAGATAAGAGAATGACACCTTTAAAACAGTAAAAGTAGACATAAACCCCTCAAAATCTATACTCTGTGAAAATATCCTTCAAAATGAAAAAGCATACTTTAATGTATTCTATCATATTCTTTTAGCATAGAACCAATCATATGCCAAAAGAATTCACAACTTGCAGATCTTCTCTAAAATGAATACTAAAGGACTAAAACAAAGGAATCCCAGGGGGAAGTATGGATTTGTGTAGGTATATGTAAATCAATATTAGGGAGAAAATACACGTGGTATGGGATTTATAAAATGTATAGTAAAATACAAGACAATAGGAGGCTGATAAATAGTACTAAATTGTTTTTGCATTTTGGGGGAAGTGGTAAAATACTGAAACTAGATAATAATAAATCAAGATTTCCTTTTTTCTTATTTTGAGTTGCCTTGTAATATTGAACATATTTATGGGATACAGAGTGATGTTTTGATGCGTGTGTGCAATGTGTAATAATCAACTCAGAGTAGTGAGAATGTCCAGCCCTTCAAACATTTATCATTTCTCTGTGTTGGGAACATTCAAAGTTCTCCCTTCCTGCTATTTGAAAATATAGTAGATTATGGTTAACGATAGTCACCCTACAGTGCTACAGCACACTGCAACTTTCTCTCCATCTAGACAATTTGGTGTCTGTTAACCAACTTCTAGCTGTCTTCTCCTCCTCCTTACCATTCCCAGCCTCTAATACTAAACAATTCTACCCTCTACTTTTATGAGCTGAGCTTTTTTCAGCTCCCACATATAAGTGAGAACAGGTGGTATTTATCCTTCTGTGCCTGACTTATTTCACTGAACATAATGCCCCCCAGGCACACCCATGTTGCTGTAAATGACAAGATTTCCTTCATTTTTAGGCTTAATGGTATCCCACTGTGTATATAACATTTTCTTTATCCATTTCTGTGTTGATGCCCACAGGTCGATTCTTTATCTTGGCTATTGTGAATAGTGCTGCCATAAACATGGGAGTGGAGGTATCATTTTGATATACAGATTTTCAATGACTAATTTTTAAATCTCTGTGATAGCCATATACACAAAAAGTAAAAAGTTACAATTAAGAAGCAAGAAAACAATGGTGCCTTGCATGTTGATATTTTTCTTTTTCTCCAACTGCTTATTGCCACCATCTTCAATGTTTTCCTCAACAAATTATTATGATGTGTTCCCAGTAGATATGCCTCATATTCACAAAAGATATCTAGATTTTAGCATCTGCTGTCCTATCATCTCTCCAAAGTATGACCATCATTGTAGTGTTTGGAGTATGCTTCTCCAAGGTCCACGAAGTTCCATTCTACTAGCACAAAATGAACAGTGAAGTTGTTGTCTTATAGGAACCATTGCCACTGAACAGATAGTTATGTCTGGAATTTCAACGTACTAAATAACCCTGTGTTTCCACATAGAGGTGGGTAACGTTGCTCAAGTTACTCTCCCCATAAGCAGAACATATGTCTCAATGACTAGCCACTGTCCCTTCAAAAAAAAAACAAAACAAAAACAGAGCTATTAGTTTTAACTTGCATACTCTTCTTTTTCTAGGACTCATGCAAATGCACAGGGTAGATCGGTATGAAAACGCATCAGATAGAGTGGTTTTAAACCAGGAGCAATTTTACCCCTAGGGTATTGTTACTGGAATCAAAAGTGTAGAGGCCAGGAATTCTGCTAAGCATTCTGCAATGCACAGGACAGCTTCCCTCAACAAAGTGTTACTGGTCCAAAATATTAATAGTACCCAGGTTGAGAAACTCTGTAATTACAACAATATCATGTTTTACCATGAAATCCCTTCTGGTCTAGGCTTCAGTGGATTAGTTCCACTCTTAGAGGTTGCTTTGGATTCGTTCCAATCTTAGAGGTTCATCATTCTCTTAATACAAAGACATATCTAAATGAGCCCTTCACACTAGGATTTAACTAGTTCTGCTTTATCACTTGTAAGTATAACAATATCTATACATTTTACTTACGCTTAGCAGCACTGTCATTGAGATATCCTTGTTAAATATACTATGTGAAATTAATACAATATAATAATTCAGCTAAAATTGTGTGCCCTACTTTCAACAAGCACTTATACTTCTTTTTGTCTATAAGCAATGGTTGATTAAATTTAAGTAACATTTTGTTGAAAAACTGTAGTTCATTTTCAGCTGTCTAAATCAATGTTTCAAAAAAGAAGAGTAAGAAAAGTTGATAATAGGAAACCAATAGCATGTAATAGGTTAGTGTGCAGAATTATGGAGGGCAGCAGACACTCTGCATGACCTTGGAAAACTTTGTTTACACTCAAAATTATTATTTCTTTTTTGTAAAGTAAAAGTAAAACTATCTACTCCTTACAGCAGAGTAGGGGTGGAATTGTCTTTTAAAATAATCATTTCATCATAAAGGGACAATAAGAGCACAAGATCGCTGGGAGGAAATTGCAGTTTCAGTCATCTTCAGTTGCCAGGATGAGCAAGAGGCTCACTCTTAACCCAAGGCAACTTTGAGTCATGAACTGTTAGGCTTATGTGAGACGTTTCCTTTTGGGATTTGATTATTCTTTGTGTATATTATCCTTTTTAATCTATTTCCAACTGTTTTTGTCATTTACTCTTTATCCATCCTATAACTCTTACTCATTGCTAAACTTTTACTTTACTTTGGATTATATTCAACCTAAAATAGGTTTTCCAGTTTTTCTCATGACTGTTGAGCTACTGTTCTCAGTGTGAACTCGTTTTCCCTCTTCATAGTTTAAGGTTCAATTTTCGAGACAAAGAAATGTGACTATTCTAGTTTATATCTTAGCAAAATGTAGCATGCTAGTGTTTGATTCAATGTCATTGAATCCCAAATCCACAATCGAGCCAACCAGCAGAGGCCTGGGTGTGGGTAGGTGGGAAGATGTGCTCATAGAACACCATTGTCTTCTCCGGCTGCCACTTGAATGGGAAGTGGGGGGTTATGGGTTATTGGTAGGATCACATTTTCTTGGAATTGTCTTATTAGGTATCTTTGATTAATCGCAGGTATCTGGAATGACTGTTAAATGAGGTAATCTATTAAGTCATAAGTCCAGCCATACTAGTCACCCAATCAATGTACTTTTTTCTTATTATTACTATTATGATGATGATAATTGTACTAGATACATATTTTATTAAAAGCTATTATAAAAAATACTTTTATGACAAATGTGTAATTTCTTATAAAGGAGTTGGCATGTTCTTTAATGCCTAAGAATGAACTTAAGAGTTCATTTTATATCCTCATGTATTTTATATCCATTGCAAATTAGAAAACTTAACAGTGTGATTATTCCATGTATTTTTTTTTTTTTTTTGAGACAGTGTGTCACTCTGTCACCCAGGCTGGAGTGCAGTGGTGTGATCTCTGCTCACTGCAACCCCTGCCTTCTGGGTTCAAGTGATTTTCCTGCCTCAGCCTCCCAAGCAGTGGGGACTACAGGTGTGCACCACCACGCCTGGTTAATTTTTTGTGTGTTTAGCAGAGATGGGGTTTCACCATGTTAGCCAGGATGGTCTCAATCTTCTGACCTTGTGATCCACCCGCCTTGGCCTCCCAAAGTGCTCGGATTACAGGGGTGAGCCACTGCACTGGGCCTATTGCATGTATTTCTTTACGTATCTATAAGAAGTTGTGCCTACCCCTTGACCCATATGATTCATAGTAGGTGTTATTAATTTTCGATGCATTTTTAGAAATACCTCTTTCTAGGTTAGTTCATAAATATATGTAAAGAAAAGCTTTTTTCAAATGATTCTTTCAGGAAAAAAAATCAATTTCTAATTGTAGAATAAAAACACAAAGGATAACTCACAGGGGGCAGAAGGCATAGCATGCTCATGTTGGTGAATAAATATTTTCCTATATGTAAGTCAGCCAGCTCAAAGTTGAACTGAATCCTGAAGACAGTGATAGCAACTCCTTAGAGCTATGTCTATACGCAGGAAATGCTGCTTTTATACCTACAAAGTCCTGTGTTTTCCTTACTCTGCCCCTCAAAACTACTGATAGCCTGACAACCTTCTGTGGAATGTTTGCAATTTCTCCTATGCTGTTCTACCCACCAATCAGCCATTAGACATAAAATATATAGTGCAAGGGAAAATCTACTTACGGAGACCCTCCAATAGTTTATTGGCAGTTTGCAGTTCATTGAAGGAAATTTGTATTCTGAAGCTAGAAGACTTCTCCTTCCTTCTTATTTAGGTGCATGATATTGGCAAAGCTATGTAATCTATCTGAGATTCAGGGCTTTTTAAAATCTGTCAAGTACCAAACACCGCATGTTCTCACTCATAGGTGGGAACTGAACAATGAGATCACTTGGACTTGGGAAGGGGAACATCACACACTGGGGCCTATCATGGGGAGCGGGGAGGGGGGAGGGATTGCACTGGGAGTTATACCTGATGTAAATGACGAGTTGATGGGTGCTGACGAGTTGATGGCTGCAGCACACCATCATGGCACAAGTATACATATGTAACAAACCTGCACGTTATGCACATGTACCCTAGAACTCAAAGTATAATAATAAAAAATTAAAAAAATTAAAAATAAAATAAAATAAAATAAAATCTGTCAAGTAATTTATGTTTTATAAAAACCAAATATACAAACATATAAAATTTCCAGCCTTCAGTAGGTTTCCATTTTACTTTTTAAATATTTGTCTAAGAAGAAAATGAAAAGTGTTACTGGAATATATGAGTAAAGTTCACAACGATTCTAGTCACTTCTCTCTAATTTTGGCAGTTGTGGTGATAAAACAGAAAAGATTCTAAAACCTACCTAATATATTTCAAGATAAATGTTTCTGCCCCATTCTTCTTGGTCAGAATGTCGATGAGAAACTAAATTGACCAATAGTATTTTAGGTAAATAGTTACGGGGTTACTTATTTATTCTGAGGCAGATATGACAATAATGAATAATGCAGACAGAGGGATGGAAACACTAAGAAAGAATCAAGAGGAAATACAAAACAATGAAGAATGTCTTTGACGGGCTCATTAAGACAGGATGTAACAGACTACCCTATTTTTAGTTTAGTTTTTTTTTTTCCCTTTTCCTTCTGTGGCCCTTTGTATTAACTTTTTAGTAATGAAATAACAACCTTTACTTTCCTTCTTTCCACCAGGCACTCCCTCGCATTGCTGGCTTATCTAATTATGTTTGCTTAGAATTTCCAGAGACTGAATCTTGGGACTATCCAAGTGCCTATGGAATTATTTCCCACCAGAAAATTATTATAAGGCTGTGAGTAATTTACAACCTGGCTGAGCCCAAGATGGCACTAGCCCATTCACAAGATGGGTTAATAACTCAAGATAAGTTATCAGAACAAATCACGTAGACCTGCACTACCTTGCGTCTTTGCATGCCCTCCATGCCAGACTTCCCCTTCTTACACCCTACTATTTTGCCTGAAAATTTTGAAGTGGCTTCATTAAGGCAGGAGCCTGAATCATTTCCCGCTGCTAGCTTTGGGAAATAAAGTCACTTTCCTTCTACTGTACCTCATCCTTGTCATTTGATTTTGGCAACCTAACCTGTGTTGGGCTATGAGGACACAGAGAAAGAAAGAAATAATGAAGCCGAAGAAACGCCAATTTCAAACTGAAATTTCAAAACTGAAATGCAAAGTGAAAAAATAATTAAAAATACAGAATAAAATATCAAAAAACTATAGGGCAATTACAAACGTCGTAACACACTCATAATGAGAATACTAGAGGGAGAAGAGGGAAAAGAACAGAAAAAAATAATATATTTGAATCAGTAATGACAGACAATACCCCCAAATTAATAATAAATAGCAACTACAGATCCAGAAAGGTCAGATATGGTCAAGGAAGATAAATACTAAAAAACTTACCCTTCACCATATGATATTCAAACTGCAGAAAATCAAAAACAAAGAGAAAATATTAAAAGAATCTAGAGAAGAAGAACACTTTACCAATAAAAGATAAAGGATAAGAATTACATCAGATATTTCCTCAAAAAATAAAGCAAGTAAGAAAAAAAGGAGTAAAATATTTTAAGGTGTTGAATGAGAAAAGAATTCTAAGATTCTGTATCCCACAAAATAATCTCTAAATAAAGACTTTCTCAGACAAACGAAAATTGAGTGAATATTTAGCTAGTAGGTTTGCCTTGCAAGAAATATTAAAATAAATTTTTCAGAAAGAATGAAAATGACACAAGTCAGAAATTCAGATATATGTAGGGGGAAGAAGAGCATTAGAGAAGGAATAAATTAAGATAAAAATAAAATATGTTTGTTATTCTTAAATAACAAACAACAATTCTGTTATAATAACAGCAACATAGTATTCAGTGATTATAGCTTATAGATAAGTGAAATAAGGATCACCTCAATGTTATAAGGGAGAAGAGGGAGGAATTGGAAATCATCTCCTCTATTCTATCCATAAAGTATTATAATGTAATTTGAAAGAGGACTTGAATTAATTGTACATGTATGTTGCAAACTCAAGGGAAACAACCTTAAAAAGTTAAAAAATACATATATAATTTATATGCTAAGGGTAGAGAAGAAATGAAATCATCTAAACTTGTAAAATACTCAACTAAAAGCGGAGAAGTCAAAGAAAAAAAGACTAAGGGCAGCAAAAACATCTTAACTGATGTGACAGATATTAATACAACTATACCAATAATCATCTTAAATATCAATTTTCTAAATACATCAATTTAAAGACAGATTATCAGAATGAATTACAAAACAAATCCCAATTATACACTATCTACAAGAAACTCAGTTTAAATAAAAACACACATACTAAAGTAAAGGTATGGAGAAAGATACACCATGCCAACGCTAATAAAAAGAAAGGTATTGTGGCTATATTAATTTTGGACAAAGGTGAAAAGACTAAGGAAAATTATCAGGGATATACAGGGGTATTACATAATGATGAAGGCATCAATTCTTGAAGACATAAAAATCCTTAATGTGAGTGTATCTAACAACAGAACATCAAAATAAGTGAAGCAAAAGCTAACAGAATTGACACAGCAAAGTTAACTGATAGAGTGACTAGCTAAATCCACTATTAGAGAATAATACATCATCACCCCTCTATCAGTAATTCGCAGATCCAACAGGCAGAAAATCAGTAAGGACATCGCTGAAGTCAACAGCTCCATCAGTCAACTGGCTCTTTGGCAGCTATAGAATAGTTCATCAAACAACACCAGCATACATATTCCTTTCAAGATCACATCAAACATTCACCAAGATATTAGCATTCTGAATCATAAAACACATCTCAACAGCTGTAAAAGAATGTACAATATATGTTCACTCAGACAATGATGGAGTTGTGAGACAATTTGAGAAGACTCCAAATGAACAAATACAGGACTAGTTAAGCATTAAAAAAATATAATAATAACGTGCAATGAATGGAAGCATATTAATTTTTTTAAATCCATTAGTTCCTAATAATACTTTAAACATTCTTATTCTCAACTTTTCTGGTTGCTAGGGTGCCAACTTATTATTCTGAACACTGAATAATATTTTTCTTTAAATATTCTTAGAAAATAAAGAAAAATAAAGAAAAATAGTCAAGTATTTATTCTGACTCTCCAGTACTGAATAACTAATGAAGGAATTTTTAAATAGAATTCCAGCTAAATATATTCAGACATAATAATCAAATTTGAATATTACTATTTGGGAAACCCTAATAAAACCATGAGTTGAAAAATATTTTTTGGGCGCTAAAACCATAAAATAAAAAGCTGATGAAGAATTTTTTAATGGACCAGGCTGTCCCCAACTGAACCGACTAATGTTAAAATTACAAAAACAGATATAATAGGACATTCTATATATCCTGATGTAATGCCATAGGAAGTACACAGCAGCATCTATGAATAATTCTTGTCTAGAACAATCAAATCTGAATCTTAAGCACTTAGTTGTAGCTTCCAATTTGTAGGAAACACAAAGAAATGAAGGAAATTGTCAAACATACAAGACAGATGCAGTTAGCAGACTCTAGAATGTAGAAAATACTATAAAACCAATGATTTGGCTTAACTTTACAAATGCATAGATTTAAAAAGACATAAAAGACATATCAACTGAACACAAACACAGCAATTATAAAAGAGAAATTTAAAAACACTGACAAGATTGTACATGATATGAAAGAATTCTTGTATCTTAGAAATGGATACTTTCATATTATGTAATATAATATCTTTGACTCATTTTAAATTAATCCAGTGGTGATAGAGAGAGGTTTACTGGAGAGTAAATGAAACAAGATTGGTACATTTTGAAGTACGTAACTGGAATCCTGGCTGAGCTCTCCTGCTACTTAAAGTGACAGATGCTTTGAGCCAACTTGATAGCAATGCTTTCGAGGAGATTAAAAAGTTGGCAGACATGTGAGGGTGCACACATACACACACACACACACACACACACAAATAAAATGATAAAAGTTGGCTGGTAAAGTGATATTCTAGAATTTCAACTACAGAATGAGCTGGGGTGCCTGGAGTTCACAGGCCTGGTCTATGGCTTACTGGTGCCCATCAATTATAAATTTTTACCAAGAAGTTTATATAAATATGTAACTCATCTTTTAGGACTCTCCTTATTTCAGAATGAAGGTAATGAAGACATGAAAAAGCTGAGCACTTACAAATTGTTTCCTGGTGAAAATAATGGTGGAATGCATGGACATCTATAGAAAACTTAAGAACAAAGTAGCCGGGCGCGGTGGCTCAAGCCTGTAATCCCAGCACTTTGGGAGGCCGAGACGGGCGGATCACGAGGTCAGGAGATCGAGACCATCCTGGCTAACACGGTGAAACCCCGTCTCTACTAAAAATACAAAAAACTAAGCCGGGCGAGGTGGCGGGCGCCTGTAGTCCCAGCTACTCCGGAGGCTGAGGCAGGAGAATGGCGTAAACCCGGGAGGCGGAGCTTGCAGTGAGCTGAGATCCTGCCACTGCAGTCCAGCCCGGGCTACAGAGCAAGACTCCGTCACAAAAAAAAAAAAAAAAAAAAAAAAAAAAAAAAAAAAAAAAAAAAAAAAAAGAACAAAGTAAATGATTTTCAACTTTCTCTAAGAACAAAATGAGATGAGTGAATAGCAACGTAAAACTGGTATTTCTCAAAGAAAGTCTTGCCTGTTGAAAGCTGTGGGGTTCCTACCAAACGCCTGTAGAAACTACCAAAGATGAGAGTGGGTAATAGTTTGGATGCAATTGCTCAACTTTCTAAGTCAACAGTAATGCCTTTATGATCACAAAATCTTGACATTTGAAATGTTTCCCAGGATTTTTTGAGATAGCCTCAAATCTTTTCACTTTAGTAATAAAACTTTGTTGTTCTATTGCATTTCAAGTCCAGCTAAAGCACCAACATGAGCTAAATGCATCACTCTTTTCATTTTCTTTTAAACAGTGAGGGCTCTGAGTAGCTATTACTATATTGATACGACCAGCTTGTGAGTTTTATCATGATATTTGACGTGTTTTGTTTCAAACAGATCCTCTAGATATCAACTCAAAAACGAAAAGGATAACTCATAAGGGAAAAATCTACCCTTTTCAGACACACTTTATCATTGCTTCATTAGCAATCCTGCAGTCCTAACGTATCAAAAATGTAATACAGTTTGTGAAAAAATTAAGCTATTTAACATTTTAAGAAAATATGTATGATATAAAGTGGGTTACATGTTTTTAAATGATTATAATTCATCACACATTTCAAAGATATGAAGAGAAGGAATGGCAGAATGGCATCCTACACAGACTCTTGAGTCCTATTTAATGGGTTTGAAACCAGACTTCCAGCACATACTAACAGGTTGGACAAGTCAGTTTAACCCTGCTGTTCCAATTGCCTCATCTGTAAAATGTGAGATTCATTTAATGTTATCATGAGGATCAAATGAGGTAATAGCATACAGTACTTAGCAAAGTGCTTAGAACATGCTAAGTGCTCATTAATTTCTGTTACTTTTATAATTTCTGTTAACATTAACACTAGTACTACCAGTATGCTAAATACGAGAAGTTTTTCCAAAGAACAGAAACTCAGTGTATTCTAACTATAAAGGTAGAGATTTTTACATATCCTTAAAATGATATCACTTTCTTCCAGCATTATGCAGAGTAGAATTATTTGAAAATATGCTGAGATTTTAGACGTTTTGTAAGAATGAATATTAATCTTTCACTAAGTGCTTTATTTTCTCCAAATAATTATTTAACTCCAAGTTTAATTTTTCACTATAGCTCATATATCTTGAGAAAATATGAATACTAATGTCACATTATTTTTAAAATTATGATATGCAAAATAAAAAGTTTCAAATTATGGCAGAATATGCACTTGCTCTCAATGCCATTTTGAAATAAATGCCCAGAATTTCATTTAATGAATCCAATGTAGTATCAGTCTTTTCCACAATTTCTTTCTTGTGTCTCAACATTTTGTATGATTCATGAAAATGTAGGTGTGTTTCTACTATAAAAAAGAAGGCACGTATATATATGCTGGTTTACACTTAACCAAGGCCTTGAAAAAAAAATCAAGGAGGTAAAATCAATCTCACACACACACACACACACACACACACATCTGTATGAATAAAAAGGTGTTCATTTGCTTGTTTGCCTTGCATTTTTTTCAAGAATTGCCTTAAGGCTTTATTTTCCTTTCTATGCAATTGATTTATCCATCCAAATTACTAGATCACTAAGCTTTTAATTTTCTAAGAATCTCTGGATTTGGCTGTATATATGCATTTGACTTCAAACATTTAATTAATGATGACAATTAGAAACACACATATAAATTGGACTTCCAGCACTTATGTTACCTGATTTGTAATAATATAATAGTTTTAAATAATGTAAGAAACAAGATAGGTTATTTTAAAATTTCTCTTTTTCACTATTAATACAATATAAAGTAACTAAAGATATGTTAAAGTATTAGCCACTTGTAATTTGTAGCAGTTTTGTAAAGTCTGCTACCTAATTCACATTTTTCACAGATTTATGTATTACACATGTGCAGTTTTCTCACATGCACAATATATGTTTTATGTAGTGTTTGTGTCGACTTTAACATCTATCTGTGAGACTTCACTCAGATAAACATTTTAATCAGAATTTCAAATAATTACTAAAAATCACCAACATTTGATTAACATATTATGATCCGTTGAAGTAAGCAACTAAGTTTAGGTCTGGCGGTTGCCTCATATGTCACTGCAATCCTATAGATAGTACTTATAGGGAGCTTAACTAGCATATATGTACAATTGCATGCATTCTATGATATTTTCACCCTTCAATATTCACTCTAGCTTTTGACATTGCTTCCAAATTTTCACGTATGTTAGTATCTTTAAAATTGACAGATTAAATACACTTGTTGTTTGTAACAGAAACTTTGTAAAATTATGCTCCCTTAGAGGTAAACATGCCCTATATATTCACTGCATGTTCTTGTCATCCTATCTCCTTTTTAATCATTATTTTAACATCACCCTTTTCCTTCTTACCTTCCCTCCACTCCTGAGGTTTATAGGTGTAATTATATCAGCCTCAAAGCCCAGCACAGGTAGTGAGGCGAGAGGGGCAACACAATATCTCAGTACATCATAAGGTTGGATGCTGAGGGGAGAGTTGTGCTGTAGAGGACTTGGAGGCAATGCTCTGAAGCCAAGGAAGCAGACAGGTGCATAGACAAGATAGGGCCTATGAAGGATATGGCCAAAGAGATGCCAAAATATTTGTGAGTATACATAAGTATTCGCAATGTATACTTATTGTACTTTGTACTTATTGCAAGTATATTGAGTGTGTGGGAATCAGGTTTATCATTGCCTGAAAATAGATTCGTAATTACGGCAAAGGAAGACAGTTGAAAAGAACCCCAATGTGTTCGATTGAAATTATAAATATTGATATGAACTCATGAGCTTTATTTATACATACACAGACACAAATACATACAGATAAATAGAAATGGTTATATATGTATGTGTACATATGCCTATACATAGTAGACTTTTATTATTTGAAGTATTATGTTCTATAAAAATGGCTGTGAATATGGAATCAGCAAAAACTAAAACCATTATTTTTAGGAATAATACAGAGTTGGGCTCCTGTGAGGCTCTGGTCACGTTTTAATCAACTGGTCATTACATAATCTTGTTTTAGTGTGTTTCTGCTTAAAGACACTTTATTGAATATATATTGTTGATTCATAGTCAACAACAGCACTATAGCTCATGCCTGAATGGAGTTTATCTAACACATATTTTCTCTGTAAGTCATATCACAGGCTTCTTGTGCTTAGGAACATTAGAAGCACTTCAGAACTACCCCAGGAGTCCATTTTAAATAGCAAAATCACCAAAAAATCAAGATGTGAAAAACGTAACACTAAACAGATCACAAAGGGGACACTTGTTTATAGTATGGAAACAGGAAGGGATTAAATTGCCTTAGATGATCTCAACTGGGAACACCTTCATGGGGTGCCTCAATTTGTTTGTCACTTTGAGCATGTCTATGAATACAGCAAAAGCATCATGAGTATTGATTTTGGGGTTTCAAATACATTTTAGCGAGGAAGTGGATTCACAAATACAACAACCAAGAACAGTAAGAATCAAATTGTATATCTGCATATCTATCTATTTGTACATATTTCTCAGTTCTGCCTAATGGGAGGGCATAGAAGCACTGAGCACATCTAGTTTCTGGGTATTGGTATCTAAATACCATCTTCTACTGAAAGGAGCAGGCAGTCTTGCAGAAATGGCTGATTTCAAAATGGGGACAAGAAAAGAACAAGATAAGCTTGCAGATTGTATTGAGTGAAAAAACAAGGCATAAGGAAATGCTCAAAGAGTAATGGAACATGAAGAGAATGCAGGAGGCAGCTTGACAGGGCTCTTATTGGCTAAATTTAGAAAAATATTAACATCAAATAAACAATGAGAGTACCAGACTAGACCCCAATGAATAAAACAGAAATCTATTAGACTAAATGTTCTTGTGTGTATGTATGTATATGTGTGTGTATATATTTTACATATACACACTACTTTGATTAGTGGAATAAAAGTAGTGTGTATATACTACTTTTCTTAGTGAAAAATAAAGTAGCAAATGTAGGAAAAAATTTAGGAAAGATGATATAATTTCTATTTGGCAGTCACCATAGTGGTAGTAAATAGAGATGGGATTCATCAGTGGATTGGTGGATTCTATGAATGGTAGGTAGATGAGAGAGAAGAGAATATTAGCATAATATCTCAACATTTATCCACAAATTATTAACCAAAAGGTAATAAAAATAAAATCATGGTATAGGATTTTTTTAAAACTTGAACTTGTTAAAATTAATATCATTTTTTTGAATTTTAACCTTATTTGGGGACGTCTCAGTGGTTATTTTATTCCATGTATTTAAATCAATATTCTTGCACTGAAAAATATGGAGACTTTATGTAATATTTTCACATATTTTTGCATCCAAACTAGGTTTTAACTACCTTAAAGTAGTTAGGAACAAATTCTTCCAGGGCATTTTTCTCAATAACAATCATAACAACATGAACTAAGTGTTGCTCTACTACCCACCTTTACTGTCATCAATGTTAATTCACAATAGAATATCATTGCTTTGTCAGCCCAGCGACCCTACTCTTGTATTGGGAAGTGCAGTTCTCATCTTTTTAGACATCCTTTTTTTTTTTTTTTTTTTTTTTTTTCATTGATACAGAGTTTCACTCTTGTTGCCCAGGCTGGAGTGCAATGGCACGATCTCGGCTCACCTCAACCTCCACCTCCCATGTTCAAGCGATTCTCCTGCTTCAGCCTCCTGAGTAGCTGGGATTACAGGCATGAGCCACCACGCCTGGCTGATTTTTGTATTTTTAGTAGAGATGGGGTTTTACCATGTTGGTTAGGCTGGTCTCAAACTCCAGACCTCAGGTGATCTGCTTGCCTTGGCCTCCCAAAGAGCAGGGATTATAGGCATGGGTCATCACGCCCAGCCTAGACATTCCTTATTATACCATTCCAGTTCTATGGTTCTCATGGGCTCTTCCATTTTTAACACGTGACGCTATTACATGGGTTCATTGCCCAAAGCTGAGCAGCAGACCCAGGTAGGAACATCATATAGATTTTCTGAGTATTTTAAAACCGAAATGGGGTGCTTCCAAAGTAACAAATGGTGTGAGTCATGAGGTCTGAGAGTTCTTAGTTATATGATCATTAACATGTGGAAAACACATGCCAGAATAAGAGATTTCTAAACAATATCAAAGACATAGGTAGATGAAAGATAGAGGTAGATTCACATGGTGTCTGAAATTCTTGTCCCATTGATGCTAAGGCTTAGCTGCATCCTTACTCTTCCCCAAATTTGGTTACTTAATTCCCCCATTTACCTTGTAAGCTAATAAATTTCTGCTTTGCCAAAGCCAATGAAGTTTCTGTCATCTGCAAAAAAAAAAAAAAAAAAAAAAAAGGTTTGGTTAATGAAATGATCATCCTCTTCATCATTCTACTTATCATAAAGAGCAAGTCTGTCAAATATTTTTGAGGTAATGAAATCTTCAGAAATTGTTTTCTTGGTTAAAATTCAGGCATATTGAGAGAATAGCTATAAAATGTAGCATTTTTGTAAATATTGTGTGAAAATGTAAAATAATATTACTTTTCACAGATGAAGAAACAACAATTTAGAGATATTTCAGAGAAAAGAAGTAAAAATTTAATGATCTGCAAATTTTATTCCCACTGGAGTCTAAAACTTAATAAGACTACGTGAACCTGTTACGAACAGCTTTTATTTGGCAATGGTAAAATGTAAGATACTTTAATACATTCTCTCTTTGGTTTAGATGTAGAAAGATTTGTGAGGTGTTATTCTACTGCTAATGGAATTTGCATTACTTTATGAAAGTATAAAATGTTCAGAAATATCAAAAGTTACACAAAGTCATTTCCAATTTCCTTTTCAGTAAGCCGACATTTAAACTACCAGTCATTGTGAATTTAATTATTAGTATTCAAAATTCGTGGTATATTAGTGAACAGATTGCAAATGAAATGAGAAAATAAATACAGAGCCATAAAACAGAATCAACTCTAAAATGCAGATAATAAATGCTAATTAATGTGAAACATATTGCCAAAATTTGTGCAGTGGGTTCGTCACTTGTAAATGCAATGATCTTGGGCAGATGATGAAACTTCTCTGCCTCAACACTGTCATCCGTAAAACAGAAAATGTAACGTGACCAACTTCATAGTATGATTGTATTAAATAAATACATACATGTAAAGCTCTCAGAACAGTGTCTTGCACCCATTACATTGTCATATTAGTATTTTCCACTAAGATCATTTTTATTATGCTAATGTTTTTTAAAAAACATTCTTGATTATTAAAATGCTCTGGGAGTTTTAAGGTTGTTTAATCACATACAAAATTGGTTCTCAGATGCCTAAATCTGCTCTAACGCTATTGCATCCCATCAAGCACACAGTACTTGATTAAGATGCGTTATAAAATGGGTTTTACAGACTAATATGTATTTGTCTATCGCTCTGTGCCAAAAAAATGTGTATCTGACACTTATGTGGTAGAATTAATTATCTAAATTAGCTTTTGCATAAACCCACTATCATTTAGTACTCACCAAAGGGCAATTTATTGCTCTGTGATAAAGGATTCCACTGATCTTAGGAAATGAATTCACAGTTTTAATATACTTTGCCTATTGACTGGTTTTATTTTTCTCAGGGAGAGGCACATATACTCTCATCTCCCCACTGAAAATGTTGAGAAACTTCATTTATTACTGGCGAGTTAGGCATTTCCTTTTGTGAAGTGCCTGATTACATTTTTGTTCATGTTTCTATTGGCTTGTCGGTGTCTACATTTTTTTTTTTTTTTTTTTTAGTGTGCTGCCTTTTAATGATGGGAAAAATCAAACAAAAGAATATGTTATTAATCACATAGACCACATCAGGAAAGACTGTATGAAAAAGTAAGGACAAAATTATCTCCAGGGAATATTTTTTATGTATAGGAATCTGTCTCCCTAGGTAGTATGTATATCTGTTTTGCTGTCTGTCTATATGTCTATCTATCCTATATTATCTGTCTTTTTTCATGTGTATACATTGAAAATATATTTTCCCATATAATAGCTTTTTATTCACTCATGTAATGGTTTGTTTTAAAGGAAAAAAAGCTCTTAATATTTTCCAGTTTATCATTTGTTTTTACTTTTAGGTAAGTATTTTTTATAGTATTTAAGAAATGGTTGTCTCCCTCAATGTCATGAAGTGCGTCTGTGTTATCTTCAAGAAACTGTAGACTTACATTTTATATTTAGATCTACAGTTCATCCTAAATTGATTTTTGTGTATGGTGTGACTGTAAAAGAGGCATTCATCTATGTATACACCCATACATATATAAAAACTACATTGTACTTCCATTTAAACATCAAATTTCCACAGCATCATCAAATTTCCACAGCAACATAAAATATAATGCTATCTCTTTTGTACTTATGTATCTCCTTTGTACTTATGTATCTCCTCTGTCATAAACTGACTGTATTTAAAGGGTCTGTTTCTAGATATTATTATGTTCCATTTGGTAGCATGTCTAGTTTGTGTTACTACCACATTATATTAACAACTATAGCTTTAAAAATCTTGTATCCGTACTGTCATGCTGGCAGATTCATTCTTCTTTATTATTGTCATAACTGTTCTTACCTTTAAATTTGCATATGGTTTTAAATATCCATTTGTCATTTCCAGCCAAAAATTACATGCTATAAATCTAACTGTAAGTGCATTAAATGCATGGAAGGATTTTGGAAGCCGCAACACATTAAAAACGTTGAATCCTGCTGGGCGGGGTAAGTCATGCCTATAATCCCAGCACTTTGTGAGGCCAAGGAGGGAGGCCAGGAATTTGAGACCAGCGTGGGCAACATAGTGAGATCCTGCCTCTACCAAAAAAAAAAAAAAAATTGTTGGGCATGGTGGCACACACCTATAGTTCTAGTTACTTGGGAGGCCAGGGTGGGAGGGTAACTTGAGCCCAGGAGGGTGAGGCTGCAGTGAGCCATGACTACGCCTCTGCACTACAGCCTGGGCAACAGAACAAGACCATCTCTCAAAAAAAGTTAAATCTTCCAAACAATGAACATGATGATATAGCCCTCCATTAGGTAGTACTTCCTTTGCATTTTTTAATAGAGAGGTCTTACTCATCAGTTATTAAATTCATTCCTAGCTGATGATGCTTATTGTTGCAAGTATAAATTATACCAATTGTAATTTTCAATTTTTTTTGCAGATATACTAAATTTCTAATTTTAATCATGTTATAATGAAAATGTATTTATCTCTAACAGTTTATCCATAACATTTTTTGGATTACTACACACACCATCAACCTTCCATGAATAACGCTAATTTATTTTCTTACATTCTAATCATTATAAATTTAATTGTTTTCACCATCATATTGTTCTGACCAGGCTGTCCATTGGAATGTGAAATGAAGACAATTACAGCCTTTTCTCATTCCCTATCTTTAGGGAAGTGCTCTTACTAATTCATCAAGAATAATGATTTCTGAATAATTTTTGTACATAATCCTATTCACATTAATGAAGTGCCTATTCCTGGTTTTTTATAGTTTCATTATTATTACTTTTTGTAAAACAAATGGTTGTTATTGAGTGTTTAATTTACTCAAATCCCTTGCGTCTAATGTTTTAGAGCATAGTTGTTAGATTTAACCAGTTTAGCAATATTTGTCTTAAAGTATTTTGTCTATTTCCATTTGAAATGAGTTCTATATTGTGGTTATATCTTATCTATATGTTTTCTATTTGATACATCTGCTATATATGTATTTTGTCTCTTTTTGTTTCCTCTTTTGATTTAATCAAATATATTTATTTCGTTCCTCTATTAATATGTTGATTAAACATTCCTGTACCTTTTTTGGTCCAGAAGTTAAACTAGACATTGCATCACATATTCCCAAATAATTAGAACCTAATAGAAATCATTACTTTAACAATTTCTTGATTTTTCTATAACCTTAGAATTCTTAATGCTTTCTCTTATGTCATTACTCTGCATTTTAATCATATGTAAATATTTAAAGCCAAAGGCATTCATTATCTTATAATTATCACTATTCTTTTGAACTGATATTTACTTAATTTTATCCATATATTTAACCTTTTGGATATTTGATGGGTTTGTCTAAAATACTTTTTCTTTTTTCCAAAGAATCATTTCAGTATTTCTTTTAGTATTGGTATATTAGCAAATAATTCTTTGTTTTTGTTGTCAATTTTTTCTTCAAGCCCTTTAAAGATCTTTTTCCATTAATTTTGAGCTGCCATTATTGCTATTAAAAATTTATTTGTTGTGGCTGGGTGCAGCGGCTCATGCCTGTAATCCCAGTACTTTGGGAGGCCGAAGTAGGTGGATCACCTGAGGTCAGGAGTTCGAGATCAGAATGATCAACATGGTGAAACCCGGTCTCTATGAAAAATACCAAATTAGTCCGGTGTGGTGGCAGGTGCCTGTAATCCCAGCTACTTGGGAGGCTGATTCAGAAGAATCGCTTGAACTTGGGAGGTGGAAGTTGCAGCAAGCTGAGATCATGGCCAGTGCATGCCAGCCTGGGCAACAAGAGTAAAAGTCTGTCTCAGAAAAAAAATTAGTTTATCATTATTATTATTGCTTTGAAGGAAATGATTTTTTTGGCTGCTGCTTTTGCTTTAAGTTGTTGGTTGTGTTTATCCTGATATGCCTCAGTGTGGTTTACTTTGCGCATATTCCAACTAAGGTTTAGTGAAGTTCTCAAATCTGTACTTGAATAACTTTCTTCAGCTTTGGAGAACTCTTGGTGACTTTCCGTATTTCTTCTGTCATATTACTTTCCTCTTTTCTCCTTTTAGAACTTAATTAACATATATTAATTTTTTTTCTTGTATCTTATATAGCTCTTACACTCTCTTCTAAACAATCTATGGAATTTTTCTCTACAAAGATTCTGGATTTTTTTGACTTTCTTGTCTTCCAGTTTATTAATCAATTAGCCAACACTTCTATTTTATTTAATCTTCTATTAAAAACAACTATTATTGAAATTAAGGAGGTTATCTACTTAGATTCTTAGAATCCCACCTTGTATTTCAAATAATGACCAAAAAAAAAAAAAAAAAAAAAAAAAAAGAAGAAGGCGAAAACCAACTGTGGGTCATATTAATTATGCTTTGTAAATTTTTTGTATTTTCAATGTTTTCACATATTAGGGACTTGCTGATCCTGGGAGGACTGCTTGTCCTAAGATGTATCAATTCCCAAAGATACAAAGAACTCACATGCAAACATGCTTTTCACAGGCAAACTAAACTAACCCAGAACCCATATCCCCGACCACATTTAAAATCATGCTCTTACAGTCTTGGGCCATGATTTCCTTGCCTTAATTACCCCAGAGCCAGATACTAGACAACTAGGAAGAGCTCCTACACAACGGAGCCTGCCAAAATTGCTCCAACTACCCAATTCTAAGCCTGCTTACACTACCTTGCCCATTTTTTCCTGCAAAAACCAAAGTAAAAGCTCTTGCCTGCAGTTTCAGGATAATCCATCTTCCTCCTGACCAACCTTGGTGCTTTTCCAGGTGCCTCCCGCATAGTGTCATGTCCCTTTCCCTTTGGATCTGGAGCCATATAACCTTTGGCAGTTGTCTCCTCGTCTTTTGGTCTCATCATACCTGAGTAGATAAATAAAACTTGCATTTTCATACATGCGTTG